>NC_135058.1:12095366-12716005 GCF_051014685.1 Ptiloglossa arizonensis
TACGAACAGCACAAAGTGGCCCGATCGTTAATTATCGGTGGCCACCGACCGGGAAAGCGTGTACCGGGAGTTTTACGAGAAGCTCGTTTTGGAAACTTGTCGGCGCAGGAGTCGTGTTTTATGAAAGTTTACTATCCGCCGAGATAATGGGCAGAGCTAACGGTGATTAGCTGTCGCTGAGAGGAGTGAATCATTGACGGAGCAGTGACTATTGATCCGTGGCCCGGAGCTTCCATTCTCGCGCGAGTCCCGCGTTCCGTTAAAAATTGACGGCCCGGAATTTATGAATCGTAAATATCAGTTATAAATGAATATTCTCGCGCGCGTGACGTTAATCGCACTTAAGGTTAGAGACTAACGCGGTGGTATTTGCTCGTGGTGTTCTTGCTCGTTTTCCGGAGCAACGTCAGCTGCTCGGACGCGAGAAGTATTCGATCGATGCGACGCGATAAATAATGAACGCGTTTCCCTGTCGCGATGGCCCAGCCAATCGAGCGCGATTACTGCTTTACAGTGGTTACACTCCGTTTCGAGGAATCGAGGTAACTGGTTTTTTTATCGGAAGAAGATTCGGGGCTTCTTTTTCGAGTTGCGTTAATTCGAATCAAAATTATTTCGTTACTTGGGAAGAAATTAACATTGAAATATTATACAATAAAAATTTTCCTGTCGCTGGTGCACGTCAGGATAAAAACTTGTGTTTTGCAGGGAACTAACTTTTCAAATAAATAATCGTAATCGTCGCTTGGTGCGTTGAAATGGAATTAACATTTTCAACAGTTTTGAAATTATCCTCGAACATAGATACGATACAAAATTAATTTCAAATATTGTACATAGGAATCTGTTATGTCAAACATGAGACAACGATACAAAAGAAGACAAAAGGTACATCCCTGCCTAAAAATTCCCATCAATTTACGTTGCTGAATGAAAAAGAATTAATTTCTCGTTGAAACTGAATCATAAAAGTCGAGAACGTTCAAACATTATTACAAGCATCGTTACATCGATGAAAAAAACGACCAAAGATACAAATCGAAAAATTCCGATCGATGTACGAACGATTCCCAAACGAGAAAGGATTCATTTCGCGTTGAAAGTGATTTTTGAATATTGCGTTAACCCAGACCGGGCGTGAAAATGTAGAACTCGGCTGTGAACAACGGGTCACGACAAAACCGATAAAACTGGTCATACACGGGCGTCGAAGTCCCCGAAAACAACGCGCGTCTGCCTCCGCCTGTCCGCTTTATCGACCCGCGCGCAGCTTTCGTTCCCGCGAGCGTGTCGAGCGACGCGGGCAAAACGTTCGAGAGCCATCGAGACGGTATCCTGGCCGGCAATGAGTTATGCGTGCCACGTGCGTGTTCTCATACCTTTATTACCGTATCTAGCGCGAGATAGCGCATCGTGGTGAACGCTGCGCGCAAAGGGCTCCTCACGATGATGAGTTCGAGCCCTTATTAACGCTGGATTTACCAACCGATTCAAATGACTGGTTCCAAATACTTTCGTAACAAAATTTATTTTAAATTCTACAGCAAGTTTTTCTAAGGCTATGACTTTTTCTATACGTGCAATCGTATAAATTCCTCTTTTTTCTCATCGAATAATTTTTCTTGAGATACGATACGAGGTATACCTTAATATTCATAAATTTGTCGGCGGTTCCAGCGTTAAACCACGTATTCGACGACCCGAAACGCGAACGAATAAGTGTCCAAATGAGCGTATACCGCGTGCATGGCAGCCTTCAAGGAACACTGCTGGTAGAACGCACTCCGACTCGGAATGTGGATCTCGGGGAGAAGGACTCGGCCTCGTCGTTAGCCGCTGAACGAAAGTAATTGGACAGAACGAACCGAGTTAATGGCGCTCGGTACACACTAAACGACAATGTTTCTTCCTTTGATTAACCCGTACTCGTGGCTTCCCAGATATCGCAAAACAACGCGCTCCGTTTGCGTGGACAGACGTCAGCCGACGTCAGCCTTAGATCGCTGCGATCTAAACGCACGGGATTTTTTGATCGCAACAAACCTCTGGAGATGTTTGTTTGTCCAGGTTATATTCCAGGAAGACTACACGAAGTGGAAAAATAATTTTACACGGTGCTTCGATGAGCAATAACAATGTGTAACCATTGCAAGTATCGTACGAGAATATAATATCAGTGTACTCTGCGTTTACTCGATGGAAAACGTACACGAGAATGCTACTTGAGGCACGAGTGGCATAAAACGATATCCCTAAGAGTACCAGTCGTATTTCGCCGTACAGGGTCGCAACCCTCTTGGTGCGCGGAGACACTTAATCCTCTAATGCTCAAAAACTGCACGGAATTGGTCCCTGAGATCTTCACTCCTGACATTCGAGTGCACTAGTACTACTATCCCCCTACTGTTTTCACGACCTCGCTCTATAGATGCTACATCGTAATTTTTAAAGTTGAATTTAATAGCAGTCGTATCTCGACGCGCACGGGAATTCTTTTTATCGTTGGCGGTCGAATTTGTTCAAACATACCTGGAATTACCACGAATAGAACCACTCTAAGATCAACTTTTAACTATATTTTTAACTACCATAGTACTTTCAAATCGTCCAAATCGAACCTTAATTATATTTTTAATTACCGTACAGCCTTCGAATCCTTCCCATAAAACTTAACTACATTTTCAACTACCACACTGCCACACTATCTTTACACCGTCCAAATCCACCCTAAGATTCACTCGTAACCACATTTTTAATCACCACTCGTAGTTTCGAAGGACTTATCCACCCGTAACGTTACAATTTTAATCGCCACGGTATTTTTTAAAGAAAGTCTCGTCACTCTCGATACGCGGTTGGTTCTGCTCGTCCAGATCGAATCGCGGATCCTCTTCTCCTCTCGTGTCATTAACCAAGGAAACCGTGAAATACGCACCGCGGCTCTCCAGTTTTGCCGGCTGTTGGAGCTCAACGACTGAGCCCTGGATTATTCGAGGATTACGCGAGGATGTTCATTCGAGCTGATTTACAAGGCCGACTCGGATCCTCCGTCCGCATCGGTTCGGCTGGCTGCTCGCGAGAGACGTGTCGTTCGTTTCTTCGCCGAAAACGTTACACAATGAGGAGACGCCACGCAATAGGAGCCCCCCGTACCTGCACCGCGTAAAAGGAGACCCCCGAGCCGTGTTTTCGCAGACTGCATTTGCCTAGGACTGCTCTTTTCACCGAACCGGATACCAACCGGACTTCGAGAGGACCGATCGGCCTATTAGATATACTCGACTGGAAGTGAATTCGATAGAAACTTCTCTTCTGTGTTGTTTGCGCGTTCCGCGTACCCTACGAACCACCTCTGTACCACATAGCGATCGTTCGGCGTCGATACTATGGGGGGTGTGGAGCACAAAGCGGGGAGAGATCACCGTTTTACACCGTACGATTGTTTCTTGCCTTTTCCACTTTACAGAAATATTTTAACACTCTCCAACGAGCTTCGTTGCACGAATTTTTGTTTCGATTTTTCCAAAAATTGCGAACGACCTTGTTTCTTCGCCTTTATCCGGACACGGTGGAACATCTCGCGAAACAATCTTGTTAGATCTTCGTTGTTTTTAGAGAATAATCTGGTGGTTAAAAATAGAAATACTCGATGTACTCGAATGGTGTTAAGAGAGTTACGAAACGATTGATTTTCGATTGTAAACGCAAACGTGTATTGTATTTTTCATGTTTCGCTCGGGACTTTCCAGGTCATTTTATTTTCTGGCAACGTCCACCATTTACAGTTCACATTAGCTAATGCGCAAACTGATCAGTCTGAACGTGCCGCTTAAGTCGAGTTCGATGCACTTTACGTCGTGTGAAAATTTTGTAAAGTTTCCTCGAGAAACTTTTTTTTCGCGAGAAAACAGTGTACGAACGTGTCTTCCTATATTTGTAAATTGTACGGTATTTATTTAATTATATACGCATCTGTCAACAAATTAATCGATCCAATCGAAACGACCTTGATTTTATATTCTACACAAACGATCGATAAATGTAATTATTGCTAGAACTGTGGCGTTATTGCATATGCATATATTCACGCGTAGATGCGAACATTTAGAAATAATTAATTCTGCTTCAATTATTCAATAGTAATAATAATAATTCATCGAGTGAACAGACCTTTCGTGGAAATATCGACACGATCTTGATTCGGTGTTCTACATGAATGATCAACAGAATTATTACTACAAATGCCACAGTTGGCGTTACGTGACATAATTAATATTATTTAAATAATCCAGTGGTAAGAATATTGATTTATGAAGTGCGCAAAGAAATTGACACGATATTAATTTTCGTTCTACACGAATGACCGATAAAATTATTGCCAAACCAGTCACATTGTTACATATGCAAATATTCGTGCTTACCGTTCGTGTATGCTTTTACTTGAGAGTTTTTCCATTGATAAATAAATACGTAAAAACGGTCGATGCGTAGTGTATTAAATTCACGTGTCCATTATTTTAGTATAAAATTTTTTTGCAATTATCATCCTTATATTTCTTAAGTCACAGACGAAATAAATGACCAAGAAAAAGCCAAAGAAATTACACACTCCTCCACTTTCCCATATACACCTCTACCCGATAAAAAAATCATAGTGCACGATTCTCAATTTATTGCACTTACAATCTAATTCTTTCTACCC
Organism: Ptiloglossa arizonensis; assembly: GCF_051014685.1. Taxonomy (NCBI): domain Eukaryota; kingdom Metazoa; phylum Arthropoda; class Insecta; order Hymenoptera; family Colletidae; genus Ptiloglossa; species Ptiloglossa arizonensis. The sequence continues at coordinate 12,100,069 of NC_135058.1, forward strand.
ATCGATTCGATCATCCTGATTACTTATTTTACCGCTTCGACTATGCAAAGTGAAAGCTATCAAACTTCTCATTTTACTATTCCCCCAATGCGATCTTAAATTGACTCGAACGCAAAAATTCTTTCGTTTTTCGATGTTTCACCGAGACACGTTTCTCTGCAGCAGCTCGATACAGATTCTCCGCGTGTTTCCAAGCGGATCGTGAAACACTCACCCCTCCCCGCGTCCCCGAGAATGAAAGATGGTCCTCGTGGTAGGCGTCATCCGAAAACCGAACCCCGGGTATCGCGCGGGTGTACAAATAATTCAGATGATAAACGAATTAAGTCGGAATGGGATGATGAAAGGCACGTTTAGGGGCGCAAGGAGAGGCCCCCGGTCCGATGCATTAATGCGAGGGCTGATGTAGCAGAACGTTTGACCCCTCGTCCCTTACGCGAAAACACCGCCACGGAGGAGGACCCGAAACGGGGCGAGACGCGGCGAGGAAGACGCACGTGCTCGACTCATGAATCAAGTCGTATTAGTGAGGGCATAGCAGGGCCTGCTGGCCGCCAATCTACCACTCCAACTTCAAGTAGATTGGATTTCCGAACTTTATTCAATTATACAGAAACGAGGCTGGCGAAACGAATAGGAGCGAGTCGGTGATGGCTTTACGCGAGTAACGCTGGATACACACGATCTAGTTCTATAGACGTCCCGGTGCTCGATGCACAACCGAAATCGCTTCGTAAAAGTTGTGCTTCGACGTATTGTTAACCACGAATAGTCTTTTACGTATGTTTCATTTAATCGTTACGGATTCTCGTTGTCACGAACGCTTCGATGTATTGTTAACCACGAATAGTCTTTTACGTATGTTTCATTTGATCGTTACGGATTCTCGTTGTCACGAACACTTTGACAAATTGTTAACCACGAATAGTCTTTTATATAATATATGTTTCATTTAATCGTTACGGATTGTCGTTGTCACGAACGCTACGCACTGGTATATCGATGCGAGGTTTTTCACATTACTCAAGATAATATTGTATTCCGTTTTTGAACGTTTTTCCCAAACTTACTTTTCCTAAATGGAGTAACAATCACTCGACCATACTTAAATTCAATATTCTCAAATAATAAACAACTTTGAGAATCCTACAGCAGTATCTCCCACATCGCAAAATCCGTCCATTTGCAACGAAGTACAATTCACGTGGAGGCTTTCACCCTTGCTCCGTCAAAGCAACCCTCGTTTCTTTCATCGACGTCGAAGACCCACGGATATACCTCTCGCTCCGAATACTTACGTCTCGTCCGTGGTGGCGCGCCGCTAGATTTCTCCGGATAACAAAAAGGGTTAAAAAGGTCGCCTGGAAGAAAGACGACGGCCGTTCTCCGTCATACGGAGGCTGTAATCTCTGGAATCTTATGGGGAGAAGGTTCGATGTAAAGAGTAGAGGGGATATCTTGGCCGGTTATCGATACGTTCGGACAGGTATTCCCGCGCAGCGTGGTTTTTACGATCGAGGCATAAAAGGTAGCTCGAAAATGTCCGAGCGGTGGATACCTACCACGCGGTACTAGCCATTTTTCGACGTGTAACATCTGCCACGGCTAGGTGCGCGCGTGTCAGCTTCGTCGTAATCCGCGCGGGGGCTGTTTCTCGTTCGTGAACGAAGAGACGAAGAGAAGAAAAAAAATCGAAAAAAAAAAGAAAAAAATAGAAAAAGAAAAAGAGAGAAAAGAAATAAATAAAAAAGGCGTCACGACAACGTCCCCGTGGCTCGCGAAGTCACTGTTTCTTATTCGTGTGTCGAATATTCAAATGACCCCCGTGCGACGGAATTATCGACGCGAGTGATCGTGAGCTGAATCCTCATGCGACCCTCCTATCGCACCGCGAACAATGCGTTTGTCTTCGGTGACTCGTTTCTATTCTGAGAATCCATTCGCGGGAAAGTCGCGAACCAACCGCGATAAGAAGGTATGGGGGGGCCGCGTTAATGTCTCCCGGCGGCCATTAGTAATAAAAAGAAACAGTCAAAGGTGGGAATTATCGCTTCCCGTTGAATTTACGGTCTGCGTGTCCGCGCTCGGTTCGACGAATGCTCGCTCTCGCGGTGCATTTCTTTTTTTTTTCTTTTTTTTTTTTACGTTTTCGACGCTTTTTCGCGCCGCGCCGCGCGATGCGAGATTACGAGCGCGAGAAACCCGAGAATTATGCCGCGGATACCGCGAGTTTAATGCACCGCGAACACGGAAACGAACGAAATTCTTTCCACAGTGTGTATCCCGGATAATTAGATCGCTGCACACTTCAGAACCGCATGCACAATTCCGTTCGCTAGGAATTATGAATATTGAGAAACTTCGCAGGCTGAGTGACGCGATCAACGCTGCGACCACCGAAGAGGTTATTTAACCCGTTATCGCTGTTGTAAAAATGTATCTAATGTTACCCAATACCTTGTTAATAATGTCCAATGTTTCCTGATACTTTGTTAATATTAAAAGATTAATATTAACTAGCGATTATGATCAAATATAACAGAAACTTTGTTTATTTCTGTAACGCGTCAACGCGATCTTATCATCTCGTTGTTCAATCGTATCTGTTCCTTGATTATTTAAATTTTGTTAGATGTATCGTTGCAATCGGTAATTCGATAACGTCAAATACGTTCCTGCATTGTTAAACTTTGCATTAAACTTACGCGTCCAACTTGTCAGACGTTCCCGTAAAAGAATACTTCCACTTGCGAGGAAATTACAACGAACTGGGATTAATATTGTACTTTTTTTCGTACTCAGTATCGTCGTTCGCATTGTACGTTTCTCGTTGACCAATGAAACAACGCGATTCAACAAACGAAATAAAACTAATCGTCGAATGGGATCCAGTTGGAAATACAACCCAATACTTACGCTCGTGAGTAAATCACATGGAAAAGGAGATTAATATTCCACGGTTTTTCGTAGGCAATATCGTCGTTCGATCGTTACGCAATTCGTTAACAGCGAAACGACCCGATTTAACAAATGAAACGAAACTAATCGTCGAAAGAGATCCAGTTGAACATACAACGCAACACTTACGCTCGCGAGTAAATCACATGGAAAAGGAGATTAATATTCCACTGTTTTTCGTAGGCAATAACGTCACGTCCTTCGTTAGCAACGAAACAACGCGACGTAATTGAACAAATCGATTCGAACCGCTCGAAAAAAAATCCAGGTGAAAATATCTACTCTCGTAGGTAAATCGTAGCGAAAGGAATTAATACTTCTTTTCGTACTCGACATCGTCGTTCGTATGCCACGCCCTTCGTTAACAACGAAACAACGTGGAGCGCAGTAAACAAATCAAGTAAAAGCGATCGTAGATAAAAAAAAAATCCATTTCGAAACACATAATACGCTCGCGAATAAATCACGGGCGAAAGGGATTGATATTCTTCGACCATTTGTTTTCGTGCGCACCATCCTGTGTCGTTCGCGATTCTACGTCCTTCGTTAACAAACGAAACGACGCGACACGATTGAACAAATCGATTCGTAGCGATCGTCGTGAGTAAATAAAAAAGTCCACATGGAAATACCAGCGTCGCTAAGTAAATCGCTGGCGAAAAGAGAATTAATATTCCGCTTGTTTTCGTACGCAGCATCCGGCGTTGTCGCGTTTCTGCGTCCTTCGTTAACAAACAAAACGACGTTGAAAAAAAAGAAAAAACCCTCCAGTTGAAAATACCTACACCGGTAAGTAAATCACCGGCGAAAGGAGGATTAATATTCCGCTTGTTTTCATACGCGGTGGTGTTCTACGTCGTTCGTTAACAAACGAAACGACGCGACCCGATTGAACAAATCGACTCGTACCGATCGTCGAGGGGGGAGGGGAAAAAAATCCATTTGAAAATACCTGCGTCGGTAAGTAAATCACTGGCGAAAAGGGGATTAATATTCCGCTTGTTTTCATACGCGGGATCGTCGTTCGCATTCTACGTCCTTCGTTAACAAACGAAACGACGCGGCGCGTAGTAAACAAAATAAATGGAAAACGAGGAAGAGAAATACGACGGATCGAAAGGGTGCGAAATGCGCGCGATGGTGCGCGCTGGCGCTGCCACCGCCACCGCCGCCGCCGCCGCCACCGCCGCCGCTGAGACCGAGCCGCACCGGTGGGAGGAGGAACCAGAGTGGGCGTGGCGAGGACGCGCACGCTCCACGTGACCCTGTCGTTCCGGAAGGCGGGACTTACGGAACCCGGCACACAACTACAACGGCAGCGGAACGGGCCGGTGGTCTCTCTGTCGTCGCGCGCGCGGAACACCTCGAGTTGCGCTCGTTCCGCGTACAACACCTGCTCGATCGCTCGCTCGTGCACGCTTTTCCTCGAGCCGCGTTACTATCCACCGACGGTGCCTGTCTGTCGTGTCTCGGTCGTCCAACGTCGGACGGAATCACGGGGGGAGGTACGGACGAGCTGGAGAAAAAGAAAAGAAAAACAACGACACGATGGACGGTAACAACGCGCTAACCGAGACAAACCTCGTACGCGCGAAACAACGAGGCTGATCCTACCGGAACGATCCCGAAACGCGTCCAAGGAAATCGTTACCACCGCGAAACAGCCCGGTTAACGGCGACATGTTGCTACCCCAAGACATGATGGCGGCCCAGTCGAAGATGCTCTATCAGATGAACAAATACTACGGCGAACGGGTACAGGCCCGTATGGGCCAAGTACAAAAGACGATACGGGAAGTGTGCAAGGTGGTGCAGGACGTGCTGAAGGAGGTCGAGGTTCAAGAGCCACGGTTCATCTCCTCCCTGACCGAGTGCAACGGCCGCTACGAGGGCCTCGAGGTGATCTCGCCCGGCGAGTTCGAGGTGGTCCTCTACCTGAATCAGATGGGTGTGTTCAACTTCGTCGACGACGGCACCCTGCCGGGCTGCGCGGTGCTCAAGCTCAGCGACGGACGGAAGAGGTCCATGTCGCTCTGGGTGGAGTTCATCACCGCGTCCGGTTACCTGTCCGCGAGGAAGATCCGCTCGCGATTTCAGACACTGGTGGCGCAGGCGTGCGACAAATGCGCCTACAGGGACTCGGTGAAGATGATCGCGGACACCACGGAGGTGAAGCTACGTATCAGAGAGAGATACGTCGTACAGATTACACCGGCGTTCAAGTGCTCGGGCGTGTGGCCGAGATCGGCTGCCCATTGGCCGATACCCCATATACCGTGGCCGCATCCGAATCTGGTCGCGGAGGTCAAAACCGAGGGATTCGATCTGTTGTCGAAGGAGAGCGTGGCTCTACAGGGCAAACAATCGGCAATGGAGGGCGACGCTTGGGTTCTATCGTTCACCGAAGCTGAGACACGATTGTTGCACGGTGGTTGTCGCAGACGATGTCTAAGCATATTGAAAACCCTCAGGGACAGACACTTGGATCTACCCGGGAACCCGGTGACCAGTTATCACATGAAGACTCTGTTGCTGTACGAGTGCGAGAAACATCCTCTGGAGGCCGAATGGGACGAGGGTTGTCTAGCCGATCGCATAAACGGGATCTTTCTGCAGCTGATATCCTGCCTTCAGTGTCGAAGGTGTCCCCATTACTTCCTGCCCAATTTGGATCTGTTCAAGGGGAAGTCACCGAGTGGTCTGGAGAACGCGGCCAAACAAGTCTGGAGACTCACCAGAGAGCTACTCACGAACAGTCGCGCGCTGGAGAAGCTTTAGCCGAAGCTACGTCTCTGCGAGCACGAGGGTCGAGAGTTTATCGCGAGAGTTCGAGGACGTTGCTTACGCGCGCCGGTTTCTTTTTATCCGCTTTTCGAACCGCTCCGCTAAACGTGGACGGTCTGCTTTCACTGGTTAATTTCTACTAGCTCGAACGTATACGGTGCGACGCGCACCGAGAGTCTCGACGCTCAACCGTCGAGTTCTGGTACGATCATCGGAGGACACAGCCGCTCGCGCGCGAGTTCGCGTAACCGACCGTAACGTCGATCGAACATACAAACGATGATTTTTCTACGCAGATTTTCGCGTGCCGCGGCGTTTCATAGTTTTCGAAGTACGGGACCAAGCTGTGTTCCTCCAAAATGTGGCCGGCGGTTAGGCTCTACGCAGACGAGTAACTTTTCTCGCGGGATCGTATATGGTTTTTTCTTTTCTTTTTTTTTTCTTATCGTTCTTCCGATCGAAAACAACGAAGACGAACGTACGATCCAAACGAGAGAAATCGACGCGTACTGGACGATCGATCGCGTTGTTTTTTTTCTTGTTTGGACGACGGTCGAAACGTCGATCAGAGGCGCGCATCCGGTGCAATAAGAGGTTATGTTTTTTCGCGCGAAAACGATTGTTGCTAGGTTTTAGTTTCCGACCTCGCGCGAACGAAAGTTTCGATTCGTCGAGGGAAAAAACGTTTGTCCATCGTTGAAAGAAAAATGTTCGTCCGTCGTTGGAAGGGAAACGTTTCAGTCCACGAAATCGAGGAGGATCGTGTTCCTCGACGAACGATCTCAAAAATACCGATCACCGGGTTTTTTATACGACCGAAGCTTCCGCTTGAAACTGGAATCTCCGCGCTTACTAACGCAGATTTAAACGGCCACGCACTCGAGCGGCGAGTTGTCCATGTAGCTGTTACAATATTACGAGCGATTAATTAACTACTCCGTTAGCTACTCTTACCTGTTTAATATGGCTGATGTGAATATCGTCGTGTGATCCGTTGTCGTTATTAATCTAATGTTTATAATCGGTTAGCAGCGAGCTTCCGACGGTAGTTGGAACACTACGCATTGTTATATGTACATACTTTTTTATATTATTATTTAAACGATATTTATTTTTACTCGAATCGCTGTTCGAACACATGATTGTAAATAATTAATAAACGTATTTCGTCTCGTAATCACGGACTACCGTTCCATCGAACCGAAACCCGTCCCGAAACGTTCCTCGAGTCGATTGGAGAAAATTATTTTATAAAAGCTGCACGAGAAGCTCGATTTAAAAGCTAGGATTGAACTTTAAGATATCGCTGCGCGACGATCAATGATCGATAGAGTTACCGAACACCTATCGCGTTGGTTAAATTAATTATAAGATTATCTATTCAAACGACTCCGGTGCTCGATAAGGTGTCGAATAATTCGAAACCTCCAATTTAGCATACAAGTTGGATACTTGGTCGGCGTATTATTAGATCGAATACGTTATATTATTTTCGTTTTTTTTTTTTATTGCTCGGTTCACGGCCTCTCGATTAATAGGAATCGCGACTCCGTAATTGCGTCCAGCCGTGTAATTTATTAGAGTTCGACGAGATACGGTATCGATATTCAAAAATCTACACGTTTAAATTTTTACGCGATCTCTACTAATTTGTTTCTCGCGTTACGAAATACATTAAGTCTTCGTATAATGGGCAATTAACGGTTAACGTAACAGTGTCTCTTACGCGACATTTGTTTAATTTTCTAGAATCTGGTAGAAGCTCGAGATCGGTCCTCTAATTGGTCTGAACGGTGTGCTTGAAAAATATATCCGTTTGTCCGCGTAAATCTTCACAGAGACCGAATGGTTGTAAAATATCGACGATTCGGCAATGTGTAATTCGGTGTTCCCTATCTTCTCTTCTATTTCAAAGACACATTATAAATTCACGATACAAACTTTACAGACGTGGAGCAGATTGATACTCGTTAAATTAAACGGAAAATTAATAGATTCTGTTCCGAAAATCAATCCTTCCGTAGTTGTAAATATAATCTGTTGTGTCCTCTCTAAAATAAATTAGTTCTCCGACGACAATTTTGCTCGATAGTCCGTTAAGTATCGATGTCCGATTTTTATTGAAAATTGAAGAAAGAACCCGACATTTCGAAGCCCGTGAGAGACCTCGATGACAAAATGCCTCGAATTACGTATTCGAATGCTCGAAGATGCATCGAGCGTCTTCCGTGACAAATAGAAACTTTATCACGAGTTTTGTAATAGGAGAGACTATCGTGTCGAAGAACGAAAACGTATTTCCAACGAACGTTCTTAAATACCTTTCCTTTTAGTTCACTTAAACTTCCAAGAAAATGCGTAAGTCGTACCAGAATTATCATAATTACGCAAAGTCAAAGTGGAACGAGAACAGTGCTTTTGAACCTAACTTCGTATACTTATACAAGGTTCGATCGTACTTGTCGAGTAAATACATATTCCACTTTTAGAATTACCCTCACCGTATTAGAAACTATCTCGGGAAATTTTTCACACTATTTGCCACGATAATGTAACTTGCACCGAAATAATACAAAAAATGAAAGGAACCGTTTCGTAGAGAAAGGAGAAAATAAAATATACAACCTGTTTCCAAAATGGCGGTACGATCCGCAAGAGACTCGATGCGATTCTACGCGAAAAGAACAAGTCGAAAATATAGAGTGACATTTTTTCGCATAAAAATTCCATTTCCGACTAAATCGACGTTAAATATTCTTAAAGTGCAAACAGTAACAACGTTACGGCTCGTAATTTGAAAAGTAATTTTATTTCTCTTTCTCAAATAAGAAATTGGAACATCAATTCGAGAAGCACGATATCCTTCTGACGTAGGCACACTCGTGAAACCGTGTACAAATGTACGGGTACTCGAGTAATATTCGATTTATTCGTAAACGAAGCTTGGAAGAGAAATATCGTTCCATGTTCTCGACTCACTTTATTTAACACAGATTCGTCCCATTTCGATTAGAACCACCGGTTCGGGAACACCCTGTACGATATATTATTGCAGGAAAGAGATTAAATTACAAAATACCGACGTCGCAAACTCCGAGTGTACGCTCTAATCGCGAACCAGCCAATAGAATTTATTCGAATTCGTTATTATGACAGGGCCGCGAGTCGCTGATAAGTTTTCATCGCGGCTCGCGATCGTTCGGCCGGAATATAAAACCATCGGGCTCGTAATTATTATCTACGATATTAACACTTCTGTACGCGCTCGTGGAGATTGAAACGCCTCGTCAAAGCATCGCTACCGAGTTTCATGACCGCTACACGCCCACGAGGGCCGGCCGTGTCCTTATCTTAATTCACTCCTGAAATTTCTCCCCTTATCTTTTCCGCGGCGACGACACTCGGTCCGGGGCCGCTCGCTCGCTCGCTCGCTCGCTGGCCACTCAGTTTCCACGCGGCGCGACCGCGGGGCCCGACGATCGTTACGGGATTTACGTTATTATTATTGCCCCGTAAAACAAAGTGAGAGGAACGGAGTTTCCACGGGGCCGAACGCGCCCCAATGAACCACACTTTACGCGCCGTATCTCGCAGTTCCCTTCGCGATTTACAAGCCTTAATGGTAGAGTTATCGGTGTCGTCGTTAAACGTAGATTTTATACCGACTTTTTGCGCCCGCGACCTGGCCGGTTCTCAATAAAACGGCTGTAAATAAAACCAGCCCGCCCCCTTTCACGGTCCTTCTGATAAGTCAGGATCCTACTCACGGCACCGACCGCGGACGAATTTCTTATTTTAGCGACGCGAGCCGTATTCGACGCGCGTCCGTGAAATTTCGCGACACAGTTCTCCGAGAGAGCCTTTTTGGACGGTTGGTGTTGGTCCGGTCCGGGGCTACCAGATGTGCTGTATTTGAGTACGTTTTACCGTACTCGTGTGCCTGACTACGGAGATGGAAGATAACAGGGTGGGTTACTTTATGGGAATTAATGAATTAGTAATTTTAAGGGTTGTCGATGTCGAACGACTACTGCTGACTCAGACTTTGGGATGTATCGCAGTCTGGAGGTAATTTTGGAAATACTTTAAATATTGCTGTGAACTACTATACCGTGTACCTAACTATGAAGTTGGAAGATAACCGTGTGGGTTATTTTTAGGAGAATTGATAAAATATTAATTCTAAGGGTTATTGATGTCGAATGACTAGTGCTGACCGAGGCTTCGTCCCTGTCGTGCTCGAGTGCTTACTTCAGAAATCTAATTAAACTTTCTACATCCATTTCTACGGTTGGAAGATGATGGAATGTGTGATTTTATAAGGATCACCGTGTTATTGATTACGAGTTCAGTCGATGTCTCGTGAGAATCGTAACTATGATCGAAGTCTGCAGTTTCTAGCAATGGTCGCACTAACCGACGATAGGATCTATAGACGTTGCTACGTTCTTGTACAAAATTCTCAATGATCGTATTATTTATCCGCCATTCTTGAACCAATTACGTCTAGATGTAACCTCGAGAACAATATCGAGATTTCTTCTGCTCATATAAAAACAGTGTACCCTATCGATATAATATGTCTATGTTATGGAGATGTCGACTCATTAACACGAATTTGCAATTATTGTTAGCTAATCGATTTTCCTATCGCTCGTAGATTCCTTCAAGGAGAACTGTGCGTCCTTCGGACACGATTTATCTAGTCTGGTGTATTATAATTGGCAATATTGAATTCTATACGTGTACGCTATTGCTCGTAAGTATTTGATCAAGGGTATGTATCTATTGTAAGATAGTGTAAAAGGATTACCCACACTCGCGAAATGTCAATAATATAGAGGACTTTATTATAATATATTCGTGGAGGCAAATATTTGTCTTTAACGTATTTTCGTTCCGCAATGATTTTATAGGTGTAGTATATTGTGAACTCGAATCTCCCAATTTAGCCGACGATTTCTACCAAAAGCTCATTCGACCTTTGAAACCTCGTTTGATAAAAATCGACTAAACAAAAATAGCATAGTGCCGGAAGACTTATCGAGAATCACATTAACCTATATACACCCGAAGTAATAATTCTTTTCCAAACTTTACCGAAACTTTAGTATACGATCATCTCCGAACCATAAACAATACCGATTATCTTACCCACAAAGACTCACCGTGCGTACAAACAGAACACTGTACGAAAGCAAATTTTACATCGACGGAAAGAATATTTTTCAACAACGAATGCGAGACCAAAATAATTGAAATAACACTGCAATCACCAATATACGCGAAAACGAGATCTCAACCATCCGACGATTCCTCTTGGAAAAACCGACGCGCGTAATACCTTCCGCGTCGTAAAACGAAGAAATTTTAACCTCTTCGGACGTTTCCTCTTGCGTGAATCGTCGTGTGTCCGTCACAACTGTACGCCGCGAAGAAAAATGAAAAAATTGTAAAGAAAACTCTGTCGAGGATGCACGGTTCGCGATGAACCGTGATCGAACGATGAGCAAAAATTCGGGCCGGTAGTTGGACCTACCCGAGCGTGAATCGCGGGTCCTCCACCATGACGAAAATTTCGGGGCAGCTCGAAGGGGTTGCGGAGGAATGGCCGAGGCCCGTGCGTCCACGGGCACGAAATAAAACGAGTCTAATCTGCATAATTCATGGGGGAAGAAGGGCTCGGGTTTGGGGTTAGCCGCGCCGCTGCCTTCGTCCTTCGACGAGCCGCGTAACGTATAGGCAGAACGAGCCGCGGGATCGATCTTGTCGGTGCGCCGCGTCAGGCCACGCCCCGCGCCCGGTACCGGCCGTCCGATTGGCCGTACGCCGCGGCACGTGGCGTGGCCTGGGGTCAGAGCCGCGGTTAGGTGTTCGCTCGACCGCACGCCTTCGCTCGGCCCGCGAGAGAGCGGGTGGCGCGGAGGAGGTGAACGACAGCGCAGTCGACAATCTGCTCCTGCACGGAGTCGCTCGCACACCTTCTCCTCCCGCTTCTCGCTCGTGTCTCCGCCGCTCACCGGCGTCTCTTCGACGAGGCGACGCGACGCGACGCGACGCAACGCGACGCGACACGGCGCGCGACGCGACCCGCCGCGCGAGGAAAACCGCCCGAGGGGAACGAGTTTCGCTCAGTTTTCATCGGTAACGGCGACCGTACGCCGACACCGAAACACCACGGGGTGCCAACACGCTCTCGACGATCGCTAGATGGAACGTCGACGACCCGGCACCGTCCCTCTGAACTAGCTCGAGGGTCTTTTGGGACCGATTCGCTACGATCTAGCGGTACACGATGCGGTGATCCCCGCAGGACTCGCGACGTTCGAAGGCTCCAGGCCGTCGCAACGCATCATGCTGTTGCCGGCCGATATGCTGGCGGCCCAGTCCAAGATGGTGTACCAGATCAACAAGTACTTCGGCGAGCGGGTGATGACCAGGAAGAGCCAAGTGATGAAAACGATCCAGGAGGTCTGCCGGGTGGTGCAGGACGTGTTGAAGGAGGTCGAGGTACAGGAGCCGAGGTTCATTTCGTCGTTGACGGACTACAACGGTCGGTTCGACGGACTGGACGTGATCTCGCCGACGGAGTTCGAGATCGTCATCTATCTGAACCAGATGGGCGTGCTGAATTTCGTGGACGACGGCACGTTGCCCGGTTGCGCGGTGTTGAAGCTCAGCGACGGACGAAAGAGGTCCATGTCGCTATGGGTGGAGTTCATCACCGCGTCCGGCTACCTGTCCGCTAGGAAGATACGCTCGAGGTTTCAGACACTGGTGGCCCAAGCGTGCGACAAATGCGCCTACAGGGACTCGGTGAAGATGATAGCCGACACCACCGAGGTGAAGCTACGGATTCGAGAGAGATACGTGGTGCAGATCACACCGGCGTTCAAATGCGCCGGTCTATGGCCGAGATCGGCTTCTCACTGGCCTATAGCCCATATACCGTGGCCCCATCCGAACATCGTCGCCGAAGTGAAGACAGAGGGTTTCGATATGCTTTCCAAAGAGTGCATAGGTCTACAGGGGAAGCAGTCCGCCATGGAGGGCGACGCCTGGGCGTTATCCTTCATTGACGCGGAGAATCGACTGTTGCAAGGTGGCAGCCGAAAACGTTGCCTGAGCATCCTGAAGACTCTCAGGGATCGACACCTCGATCTCCCTGGGAATCCTGTCACCAGCTACCACATGAAGACCCTGTTGCTCTACGAGTGCGAGAAACACCCCCATGAGGTCGAGTGGGACGAGACGTGTATCGGTGACCGTATCAACGGGATCCTGTTGCAACTGATCTCGTGTCTGCAGTGTCGTAGGTGTCCCCATTATTTCTTGCCAAATCTCGATCTATTCAAGGGGAAGTCGCCCAGCGGGCTGGAGAACGCGGCCAAGCAAGTCTGGAGACTCACCAGGGAGTTGCTGACCAACAGTCGCGCCCTGGAGAAGCTGTAGCGTGGGTACTCGGAGGTAAACGAGTGTACAAGTCGAACAACGAGATCGGAGGGCGGATCTTCGCGAGGATTACCCGAGGCGAACGACTCTCGACGATTCTGTGCCCGAAGACGTGTCAGTGTGTGCTCGCAACGCGTTCGTTGACGAGTGTGAATCGCGCGTGTGCGATTCTGTGATCCACGGGCCCCGCGCGGACGATCGAATCAGTGCCATAAATGAGAGTAAACGGGAAAAAGAAAGAAAACGAAAGAGAGAAAGAGTATGAAAACATCGCAACCGCCGAGGTTCGTTTGCGCGGCATTTGTTTTCGTTCCGCGGCGTAAGAACGTTCCACGAACCGCGACTCGGCCGCGAGATGGAGTCGCCGACGGCAGCTCGAGTCGCATCGCGATACATCGGCGTTCACTCGCGAACCGGTGATACAACGATCGTCGTTTCCCAATTTTCTTCGTCTCGTTTCACTTGAGAATTGTATACGCGTCGCGCAACGATCTTCGAGAGAAGGAGACGTACGTTGCGCTCAAGTCACCGGTCGCGGGGTTTCGCTTAGTCTTCTCTTCTAATCAACTGTCCTGTCCCCACACTCCCCCCGCCGCTATGTAAATACATCTTAAAAGATATTTATTGAAGTGTACACGAAATTGTGAAATACAATGCTATTTATATGGAACCGTATACCACGGTGTGCGATTGTCGTCATTTTCGTCCACCACGAGCACAAAAACCACCCACTCTCCTCCTTTTTACCCACGAAAAACCATCGGGAGATCGAGCAGCCGTAAATATCGATCGTTAAACGTTCACCGTGCGACGAACGTTCCTAGGCCTCGTAAATTTCACGCCCGATTCTTGCGCCTTTTTGTGCCTCGCCACTGGAGATCGAGAGAGGAGTCTCGCTCGCCCCGTACCTCGCGGACGAATAAAATTCCGTCGGGGAATTCCAGTTTCGTTTCGGGGAATCGAAATACGTTTAATGCGGTCGATTGTCGATTTCGTCGTCGTTGTTCGTTTTCTTGGTGTTTCGTCTAATTGACTTTCGACGTCGCGCGGGATCCAGAAACGTTTCGAGACGAGCGGAGCCGAATGCACGATGTTGTCGATTCGATGGCGAATTTAATTTTGTTTCGAGGGGAAACGAATTGTCCAACGCGATCGTTAATTTTGTGGACGGTGATCATTTTCGTGGTGTTTCGTCCAATTAAATTTTACCATCGTGAAGTAATCTACGTCGAAATAATGTCTCGTAGAGAGATACAGTCAAACGTTAACTAAATGCGCGATCGTTCTTTTGTTCGGTGATGAATTTAATTTCACTTCGCGGGGAGAAGATATTTAACGCGATCGGTCGTTAATTTTGTGGACAGTGATTATTCTCCTGGTGTTTCGTCTAACTGGATACGATATTTTCTAAGTAGAATCGAACGTCGATTGAATGTACGATCATGTTTTTCGGTAGGTGGTGAATTTAATTTTAATTCGGAAGAAATGTTCGACACGGTCGGTCGTTGATGTCACCGACGGTGAAATCGTTTTCGTCGTGTTTCGCGTATCGAAATTTTGCTCTTACGCGACGTGTTTATCGGTGGTTTGACAGGTGAAAGATGAAAATATTAACTAACGATCTTCCGTATAAAATAAGTCGAAAAAAAAAACACTCTTCGGGTAAGTACACGATCTTAACGTGTTGAATAATAAATTATTTGCTTCGTTGTCGAAATCGATTTTACTTCGGGGAAACGAAACGTTCAACGAGAACATGTGTCGTTGATTTCGCTCCGAAATCATATACTAGTCGAATAAAATTGAACATCGAACAAATTACGATCGTTCTTCGATTCGTTAACAAGTTAAATTGAAGGTAAATCTACGGTTCGATCCAGTTTACTGTTTCTTTTCTTTTCTTCGCTAAATAAAATATTTAATTTTTCAGTTTTACGTTTCTTAAAGAAGACTCCTCAACAGAACCGAAACCATGAAAATAAATATTTGTAGAATTTACTTTTGCAGAATTTCGCTAATGATAAATAAATACTTCCATATTAGAGTATTTAAAACGTTCGTTCAAAGGTCTAGATAAAAATATACAAACACGGAAAAAGTGTTATTTCGTTCGAGCCAACTGCCCATCGAATGCATACGAAGAACACCAAGGAAAAACAGGAAATGCCCATACAATGACCAAACTATTCACACTAACGGTGTAAGAAAATATTATTTTAATTTTTAAGACAACGTATGACAACTATTGATCAAGAATTACCAACTCGGATCATTGCATGTCTACTTTTACAGCAACTTTTTGTTCTTTCTCCAAATTTTACTCGAGCAACAAACAAATAAAATCAACGTGAATTTCTTCGCGACGATTCGATCGAGTTCTTCGAATTTTCAATAGCTCGTTCTGAGAAACAATTTAATCCCATAATTAAAATTCTGATTAAAAATTATCCTTCGATGTACACGGATAAGTATTTCATCTATCTCAGTCGAAAATCTTTTCTCGATGGTGATCCTCTCTCGACTTTATCAATGCTCGATTTACCGAAAAGAAACATTCTTTCGTGTACTATTTCTTCTCCCGTTGGTTCTCGTACGGACGATCATTTTCTTTCCTATTTACTTCTGGTTTTTCTGAAAATCTATTGTCAGCCGGCTACCAGTTCCGCTCCCCGATAAGCAAATTTCGCGTTATCTGAACAGGCCGACAGTGGTGCGTTATTTATACATCGCCCGTCGTCGTTTGCACGACCAGCTGCATCGGAACCGGCTAATATCTATATTGTAAAATTCGAAGAACGGTCGTTACGCGGTAATCAACGGTATTTATCGTGAAGTATTACCGTGCGTAAGGAACGTGTTTTATACCAGCCGTCGTTAGAACGACTGAAACTACGAAACAACGGTGTCACGTCGCGCATAAAGATAGCGCGATCGACGCGAGCGCATGTGACATTGTTTACCACTCCGTTTTAATAACGCTTGAATCGTTGCTCAAGAAAATATTCGAAAGGGTTGCACGAAAAATTGTACCTCTTGGGAACAATTTTCACGTTTTATCATCCTCTCATCGACCTGTGACGTACGTTTGATTTCTCATCAGCGATTCCGTGGTCATTTTCCATGGCGATCAAAGTTCAACTTTTCCAGAAATTTGTCGATATTGTTTGCGTAAAAGTTTTTGGGTACGAAAATATTTCTCGATCGTTCTTTCGATACCGTCGTTTCGTCGAGGGTCTTTCGTAAACGCGTTTAATAAAATATTGCGTACAACAATGTCGGTTGTAGTCGCGAGAAACTATTTATTATTTCTGTTTAACATTCTCGACCAATCCGAGTCGTTCCTCACCGTGTAAATTATATCTCTTTCTCTCCTTTAATTTAGAAAATAATAAATAATTCAACGTAAATGTCGTTCCAAGAATTTCGTTCTTTTAATATTGAACGTTCTTCGGCCGCTTTATTTTCGGTGTTCGGCAGTGAACAAACATTTTTTATTCCGAGATAAAATACGGAGAAGGAATTCCGTTCGATGCAATATCGAATATCGACGGTTACATTGGTTGTCTAGGGTCTGTTTTACGGATGGACGTATCGAAACAATCGTAGAGTATATCGATATTATCCTTGTCGATATACAGAGACGCGTGTAGGCAGTGTTGCGCCATGCATCAGGTATATATCGCGTGAGGAGAAAAATTGAAACCATCGTCTGAATAATATTGAATCACAGTCTCTCAATATTATCGACACAATGTTACAATATTGTTGCTCCGATAATATCGATCGTGCGTGGAGACTGTGTTAAGCAAACCGAACGTAGAAATAACAAACGACTCGTTACAATTCGATCAACGTTATTCGTTTTACTATATCGAGTCCTATTTCTAATAGCTACAAATATCAAATACATTTCGAATGCGTACTGTCCACTTCAATTTCGATTTTCTCGCAATTTCTACGTACACTCGGGAAATAACGATTTCAACGATCAGCTGCTTCATGGATCGAAAACAAACACGATGGAACCAGCGGTGTTGGAGGAATGCAATCGAAAGTGCAACGATTAACCGATTTACTCGAGAAAATGGAAACGAAAGCACGGAAACGAACGAAGAGCAAACTTACGCGTGTAATCGATTTCGACCGTCCGATGGGAACATCTCCGCGTAACTGACACAAACGAGCGCAAACCTGGCAGCAATTCAAACAACAATTACTAATATCCGTGTATGCAGCGCGTGCATTGGGGAAACTTCAAATAGCCTCGTGCGGGAAAACGGGGCGCGTGCATAATCCGCGTAAGCGAGCAGCTGAATCTGCTACTCCGTCTTAATAAATGTCTATCGCTCCGATGTTGATTATCGGTCGCGAACTATCGACGACTTAATTAATATAAGTGTCTAATAAGCGACAGGATTCGATAAATCATTGCGACCGACTGCTGGGTTAGATTAATTTCTGAAAAGAGTGTTGGAATTCCCATACGAACGAGTTAGGTGGACTTGATCTACCGCCTCTTACGATTTTTCACGCTTGTTAATTTCATATTTTATTGGCTCCCTTCCTCGAGAATTATTTACCGATCTATGGATACCGAATTCGTATATCTGTTGAGCGATACGAGCTACTTAAGTGCAAGTTTTTAATAACCACGGAACGAGCACAAGTGCCTCCGTAAAATTAATTTAGTTTCGCACGTTGCACTTCTAAGGAAAATTTACCGTGTCGAAATGGAAACATTTCGTAATTTTATTACCTGTTGCTAATTTCTGTGCGCGTTCGCTCTAATTCGCGCACTTGTTCGAATCGTAGCGCAAAAAATCGGAAGATTAGATTATTTTTCGGTGGACTTGTTCTTTTGGAGTACTATTAACAACCTTAACGTTATTCAAAAGTTTACAAGTGTTAGCGTTACACTCTTTCAACGAATGCATTGTCGTCCGCAACGAACTCGATTAAAAATTTTCCATCGCGTGGAAGTCGCGCGGCATTTTTCTCAACGTGCCCGAAACACGTTCAACGAGATTCTTATCAATCGACGGATATCTTCGCGCGAATCCAGTAATTAGAGTCGTAATAAATATTTAGAATAACGCACCGCGACACGCGTGTACCGTTTCCCCGTTAGGCGACCAAGGTTTTTTCGAGGAGAGTTACCGGTCAACTTGTTTCCTTTATTTTTTCGTTCTTCGTTTTATTTCTCGTCAAAGTCGCGGTAATCGCCAGATAAACATGCAAATTTATTCATCGGGGTAATTTGTTGCGCGCATGACTGCTTAATATTTAATCCACGCGCGTTACGAGGGGAACCGATGATAGTGTTCGCGCTAAAGAATTCCAAATTTGGCAACGACGTTATAATATTGTCGCGTGCGTCGTTTGTCTCCCGTGTCAACCGAAACGCGGAGCGTGTCGTTTCTTCGTGAAACGACGACGTTTCGTTGCACGTTTATTTATTTCGCGTACGAAACGCGGGATTTGCATTCGCTCGTTCGTCGCGCGCTGCTTTCCTCTCGATCCCGAGATTAAATCGATCGTAAGGAAACCGAGTAAAGGGTCGGGAACACGCGAATTTTTCATGGAAATTTACGTCGATGGGTGCAAGAAACAACGCGCAGAGAGCAGAATTCTTTTGCGCAAATTGTAATGCAAATATGCATTTAATACCGGATCTGTGTGAACATAAAATAGACAATTATCCAGAAATTTCGACAATTGGTAAAAATGATTTATTTCTTTCGTCGTAGATCAAACTTTTCCTCCTGTTAATCGCTTTAATATTTTTTACCACGTTAGAGAGGACGTAATAACACTTTCTATCCAGAGACACGAGCAAAGAAAACGTGACGAATAAGTAGAAATAAATTTCTATAAAATCGAATCTAAACTTGTTTCGTGTTTCATTGGTTTATTCAGAACTTCGTGAATATCAATTTCTATGAACTCTCGCTGTACAATTCCCTTAACCGATTACTCTTTCCCCAACCGAACCGTTACAAGCTCGATGTTACCGTTCGTAATGTTCTCGATTCGGTGACGCTAGATTTTGCAATTAAGTACGAATCCTCGATAACGACAAGCGAGTTCGTTCGAAAACTGTCTACCTTTCGAGTAATTATCGAACAATGGTGGTTTTCTCGGCACGGTGTACATTGAACGGTGAAACGTTCTCGAAATAAGCTCCTCGATTTACAAACGAACAATCGAATCGATTAAAGCGGCGAACAAGCGGGATTACGAAATCCACGGGGCCCAGCGAGGGGTACCAGGGGCCGGGAGGGGCCGCGAGCGGCCCAGCGAAAAGGAAGCGGCGAAATTACGGCCGCAGAACCGTCGAAGTTATCGAAGCGGCGAGAAACACGGTGGAGCGACGAGCAAGACGGGGAAAAAGGAGAAACGGAGAAACGGGGAGAGGGGGTGGTGCAGAAGGAGGAGGAGGAGGAGGAGGAGGGTGGGGGAAGAGAAGATCCAGACACGGTATGCTAATGAGGGTACCAGCTTTCCTCTTTTTTGTCGCGACGTTCTTGCGGGCCCCGTACAGATTCTATACATCGAACCGCCTCTCACGATCCGGTCTTGAAATTCGTCCTCGCCGCGGAGGATCCTCGTGGCACCGGGAAACAAAGGCAGAAATCCGTGAAAACGGGCCTTTCAATTGGCGGCCCCGATCGCGACGCGACAGCGACGGAAACCAAGATGGAAGAAGACACAACGAAACCGGGAGGAGGACACACCAACGTACGAGAAACAACAAGAAGAGAGAGCTTAATGCTTGCTGCGCGTTCACTTCAGACCGAGAGCTGAGCTTACATCTACTCCAGAGTCGACTTTCGCGAGTTTACTCTCGAGTGGTGGACGAAACTCTACGGGAGAAATTGATCGGTTGAGAGAATCGAAATTATCACTCGTCGTTGTTTACGTTTATACAATACGAACGATAGGTTAGAAAGGGGGACATTATTTTACACAGTGATGAACGTAATTTTGATTATTTAGGTTGTTTCATCTTTGTGAGAGCGTTAGCAACGAATTGACGAGTGAAAACGAGTCCGACTCCGTTCGTGCTATTTTTAATTATACCTGAGTGAAAGCTTGTCAAAAATTGCTCGAGTAGAGTATTGGATAATCGAAAGTAGTTCGTATGGAATGATATTTTGATTTTGAAATGAAACATTTGAAAAATTATATCGTTTGACCGGTCGAAAAGGAAATCCATAATATTCAATTTGAAGAAAGTTATAAATTCCCTGTGATGTGAATATGAAAGAACAGGAAAAAGAGTTATGTCAATCACGGATACAAGTTTTTTCTATATATACTTGAAAAAATGTCTATAGCTTGACCAAGTATAAATAAATATATGTTCAACGTCAAAAGAAATTATTGTACACTTCTACAATAATTAAACTCCAATGATCGGTATATCATTACAAGAAGACACTATCGACGATAGTCTACATTAAAAATTATCATCCCCCTCTGATTGTAGAACACTTCCTAGGACCTTGAACCACTTGTTCCAAAATTCTATAAAAAGCGTGCCCTCGTGATAAAAAGCAAGAACATATAAAGGGAAGCGATAGATTTAAAATACCCTGAATGAAAACAAATACGCGAACGATAGACGAACGAAAGAGGGCAACACCATCGACGTAGTTCCACGTTGAAAATGTCCATCCCCTATCGCGGAACGGGGCCTTGGCGAAAGCGAGTGAAACTCTCGTCAAAGTATCGAGAGCGACTCTCCTCCTCGCGAGGATGAACCGAGGAGAGCGTAGGCAGAGGGTCCGCGATCCTTGCGCGCTGGCCGTGTCGGTCCCCGGAGTCTCCTCGGTCTTCGGGGCCCGGTCCCTACGGCTGTGCCCGGGACCTCCGCTATAAAACGCTCAGATAAAGCCGCGATGTTTATATGCGGGGATCGCAGCGAGAGAAGAGAGGAGTGCCGTGTAGAAGGAGAGATATACCTGCCGGCCGCGCGCCGACAAAATAATAAGACAAAAGCCGGGGGTGGACGACGATGCGAGCGAGTATGGGGAGGCGGGGGAGGGGGGAGTGGGCCTCTCGCGGCCCGACGAAGGGACAAGGACGCGAGACGACGGGGACCCGAGCGGGAGGAAGAAAAGACAAGGGGAGCGGGCGGGTGGGCCCAAGGGTGGGAAGAGGGAGGAAGGAATAGAAGGAGGGAGCTCCGCGTCGTATCAGAGACGGTAGATAGCTCGGGGGGAGCCGGAGGGGGGCAACCAGAAAAGGAGAAAACCGGACAGGAATGCATGGATGAATGCGCTGCGGTGCAGGCTACACCCGAGCACTGCGCTTATCTCGCGAGAGCGGACCGAGCTCTCGTTAAACTTCTCTCTGCGTGGCTTCATCGGATTCGATCGATCGCTTCGATCCATGTGTGAGTGAATCTCCGACCGACTATCGCGTGTCGGTGATTCGACTGTCCACGACCACGTTACTTGACGAACGTCCACGATCTGGATCCGACTTGTTCGTCCAAAGATTCGTCAACAGGGGTACGGACACTTGGAGGAGGATTTGCGCTATCCGTCAGGGTAATTCGTTGAAACGATCGAAGATACGGTGCACGGACCTCCATACTTGCGCGTGAACGCGACAATGGGACGATTAGAAGTACGAGTTGTGTATCTCTCTGTTGTGATTCTCTTGGATCCTCGATAATTGATCGTAGGAATTTTCAATGATGGGTAAGAAATAGTTGTACACTGTTCGTATGCACGGACGTGTATAGGTTAAGAAATTACTCGCTCGCGCTTCCCTTTAAAAAGAGGTATAGATCATCTTGTATTCTATTAGTGACCCAGAAACGAGGGGCGTTGCTCAACAGAAGAGGTTCTGTTCTCGTTGCTGGCAACCCAGTTCGATCGTTCGCGTTTGACAAAGAAAGCCGAACCAGATTAGTACGTTTCGAGATTAAGGTTCTCTCAGTATTCTGGATACGTACTGTATTCTTTTGGGAAATGATTCGTTCGTATGAAGGACATTTTGACGAGGACATCGAACGATCTCGATCGCCCAGGATTGGTAAGTAAGATACACGCGAAGAAATTTGTAATCTCGGGGGGCGGGAGAAAGAAGAAAATTCCCTGGACACTCGTTCGTGGAAAAGGACCGGGGGACAACAATCGTCCGAGAGGGTTAATCTTTTCCGAGAAGCTCTCGGCAGCTTCGACGAAACGGAAACTGTCACCTAGCGATAAATCATGGGAACGACGGCGGTGAAACCAACGGTTCAGAGAATCGGGACGAATATTTATCAGATCCGCGGTATAATTATTTCAACGGGACCCGTCCATTCGTTTTATTGTCCGACGTGTCGCGTCCTCGATATCTCCGAGTTTTATTGGCCGTCCGGCGTGCACTCACCCTTCACCCCTTTCGGGCCCTTCCAGCAAAGAGGAGAAAAAGAGAGGGAGACAAGACCCTTACCTACCGATCGGTAACGCGATACCCCACGAGCGATTCCTTTTTCTCTTGATGCACGCGCATCTCGGTAAGACCAGCCAGCGACACGCTGAGACCGCCTCGGCCCCGAGCCGGCAAAACGAGATTATAAAAATAACGCGAGTGTCCCCGTCACGCACCCCTCGGCCGACCCGCGACACCAAATCATGTCGAAGGGAAGGGATACGGACTCTGAAATTTGAAACTTTTTCAGAATGCCCGACAGGGGTGGGGGAGTAAATACGATCGTCGGAGAATAGATACGCCCTCGAGATAGGTCGTCCACGGTTCTGATTTTCGCGTCGATGGGGACTACGATTCGAGGGAATCGAGCGATCGAGTTCCTACGAAACGAACTCTTCCTCTTCGCGAGAACGAATCGAACGGGAGGCTGGACGGTTTTTGTTGTTTTTTTTTTTTTAAATTTGTCTTTCGTGCCTCGAGGATGATTAAGAAGAATCGTCTAACGAAATTCACGGATACGATGGTTCCAGGAATATGTAATTTCGAATCGCGTGAAACAATTAATTGAAACGAAGGTATCGATATATTCCTTTTTTTTTTTATTGAAAAATGAGATCGTTCGTAAAATTCATTTTGCAGATTTTATCGCGGAGACAACGAATCGGAAGTTGTTTGTACTTCACAGATACGAGTGGAAGAGAGGAAAAATGGAATCGTGAACGACTTAATATAAATAAAAACGAGCTAATCGCCGCGTTGTACAAATACTCATTAAAGTAGCCGTGATTTATGAAGTCTGACAGTTTAGCTAATGCGTATGCCACGTACTTACATGCTTCGCTTCAGCCGAGCGTAAAAACCGCGAGCCTGTGAAAAATCGAAGTAAAACTAAATATACTGCATATTTGTATCCAGCGATTAAGGAAATCGAGAATAGCGCCGATTGAATTTCCAAGCAGCGTGCGTGTGCGTTGCGTTGTTTGTATAAATGTCTCGTGAAATTGCGACGAGGAATTTATGGAAAGGAGGCACACGCGGTCTCGCCGAAGAATTTGAAAAAAAAAAAAAAAAAGAAAACTTGTTTTGCATTTTTATCGGATGTAGGTGAATTAAAAATCCGATACAAACGCGCTAGGAAAATTGAAAAGTGAAACTGGTACCGCGTCGATTACAACCTGGAGCAGCAATTTTTAAGGGAAATTTGCCGCGACGATAGCAATTTATTCAAACAGATATCGATGTTGTTCGTTAATACCGCCTGCATCGGAAGTGTTAAATTTATAATTTTAATAACAGCGGTGGCGTGTTTAACATTTCAACTATCGTCGAAAAATATTATTCCAGTGGCTAATGAAATATTAAAACCACGTCCGAGCATGTAATATCGCTAATAAGCAACACGTATAGTCGGTGTAGAACGAAACGTCTAATTAGAGCCAAAAAAAATCGTCGAGACGGTTACGTAAATACACGCATAAATAACACTATGAAAAGTAGTGTGCTTATGCATTCAGTTTATCACTATTTAAGAAGATTAGAACGTTTACCGAGTCATTTGTGCGGCGAGTATCGAATGATTCGAGGGGGTAAAAGTTCACGAGGAACTTCATTATACGGGGTGTTTCATAATATGACCTCGTTCTCAAAGTACAACTTTTCTCGTATTCTAACAATCTCGATTCTAACGTTATTCGAGATGATTGTAATACGGTCACGAATCATTTCTAACAATTTGCATGTAAAAATAATCGAAAAACACTCGATGAAATATTTCCGTGGAAGATCTCGATTTTGAAAAGAATGGATGTCGAAAGTTGCGATTTGTAAAAATCCTAGAAAACTCAGCTACGAGTGTCCAGCACGTTCGCGTACAAGATCCGGTCGTAATGACAACGCGCACAGCTTATCGGAAATACTATTTCCCGGTAATTAACTCCATCCGCTTGGCGATAAACACGATAGGGATGTCCCGAGTTACCGCGACTCGCCACCGGTTCGAATTCCCTTTGACCGATCACCGCGAGTAACCTCTGCGACTCCGCGAAACCATTGGTATCGTCCAGTGTCCGTCCCGAGGGTTTAACTTCTTGGTAATCCCGTGCGTTACAACAACGTACAAGCAGCGAGAACTTTCTCGACGAGGAGGAGCGAAAGCATTCCTTCCTCTCGCGCGGCAGCTTCTTCTCGGGTAGCATGTGCGTTCCCGCCACCGCGATACTCGCCCTGCTACTTGAGACCACTTACCAGCGACATTATCCTACGCACCGTTACAGCTTTATGAGCAAAACCACTTAGTGTATCGTTCGGTGCACGACGGTGGTTGGGGTCATCGCATGCGTATGAAACATTGACGAAGTCGTGGCAGGGGTGACACGCGGAGGACGCGCCGAAAATATCGTCACGCGAAATGGCCAGGAGTGAACAACTCGAGGAACAAACGAACGGTGGTCGTCTACGAACGAGACGAGGCCTGCTGCGACCGCTGGATAACCACCGTGCTTGGATCGAGGCCCGCTCGAAGGGAACATTGTCACGCGACCGTACGACTCGAACGATTTCGCTCGCCGCGGACGTTTTTCCGCCAATTTCTCTACCTGCGAGCTGCTCCTTGGTAAAAAGTCTCGGAAGAACCAGACGCCTCCAGTCCCTGGTAGAATCTCGAACGACCGGTGATCACGGATCCGCGTTTCTGCTACCGCGACTGCATTCTACCGCGCGCGACACACGCGAGATTGCTAATCACCCACCTCGACCGGCCGCGCGCACACTCAACGGATTTATCTGCCGTAAATGGTTGATATTAACGAGCCAGATAAACGGAACGAGCTTTCGGATATCGAGGCTTAATAAGATAATGTGTAACTCGCCGGTAATCTCTCCTTTATGAAGTTCGCTACCAGCAGTTATCGCGGCGGTGAACGATCGCGTCGCGAGTCCTCCATACGAGATACAATGTTGCGCTCCTTCTCGCACGGTCCGACGCCACTGGTTGCAACTCGCGCGCCAACGTCCTCGCGATCGGGGCAACTGAGAAGCAGAGAACGAGTTCTCTCGCGATTGGCCGATTTCGATGCAACCTTGATGCTCCGTGCTCGGAATTAAGGAATTTGCATAATTTTTTAGCAAGTTTAATCGTTCCAGGACGGGAACGTTTCGCGCGATTTCAACTCGCGAAAGCGAGCCTGACAAGTGGAGCAACCCCTATCCCATTTCGATGCAAGTTTGCGACTTTGTGAAACGTAAAAAACCATTTCTTTGCAGGTTCGCGAAAGATATAGATAAAGGATTCGTGTACTTCTTTTTGTCGAAGGTGAGTCGAGTTTAACCATTCGATAAGAGGAAGGGAGGGTGTTCGATGCACGATTTTGAGAGCGTGGGTAATATAGTAAACGTTCTCGAAGAACTCTACACCGCTGTGTACCTTTGTGACAATGTTACCAATAGATCGGCAAGATTCTCCCCGTTGAAACGAGCCCCGACACGACCGAGCTCGGACAATTTCCACTTACTCGCGAATTAAAATTTTTCAAAAATCGATTCGCTCGCCAAAAAAGAAATTGTCCGAACAGGGTCGTGTTTGGGTTCGTTTTCACCGGGAGAGCCTCACCGATCCATCGATCGCACTCTCGCGAAGATAATATCTAAATTTACAAAAGTACATCTACGCACGATGTTCACCAGACATTTTCCAAGCACCGTAAACGCACGAAACGCGGGATCCTACGGTGAGGCTATTTACCACTCGCGAAACGCTAGAAAAAGTAAACCTCTCTCGAATCGATTAGCTTCAGGCCCCCCGATAAGTTCAGATCCGTCGCCGATCCCATGCTGGCGGGAACGATGCGCGCGATCTCGTGCGTGGGAGGCTTAACGATCTCGCGACCGAACGTTCTCGCTCGAGCTTATCCGGAAAGTCGGATCGAAAGTAACTTCGAGCGGTGTTCGACGATCTCGTTCGCGATAGGGCGTGTAGGAACGACGTTGCGCGTTCGTTCCATGGTCGAGCGCGGTTTTTTGCTACCTCGCGGGACGTGAAATTAACGAGACTTTTTAATAAGTAACGAGCACGAAGGCCCGGTTTTACGGCCGGCGAGGACTCACGCCGCGCGGATAACGACGCTCTCGAGTGGGTGAGAAAAGTGTCACGGGCATCCGGTGGTGGTGATCTGGCTAATGTTTTGGAGGCCAGAGCCCCGACGAACAGGCGGCGCCCTTTGTTCTCGCCGAGTCTAAACACCCCCACCCCCACACCCTCCTCCTCCTACGAGGCCCACTGGGAGATGTATCGGACCGAATGCGTTGAAACGCGCCTCGATAAATCACCTTCCCCGTGATCTTCCGGCCACTCACGAACGAGGACCATCCCCTCCCTCTCACCACGCACACGCGCAGCCTTGAACCGTAGTTTTAACGCGACCGTGTGGTTTTAAGTGGCGGAAACCTGGCGCTAAGTGCCACCGCTTTTAAGGACCGCTACCTAGGACGGTGATAATGCGTGAAACAGCCTCTCGACCGTTATTATTAACGCTGCCGGAAGCTGGCTGCACGTAGCACGAGAATCCGACCGATTTCAATGATTCGGTGACGCGGAACATCGCGACGATCGCGTTTTCCTTTACGAGGAGAAACACTCCTGCTTATTGAAGTCGAGAAATACGCCACGCGACTCTGCCAATGGAAACCAGAGGCTCCCCGCGGACTATATTTCACCGATGGTTTTTGGAAAATTCATACGTAAATTCATAAGTAATCGTGACAGTAAGACGGGAGTAAGTTCGATCGGATGGGGGTACATTTGTTAATCTTTGAGGTTTGTGAATTTTTTTAGATCATTTCTTTCTTCCTTTTTTTTTTATTTGGTCACTGCCTGTGAATTTACAGCCACAGAGTACGCAACGAATCGATATTTTGTGTTAAATTCTCGGTGAATGCATCGAACTGCAGATATTTATGTTTCGGGAAAACTTCGTCGGTGATATACGCGCAAATACACAGATTTATATATTAGATAATTATTCCGTAACTCTATCGTTCGCGATAATTGATTTTAATCTATCGGAAAATGTCTGAATAATATTGCAATATATTCCTATTTGTTAAATAATGTATCCTTCGATCGACCTTAGGCTTTTTTCCTGCATGCCAGCCGACTGCGAGTGGGCTTCATTAGTGAATTGCAACGGTCGGTTAACTTGTTTCACGTATTAACATATAAATTGCTTGGTAACTGGAAATCGCTGTTATCAAATTCGTTAGAAAAAGTTCACCAACCTGTGATTAACGTTTCATAAAATCCCGAATGAATAGATTTTTGAACTCGTTACGCCGGTGTGATCTATGGCCTTGCGAGATTGTCAAATATTTTATAAAATAGTCGAATCGAGCACTTTCATCGAAACGTGTACACTCTCCGTTCGGTGCGTTGAAAGGGGTACGTAAATTGAATCATGCTCCCAACGACGACCTGTGTAACATCGTTACCAGAGAAAGGGGTAAAGGGCGAGCTAAGTGCAGCCAAAATACAATTTATCATCGACGAGAGGAACAAATAGAAGACTCGGTCGCATTTCTACCCGGCGTCGCTCTCGCCCGATCGAGAAACATTATTTTCACATTTCGAGGGGAAGAGCCCTAAAATCATTTTAAGACAAGTCGTCCGTTAGTCGTTAAAAAAAAATCGAACCTTGAAACACTTGAAAATTCTCGAGTCCACTTGGAACGAATTTTTACCTCGCTTCTAAAGAAGTCTCGAACGAACAGCTCCAAACGTTAATTCTCGGTACGACTTCGTCTTGCCAATGTTAAACTGTTTGACATCCTCGTCTAAACACTTTCGATTCGCGAGCAATACCACGGACATTTATCACCCGGTTCTACATCCTGAACAAATATTAATATTCGAATACGGAAAACGAAATAAATTTCCGCATCGAACGCTCGACTGCGACAACGACACAAATTTCTTTTTTCGTCCTCGGAGAATTCACACGGGCTGTTAATGAGTCGATATTTTTAAGGAAAAGTACACCGATACTCGGTTGAGAATTATTCTCCTCCTCCAAAAGGTGGGAAATTATAGGAAAACTCGGTTCGATTAGTTCAGTCGTTTCGAAACGCACGCTTCGTAAATCCACGTCGCGAAATTGCTTCCACGGTTCACCCTCGGGCTCGCTCCAAAATATCCCGCGGTACGCGCGAGCAACGACGTGAAATTACTGCGATCGCGATGTCCACGAGATCAACATCGATCCGTTACACGGTCCAGCGTGTTTCGCTGGTGGAAATCGGTCGGTCGGTCGGTCGGGTTCCAACAACAATTTGATTAGTTCCGGACGCGGCGCTGGCTCCGACCGAACCAGCGGAGATTTATGTCGAAGAAGTGCCAGCTACGGGGGCGGGGGTGTCGCGTGGCAAGCGGCAATAAGGGAAAATCGGTAGTCATCCAGCTTTTTCCCCGGGGAGAAAACGGACGAGCCTGTGGGAACGATGGCGGAAGAAGGACGACGAGAAACAGCGGTACCAGCATCGCTCTATTTCTGGACGAGACGTTGGCGAGGGACGCGAGGGGCGGAGGGCCATCAGGATTGATGCGTCCTTTTGCTTGAATTATTACCGAGTCCTACGATTCCCTTCCTCTCTTTTTTCGACAACTTTCCTCCCGTTTCTCGTAGCGCTCTTCTCCCTGGACGATCACGAGAGGCTCCGGCGTTGCTTTGGCTACCGAACTCAACATCCTCGGGGATGAATTATTTCGCGCCAGGCCAAACGGAGATTCCAACGAACATCGACGATCATTGGGAAATTCAATCGAAGAAGTACAGTTTTAAGAATCGGTGAGACGTCTCGAGGGTTACTCGATCGGGCGGATTGAAATCTGAATACGTTATCGGGAAAAAAGTGTATCCGAAGAGTGAACTTGAATTTTTCGAAAAAGAAGCCGAGAGAGTCGATATGCTTCTTATCGAAAGAAAGTTGAAAAATTGAATGTTTCTTTCCTCGAAAGAAAAACCGAGAAACTGAACATCTTTTTCCATCTCCTTTGTCTTCTTTATCGTGTATTTAATTTTAGAAACGTCATCTTCGCGCGACAAACGAACCGTATAATCGAGTCTACTCGAAATCGTAAACATCGCTGGGACAGAGTTTCTTTCTCGCGTGGTGTTTTGCATCGAGAGGAAAATTTTGTTTCGTTGAAACGATACGCGTCCCGCTCAACTACGTTACACGATGTATACGTCCACCGATCTTCGTTCCGATTCCATTACTCCTTCGCGGTGAAGAAAAATGAAAAGGACCTTGAATTTTCGGCCGAGAATATCTTCCACGGAATCGTCGCCGACTATATCGACTGTTTACGCTCGTAATTCCCCGCGTGTTCCTTCCGAATATCCTCGGCGAAAACCGTGGAAACGAACGACGAACGTTGGAAGCGTAACGGCGCGTTTGTCGCGGCTAATTCCGCGCGCGGAGACTCGCTCGCGGGTAAATAATGTGACTTACTCACCGACGCCGGCTGAACCACCAACCTCGCTCGTTCGCGTGGCAAATTGTTGTACGAAACAAAGTTGCTCGATTACTCACCTGAAATCAAAATAAGAACGGGGAATTAGATACGTAGGACGGCTCCTCGAGCGTTTCGTGAATGATCGAGCGCGGGAACGACCAAGAGGAAACGAGACGAGACTCGATCGTGGGATTGAATCATTTACGGAGAACACGAAACCGACAATAAACGAGGAGCTTCGACATTGTCGCTGAATCTTGTGTGCGATCGTTATCGCGGAATTTTTTTTACGTTATTATCACGAGTTTGTACGAAATCATTATTCCTGGATAATGTTTCCATTTCGTTTAATACTCGTACCATGAGTATTAAAACGACACTCGTTTCGACAAATACATCGACTTTGTATTTGTCGTTCCACGCATAAATCCATCACTTTTCTTCGGTAAGAATTTTAATAAAATTTATAAAACTACGACGCGTTTCAATTTAATAAAAATCCCTGACCTCGACTACAAAAAGTAACCGATTTCACGTGGAGCGATCCATAAACGTTCTCATCTGTGTCACCGCTCCTACAAATAGAACCAAGTCAAACATCTAATCCCGTTTAGACTGGACCTGTTACACAAACCTTGACCGAACAGTCGAAATAGTAGATAGAATAAAATAGAAAAGAATTGGAAATATTTTTACGCTACTAAAAATACTATAGCACAATATAGTTCGTAGTCAATTTTTAACTCTCGGAGAACAGTCGTTTGAATAGAGGATATCCTAACGCACAACCGAAAAACTTTTCCAACGTATTTGACAAGACATTCTGAACGAAAAATACAACTTACAACCAAGGATCTATTTTCATCGGTGGTTAAGTCACGTTAGAAATAAAATAAGGTGTAATTAGAAGGAAACATCGTCTTTTAATTTTACGTCTGGGCACACCTACGCTTTTACATAAAATCGTCGGGCACTGTTCAAATTGGCGATCTCCCATCCAACCTCGTTCGTTCATCCAACGAACGTTGCGAAACGTTCGCAGGACGGGGATCTCCGTGGTTCGAAAACCTCCGATGACATTCAAGCAACGCAGCTCTACCGTGATCGTTGCAAAAACCATACACGTATCGGTAGTATAGTATAGCGGACTCGTGAAAATGTAGAATAGAACTGAGAATCGTGGGCAGTCTACGTTCTCATCGATAGCTACCGCGTATCGCTCCACTTAACATTGCGACTGAACGACTCTTATCTCGATAATTACTGAAAGTAGACGCTTAATCTATGGGACCATTTCGATTTAGAATAACCTGCCGGACAGCCTGGAATTCACTTCGTGGATCAGTGTTTGATCTTAATTTATTTTTACATTAGTCATAGGTTAAAGTACTCGTTGTTCCTCCGCGGAAGAAATATTGCTCGATGCATCGGCTTGATACGTTTCTGGGTTAGGTTAATAACGAGTGTGCGCTATCTTCGTATCGTGAACGTATTGTATATCTATCTTTATCAACGTGTACACTTTTTTAATTTATCGGTGCACTTAATTTGCAATTCTGATGCATCGAAGATGTATTACTATTATTACGAACAATATTTCTCGTTTTATTCTTTGAAATACAAATATATCCGGTCCGATGTTATTTAAACTCGTGAGGTGTCAAAGGTGGAAAATGTCGAGTCGATATCTCGGTTGGTATCGATTCTGTCAAAAATTTCTATAAATAAAAAAGATTGTAAATTTATCCTACAAGAAGTTCTGGTCTGTGAATTTTCAGTGGAAACGGAACGATAAACGAGATACTTTACGATCGACACCCTCTCCCCAGAATTTCCCACGGCAAGAATTTCGCGATACCGTGTAGCTCGCATTTGAAATCGAACCAGTCTACGGACACGGTCCGAGTATCGTTTCAATTGCTCCCGTTAAGTTTTCCCATGTTGCAACAAACCGCGCAGACAAAATTATATCGTATTTGCATAAATTATTCATGGCGGACATGACTCTCGATTCTCACAACTTCATACATAAATTCAACCGTTTGATCGCAAATTGCTTGTTAAAAATTCCAATAAAGGTGATAGATTAGTCGGACACAGCAATGTTCAAACCGTGTAATTTAAACGCTACGGGTCCAAGTGCTTAATAAACGTTTATCCGTGTCTTCTCGCGTGCAATTTTATCGCGTTACGCGGATAAATGTTTACCGGTATGGTGAAAGTTTTAACGTCGAGAGGTTCGAAGGTACGGTCGCCACGGAACCATCGCTCGTGCCACGACTGATTTATCATCTTTATTACGCGTTAATCGAACCGGGGACCGTATCGGTCCTCCTCGACGAGCCCTCCTAACACCGAACGCGAAGTATTCCCCGCGTATCGCGGTAAACGCTAAAATTCACCGCACGTGGATACGTATAGCCGAGCGAACGTAATTTACGGCTCATCGATACTTCCGCGTAATTACATTGACGCGGTTAAATGCATTTCCGTGTCGCCTTTATCGAATTCGAGACGCGTATCGGCAAGCGTTAATAACTTTTTTCGTGGTTTCGTTCGTTAGCACTCGCGTGTTATCTCATCGATTCCTCTCCGTAACTGGTAAAAATAAACTTTACGGTCGCAGCGGCGGCGAATGGAGACCTAAAGTATTCGTTCCTCGTCCCCGGTGCGTCGCGGCGCCGTGAATGCTAAATAGACCGTAGTGTGTGTCGCCGTACGTCTAAAGTGTCCGGTTTATGGACGTTCCTCGGGAAAAATAGCAGTCACGGCGCAGCAACGTGGTGACCGGTAGTCGCTCACGCGCGAAATGACATTAACAAGTTGATTCCCCGGCGTAATAACTTAAAACGTTTAGGCATTCGATTTTTCAAACGGTTCTGCCCGTGGATTGTCTCGGTTTCGTGCGGCCTTTCACTACCGGCTGCCGACCCTGCGCTTTATAACTCGCGTCCGTTTTCATTTACCGCCCCTTGCACCGCGAACCTAACGCCGCATGATTCGCATTTTTACTCACCGCGTAAGTGCCACTTTGCACGGAACCCCTTAGTTTCGTCCACTAGTGGATATCCGGCAAATTACGGAAAAGCGATACGATACCCGAACACGTTCCCTGTTACTCGAGAAACCGTGGAATTATCATCGATGGACCCCGTGGGGAGAAATCATCCAACGAACAAAGATAGAATTGTCGCGAGACACGGTATTCAATGGGCGAACACTTCTCTTCGGTCTGTTTCGCAATACCGATCATCGTGGTCGTTTATTTGATCGTTTCGATGTTTATATTCAGTCGAGAATCTGTCTCGGTCGTTAGTCACTCGTCCTTTAGCTAATGACTCGCGTCAGGCCTGGTAAACACTCTTGCATAGGCAAGGTGATTCTCGTTGATAATCTTTCGGGCTCCAAAAGGAGATTAAAGTGTCTTATGGATGTGTGGAGTGTTTGGTGAATTTTTTACATCTCTTTTTCGCAAACACCACCGTGCTCAAAGGGGTGCGTATCTCGAACAGTTCGTCGAGAGGGATAATTCCACGGGGTAGGTTCGCGTTGGTATTTATCGATGCACGAGTATCGAAATTTGTAGATTAAATTCGATTCAATCTCCAAAAGAAGGTGTTCTTCGAACGGTTCATCGGGATCTGTGATTTAAAGTGTGCTCCGTTATAAAGATGAATTTCTACTAATGAAAACTGCTGGTCGCTGTCAACAATGATGCATTCCTGTATTACTTAATTTACATAAAGAACTTCGCTCGTGGTTCAGAGCGTCTACGATCCTCGTACCCTGCACTTATAAAGCAATTTTCTCACCCGAGCAATGTGAGATAATAATTTCTTACGTTGCACGCCAGTCACGAATAATAAACGATACACCAGGACGAAGTCCTGATCTCTTAACCTCGCGAGATTGATTCGCATAATCAATTAGTCGATCGGTGCTCCGCGTGCGATGAACGCCTATAGGCGTTGAGGACGTACGCTCGACAAATAGGACTAGGAGAGATACGCGCGCAATGTAGATTAAATTAACGACCCCAAGGTACAAGGCAGGCGATCGAAATGTCACCATACCGAGAGTTTAGTTATTTTCTCTATCGGAGTTGAATTTAGTTCACCCAATCGTTGAACGTTCTCCCCACCGTTTCTGTTTCGATACTGACCCACGAAGACGAGAGCAAAATGAAACGAGAGCGATTCGAAGGGCTGGAAACCAACGAGAAATGATGCGAGACCGACGAAGTATTCATATATCGCGTCTCTTTCTATTTTTCGATTTACCCGATTCGTCTATCTCGTTTCTGGTTCAGGTCCCCCTTCGTTCCATCTCCCTTGCGCTTTCAAAGCGAAAGAAGCGAGAAACGACTCGTGGATCCCTTCTACGTGTCCCTTCTACGCTATACGGTGACACCCGTCCCGAGCTACCTGCTCTCATCGAGAGAATAATGTACTCACTCGGGAATAATAAACTAGTCCTCCGCGACCCAAACATACTTTAAAAATCCTTTCGTGTTTTTTGGGCATCGTACTCTTCCAGAACCTTTTCGCGTTTCGTTTGGACCTACTAAGTGGTTCGACCTATCAGCGAGAACTCATCTTCCTCTACCGAATCCTACTTTAAAAGCGATTAGAACGAATCGTGCGAACCGTCCACCGCATATCGTTAAGTTTGATCTCTCTGAGCAATAGTTATCCAGCTTCGACAGGTTGAATGATCACGGTGGTCACTGGTGACCGACACTCCAAACTTACGACGTTTCTTTAGAGTGCTCGCGGGGAAACCACCCTTGTACCGTGTAAACTTTTAAGTAACCTCAATATCGTTGGCAATGTTGTAAAATAAAAAAAGCGACGAAATTCGGGCCCAATTGATAGGAAACTCTGCGCATTAAAATGGGAAATACTACATTATTTTTAATACATACGTATCTCGATCTTCGTTGTCACGAGTCAGACTCGTAATATTCGTGTTTGCTCCAAAATGGTTATCACGAGTCAGACTCGTAATATTCGTGTTTGCTCCAAAATGGTTATCACGAGTGAGACTCGTCGAAGTACGTTAAGGGGTTGGATAGAGAAAACTGGGGCGACAATCAACGCGTTAACGATAGGACAACAGTTGGTTAGGTGGATCCGGACGATCGGTGGTCGCGAGATCGGCTTGTCAACGGGCCAGGGTCCCCGAAGACGGAGCAACGTACGCGATAAAAAAAGAATATTTCCACGGTGGTATCTCGACGCACATCGACGAGCTGCCAACAATTAATCCGGACGGACAACGGCGCAGAACGGGACCGTAACCCGATACCACGGGACCCCCAAGTTCGAGCTTAAAAATCGAGAAAGAAAGGGTGGAGAGGACCAGAGTTTTGATCTCATATCATATTTCGTGTTATTCAAATGCCAACAATGCCATTAAAGGATTTCTCTGGTAATCCTTCGGCCGCAGTTGGCGAGAGAACGGTGCTGCGCGCCGAAAACACCAACAGGCACAAAGAGTCGGTCGTTTCTACACAGGGACACAAACGGACGCAAACAGCTACGGGACAATGCAACCGGGTCTATCTGCGCGCTTTGTTCTTTCCGATCGGCTCGTTCCTTCGTTCCTCTCCTATTTTTTCCTTTTTATTTTCCACGCGTTTCCACCGCCATCGAAGGGAACAACCTGCCCGCGTTTCCGTCGTCCGGTTGTTGACGCAAACAGGTGTGCTTTCGAACATTTGCAACGGTGTCGAGGAGATGTGTCTTTTGTCGTAATCGCAAATAATCGAGTGTAAGCGTTCGAGTGCAAAGTGGAAAGATTGTGCTCCTTTGGTGTCTTAAAGCACCAGCACACCGGTACACTCGATTTGTTAAGACGTATCTTTTATTATAATAGCAAATAATCGAGTGTAAGCGTTCGAGTGCAAAGTGGAAAGATTGTGCTCCCTTTGTGTCTTAAAACACCAGCAAATCAGTATACGATTTTTGTCAATGTGTACATTTACGATTAACGTTTAGGCTTATATTTATTGATACGATAATATTTTGACTCGCTGAAAAATATGTCGAAAGAACACTGAACCGAACGAAGCAAGACTCGGCGCACATAAATGTAAAACAACGCGATCGTTCGTCATTTTTCGACACGGAAGTTATCTCTGTTTCGCTTTCCATTCGCTCACTCACCGCACCGATAAAAACTATCGCACAACAGGAAGTCCTTCGCAACTACCAAGTGGTAATTTCGCTGTTTTGCAGATTCTGCAACCACTGGTAAACAAGACCAGGTGAAGAACTATCGAACGGGACTGCTGGAGCACGTGTTCAGAGAAGGCATCAATATTTTGTAGCAATGTCACGAGGAACGCTTCTCGAGGGGAGAAAACAAACAGTAATTTGGGCGTTTAGCAGATTTTGCAACGACTCGTAAACAAGTCCAGGTGTCCAGGTGAAGAACCACTGAAAGGAACTATCGAGGCACGTAGTTCGTACAGACGAAATTGCTACTTTCTCGCGATGTTGCAAAGGGTGTTCCCTTCAGGGAGGAAACAAAGAGTAATTTCGTGTTTAGAAGATTTTCTAACGACTGGTAAACAAGTCCAGGTGAACGACCAACGAACGAAAGTATCGAAGCAGTTCGTGGAATAGTTTGTCTTTCTTTTTTTTTCAGGGATGTTACGCAGGGTGATTTATTCGGGGATGAAACCCAGTGCTCGAGCAGAGTTTCTAAAATGGAGAGGAAATCGGGATCAGATGGGGATGAAGTCATCACCGTTGGAGCGAAACAGCAGCCCCAGCCGGGCCGTTCGCTTGGAAACAATCACATTATACTTTGTACACCGAGTCCCGACTATCCCTCGTGTTATGGAAGACTCCCCTTTTCTCGTACGGACTAATGTAATGTAACGATTCTTTATTCCTTTAAGCCGAAAGAACTAACGACTCCCCGAGCCTCGTTGCATTAATTAAGTCATCTTCGATCCAAGGAGAACCTACAGGCTAATTCGTAATAGCCCGTCTGTACTTGAAGAGGCAATTCCAAACCATAGAACCAGAGAAGTTTACATAACGCGACGTACGTGTAAGACGATTAGACAAAAGAAACGATTAACAATTCCTAACCTGATTGAATTTCATCATCGTTACGATTTTCCTACAAATGATCCCAAGTATTTCCGTAATTGATTAACGTCGCTTCGTCGCACCTACCCCAAGCGAGAAGATGGCGAAACGAATAACGCTGGACACTCAAGCTGACACGACGAACGGAATTGTGTCCAGTTGGTTCCAATCGGAGAAAAAGGCACCCAGAAAAGGATCAACCGGCCGACAATCTTTTCCTCTTCTATCTACGCTTTATAAAATACTGACCCGCGATTAAGAATCGCTTCGTATAAACGGGCGACCGAATCAATTAAAATACCAAAGACAACCGCGCGCGCACACGGTGATACAGATTCAATACCATTTACCAAAAAGATCCCGATGTTGTGCATATTTAAAGATACTGCCGGTTCCGAGAACCGTACACGGATTAACATACTATGCAATTACAAAGTCACGATAACAGTTCACGGTTCAGCATCCAGGCCTTTATAATGTATTCCCGGACTCGGGGCCGTGTTTTTCTTCTGTATCAGCGGATGTTCAATTTGTAATAAATTCCAGCCGAGAAGACGGGCCAGGGGTCATTAAGTCCGGTATTATAAATGCATTAAATACTCCGGGTCGATGGGATGAGTCAGAATCCGCACTAGCGGCAACGGGAACCCGGATTTCGGTAGGGTGGCAGGTGGCGCCAATTTTACGGACCGACGGCTGTGACGGATGTAACGAGACGCGGTTCTGCGCGAGCGTTCGTCACACGTGGTCGCTTCGCTGGGCACCGTGTCATGGCTGGTTTTATGGGAACCGGGGGATGCTACGTCCAAGAGATCAAAAATCATCCCCCTCGACTGCGACGAAGAAAGAACCCCTCAGCGCGCGTCCGCGTGACGGAACGCGAGGAATTCGTACGCGATGAACACGTCGCGCGTGGTTCACGCGTTCGTTTACGTTCTCGATGAACACGATTCGATGCACTCGAGTCACGAGTACACGTGCATTGTGCGCGTGGATTACGCGTTTGTTTACGCACTCGAGGAACACGATTCGATGCGCTTAAATTAAGTGCACACGAGTCCGTGTGCGTTATGCGCGAGGATTACACGTTTTTGTAAGTTCTTGGGGAGTGAGACTCGATGCACTTAAATTAAGTGCACACGAGTCCGTGTGCGTTATGCGCGAGGATTACACGTTTTTGTAAGTTCTCGGGGAGTGAGACTCGATGCACTTAAGTTAAGTCGCGAGTCCACGTGTACTATCCGCGAGGATTACACGTTTGTTTATGTTCTCGAGAAACGAGATTCGATGCACTTACGTTAAGTCGCGAGTTCACGTGTATTATGCGCGAGGATTACGCTTTTGTTTATGTTCTCGAGGAACGAGATTCGATGCACTTACGTTGACCCTTTGCAATTCTTAATTTTCGTTCACCTATCGACAACTCGATTAATTTACAAATAGATAAAACAAAGGGGGTTTCATTTTCAAGAAGGGTGTAATATATTTTTCATTTATATTGGGCAGTAAGGTAGTTGTAGTCTGGCTCGACATTGGACTTGGTGTAAGAAATGTGATGTCGAGTCACAGTCGACACAGGAGTGGTAAGGGTTAAGTCTCCACGTATATAATCCATTACACTCCAGCTCTTCTTGCGCCAAGTCGAACGTTTAGGAAGTCGAACATCCGATTAGAAACATATTTGTCCAACAGTTGTGAAACGTAAGACAATTCTGTTTTGATCGCAGGTGAACAAAATAGGAGCACGATAATTTGAAAGATTCATTCGTGAGTAATTTAAAACATTTTCCGTGCAATTAGTAGGGATAAAAGTGAAACAATGTTCGCGAGGTAATAAGCGGTAGAAGAAGGCCATAAAGCGGTGGTTTATGAACGTGAGTTATTACCACCGATCGAGTTCCTCTGGCCTAATTGTTACCAACGCCACGTGTTGCACACGTGAGAGTACAACTTCAACCAGATGAAGCTAACCACCGACCGACCCCACGCGAGTAGTAGAGATTTTAAAGATACATTCATCCGTTATGAAATATCGATCGTGGATCAGTTCCGGTACAACCTGTCGTTCCAGCAACCGTACGACCGCCTGGGATAGGACCCCAGAAGTCACAGTGACGTCTCGGTGGTCCCATCGCCCGAGCTGTCCTCGCGAAGCATCGAGTTCCAAAATACTCAAAGTCCCCCGTCGTCGTTGAAAATAGCCTATCGGGGCCCACGGTCTCGTAACGGCAGGAACTCGAACTCGAGAACCGCAACAGTCACGGGGTCTAGACGCACGAATCTCCATAATAAACGCGAGCGGTTGGAGACGTTCTCCATTAGGTCCATCGTTAATCATCATCACCCGACCTTCCGTTAAATGGTTCCATTTCACGATATACTTCGGGTACGTGGCTTATCGATCTCCCCCGTTGAATCGTGCACTAGACCAGGCCGGATTGCGTGCACGTTATCGCGGTGGCGCACGGCTCTGGTTGTACACGGGCATAATACACGGATACCCACGACGGGAGCCATTGTGGCAGGTATTCGGTCAGTCTCCTAGGTGTTGTATCGTCGTAGGTAGAGGTATAGATGGCGCGCGTGGCTCATTAGTACTAATGAGTAATGAGCCGATGATTAGAGGAGGCGGTCCGGAGGCGTGGCGCCACCTTGATCTCGCCGACGAAGCGCAAAGCAAACCTCTCCGGTCGTCCGTTCTTTTGCCTTTCCCTGCTCTTCCTTTTTCACCTTCCGCCTCTTCTTATTCTACGGGCGTTCTGTTACTCCTGTTGCAACGGCTGTTCCC
Organism: Ptiloglossa arizonensis; assembly: GCF_051014685.1. Taxonomy (NCBI): domain Eukaryota; kingdom Metazoa; phylum Arthropoda; class Insecta; order Hymenoptera; family Colletidae; genus Ptiloglossa; species Ptiloglossa arizonensis. Next base: position 12,140,087 of record NC_135058.1, read on the forward strand.
TCTCGCGGTGTTCCCTCCACGACCAGTTCACGAGCCGGTCAGCGCGGCCAACTTCCACTACCGATCTCGGAAGAGCACCCGGTCTCCGATATCGCGTTACCGTCTTCCACGAACCAACGTTTCGCTCTTTCGCGCTTTCCTCGAACCGAGAGATCTACGAGATCACGGGCGCAGCAGCAACGTACGGAAAAGTTGGAAAATCTGGAATCGAATCGCGCGTTGGTCCAACGACGCTTGACGATCGAACGGAGCAGAGACGAACGGGGTACCGCGGAGCATCGGTGAAGATGAAAGATATCGCTCGGGCTGGTTCGGGCCCGAGGCGTTGAAGCCGCGTGTCGGGACGCGTCGATTTCATCGCGGCTCTTCTGATGCCGTTCTGCTCTGATTAGGTCGTTAAGCTTGCTAATGCGACCATAAAGTCTTTAATTTAACGAACGCGTCCGGAGAGTCTGGTCTTGTTGCGGTATTATCCTCACCGAGGATAGCGAGCGGCGAATGGAAGTCGCGACGATAAAGAAGTGGACCGACGTGGAGGGGAAACGTTGATATTCCCCGCGTTCGCCACGGGTACACGCGGACGAATACCAAATAGTAACATGGAATCGCCGATCGATCGGTTAATCGCTTCTGAATCGCGATCGCTACGAATCCTCGTTGGTGCGGCACGGCGCGTCATCCTCGATTCCAGATCGCAGGTCGATGACACCACGCCCACTTTTGTGGCCAGCATTCGAGCTCGGTAATAATAACATAACGACGCACGAGAAAGTCCGTTTGAGGCGGAATGGTGGCGGTTAGAAAGGGAAAGAAAGCTTGCGGGGCCACGGAGTCGGTGTCCCGCGGCTAGTGTCAACGTTTGACTTTACGAGGGAGCTGGCAGGCACAAGAATGGGAGAAAGGCCGTGGCTCGCAGGGGTCCACGGGGCACAATGGCCACCCGTCGCGGCGGGACCAGCCCCCTCGACTCCCGGACGAGTTAATGTTATTCCGCGCCATCCATGTATAGTTGCGTTTCTATTAAATAGACGTCAATCATACCATCCGACCAAGATTTATGTTACCCGCCGGACGGCCGGGGTGGCCTCCGAAGGAGACACAATTTTTAATAACCGCGCCACCCCGATCGCGATTACATCGACGATACCGCCCCGAGCAACAGGAACGTACCAACGATAAATTAATTAGGTATCGTCGAAAATATTACTGTATCGATACGCGTAGATAATTCTCCTATCGGTTGCTAAGATTTCGATCGATCGATCAGCGTTCAATTCCGAGTCGGTGTTGCGTTTAATTATTGTATTCAATTAACGAGTATTGGAGACTATCTCGGTGACTTCGAGCAGTGGGTTGATTTTGTTTCGAGCGATCGAATTGAGATTGGTTCATAATTATTACATTTCGGAGATTATTCGACGCATCTCGAACGCTCGGTTAATTTCTTATTTTAATTTCGATCGTACCGATGGAACGTTTACTTTTAAGTCGGTGTCGTGTTTAATTATTGTACTTAATTATTGCGTTTCGGGGACTGTCTCAACGACTTTGAGCAGTGGGTCAATTTTGTTCCGATCGTAGCGATAAAATCGAGATTCGTCTCGATACTCGCATCCACGTTTGGAATCGGTATCTTCGGATTAATTCGTTTTAAAGTATGTTTACGAACGAGATGAAGCCACCAGTTCTTGCCACTTGACACTTTTTATTATCATTATTAAACGTCTTTAGTATGCATATGAGGAAGTACTTAAATACAGGAATGTATATAAATAAAATATTACCAGAATACGTGTACGCGCGTAAGAGGCAAGGTGCGGCTAAAAATGCTGTTATAAAACCTAACCTCGACGTTGACCCCCAAGTACGAATTATCTCGTAAAGATGAACTTTTCCTTAGCGCGAACGTATTCGCGACAAATGGATATAAATAATGGATGGAGGGCGCGTGGAAGGGAAATAAAAATCCGGCAGGTATATATTGAAGAAACAGATGTTCGCTCGTTTAAAAAAATGTAGAATAACGAGTTATCGCGTAACTGTCGCCTATGCGGAGTTGCGTCACAAATTGTTTCGTCCAAGGACACCGTGTTAATTTTTAATCCGATTTCACTGAGCGTTCAACAATGGTGGGAACGACGAGGAGGTAACGAGTTCTGGTTTCGAGTAAAACGAAAACACGGAACAACCTCCGTTCAAGGGAGAATAAAATTCGCCTCGATTCCGTTGCAGCTGTCTTTCAACGCCCAATATGCAGCGACCGAAATGAAAACTCGATCGATGCCAATTTCTCTACGCGTCGCAACATCCAGAGACTTTGACTCTATTTGGTTCTTATCGTTCGCACGGAATTGCAAACCGATTACAATTGCAAATTCGTTACGATTACTCGCAGATCGGTTTATAATCAAGAGAAAAAGAAAAAAAAACGAATTATGTCAATAGCAAAAAATCCATTGCATAGACGATAATGCAATTCTTGCAAGAGAAGTCGTAATCGATAATTGGCAATTCACTTTTCTTTGTCTTTCGTTTCGTGCTCGGAATATAATGACTTATTCGCAACGTTAATATCTGTATTGACAAATTTTGACTCTTCCTTTCTCTTTGGCTCCAAAACGCGGTCCAATTACAATATACATACACCCAAAGAAATTTTGCTTCTACTAGTCGCAACCTCCACTCGCTCCGATGATCAAATTTTTCACAATCGACGCAGTCGAATTTCGTTCGAGCGTTGTTCCCAACGTCTCGAAAGAAACGTTTTCAGCGCTCGGGGTACTCGGTTCCAGGATTGCGTCATCGACGAGAGACGTTTCGCACGGTCGAAGAGCAACGCGGCGCGGTCCAGCTCGAAGCGGAAAAAGAAGAATTAAATAGCGAAAACGTCTTCACGTGCAACGCGCCGGAAAAGGATCGGTCTCGGGCCCTTCCTCCGTCCATCCTGCTCCCTTCCACTCCTGGTAAAATGTTTTTCAAACAGGCCGCCGGTGACGGGAGATCCTCCGAGAAATACCACTCCCGGGGCCCCCTTTTCCTTTTTCCAAAAGAGTAACCTGATCCTGTTATTCGCGCGGCGGAGCTCACGAGCTCTGCCACGGGAGAGGAGACGCGTCCGTCCTTTTTTTTACCCGTACTGTTTTCCCCGGAGTATAATATGCGTGAAGAAGATCGGCCGTACGATAAGTGAAACCCTTGGGTTACCGAGTCAAGCAGGTATCGAGGATCTACCGGCGACCTAATAGAATCTGAAGTGCGTATATTATCGGTAGCCAGGAACCGGGAATCGTGATACCCTGGCACGCATACACGCCGCGGAGCCTCGTACCGAAATAAATTACGGGCCAGAAACGAGGTAAAATTTCGAACCGATACAGAATTGCTTGGGAAACTTGGGAGGGCACCGATCGTAACGAAACCCACGACCCGGAGAACGATATTAGCTACCGGTGCGCCTCCTCGCACGAAATTCTTCTTCTATGGTGTTTTCAGGGCGGTGAGATCGTACGGGTAAGAATCTACTCGTGAAACAACGATCAACGCGGTTAGATCCTACGGAGAGGAATATCTACTCGTAGATGATAATTTTTAACGAGATTTTCAATTAATTTGTCAGGACTCTTCGTTAAGACGGATCTGGAAACGCAATGTTCCGATCGTGGAACAGTTAATCTTTCGAATTTCTTAACTCGAGACCGGTAACACGGCGCCGAATTAATTCGCGAGCGAACTATTCGATACACTATCGAGACACCGAGAAACCGGTAAAGGTGCAACGATACAGTGCCCGGTGTCTTATTGAAACGAAGTAGCCGAGATAGAGAGATTAAACGTTCGGGTACAATAACTGGTAGCTATTCGAAGATATCTAATGCGATAACCGTATAGAAACTAACCGGTATTTAGGACTTCGATGCCTTTTCAATGGGAGTTGTTTACGCTCTCGAAGGTTCTGGAACGCGAGAGTGAGAGTGACTGAGTAGCGCGATGTTTAGAAAGTACAGGGGACATTGAAAGTATTCATTTAGAAGATCGACAATTTTGGTAACATTCGAAGATCGAGAATCCGGACACAAGCTACACCCAGAAGAATGACACGTCTCGTTGTAAACCTGGACGCTGAAACTCTTTCCACGAGAATGAACTCGCCAACGTAATGATCTAAACGTTCCCATTCTCGAGCCACGAATCATTCGTCCCCGAATGTTCAGCACCGTGGTCCAACCAGTGCGCGTGGTCGCGTCAAAATGTCCTCCATCGGTCAACATTCTGGCTCTCAGAAGCCCGACAAGGCTCGACGATCATTGAAACTTTACACCGCTGTCCCGGCACCTGTTGTGCAAGCGGCATTTACATTTCCCTCGCGATCAATGCAGCCAACGGCGTAGTTCCCTTATCGAATCCTTATCGTAACGGTCCCGCGAACGTTTCGAATCCCGTCGAACGCTGGAACTATTTTATTGCAGCGAAATACGGTCTCGTTTGAATAAAATATGTACAAGATAAATTCGCCGCTCGGCACGTAGGTGAGTCCCCTTATCAATACGGCCCTTACGAAACCGCATAAGCGACGCGGAACGACGCAGTAAAGACAGCGCGCGTTGAATCGCAGATCATTCGAGGGGGCTACGTGACGCGCTGTCCGGCTGTCCGTGGAACGTCTTATTCGACTCGCGCCGCGCCGCGCCGTGTCCTGAACGTTCCTCTTTTTTCCACCGAGTCGTGTTTCGTTAACGCACGAATCGGAACGACTTCGTTCAGTGTCCGTCAACCGTGTGGCCCCGAAACGCGGCCCAAAATCACCGAAAACATTCTCCTATCGCTCCGTCCGCTGAACTCTGCTCTGGAGACAGGATTATGGAACTTGGAGAGGCTACGGAGAAGCTAGAAGAAGCTAGGGGATCTAAAAGAAATTGAAGAAGCTAGGAGAAGTTGGAGGATCTAGAAGAAGATAGAATCTATCAGCGATTCTTTTCTTCTGCTAGGTGTTCGCTGGAGAATTGTCTTTGAGAATTGCTAGGGGGATAAGATCTCTGTCAACGAAAATCGCCGAAAATATTTTCGTATCGCTCCGTCCGTCGAACTCTACGCTGGAGATAGAATTAGGAAATTTTGCGAAGATTCAGAGGATCTGGAAAAAATTAGGGGACCGAGAACAGGATGGAACGTATCAGGGAGTAATTTCTTCCTTCTGCTAGGTATCCACTCGAGAATTCCACCCTTGAGAATCGCTAGGGGGAACAACAAGAGCTCTTGGTACGAGGACTAGGTAAAAGAACCCTTACCACTCTACCAGAGAGTTTCACTTTTGGTAGCTACTATCGAGAGTAAAGTTCACCGGAAACCGACACCTAGCGTCGAAGCTTCGCTCCTCGAGAAACTCTCGAGTAGACACCTAAGCGAAGTGTCGCGTCCTACGAAGTGGCTTCCACACCGGTACCAACACCGGTGTGGTGGAAGGGCTGCCAGGTGACGGCGGCGCCTCGTTGCACATCCATCTTCGTGTTGGGGGCCTGTTTAGGTCCATCGCCGTGGCCTTCCATCGTTGTGCGGCTTTTGAAACACGAGGAGCACGTAGCGCGAGGGGGAAACGCTGCGAAGGCGAGATAGAGAGAGAGAGAGACGAAAGACTCGAACTTGGCGGTTATTTATTAGAGGACCTCGTTAAGGTCCATCCGCGCGGCCGAGTCTCCGGTCCGTGGATACGGAGAGCTGTCACACCCGCGTTATCTGACCAGCCGCATTGTTTTAATCTCCCACCGAAACCGTCTCTCCCCTCTCGCCGTCTCCCTGTCCCTGTTCCACCTTCGAGGTCTCTAGTCGATGGCCCGTTTCGACGTGACCAACCTACGACCGAGCAACAGTCCTCCGTCGGTCGTATGGCGCAACCGCGAGTTCCTCTCCTTGAGATACGATCTCGTTGCGGCGGTTTCTGGCCAGAAACATAGGCGCCGAGCAAAGATACGAGCCGCCGGTTGCCGCGGAGATTGATCACGTTGCCATTCGAGGACCGAAAGAGCCGCGCGATGGCTACTCTCCGCGCAGAGCCGACAGCTCGAGCGATACACTTTTTAATTTTCTCACGAATCAACTGACCCGCTCGATAACACTCGTTCGTTGCTCGGAGATCGTGCGTTCCTCGATATTTGTATCGTGATTCTGCGTAACGCGTGCGACCATCGTAAATTGGGGTTCTCGGTCAGATGTGCACGTCACGTGCTCGGGTCTGACAATAGGAGACTCGAGTAATTGGCACGTTGGTTCGAGAGGGTATCTTTGCAGACGAGAAAGTTGGAACCTCTTCGTTTTGATGTACAAAAGCTCGAGCGTGTCTCGTTTACGAATGCGTACACACCGATCGCGTACAATTGCATTCGATAGCGGTACGTGATATATCAATTGAAATATCTCAATGTCGACTGAAAATGAGAGGGTGGGAGAGAAACGGAAAAGAAAGCTGAGACATTTGAGGGGCGATCAAGAACTGTAGGGTAAGGTCGTTTAAATTCCATCACTCTCGTCGTTCCTTTGAATTGTAATATTTCTAAATATTGCGATGTCTCCATGTTAAGAACAGATGTCACACCTTGCAATGGGATGCGTTTGGACATCAGCAAGTGCACGTTAAAGTCGCAATTAAGAATCCATCGCGTTCGTGCTACCCAATATACGTCTGTTCGTTTGTTACTGTTCGAGTACATTCAGTTTGACACAAGGAGTGTATATACAAATGGTGACACGGATTCGTTTCATCGCAAGGTCAAGCGACTCGGTTCACGCTATCCCCTCTTCTTCACGGCACGCTTCTCAGTTTCTCGCGATACGATGCTCAACAGCTGCGCAACATAGTAATACTTAGATGCGCAGAGTCATTATGTCACAGGTGACACGACAGGACGATTTTAGAGTCATTAATCCACGAATGGGAATTAAACTACTATTTATTAAATGTTCATCGCTGCACTTCAGAAATGAATTCCAGTACCTGTAGCCTGCAGTGCAATCTTTGTTTAAAATACAACATCGATCCAAGAATTAATATACTATGAATTAAATACGTGTCGCTGCTTCTTGTAATTCCTACACAACTACTTAACATTTTGCATAATTTATTTAAACACAAATACATTAGAATATGTAGAATTTTCCATATGCCGCATGTTCTGCGAATTTCGATCCAACAGGCACACATTATTTTACACGTTTGAACGTATTTTGCATATGTCGACAAATCAAGATTGTTAATAGCGTAAAAATGAGACATTCCTGCTAAACCTTCGTAAATTTTACTATCTTTATTTACAGAATACAGGACACACCTTACAAAAAAATGGGCGTAAAAAAATAAAACAAGATATTTCACGTCGATCCATTTGTTGATACGTTAACCCGATATTGTAAACAGCGTTTCACTCGATGTTTTCATAGACTACCCTGCAACAGCGTCTACAGCATGTCAGCAATGTGACTGCGATCGTAAAATTAACGAAGGCTTAGCATTCCAGTTTTAAGTACATATAATATATTTTCTAGATGTCACTTCAATCAAATATGCAAAACATTGGATTCATAAACTGGAATGTTGTATATTTCATAAACGATGTTTTTACATTTTTTGATCGATAATCCATTTCAAACTATGGATCCATTTAAATCTATTAACAGCACATTGCCATTTCGTAGATACTTATGCAAGTTGTCTTACACAGATCACCGTATCGGAATACGATCTGAAAATCTAATAAATATTTAATAAACAATATCGTAATCCCTTGATCGATGATCCAAGCTAACTTCGAAGGAAAAGGGGTATCGCGAATAGAGCTACTTGCTCTCATAATGCACGAATCGCACGAATGCAGAAGTGAAACTATTGAACAGTTGATCGTGCGGCCTGAACGGAAAGTAACCAAAATTCAAAACGTGTTAAAGAAAACATAAATGTGTAGCGATTGTAAGAAGACGCGACAAAGGGACAGGAAACAGGGACAGAGAGTTTTAATCCCTGGAAGACCTTGACCAAGTCTAGCCTCGGGAGACCGCGAGAGGAAGACGTGGCAAGGGAGACGATATGCAGCCACCGATCGCCATCCGCGCGTTCCTCGCTCGAAGACAATCGGGCAAAGGTCCGGGGACATCGCGCGATGGCCAATATCAAAGCGAAATGGACGGCGCCGGTCGTTTCGGACGAAACCTCGCCGGGATTGTTGCGCGTTACAAGTGTAATATACAGCTTATTGTATATCACCGTACGGTCGCGGCGTTCGGACGTTTACGAGCCCGGCTGAAGGCGCCTTTTGTAGGACAGCGACGGTACAATGTCAGGTGTCCCCAGGACGCGGGTTGGTTCACGTGGGCACGGTGCCGTTTCACGATGCATCCTCCACCTACTTGGTGTCCCACCACCCACCACCGCCGCGAGCCGACCGACCGACCGACCGACCGACCGCCCACGCAACAAATCAACCGAATCTTTTAATTGCCTGACATCTTTACGACTCCTATAAAACAATGAATAGGTAGGCTTCGAACGCGAAGATACGAGCGGAGAAGACACGTCCCGCGGATCCGAACGACGGACGGTCGCGTCGAATGGCGGTATATCATGTTTACGGTGTCTCCGGGGTTAAGTCCCCGTTGATTCGTGAGAAGATTTCCAAGGGGTTACGCCACCGCGAACGACCACAAAACGAACGCCGTCGTTTCGCCAATTTTTTCCACGACGACACGCCCGATCGAAACGCATTCTTTTGTACCAGGAACAAAAGGATCGAGAGAAGCTTCGGGTGGAAATTTTTTACGCGTGCATTCAACGCGAGGGAAGAAGACTCTTTCGTCGTTTCTAGCGGGAATCTTCGCCGAAGTCTGCACCACGGCCAGTTCGAACTATCACATTCGAGGATAGTGGTAAGTGTAATCTACAGGTTTGCCTAACGAGCAGTGACACGTATTGCATTTTCATGGCTGTTATCCTTGTTAGGTTAGACGCTAACGTTTTTTGAAAATTTGAAAATTGTAAATCTTTCCGAGAAGTACCATTCGAGGATAGTGGTTAGCATCGGTGGCTCGTTGCAGAATTCACCTCGCACATTTGCCTAACCGTCAATGACATAAATTGCAGTTTCATGGCGATCATCCTTCCTGAGAAACCTTTTCTCGAAAATTCCAAAATTGTAACCTCCCGAGAAATATACCCCGATGCGAGTGTCTTTCGTGGTTGCGTACACGAGTAAAGCGTTTCGTCGGTTTTATGTTAATTTCGTCGTTCACCGTGCACGGAAGATCTACTACTAAAATTCTTGGTCCGCGAAGAGTGAAAGAACGGCCGTACGATGGGCAACGCGTACTCGTGTGACGTCTCTGGATGGCATTCGAGGTCCTCTCGGTCTCCGGAAACCCGAGATGCCGTGGGCCCCTTTTCTACGAGGGGGCTGGCTGCTCGTTCGCGTGTACCTGTTCGAACTCCCGGCGATGTTTCACGGTAATGGCTCTCGCCGGGGATCGAGAACGCGCGCGCAAATCGAGGCGAAAACAGATCCCGTGCCGAGTATGCGTGTAGCCGACAACTGACCGCGCGGAATACGTGTTTTACGGTACGCTGCGGTCCGCTTGTACCTACAAGGGTTCCGCATCTTTCGATTGCAGAAGAGGCACGGCGGACAAGGAACGTTCGATTCGCGGGCATCGTGATTCACGTCGCTCGGCCGCGCGTGTTTATCGCGGGTTAAATGATTCGAGCGCGGCGAGCCGAAAGTGGACGCGGACAACCAGTGCGCAACGGTTTACGGTTCGGATCTTGGATTCTCGAGACGAAAAATGCCTCTGGATACGGTATTCTTGCAACCGGTGTGTTTGATTCGCGAAATTGGGAACTATGGTACTCGACTGACTGTTCAAAGAACACTGAGTAAGCCTAGACTTGGGTAAAGTAACCAAACGAATGCTCAGGACAATCTTTCGCTGAGTTTGACCCGATGGTTGATTTTAATTCCATTATAGAACCATTATCTCTCCATTATCTCTCCAAATTGAAGTTTCAGGGAAGAACAGTTCGAAGAGGAAGAAAGCGAAGATGACGCATCCAAAGCGTTCGGACTTGCGAAATCGAGAGCCAACGTTGGTATTCGCAGGCACGACCAAGTGTCTCCTGCGACTCTTGAGTACAGTGACTCACGTTCCGCCCACACGGTAGACAAAGTGCATCTATTAACACCACGACGATTAGAGTTTGTGGGAAGAACGGTTCGAAGAAGAATAACGGAAAGGCAAATCGAAATGGATTGGTGTGCTGGCGCAGTGATCGATGTGTCAGCAAAACCATCCTCGTAAAATTCTAGATTTTTGACTGTGACTATTAAGTAACTAGGCAAAGAAACTGAAGTGAAATTGAATTCATTCTTACGTGTGCCATCGATGGACGAATGAAGAAAACTTCTTAACCTCAAACACGAAGGATTCTAGGATTTGTTTATTCTCTGTATCTTGAACTCGATCTTACGTAACTGGTAGACTCGGTTATACGATCTTTTCGTCAGATTTCTATTCCGATGGAAGGACGAAGGATTTACTCGAAGCAAACAAAGACCAAGTTAGAGATAACATCGATAGTCCTAGGTCTGAGTTAAGTCTGGGTCAGGTTTGAGACAGTGTCTCTCGGATAGCGAGTACACTCACTGCACAATTAATCGCAAGCCCGATACTAATCGTATCCAACAAGTTCGAAGCGTTACGTCGATACAAGGTCGATGGAAGTAGGAATACAGGGTTACTCTTTTCCGTCTAGCTGGCAGCCTCGTCTCTCGGCCTGGTATCCGAATCAGTAGCCACGGCAACAACGACCAAACTCACCGGTAACCGCTTGTCCGTGTTCTTTTGCTCTTACCGTGAAACGAAAGTTCAAGGTCAGGGGATAAATCAATCGGTTAGCGACGAGAACCGGTTGAATCGCGTTCCGCGCAATGATACCTTCCAACCGCGGTACGATTAATAACCGGCGTAATTAATGACCAATCGTGAGACCGTTCCGAAACGAGACTTCACGTGACTGGTGCACGCCGTCCGATAGATAGACGCGCGAGCCACGATCGATCGTTCCCGCGACATGATCGATATAGAAGAATCCGTTTCAACCGAACGCCGACGATCATCCATCGTTGAAAGACAACGCGCCGGGGCAGCAGGAATCGGCCGATCGTTCGACGCGGTGCCGGTTCCGCGACGTAAAAATCCCTTGAGGGGTATAAGGTGCCGGGTCGAAAAGTAAGATCATCTTTGCAATTTATCTTTGAGCTCGGTAATTAATTTTTATTCCCAATTTATTAACAAACCGAGAACGCATTCCTCGGGGAGTTTAAGGGAAAAAGAATTACACGTCCGAGGGGAGAAACTTTCACGGTGTACAATAGTAACTTCGTTGTGATAGATTTCTGTAATCGTACGTGAGAAAGTGATCGTCCACGGTTAGAAATATGAATATCGAAAGTTGAAAGCGTTATCTCCAAAAGTTAAAAATACAATTTCCAAGAATTAGAACTGTAATTTCCGACGTAAAAGATTTCGGTGCTCTAAGTATAAAAAGAAAGCAAAATAAAGAATGAGAAAAGGGCCTAGACTTTGTAATCGTTTCTTCATCGAAACTCCGAATCTGTAACGCGTCGGAGCAATGAATTTTCGAATCGATCCGATTCCAAATAAAAAAAAGAAAAAAAAATGTTTCCACATTTTCGATCTCGCGCCGTGAATGTCCGCCCGAAACAACTGCATCGATCACTCGTGATATTTCCCGGATCGTGGCAAGCGTCCCGTCGCCGGTATATCACCCGCACAAAAGAAAACCACGGACGCTCGCGATAAAGGAGAAAATCAAGTTTCCGTAATTCGATCGTTATGTAACGAGAATATCAATAAAAACGTTTCGAAACGTCCGGTGGAAGGGTCGACCTCAAGCGGTGATAGTCCCGGAGATAGTCCGCCGCGCGTTCAGGCATCGGCATTATGGTTGCGGCGTCTGAGACCGCGGGGGGCGCCGGCGCCGGCGCGTAAAATCTCTGCCTTATGAGTCCCCTCTCGCCCCCCACCACCTGTCCCAGCTCGTGTACCGGGCCCCACGCCGTTCGCCTCGGAATCTCCGCCACCTCACCCTCTCCCCCGCCCGTTCTCTTTGCTCCCTCTTTCTCTTTCTCTTTCTCTTTCTCTCTCTCTCTCTCTCTCTCTCTCTCTCTCTCTCTCTCTCTCTTTCGTATCGTTCGCTCGGTCCCCTGGAAGACATCCTCGGCTCCTCCGTGGCCTTTTGTTTTAAGGCATCCCAAGGATCCCTCGGACGTGATAAATGGTACCCTTCCCGGACAGGGCCGATCGGTAACTTCACGTGCGACCATGCGGTGACACGCTAGCCGCGCGACTATTCGCCTCGGACGAGAGTTCAACCGGCCAACCGAGATCAATCTTCGAGATGACAAAAGGTCCCCAGCTTTACGGGCCTGTTCTCTGTGCGGCCTGTGCCGTTGAATGGCCCTTCATCCCTCCCTCCCTCTCTGTGTTTGCGTCCGTGTTCTCTCCCTGTGTTTCTCCTGCCGTCCAAACGGGTATACGTCGCGTCGCGTTCCCTTCGCGTTTCGCCGCGATAGTTCAATTAAACATTGAACGTTTCGCGGAAAATCGAACGCTCTCGGGAACGATCGAACGAATCGAGTCTTGGGCCTCTCGTTCTCGAAATACTTGATTCGCTACCCTGGTGTTCCACGTATGTACGTAATCTGTTCTGAGTTTCTTTCGAGTGTTCCAGTTTCTAAAGCTACCACTTTGTATGTAGTAATAATAACGTCAACACTCTGCATCGGATTTCAAAAGTAGTTCCTTAACGCGCGAACACTCTTCAACGATCCAGTAAGCGAATATCTTATACTTCGACCCAACGAAATGTTTTTGTTCTTACATTCACGTCAAAGTTCCTATCCTCGAAACAACGAAACCTCGCTGCGACTTCCAAAACATCGTAAGATCCCAAGTGCCGTGCATCCATTTCCTACACCACCTGACCCACGAACCAAGCAGCAAGCGCTTCGGCTTTGCATTCTACACGCCCCAATTGGTCCTTCATCGCATTACTTCTTCCCGTTGCCCCGTTCTCCAGCGACTTAGGCCCCCAATTAATTTTGCTTTACCGGTACCCGCTCGAGCGATATCAATGGCCAGCAACATCTGTTTTATTCGATCGGGCGATCGTTGAAAGCCCGACCGAACGGGAGGATGTTATTCCGTGGCGTTTTTAAACAAACGGGATCGACCACGATCGCGGTTGATTTCATGTTTGCGAGTCCACACAACATCCTCCTGACCCGACCGCTCGGCTCTTCGGGCCGTGTGCTCGTCTTCGTGTCCCTGTCGGTGCACGATCCCCCGACTCGGTGTGCGTTCTCGGGGAGGTATAATTGAATGTTTTGTATAATTAACCTGCGCCATAACTCAAGGTACGTCGCGCCTCCAGCCGCGGGCAGACCTCCCTTCCTCTCCAAGCACGCACCTCCTCTCGCTCGAGATATTTGTGTATTCACGGATTCGCTTATCCGCGGCGCGCTATCACCGGGATCTGAGTTCCACGGGAGGATCCTTCGAGAATCGAAACATCCTAACGATGCGAGAAGACGCGATAATCGACGAGTCTCGATACGCTCGCTATCGTTATTACTTTTTTTTTATTTTAGGGGAAACAAGGACCAGAAATTTGATTCAATTTCGGTGCTCTTTGAGCTTCGACTTCTCGCGGACTCTTTTGACGAAAAAAATCTTTCGATACATCCCCTACGGTAATATTCATTTTTTAGATATCGATTCGTGCTTTTAAAAAGAATTCGTAATTTAAACGGTTCCATCGTTCTCGTTTAAATTTTTCACACGTCGTTTGGTCAAGCTTTGCGCGAAAATATGTATCAGGATTATTTCCACTTCGTTCGATGATAATACGCGTTCGTTTCGATAGAAAAAGAAAATGAAAAATTCTGGGGACGCTGGGTCACTCGCGAGAGGCAGACAGATCCGTAACGTCGTGTAACGTGGTATCAAAATTAGAGACACCTGGAGATAAAACAAGAACAACAACAAGGGGCCGTTTACATTGTTTACGCTGCCCCTACGTAGAGATTTGTTATTGGCTCGTTGAACGGGACGAGTTGTTTGCAACTGGCTCGGTGAGCGCTGGCGCTCACGAATTTTCAAGGTTGTTTTCAGCCGCGATGATCGATGAACGGAACGCCGGGGATACGTCGGATCTCGGACCCCGATGAAAATGTAAACAGATTTTGCGGAGGCTGCCAACGTCGAAAGCGAAATTGAAAGGAGCTCCACCTACCATCGATTTCAGCGGCCGACTAACAACCGGATAATCGTTTCGGCGAGACCTGGCGGGCTACCTCGTGTAACCGAGAGCGTCTCTGAAAAGCCCAACAAAACCTCATCGACCACCGGTTTACACAGTTCTGCACTAAGCGGCGCCGCTGCACGAGAGGCGCGCGCACCCGCCCCGATCTCGGCTCGTAGCGATTCGAAACTCGCTCCCTCCGGTGGCCCGGCCGAAAAACTTACCGGGCCCACCGTATATTAATGGCCGATGATGCACTTGCTGTTAATAAAGATTCCGTCCGGCTCGTTGCGCGCGATCGGTCCTAACGAGAATTAATTGGGGGGATATAGTTTCGCGACCGTTATTCGCGGCTCGCGATAAATCGAGCCTCGTTTCAACCGTGAATTACGCGACACGGTTTTCGCGCGCTTTTTTTTCCCCACATTTTCGTCGGGTATACCAACCGAGCGATCCGCGCGTACCTTGGCCATCGTGTAGATCACGATTGTTTCGGATCTTCTCCGCTTACTGTTCTTGAAGAAAAAAATAATGCTCCTGTAAACGATGTCTCGTAGATCGTTACCGAATAAACAGATACGTATAGTTCACTGTGCTCTGTTTACGCGGTTCTCACATTTAATTCGAGAATTACGCGACACTGTTTTTCTTTTTTCGCATAAGAGGATGCTCGCGTAAACAACGTCTTACGGATCGTTACCGAATAAATAGATACGTACAGTTGGACACGTAGAGTTCACTGCGCTTTATTCGCGCGGTTCCCACATTTAATCCCAACGATTTTCTCCAGCGATCGTGCGACCGGAGTAGAAAAACGTTTTCGTACCCCGTACCGTATCGGATAGCACCGGTGTAGTTCCCGATCCGCAAAAATGATTGTTAATTGCCGCGGCGAGCGTCTCGTACCTGATTTACGATAATAAACGTCACGTTACGGCGCTCCGTTGTACCTGTCACGAGGGTCCCGAGCGACCCTGTCATTACGAAACGCGTATCACGTGCGATGTTTCTTTATTCTTTTTTTTCACAAGTATACCTACCTGCCAGCCACACACTGTTTAGTAATTTATATTCGCGGGTTTCTTACCGCTCGGGCGACGCGACCGTTCGTTCGCGGCGTCTTGGGCGAATTTTTTCTTTGAAAAGTCATTTCGAAGCGCGCGCGCGCGCGCGAGCGTACAAGGTGAACTCATTTCGATCGATCGTTTTCGATGCAAATATCGTTCAAATGTGTCGGGTGGAAGTTACGAGTTTCCTGGGAAGATTTTCAAGCGAGTGTATACCTCGTGTTGGATTTTCATTGTTTCGCGTTAATATGGTCCAAATTAATATCGATATCGAAAGACAGATCGAACGAAATTGTGAGATTCGTGGAAAGATCTTTTTGAGGAATGTATACATAGTGTCTCGTTTTAATAGAACCGTAGAAATATCGTCAAATTTAATCACAATATCGAAAGATGTTTTAAAAAAAAATTTTAAACTATAAAAAGATTTTGGTGCTGGTGTGTACAGGGTGAACCATTTTAATTGATCTGTACAAATATAATCCGAATTAATAGCGTTGTTGGACAATGTTTAAAATGAAATTTGTGACTTCCAGGAAGATTCTAACGCTACTGTCCACAGGGAGTTCTATTTCAATCGATTTATGCAAATAGTGTCTGTATCAATAGCGATAGCAATGGTGCTTCGAATAAAAGTCCCGAGGTATTCAGGAAGATATCCCAGACTGGTCGTGACTTCTTTATAAATGCAGGCGTTTCAACCATTCGAAGATCGCCGTTACCTTTCTAACCTCTTAAATGGGTTATTTCTCGCCCAGAAACGCCCCCCTACACGTGCAATTAAAAGTGAGTGAAGACGTGTTAAACAGTCTTGCCCGCAACAAACGACGCGGTCTATTTCTAATAAAACTGCGTGAAAAACGAGACGCGGCTACGTTTCTATTATCGAATCTCACCTTTCGTTAAATTTCAAACGTAATCTCGCCAAAACCTGATCTCTGCGATAGAAGATGCCTAATGGAATATATTGGCTGACCGAGGACAAGTGAAATTTATTCACATTGTTAAAATCGATATCGACGACATTTCGAGAAGATAATTAAGAAGGATTACTTTCGAGATCTCTTCACATTGCGCAAATGATAAAATTAGAATAATATCAACAATACAGTTACAAATACACCATGTACCAAGGAGATTAGGTGTAAGTAACCCATCGTAACGATCAGGTTCCTCGTCCGTCGCTTCTCTATTCCCAAAATCGAAATCGTGGTCGAAAGTGAAGCCTCGTGGTCTTCACGAGCGGTCTAGTCACGAGACGTTTCTCTCTCGAAGGCAATCCGCTCGAAGCGGACACCCCGTACAGGGGTCTGCAATTCGCAAGCTTGTATCACGCGATGGGCAAAGTACGGCTCGGTTTCGAGCGCGCCCAATAGTTGACTCCGAGGTGACCCGAAACTCGTGTGACGACCTTAAATCACACGTTCCCGGCGAATCTCCCGATGGTCGTGCAGTCCAAAGTATGTATTCATTACAGAACCTCTAAGTGCCCATTTAAATAGCTATATTTCAGAGCGTAGCCGTAAGGCCAACAACCTGTCAAGAGATCATACCCTTGTCAAAATAATCGCTAAATTATGGGATGCGTACAGTTTTAACTACCAGCTCGAATCCCCCGGGTCAGTAACATTCCCGTTTCCTGCCTATCCGCTCGCCCCATCTTGTTCCACCGATACCTGGCTTCCTCCGTTCTCTGTATGTCTTTCTTTATTTCTTTTTCCTCCGGCGCTCCTCTTTCCACCGACTTCTCGTTTTTCGGCCAACTTCGTCTTTCTCTCTCCCCGTGCGCTCCACACACCCATACGTGCGCTGCGAATCGTCGAGCGTCCATGCCGTGAATGAAAATCGCACGGGACAGCTGACGCGCCCACTTGCAACATTATCGGGCCCCCTATGATTAATGGGACGATAAAATTCACCTGGAAACGAGGAACACCGCGGGCCCGTGTAATTGTTATTTTATTCCTATTCCCAGAATTTCGAACAAGGCGAGCGTGCATCGACGCACGGTCGTTAATTCTCATCAGTCTCGTCGACGCGACAACGAGACATCGGGACACCGACGACTTTCGTCGTACCGTGCTCCCTATGATAGACGAGAGTCAGCCGAGACACGGTGTCGAGGAACCGCGAAAGGGGGCCCACCGACTGTGTACGGCAGTGTTTTCCAAAGTAGGGGCCGCGATCCCTCCTGGAGGGGCCTTGCGGCGCAACGGGGCGCCAAAGGAAATTCTTAACGCGGAATAATTTCGATAATTTCTTTCTTTATCGATACACGGGATTGTACTCTCCTCGCGACGATTTAAACGTGTCGATCACGTGTCGAGAAATCAATTCACCCGTTTAGAAATTTTCCTTCGAGAAAATTGTAAACGCGTTGCTCGATAATTTTCTTAGCGCCAGTAACGCGCATCGATCATTATTTATCGTTGCGACTAGCACGTAATTTGGTCGGAGAGTTTTCTTTGGTAATTTTTCCGAATTAGAAATAATTAATGGAGACAATTTAGCTCGAAATTTAACACCTTTCGTTAAACTTGAACACCAGTGGTGTGCAGTTAACCCTCTTGCAACACGGTTCACTCGTGCTGTTATATTGAGATTAGGTTTGACAGCAGTCATCGGTTATCCTCGCTTGTACGTAATTATGCAATTACTTTTATACGACGCGTAGACTTTCTTCCACATTTAATTGCTCGTGCAGTATCTTCGAGGTTAGGTGCGAAACGAGTTCTACCTCGGCTTTACGCAATACTGTACAATTTGATGTACGATGTGCTAACTGTCTTCGATAATGATGTCCACATCTGTGAAACTAAACCGTGTTACGCGTTACCCCGAAGTTGCCCGTGTACTCTACCATTGAAAAACAAAGAAAAAAAAAAAATAATACAAGAACGCTTCGATATCTCGAAAGATTCGCAACGCAGGAAAAATGAAACCTGCTCTCTCGGGGTGCCTGTTCAACCACAACGCATCCTGTTGCCGATGTTCTTTTTTCTAAATCGAGGAGTAAAAAATATTTCTTTCGGATACCAGTTCTCGGGCGCTCACCGTGTATATAGAAATCGTGTTTTCAAAATATCCGTGTTGCAGAAGAGTTACCTGCATTTAACGACCCGGAGCAAACATGTCGTAAAAGTGCGGTGGGCGCTCTGGTATCTACCGTGAACGTAATTATCACGCATTTTTAATCGAGCAATTATCTCAGTATTTAATTTTTATACATTCTTGCCGGACAAATAGACCAGATGGTAGGAAATAAAGTCGATCCAACGACGTGGCCCGTAAATTGCGCTACTCGGTGAGAAAAACCCTCGTAAAAGTCCCGAGTCTGCGCGAGGATTGGGGCTGCGCGATCCTCATTTTTCTCCACAGTTTGTTAGCTTTTAATTTCCTCGCGGTGACTGGACATTCCTGTTCCCGATGGGGGCACGTTTCAAGAACCCACACGCCGAGTCGCGATTTACGCTCGAAACGGAAACGTTCTCGCCTGTTCTTTCTCTTTTCTTCTTTTTTTTTTTAACGATGCGTTTACGGGTCGCACGAAAGCACCGATCGCGCCTTGTTTCGTAGATTTATCGAGCCGATTCGAATGGCTGGCGGTTCGTCACGGTCGATGAAACATCCTGGGATTCGAGGAGAACACCGACGCACGGTAGCCAATTTTAACGATCTAGCCGAACGAAATTATTGCATTCGTCGAACTTAAGAATCACTCGATAAAGTATCCGGTAACGAAACGAATACTTTATCCCCTTTTGTACACGTTGCTCGCTCTCGAGACTGTACACCTTGGTAATGGTAGATTACCATTAATTAGGTACAAGTAATCAGGAACGTTAATTATTGACGAAGGAAGAACATACGAGCCGAAGTGTACACTTTCCCCGAAACTTTCGTTGGACGTTTCGTTTGCACTCCAGGTACCATCGTTCCAATTTCCAAGTATCTCGAGCCGCTGGTACGAATTGGTCTCGCTTTCAATTTTCATAAATTCGTAAAATTGTCCGGCACGTGACGGGGGTTCCGTTGCCCGAGAGAAGAGTAAGCGTTCCCCCGGCCCCTATCATCCGTCGATTTCTCCGCACGGCGATGATGCATGCGCGCGGAAAATTATACCCGTGGAATTATGTCCACTTAGCAGCGATGTACAAAATAAGCGTTTACGGTGCCCGTCGTTGATTTGCGCGTTCGTTGTCGCGGGCGTTCATTAATATTAATCGATTCGTTGTCACGCGGACCGTTTCGCAATGCTTGAAAACGCGCCTCGGGCGCGCCGCGTGTCTGCACGCAACCGTGATTAATGGCAGAAAAGGCGGGAAAGGTTCGCGCAGGTAGATTTTCCCTTATCTCGCGGTCGGTTCGTTCGCCGTTTAGTGCGTCTTGCAGGTGCATCTGTTCGTTTTTCCCATCGTTACGTGCACCGACCAGCGGGAATGCTCCACGACGAGCACCGCTTCCCCTTGGCGTAATAACGCAGATAAAAATAATTGCGCGCTGACCATCACCATCGGGGATCGTCCACGGTTACAATATTGCCTTCGTTACGCGGTGGAAAGAAACGAATCGATTTCCTCGACGCCGATCGCCCCGATCTTTTCATTATCTGTCAGCAACCCCGTGTTAATTGCCGGAAATTCTCGCTGGCAAGGTACGCGCGTTCCAGACGATTGCATCGCGCGTTTCATCGAGTTACGTTGAAATTTCATTTCGACATCTGCCGAGAGAATTTTCGCACATCGAGCGTAAGATATCTACGGTATACGGTTCGGGAATAAATTCGAAGGTATGCCAATTGTGCTGGAGATGTTAAAATTGAACGTTCGAACGAAGCGTTACTCTAAGTGAGTACTACAAGCGTTTTTGAACTATCGAAAGATTCTAGATATTTGAAATAAACATACATGGATGTTCCTTTAGTAGTAAGTAGTATACTTGGCTATAGTTTACGAAAAGACGAATTCAACCGTGGAAAAGTGACCTGAACCATTAAAACGACTGTGAGTAAACGTTACGTCGATATTCTTCAACTTGTATTCTCGATCGATGGAAGAATTAAATACACTTCTACTGTACCCTTGAGTATCCAACTTTTACAATTTTTCAACCGAACCTCAATTGTACAAATTATTCCACGCATCCTGTAATTACACCAGTTTAAAAACTCTAGTTATCACCGAAGAGAACTCGAATCAGTATCGAGAACGTTCCATACCGTAACCGTCCATAAATAAAACGTTGGTCAACGATTGAAACAACTTTTCAATGTTTATCTACGAACGAAACAAAAAAAAAGAAAAAAGAAAAATCGATGTTTACTTTCACTGTCGGACGAAGAAGTTATCCATGAAACGACAATGGGGAACGCGTACCTCGAGCATTCTCGTCCGAAGGTTTCGTGTTGGTTTCACGGCGAGGAAATCGCGCCCCCTTGCGGATCCATATGGCATGCGCAACCAGCGATACGCTGCGGTACCACTTCGCGGGATAATCACGGGGCTGCGATGGATCCGTGGTGCATCGATGGCCGTTGTATCGAGGGTGACGCGAAAATAGACTGGACGTTCGATCCGTGGTCCCTTGAAAACCGTATAGAGGGTGGGAGGGGGTCCGGCGGGGGTAGAGGGGTATAATAAATATCGGGTAAGGACGAGATCGGGCGCTACTTACGCCGTCAGCGATAATGATGGGGTGTGTTCGGGCTGTTTGCTTAGCGAGCAGATTAGTGAATGAATCCACAGGTGGGCGCCATCCGTCACACTCTGAATCGGATCCAGCCTGGCCGGCTCCGCCTATTCACCGACTAGCATTCTTCCACGCCAGGCTCGTCTCAAAAGGGTAACCGAGCGCCCCGCGATACACAAATTGCCAGCTCGTGGCTCCGATTCAATCGACGCGACTAATTTGCACCGTTTGTTCCCACGAGGGATCCTGCTGCTCCTGTGCGAACCGCGAGAAGATGAAAAGTGCAACGCGATGAATTTACAGAGAGATACCGGTGTCTATGTTCCGCGTGCGTGCAAACCGCGTAGGCTATCGCTTCCAATCGGGTAATAAATCCTCCAACGGGCTGACCTTAGCTGTACGATACTTCCACGAATTCTTGAACGAAAGACGGAGAGAGTGTTCGTATTGTGGTGATTCCCGGTTTTGGGTGACAATTTTTTAACCAGATTCGGTTACCGCATTAATCCGATTATCCGTTAATGCGATAATCCGATAATCCCTTAATTCGATGATCCGATAATCTAGAGTATACAGATAATACAGATAATACAGATAATACAGATAATCTAGGTAATTCAGACAATCCAGATAATCTAGGTAATTCAGACAATCCAGATAATCCGTTTATCTGTTTATTTATCATCTGTTATCTATTATCCATTATCTATTTATCTGTTTTTCTATTTATCTGTTTATCTCTTTATTTATTACTGGCTTCGGTTCCAGAGAAAACTCGCTACCCCGGTTTCAAGAGAACCAATGCTCCTGATCCTGTCGCTTGAAAGCGGGTATCGGTATATCGCAACTTTGATCTACCAATCGGAAGTCGAAACATCCCTATCCATTTATAACAGTAAGAGCAATTTCTTTGAAGACGAGTACCTAAATTAACCTAACCCAAAACCTATTGCACGAACGATTAAATATAACGCAAATCAAAACGAAAGATATGGATAGATGCGAGAAGAGTCACGAATTCGAGGTAAATGTATCACCTTATCGATCATACTCCACTATTTGTAAATGCCAAGCGGAGCGACGATATATAATTTAACGATCCATCAAACGACTATCTGCAGTATCTGCGCAACTGGTGTACCCAGGTTTTGATTATGTAAAATTTTAGGATCCTTCTGACACGTTTCGATACGCGGCGGAGATAAGAAACCTGCGAATTGAAAAATAATTATCGGTGCTCGGGGGTAGGGGGTGGCAGGGGGAGGGTGGTTCAATGCATCACCGGATCCAGGCGCATCTGCGCCTGCAAGCGTCCGCTCCGCGCGGCGCTCCGTGAATCCAAGGAACGGGTACACCCACAATCTTTCCGCCTACCTGCAGCTGCTGACAGCGCTGATGTGGCACGAGACAGTTGCCTATGATATCCATCATCGCTCCTTTCGAGGATAATCGTCGGTCACGCCTGTAACGACCGATGAACGGATATAGCACGGAAGGAAGGATCATCCACTGCTGGAATCGACTACAGCGAACGCTGGATGTCAATGCTGTCAACGGGACAACTTACTCGGGTCGTTCGGTTAACAGTTACGAATCGTTCTAACGAGGCGTGTCGTTTCTTACAACTCCTTGATACTTGCCTCGACCATGGAGAGTGGATCATCAGGTCCGTTTTTCGTGTCTGTTTCTCAACATTACGGAGCGATTCGCTGGAGAGAAACCACCTTAGTGACTCCAAGTGCCAATAACAGTTACCGTGTAGTTTACTAAATCGAAGTGCAGTTTGTTTTAAATTTTATATATTCCAGATCGTAGGAAAAGAATAATGAACGGAGAAAAGAAGCAGTACGAACGTAACTTCGTGTGTCAACAATGTATAGTTATCTTCTGTGCTTCTCTAAGTGGAATAGCCATTATTTTCTTTTACAATATTGTATATTCTGTATCGTAAGAAAAATATAACAGACGGAGAAAAAGACAGCGTGAACCCAAAATCGATGCTGGAAGAAGATTTGCACTCGAAAAAAAAATATTCTTGTCTATCCGATGGAATAATTTTGAAGTGTAACCGAACAAAAAATACGGTAACCTTTTGTCGCGAGGTTGAAACATTCGATGCAGGATTGGCAAAAAAAAAACAACTACCATCCGTGGCAACAAGTAGCAGGTAAAATTCTGTTTCATCGTGATAATTCATCCGGTGATCGTGCAAAAAACGGTGAAAAAATTGCGAAATTCAATCGAGAGGATACGCCTCGTCCTCTCTGCGTTGCGGACATCCCCCTACGTTTACCATCTACTTTGTAGTCCACGGAATTATTTAATGGATGGCGCAGAAAATACGTTCGTGGTAAGAGTGCGGCCGTGCGCGTTCGAAAGAGCAGTGACTCGGGACGGCAGAAGTTGTAAACGCCGATGGAACATACTCCGTCGATTAAACACTGCCAAATTAATTATTTTTATTCGAAGGAGAATCTCTAAAAAGGTGCACGCGGATTTATAGACTACCCAGGTAGCGGTCATCATTGAGATGAATGCAAACAAGCGGAGACTTGTTGCACGCGAGGAGAGTATGGTCTATTTTGTGCAAGAGGAGGCCCTCGAGGTACCGATATGATGGAGTGCTAAGGAGATTGGCGGACCACCGGAGTAATGTCCGCACTAATAGCAGTGATTACCCTGCCTTGTTGAGAACGAATCCGCCCGCTCCTTCCAGACTGCCTGTTGTTCAGGTTCCTACCCTGCTTTGCCTTACGGTGCCCTGCCCACGAATTGATGGATGTTTACCAAAACTAACTGCCTCTTCTCGGTGCAGCCTGGCCGAGGGCCACGGGGCTACTATAACGTCGAATTCCATCGAAATCCCGGGGCCTCGATTAAAATCGGAGCCAACGCGCGAGCCCGGTTGCTCGTTTACACGCGTCGCGTGCTGTGCTTCTGCGAAATAATGGTTATCGAGCAATCGCGGCGACGGCAGTCTAAATACGATCAATACGGAGGGTGTTGATAGAAATTTAGGGTCTTTTCGGGGGCGAAACGGTCGCACGGAACTACGACTCGTGTCGCGGAAAATATAAGAGAACGAATGGAACCTCGATAGTTGTACGAGGCTCGACTCGCGACCAGGACGAAGTAAATGCGAAACAGCGAAATTGGAAATGTCTTTGGCAGATCGCGCGAGTCGGTTTTTCTTCTCATCGGGTTAGTTACCTCGATGCTTGCAAGAATGTTCGGTTCTCTTGCAACTATGGAGCTTCCACTGTACAGGACCAGTTTATTTGCATATGTATGCACACGTTGAGCAATAAGAACGTTTAGAAGGAGTCACGGAGTGTCTGGTAATCGGTGACTATGTATTGTAGATAGTTTGTTTCTTCAGTGGTGTAGACATTGACGGTAGAACGAATTAACGCGCATTGACGCACGCGCAACGTGGATAACGCACAGATCCCTCGGTGGAAAGAGATTTGTCGACGAGCGTTTGCGAGCGTTTCGTTTGAACGCGGTTGCGAAAAAGAGAGATATCTTTCACGTGACGATAAATTTGCTTTTATTACCGCTACGTCGACATTTTATCCACGTGTCATCGGAACGAACGTTACAAGTAAAACCGAAATACTATAATTTTCAGATAATCGCGGTACTTTCCAAACATTCAACACAACTTGTAATGCATCTTGGTGCGTGACTGAGCTCGACTTAAGATACAAGGCGCGGCGCAGCGAGTGCAAAACGTGCCGTACGTCGCTTACCGTTGCACATTCGCGAAAAATGTATATAATAAAACTTACTGGAAATTAAATTCGAAAGCTCTTTCGTCCTACGGGAATTTTCGATAGAATCGATAGCAATCGAGGTATCGAGTCTCCTCGCTGTTGATAATCTAAAAGGATGAACGGAATAAAACGTTGGAGAAAATATATCCAATTCCGAACGACGAGGGATAATTCATCCACTGGTAAATTAAAAACGAGAGAAACAAAAGATACCGATCGCCGGCGATTGGCTCGTTTGAAATTACCGTTAAATAATTCAAAACCGATAGAAAGGATCGTCTACGAATTAACCGAAACGAGAAGAAGGAAAAAGAAGGAGAGCAGAAAAAATGGAAAAACGTTAACTCAAAGGAACTTTTGCAGTTCCTCGATCATCTTTCATAATCTCGAATAGTTACGGGCACGTCGTGCTCGGTATTAAGGACGACGAATCGTTACGCCGGTACAATTATGGAGATATTATGCACGCCATAATAGCGAGGATAGAGACGCGTCGGATCGAAGAAATAAGAGATTATATTACGGCGCTATTTACCGAACGAGCAACCGAGCGTATCACGAGTCAACGGGACCTATTATTTATCCACGTGCGCTTACAATCTAGAGATCGATAGATAACGCGATCGAACCGGTGGAACGAATTACGATTGCACTTTCAATGACTGTGTTTACGAGCTCGTGCACGATTTTTGAATCGGTGGTATCCAGCGCGGGATAATTGCGGTTGCATTATTGCTACGTCACCAGCTATATATCACCTGTATATAATGCATATGCATTGCCACGGAAGGGCATATAATCGCGTAACATTAAATCGGCGCTCGGTCACAGTTACTTTCCCGCCTTCCCGCCATTTCTCTTCGCTCGCGTTCGAGTACACGCCCTCCACAGCGATCATCGGTGGTTCCTTCGCGAGTACCCGTGACATTCTTTGTACGCGAGTTCGGCCCGTGACAATGAATTCATACGCGATATAATTATACGCGCGTTGGGCACGTTAACTCGTTAATTAACCGCTTACGCTCGCCCCGACCTATCGTGGAAATGATCTCCGGATGAATCGTTGAGACAGTAATGCGTGTAACGTAAATGGAAAGTTGCGTAAATGATTCATACCTGAATTAAAACGAACACATTTCTGAAAAGCGCTTATCGCGTCGCATTTAAAGCCACTCTGTATGCGTAACAGTATCCGTACGAGAAGGATTAATCAACTACTCGCCAGCTGTCAGTCGCGATAAGCCCGTTACGCTGTCAATGAATATGATATCCGGGCGCCTTATTAATTTCGAAAAAAAATTCCCGACCCCGAGTACTTTGCATATATCAATGAATAATCGTAGGAACTGGTTGGGAAACCACGCCCCTGTAACGACCAGCTATCTAAGAAGATGAATGTTGCAACGCGTGCGTTCAATTAACAATTAACCTTGCTCCACGAAAGAGTGGACGCTGCTTGCGAAACACAACCGTCCGACAATTTCCTAGTTCTCGATCAACGCGAACAGGACCAACCCTGGGATCAAACTTTCGTCGAATCGTGACAGTTACGCGTCACCGTGGTATTCGTTACTCGTGCACGTTGCGTTAATCGGCGATTAACTCGCGTTACGAAAGCGTGAATACTTTCACATCTCTTCAGGCACGAGGTTTACTCGTTTTCAGTCGGTATGCAGAGTGAGTTACGCGATCGATAACCCCGGGGGTTTTTTGTTTTTTTTTTTTCAAGAGTGCAACGATGCGCGTGCGAAGCGTAAGAGTATTTTCTGTTTTTTCTCTTTTCTTTCTTCGAGAGAAATTTTTTTCGTCAACCCCGCAAAGTATTTCAAATGGAAAGCGTAATGAAACGATACAGAGAACGTATATCGCAGTGTCGAGCACTAATCGGTTGCGATCGATCGATCGATTAAACGAGTAACTCGTCGGATTCTAATTGCAATTGAAAGACAGACTTCGAATTAATTCTTTCTTAGTAGAAAACGAACGAGACGCGATTCCAAGCTTCATGGAACAGTTGTGCGACGTAGTGGTTGCACAACTATCAAATTTAACATCGACGAATGACATTCCTCGTCGGTTATACCTACGAGGGGAACCCCAGAGGTGAGTGACTCTCGCCGAGTGCAATTAAATTTACCAGAACGATAAATATTCATTTGCAATAAGCGTAACTGTATTTTAGCCGTAGACGATTAGCCAATTTTAGGAAACGTTGCCATAAAAATTTATAAAAATCTCGCAGTCGTGTATTATCGTTAAAACAATCTCTTGTCGGAGCAGAACTGTGAGAATGTTCGGTAACTGACTAATAATTAATCATTGAACTTGTTGGAGAAGAAAAAACTGGAAAAATTCCTGTGATTAGATTTAAACCTGGTACAAAAAACTTGTAGTCGTACACCGTCACGCTACGGCGAGCACTGCTATAAATTGTTTTATTACGCGAACGTACAAGATTTCTTCAAATTTTTATACCTGGTTTCCTCAAAATTCGCTTATTACAGGTATAAATCTATCACTTTGCTGAATAGCTGAATAGTGACTCCAAATTGGTCAGAGTCACTTCTGAGTCTTTCCCTGTTAGCGTAAATCCTGTAAGTTACAAAGGGGAGAAAGTTCTGACCAATAGAACCCGTATTTATATCAAAATTGTTCTCTTGGACTCTCAACTGTGACTGTGACTAAACTTACAGCTACACTTGTAGATATAAATCTACAATTAGTGAAAGTCATTTCTGAAAGTCCCCTTATTTATATTAATAATGAAAATTCTAATCAGTAGAAGTTCTAATCTTCTCAGAACCCTTCTTATCGACTTTCAAGTACGACTATGACTAAAAGTAGAACTACACTTATTGTAGATACAAATCTCTCACTCTTCTAAATTTCCTAGCAATCAGTACTATTGCGTTACGTTACGAAGAGTATTACACCCTACTAAAAATTTCAACCAGTAGAATCCCCATTCTTCTCGGAACCCTTCTCGTCGACTCTGAACCGTGCGAACACTTGGAACCGAGACCAGAGATTTTTCCACCAGCACCGGTACCGTTTGTCCCTCGCTCTCTCTCTCTCCCTCTCTCTAAAAACAACAAGTAACAAGTCGCGCGCGTTTAATTAACAATCAATTTCCACCGTAGGAGTATAGAATCACGTCTACCGACGAGTGGCGGAATTTCCTACCACTCGGCGAGCATTCCTCGCCGTCGAAGTAAACACCGATTCTTTCCGTCGCGGTAATTGTGAGCCGGCGAACATTCTCTATCCATAAATCGAAAATCTCCACCGCGACATGATATACGACCGTGCGTCTCGTCGCGGCTCGGGCTGATAAACGATCAGATGTTTTTCGATTTTTCGCGATATTGTACTCCCGTTAATGGCGTCTTACTTGCGAACGAGTGTGCGCCAACGTACGCCGCGGACCACCTGTCCGGTGGGTCTGTTTCCCTCTTTCTCGCTCCCACCTTCCCCCTCGCCGCCCTCCTGTCTTCCTGTATCTCCCTCGTACCGCATAAGTATCCCGTGGGGATATTCGCAGCGTGTGTCTGCGATAACTATAGCACAGGCTGGGAGCTTTAGGCGCCGGCGGGTTTCCATAAAAATGCGTGCCCGCCGCGACACCGCGGAGTTTAATGTCCCGCGCGACCTACCCCTCGAAAACGTTCAGAGATTCGACGCCCCGTTATATCTGCCAATAAGACGCTCACCGGTGCCCCGGCCAACGAAATACAATAATTTGTATTCAAACAGGCGTTCTTTTCCGCATATTTTACCGTGAATTTTAATACCGAACGCCCCGAGGTCGTTCGTTTTCGATCGGACTTTCCCGCGCCATGTTCCTTCGGTACCGAAAGACACGAACCGAGCGAAACTGAACCTACCTTGCGCGTATCTCGAGACAACTCGCGAACGGTGATCGTCATCGAGACACGTTATCGACCCTTCGAGCTCGAGAGACACTCCATGACGAGATTTTCGTCCAATTTTTCTGAATGGCAAAATATCGCGGTGGAATTTTCGAGTACGTGGAACATCGAAACGGAGGAGCGACATTTAGAAGCGATTCCACGGTTTATTTTTACTTTTCTGCGTCCCTAGCCGTCGCGATTTCTACTTTGCGAAACATTGATCTAAACAATTTGTCCGTCTAAGCAGTCTAAACAGTCTAAATAAGTTAAATGTTTCAAATGGTTTAAAGATTTCAGAAAGTTTCGCAATTTAAATAACCCGAATAGTCCGAATAATCCGAATAATCCGAAGAGTTTTCGCGATCCAAAAAAATCCGAATATTCCGTATAGTTTGAATTGTTCTCTGAAGAGTTCGAGTAATTTAAATAGCGTAAATATTCACCGGTGATCGAAACGGGCCGAGAACCCGAAGAAACGACAATCGAATAATATTGTTACAAAAATGTGAAGGGTTCGAGCGGGGAAAGTACAAGTCGAACGGATCCCAAGCGTGCCGGCGTAACGAGAGTGCCGTGCGTGTCTGAAAGCATAGCAATTACGGAGCTGCCTCCTTTCACGAAACACGCGAGCCACGTACGAGATCGTACTGCAAACATCGTAAAGAGGCTTAATAACGGCATAAAGGTAGAATTTTAACGACGTCCAGCATTCGTCTTCGCGGAACGACGGACGAAATTGTGACTCAATTGAAAACACGGAAATTTGCGTTTGTCTTTCGTTTCGTAACCCGGTGTCCCCCTGCCAACCCGTTCACCGAAACCGCACCGCAGCGAACGTAACGAACCGTCGTCCGTTCGAAAAGAGACTTAATCGTTGCTACGCGAGAACGACCGTACGGAAAAAATAATTTACGATCGCGAAGGAAAAAACAACGAGCGTGCACGAGAAAAAGGTGGACAGTGAAGTGGAGGGGTAGGTGAACCGAAAGAAAAAAAAACGATCAACGCGTATCAATGGGAGTTCCGATTCGAGGGCAGACTTGGCTCGTGAAGGGGTACAGGGGTGTAACGGTCCATTATTTGTTTTAGATATTAATGTTCCCCGCGGACGATCAATAATTTACATCGGACGTAATCGCACGGTGTGCATCCTCTATCTCTAGCGCAGAACCCGTTGAAAGAGAGACCCCGAACCGCGCGGGGGAAGGACAGGGGGGGCCCCGAGAGAAAGGAGACCCGTGTAAACAATAAATCACGATAAATACGTTTGCCCGGACCATTATAAAAGCTGGAAGGAGCGGAGGGAATCGACGCGATCGGCGAGGAGGCCCGAGCGAAGCAGCGAGAGTTCACCGATACGAAGTCCCTTACCCCCGGGGCCCGGGGCCACTCCCGATCCAGCCTCCACTGCGGCCGCGCATTACGATCGCTTAAGTCTCGGCTCGACTATCGAGTGATCCATCGCCTACGAATTCGACGAAGCCTCCCGCCTACCCTCGGGACATCCTCGACTAATGAGCGTGTCTCGATCGTGAACGACTAGTCTCTCTCTTTCTCTCTATCTATCTATCTCTCTTTCTCTCTTTCTCTCGTTCTCTTTCTCTCTCTTTCTCTCCCCCAACCGTTCACCTTTTTCTTCTGCCTCTCGCTTCCCGAGGTCCCACTCTTCTTTTCTCGCTTTATCGCCGTTCGTCTCTATATCCCCGTTTCACATCACGGTTCTCCCCGACGCGGTTTCCAGGTGTGTTCAGCGTTTCTGTTTAAAAAGGATTCCAATTAAGAGGCCGAACGAGCTCGTGCTCCTATTCACGGGCGGCTCACGAGCGAGCCGAGATATATCGGAGACGACAGGTGGACACGACCGAAACCTACGTAGAACCGAGTTATTCCTGACGATCCTCCAACCGGACGAACGAACGCCGAGACGTCTACCGATTCGTTGAACTTTTCCGTGCTGGTGATCGAGAGAGAGTCTCGCACGGGGTACGCGAGTGGATCGAAAAGCGAGAGTTCGGATGTTTCGCGACCAGATGGGGGAACCGAGACGCCCGGAGACCGTTTCAGAGGGAGAGGACGGTTCGTTTCATGGTTTTTTCACCAATCTAGGGGGGAAAGCGACGGGACGCGTTTCGTGGCTGGCACGCGATTGTTGGAAAGACATTCGACGTTAATTTAGCGAACTGTGAGCGTGTTGTAATTGCTGTAAATACGAGACGAAGTATATTAGTTGCGAAATAACGCGAGTAGTGGGTACAGGTAAATTACACGATCGAAAATAGATTTTTCGGGATCGATTTTATAGCGTAACATACGTATATGATAATGATAAAAATTGTAACAGACGTGTTGGGCGATAAAAATAATAAGAATACGTTTTCTGCACGCAAATACGCGAATATATAATAGTATTTGCAACAATGGAGAATTATTAAATCCAATCTTGACAGTAGATAAGCTAAATTTGTAACAGTAATAAGAAAAGAAAAATCTTTGTAGCACCCTGACTGAGCGAAAGTTACTAATACGATTACAGAACTGTAATAACGTCTCGTAATTTTCTTCCGAAATTGTCGATTCGACAAAAATAAACGTTACGAAAGCAGTTGGAAATTTAATTATGTTATTTTCACCATCCGATGAATCTAAGATCGAGCTTTTAAGTCACGAGCCTGATGATTAAAGGCAACTGTTAAAGAAGTTATATTTAATGCGATAAATATTGTCAAAATGAAAGAGTCCAGATAAAAGTGGAATATATGAACTTAGCCAGTGTACCACTCATTTCAGTAATTCATAATTCGCGATACCATCTCTTACTTAATTATTTAAAAGCACGCTTTACTGAATTTTTTAACCTTGATTATCTTCGCGAACATCGCGCGTTCGAACGAACTATTTCCGTTGGTATATTCTTGCTAAAAAAAAATTCACTGGAATTGGTCACCGTATTACCGTAATCTGTCCTTGTAGCTTAACCTATTTGTTATCATTTTTTTTCATAATTTTTTAGCAGGAATAATACAGTTCTTTTCGGCAAAAAAGAGACGCGACGTTTCCAAGAATAATCTTTCGGATCGAAATTTAACGAGGAGATCAATATTCGTAGATCAATACCTATGGAAATTAATATTTATCATCCTGAATTACAATTTGAAATTTTATCGACTCTAACGTCGACACGTGTCATTGTGTTTACTCTACGATGATTGATAAGTCACCGCTGAATTTCGTATAGACACGCAATATTTCATAAATCTCGGAGAAATGACATCTTTATTGGACCAGTCTCGTACGAACGGAATTATCGAGTAAATTGAACAGTAGATAAAACTAAAGTCAGCCGCAATATCTAAAGTTGTATATTATTAACTCAACATCGAATAGTACGTGTCCCTGTTAATGGTACGGTTGCCCCGAAAAACTCCAGACCCCAGACCCGAGACTCTCAAGTGCCCTGTCGCTTTTACAATCCCTTTCTCAGCAGGTATCGAAATTACGAAAATTAGATGCACCTTCCAGGGTATTCTCACCTGATTATCCAACAGAACGCGATAGCCTCTAATTCCTGTCGAAAGCATTCTAAATATGTACCAAACTGCACACTCTTCGATCCTCTATACCCGATACTTAACGTTGTCCCTCCAATCCCAATATTTTTCAACACCCTGTACAAACCTGTCCCCGGTCGTATAATCCCAACAATTGATGCCGATTAACATACACAAAAAAGAAAACATACACACACGCACACACATGCGTGCAGAAAACGAAAGAGACTCAATCTTTTCGTTCTCGCTTCACTTTCCTCGAACATCTACGAGACGAAAAATCTTCGAGTTTCGCGAACGTAAAATTCGATCTCGAGGAAGGTTTCTTCCCGATCCATTTGTTCCCATCGGATTGTCAAGGATCGCATAAACAGGATGTCGTACTAGACGCGCAATAGTTACTCGATAGGCGGGGAAAGTGTGGTAGTTCGAGTGCATTCCTGAGGAGCTGCCTGTTCACCTATGCCACCGATGTGTGGCTAGTGCGTGGCGATGGCGATGGAACGAGAAGAGAGAGAGAGAGAGAGAGAGAGAAAGAGAGACGGTAGAGCGGGTAGGCAGATACCGGGCCCCGCGGGGGGCTCATAATTGCCGACCCTGAAGATCGGCCGACCCCATGGGGCCCTTCTCTGTTTGTTTTATTCCCTAGTTATACAAACGCGAGATCTACGACCGATATATGATAATCGGGGCCCCCAGTCCTTCCAGGCCTTCTCGCTCCGGTTCTCGGGGCCTTATCTCTGCCTCTCTCGTTTTTTCCCTCGGGATGACCACCTTCGCGGAACGTGACCACATTATGGACGCTGATAGACAAGGACACGTCCGAACCAATTCTGACTCGAGCAACGGAACGCGGGGTCAGTATCGTGGAAGCTTTCGCCACGTCTCATCATTTATGATTCGCATTTATTCAAATTCCGGGCCAGGAGGTATGATTGATACAATCCACGGCGAAACGTAGTCGATCAAAACGAATCGACGCTATCGCGGCGGTTACGTTCGCTCGCGTAATCGCTTGAAAAATATTTACGGGTACACGTGTTCAGCGTAGACTGGAACGTTCAGCGAACTATGTTCCGTGAAATGTAAAAGATAATAGAATAAATAAATTTTCACAACGATACCATTACCGTGGAATTTATCTTTTCCCGGGCGCTACTTTAGCCTCATTTATTCCACGTTTTGCGACTAACGGAAAATAGTTTAGGTCGCGCGAATAATTGTTCTTCGAATAAATACAACTTTCTCGCCTCGTTTTCTTTCTTTTTCACCAATGGGTGAACATCGAGTCGTTCGCTCGTACATTTTTTTCCCACGGATTGTATTCTTCGTTCCGTGCGATTGTTATCGATATTGTTACAGAGTGCGCTTTTTCGAGCTCACTTTTTATAATTTACTTTGTACAAATTTTGCGCGAACGCAGACTAGCACGGATCAACGGAATTATAAAAATTTCGATTTCGTGGTAAACTTCGAACCCGAGTGATACACGTTGTCCCGATTAAAAATTATTTAATTGTATTTACATACTTCCAAGGCTTCTCTTGCGAAAAGAGTCCGGGAGAAGTGGACTCCGCCAGGTGTAACACGTTTGTGCGTGGTCCTGGATTTCAATGTGGGGTAACGTTATCTGCGAGCCAACCGGCAACCATATTTCACAGAGATAGCTTCGCAAATGCAACAAGTTGCTCCAAATGCATGTAATAGACGGTATCTTACCGCGGAGGGACTGACATAGTGATTAATTATTAAGATTGTGTATGACACATGATAAATGCAACCAGGGAAATGCAGTTGGAAACGTAATAGCTGTTCGAATCCTAGATTGTCTTTCACAATTCAAGGAAACCTTAACGCGTGTACGCTGCGATTTAATACAAATAATACTCCAAAGTGTATAAATACGGTGTTACTCGCGAGTCGACGATTTGCAAATCACGATGTAAGTTACCAACACGGTGATCGACGGATCCATGATTGTTGGAAAACGTTACGAATTTCCTCGCCGCGAACATCGAGCTCTCCGTTATCGCCATCGGTTAAGAGTTCGTCCGCGCACCACGGAAATCGTTCACTTACCTCGGTGTCGATCTTCTTGAACTCCGAGTCATCCTCGTCCACTTCGAAGTACAGTTCCGTGGACGTGACGGAGATAATTCCAGGAGCCACGATACCTGGCGCGATCAATTTCCCTTTCGTGCTGATGTTCACCGGGCCTGGCGGAACACGATCTCGTTGCAGCTCAAGTATGTTACAGTTCAGACGGTACGACATGCAAACGGCGCGTCACGCTTCGCTAGGCAACGAAACCGAACGAAACGAAACGAAACGAAAGATCTAACCTGTCAGGTCGTTGTCGAGGTCCCTGTCGTCCGACAACAGCTCACTGTCGTCCATGAGATCCGCCGACTGCAATTGCTGCTGATGTGCACGCGAGCCTGCGAGATGCGTGTGAAACTCTTCACGCGCTTGTAGGATCGCATCCTCGGGTGCACCGTGCTCAAGGGCCGCCTTCAACGTAGCCTCGGGATGGCTCGAGCCTAGTGGATTGTGCATGAAACGCTTACGTCTTCGTGCATCATCCTCCCAAGCATCTAGCTTCCAGTATTCGGCCAACCTGCGAACATCCCGAATTGTGAAGGTGATTTTCGACGATCGTACGACTCCTCTTGGTACGTAAATAATACCTCGTCGTATGGTCTATCGTTCAGGGTGCATAATAGTTTCTCTATTGTGCGTTTCGATCTTTGAAATTTTAAATATCTAGCCCTTCGGTGCAAATCACTGTTACTTGTTCTCGAACTTTTCGAGAATATCGACACGTCAGTGTACGTTTGGTTTTTGATTGCTTTCGATATGCTTGAAAAGTATTCGCTATAATTGTGAATTTGCGTGTAAATTTACGAACGATACGACACAAGTTTGTCGCGAGATTTATGGACGTCGTAGGTAATATTTGTTTCAATTTTTATTCATTACAAATCGTACGATTCTGATTTGAAGAGGTTGAATATTACACCGTTCGAAACGATTACCGTCCTTTTGGATAACCGACGAAGGTAATTTAAATGTCAGAGATTAATGAATTTCGGTGAACGCGTTGTATCGATACTCTCGCTGAATATTTAATTTGTATAGTATACGATTAGAGTTCTTAAATATCGAATGTCTTATAGAACGATCACTGGTCACGATCTTCTCGTTATTTTGATCAGTGAGTACATATTTTTATCCTTATCGCATAGTCTTTCAGATGACACAAAGAGGAATTCAATGATGTATTGTACAATGTCACGACCCTAAGATAACCTTGAACATTTACATTTAAACTATGCAGTTTTTACGAATTGCTCGATCTTGCTGTAAATAGGTAAATTCTCCATAATATTACCGATAATGTGTCGATGTAAACAAATATAAAGTAAAATATCGTCACGATTATGCAACACAAACATTTGACGACCAATTCGCAACGAATATATTATTCATCCTGTTTAGAGTCAATCGAGGAATCCGTACGGTCGTATAGTTTGGTCGTAAATATTCAAGATCAAGGTCGTCTCAAGGTCGCGACATTCTAGGTTATTGAATTCCTTCTCGCGTCAACCACAAGACTATGTGATTAGAATGCAACGTGCCGTTTCGAGAAGTTTAGGCGTCACGTTACCGGCAGATATAATTACGAGTACGTATTGAAAATCTTAATGGTAACTTTCGCGTTGTAATATTGAAAGTATTGAACAAAATGAAACACTATTCTTTTTAGCGTGTATGAACATTTTACTAAATTGTACATTCTCCATTTTGGAGAACGAAATGATTTCCCGAACAACCCGATGTCTCATTCTCGAGCGAAACTTTTCCACCGAACATCTTGTGGAAACGACTCACTTTGCAGCCATTGGATCCATGTAGCCCCATGCGCCATGTTTGTTCGACAGGATGTTTCGGACCTTCTCCAGCAATCTGCTCGCGATTACATTGTCTCGTCTTCGCGCAGCTGTGATCAGATGATCGCACATTCGCTCCTCTTCCCGTCGGTCGAGCAACGTTTGCGCGCACTGCGACTGGGACGAAAAATGTTTACGATAAACCTCTCGGGCATAACTTCGGAGTTGAAAACGGTGCCCGGTTAAACGTCATAAAAACGAACGCGCGTAAAAATTAATTGCAACCGGGACGAAAAACGGGGGGACAGGTACCTCGAAGTCGGCATGCTTCAATACGTCGTCCGCTCTCATTCGGTTCAGGATAAATTCAGCCTCGTTGGCGACTCTGACTATATGATCCTTCATCGCGTGAGACAGCAACCTGTGTAACATAAACGTAAACTTTTACGATACGAACGGGGGACCGTTCGCGGTATACGGCCGCGCACTATAACTCTGTCGTTCTAACGATGATCGTAATGAGCCTTCTTACCTTCCCTCGTTAATGAGCTCGATGAACGCGAGGCCTGCGTGTTTCTGCAAGGAGTTCTGCCATTCTTGGGAACAAAGTAACATCACCAACTCCACGACAGAGTTACTGTTCTTGAAGGTGGTCAGACCTAACGATCAGCGAACGAATGGTTAGGTGTTCCGCAAACGAGAACAGGAGAACGCGCGTATTTCCCGCGCGTGGTAGTCGCGGATTCGGATTCGCGTTCGCGAAACGTACGAAATCGTGACCAAGAGGGACGGAAACTTGTGCAAGAGAGAAACAGAGGAGACATAGACGCTCGAGTGATTTACAAACAACGTTCAATGTATCGAGCCTCGTTGAAAATAAAGCGCGTCGATACGCGACACGACCGTCATTCGCGACGTTCCACGAATCTAAAGTAACCCGCGCCAAGTGCCGCGGACCGCGCGCGCCAACCGAATACAAATGTCAACCGATTATCCGGAATACGCCTTCCATCTTCCTAAGCGAAGCTATAAAGTGACTAATTTGAATACCTACGGTGGGATGTACCGAAAACAGAAAAGAAAACAGAAAGAGATTGACGATGGATTGGACGAAAATCTTGCCGAATTCCTTCGCGACAACGAATTCTTCGGTAGCTCTTTCGCGTAGAATCCGCGTTAGACGATATCACTGTTTCGTTGGGTTCTCGTTTCGCACGTTGCGAACTTCTCGGATCATATTTCAGCCGAACGAAACGAATCGAGCGAGGTGAACGCAGTTGGGTGCAACCCGGGTTTCTTTCGTTGCATTTCGTCGATACGATCGTAAACGATTTCAGCCGGTATCGGTTTCACGAATTCTCTCGAACGCGCTCGTAATGAAAAATATTCCCGATAAATCACGGGACCTATTATCGGGCAGCGAAGAAAAAAGAATTACCGGTCTCATAGAGCATTTACGGTCCCGGGAGCTCCAAAACGAGGAACCGGTCCGCTAATCGCGTTCAGGACAGGATCTACTAGATAAAACCTAACCGATGAGGCCTGGAGATCCGGGACCAGAGCGTGTACGAGAATCTTTACAATTTTATTTATCGTTCGTGTGTATCTTCTTAATACATATACATATATTTTTATACGTTCTTATCGCGACGTTATCATTTTTCTTTCTCGATCGTTTTTCGTTAAACGCGCTCGAGGTTCACGGTTGCGTGGACCGATCGATCTGGGACTCATCGCGTTCGAATCGATCGGGGGAGGCAATTATATCGATACCGATTCGATTCCCGTGCCCGCTCATGCGGTTAGAATGCGCTCACGCGTCGAAGACACATATTGATCGATCGATCGATCGTTGCACCGGCTCGATCGTGTCGTACCTTTCCCTTCCATCAATAACTCCTGGCCGTGTGAGCCGACGAGCGTTTTCGATAGGAACGGCGCGAAATCCACCATGATCTCGCGCAGAAGCGGGCAAACGGAGCCGAGCGCCATTTCCAGTTTCTGCGTGAGGGACGCCTCGCGCGAGGGCGTCGGCACCGGCAGGTGATCGACCAGCCCTTTGATCGGCAATTCGTCGGGTCTTGGAGACGCCGAGCTCACCACCAATCTGTCCGGCACGCGAACCACAGAAATCTCCGCGGACGGTTTTTCACCGCGTTCCGCGTTACCGAGCATCTCCTGCTCCAGAACGTTGCCTTCGCTGTCCTGGATGTCACCTAAGCACACCGCGTGGACACGGATATTTATATATGGATCGTGTCTTTACCATCAACCCTTTCGCTACGACTGGTGAATCTATCTTTCTGTACTGTGCTTAAAGTTTCTCGGTGTTCCATGGAAATATATTTACTAAGAAATTCAAAGTATCTTGCTCTACTCGCTCTACAATGTTCTACGTGTGTTTTCTCTGAACTTGAAGTTTGTGTTCCATGAAAATATGTTGAAATATGTGAAAATATATAAATAAAATTATGATGATAGAGTTATGATACGGGTCACAGGTTTGTGTCTACCAAGTGTTTCAAGGAGACTCAATTAGAATATCAATGAAATTTATATTATTTTGTGCAAGTAGACGCAATGAACATCGCTCAGTTTTACGTCACGAGAAGACACAGCATAGTACTACCATAGTACAGTGTATATATAAAACGAAATCATCGCTGTTTTTCTTTATTCAAACCTAAACGCTACCTTTTTCGAGAAAACGAGTGGACCCGATTAGATTTCACATAACTGAACTATAGTATGACTCAACGACTCTCAAATTTCATAAAAAGAAACACAGCACCTACCGTGTCGTACGTTCGAAAAGCGTTGGAGAATTGTGTTATCCAAGTACTATGAAAAGGAGACTTACCGCGAGAATGAGCCATATTGTGAATATTCCGCGGGTCTTCTCTTTGATTCGTAATTGGGATCGAGTCCCCGTCTTCGTTCAGGTTCACGTCGGTCCAAGCCTCCTCGGAGGAGTTGTGTTTGTTCTCATTGTCGGTGGTAACATCGGATGGACTGGGATCGGCGGTGATGTTGCTGCGATGCACCGCTTCCTCGCTAGAGTCGTTGCTCTGAGAGAAAGTCGAGTAAAAGGGACGAAATTATAGCCATCGTGTATCGAGCAGCGACTTTGCGAATGTGCAGAGACACCAATGAGGAGATTATTTGTACAATTGAGGAAATTTCGAGGTGCGAGTGTTGGATTCAACGCGACTGTGCGCTGTACCTTAGAAAAAAAGGGTGAACGAAGAATGACTTTCACGGTGATTGGAACTTTGTTGGTTTCTTTTTCTTTTCTTTTTTTTTTTCAACATCGAGATCTATGTACGTGGTTCGTATACAGTATTCATGTGGGGGTATATCGACAGTTGTGTTTCAGTAATATCGTTGGAAGTTATGGTACTTGGAAAACAGAACTACGACTACTTTGCTACGGTACTGATTACTTCTAACGAAAGCCTAGCTTTCGTTCAACACGCTAGTCGTAAAGATCTATAACAGTCTTAGGAACGTTTACTTATAGGAACCAAACGATACACAGTGTGTCACAGGATTTCCCGAAAAGATTGCGCCAGCATGATCTGTGAGTAAATACGAAAAGAAAGTATTGCGTAAACATCCGTGAATGTTTTGGTAAAAAGTTACGATAAAATTATGAAGTAACGAAGAAAACGGTAACGAGTAAATCGAACTTTTATTTGCCACTCGTCAACGGACTCAACGATTTCGGATTTACACGCAGATCGAGAAGTTCGATGGCAAAATTCAATTACGGGAAAGTATCGATTACGTTACATTCTTTGTAGATTCGTTTTCAATTTTCCTGATTTTACTTCGTCGTGGGGTAGAAGAATACGTTTGTCCACCGAATAAAATCTTTGCTTCGCGACACTTGAAACTTCCAGGCGTATTGCATACAACTCGATAAAAATATATTATTATTATTGTTGTTATTTGTATTATGTAGATCAGATAAGATAAATATCTGTGACCTGTTCTTAGCTTGTACCATAATAATAATAATAGTAAGATTACGTTCCGTTACCGTTTTCATGATATTTGATATTTCTGTAATAACTCTTCGTTGAATCATTTCTTGCCTCATGTTTATGCAACGTTTATTCTTCTTCCTATTCATAAAACACGCTGGCACAGTTTAACCGGGAAATGCTGGGACACCCAGTACACTCTGCAATTAACTCTCGCGTGCTATGCATTTTACGTTACTTTATGTCATGCAATTAATCGTACACGACTAATACACAATCACCTAATACGTGTAAACAAGGAATAGAAGCTTCCTAGATTCTCAAGCTCCGTCGGCGAACGTAATACCGCAATAACTACGCGGATTACGTCCACCAGCCGCACGTAATAAAAACATAACTACGTATAAAATCACGTAGGTAAACACCGAAGAAATACGAATCGAATTCTGTCAGTTTTATTTATACCGTTCGCTAGCTTTATTGCGTACCCGTCGAATGGGCATTCTTACGCATCGTCGTTGCGTTTCTTCTTGCTCTCGAACAGAAAACGTGTAAACGGTTAATAAACTGTCGACGATGTACAAAAGGCTTTTCGAACGCTCCCAAAACGTGGACGATCGGTAGAGACATTACTAGGTAGCGAAATAAGTTTTCAACGACTCTTTTGCTTCGTTCGTCCGATCGAATTACGCTTCTTTTCCTCCCTTTGACGTTGCCGTGGAAGGAAATATATACACTCGAGCGAATGAAAGCGTAGCCAAAGGAACGAATAAAAGCTCGATCGAGATCTCGACATCGGAATCGCGATTGTTCGAGTACGTATCAGGCATTCTATCTTTCATAAATTTCGTTCCCTAGAATTTCAATCGTTTGCAGCGCTACCTCTGTAACTGTCACGGCTTCCACCTCGATAATTGTCGCGTAGCTATCCCCACCACTTTAACCGGAACTCCGCTCGGTTCCAAGCCTGCGACAGTTAGAGAAGCACGACGTACCGAATTAGGGGCGTAGATATTTAATTTGCGCATCGAATTTAGTACAACGATGATTTACGTGAAATAAATTGTTATACCTGAACGACCAGAAAAGAATATTGAATTTATATATACATTTCAATGTTTTCGAACCCTGTTTTTGGGTCTTCTTCAAAAATAATATTTTCGGAATATTTTTACATTACGATTCCCCTGCTTCTGTAATTGTTACTTTTGTTGCATTAATTCGTCGTGTACTGCATTCGAAGAGGATGCACGAACGAAGATCGAAAATGTTCAAGACAGTTTTCGAATGGACGTAAGTATCGAACAAATATTTATTCGTCTCGAGCGAAGTTTGCAATCAATATTATAAATAAGCATCTCACCTGAGACGATACAACGTTGTTCCAAGGTGAGAATACCGAGGGAGACTGAGATTGTATCGTAGACGTGACAAAATCTGTCCACGGTCCATTTTAATTTATATCGGACGAGGCGTAGAGTAATAATATAACGTAGAGTAATAATATATAAACGAAGGAGTTTCAAATACGGAAACTGGCACCGAGTATAAAATTTTAAGAGTGCCGTAATGTCTGAAAATCGAGAAGTGTCCGAGTCCAAGGGGCTCCGAGATAAACACTGCCGCTTGAGAGACAGCGAGTGTGTATACTGAGTTGCGCGAAGAGTAATCGAGCGTTATGGTGGGGATAGTGAAGCAGTACGGTAGGGGTAGCTCCTTGGATGACCTTGAGCGGCCAGTTGTAGTCACAGACACGAAATAATCGTTCCTATTACAGTTCGGTACGAATTTCAGCGATGTAATTTTGCAACATTGTGCATCGAAAGATCGAATATCCCAATAAACGATACGGATCCTTCGAATAAAATATATTAATTGTTCTTACCTTGCTAACATGCAAAAAATTAATTTTACTTCGCCATAAATGGTTTTCACATAAAATTATACCTGATACGAATAAATTGATCTTCGGTAGAAATCGTTGAGAATTTATTTCGCCGCCCGACGATTTTTTGTACAAGGAAATTCTTGTTTAGGGTGATTCTTCCGAGTCCGTACTCAAATCAAATTTTACCTGGATATTTCGTGGCAGTGGTTCGGGTCTTGTCGAAGAGCCAAGCGTTGGTTCTGACGAGGTGTAATCCTCGAGAATTGTCCGTGGCCGAGGTACACCACTGTGACCTCCCTTCAGAACCAGTAGTTAGTACGCATAGCAATGCAAGCAGAGGAAGTTAACGATGAGAAAAAATTAAAGAATAAAGGTAGTCGCATGCTCGAAAGTATCAGAGATCAGAAATTACAAGATAGATATAGTCTCGTCGGGAATTACGAAAATATAAACACATTTGGATCGGGCCTAAATATTCGCAACTCTCGAACTTATCGTGGTAACACTTTTAATCAAACTTTACCGTGCGAGAATAAAACTGTGAATATTACATAATATCGTTATTCTGGACTACGTACATTGTCGCTCAAAAATACGTG
This sequence comes from Ptiloglossa arizonensis, assembly GCF_051014685.1. NCBI lineage: Eukaryota > Metazoa > Arthropoda > Insecta > Hymenoptera > Colletidae > Ptiloglossa > Ptiloglossa arizonensis. The sequence continues at coordinate 12,182,796 of NC_135058.1, forward strand.
GACGCTTACCGATTTTATAGAACTTACAAAATATATTACATACTATTACTCTTAAATGATGTCTACTCGACGAATTCTTGATATTTGTCCTCGGATAGTACACACGAAATTTAATTAAGTTTATCAATGATTTCATATTTTCTTTTTATTCAGTGGTAAGATTTAAGGCGGTGTCCACATACTGTTGAGCGACAGTGTAAGTGCAAAAGAACGCTAAGTAAACACTACATGCTGGATGTAGCAGAAACTGTAATATACGGTGTGTTACAGATTTGGATCCAAAGATTACTCAAAGGTTAGATCTAACGTATGAACTAAAGTATAAACTACTTCTAAGAGAAACTTTCGATCGAAACTAATGTCAAGTGATTTTGGTAATTCGAAATCCATTAGTTTTCCTTCTTTCGTCTTTCTTGCTTTGGATCTACTATTTCTTATTACGTTATTAGTACTCGGGACGCATGCAGTTTGTTTCGTTCTTTGAGTCGAAGACCCCAATAAAAGTACGTAGATTTTGGGTTTTACGTGTCTACAGAAGAAATATCGGAAAGTGACAGTTCAATAAACGAATGCAAAGCGTATCGTGTGGGCGGAAAGTGTCGATTTCATTGCGATCGTAGATCGTGCGTGATAAAAATGTGCAAAATTGCCATTGAAGTATCATCGAAAAATATCGAATATGTATAACGCAATATACAATGGTGTCCCACGATGAGCGGTACGATCGAGGAACGTAGGTGATTCTACGTGAAAGAAAAAATCGAAAACGTCGAATCAAAATTTTTCCATACGTGGCTCCATTCACGAGAAAATCGATACTGAAATGATTTTTGATTTTTAAGTCTCCGCTTCACGAATCTCTCTATACGAATAATAAAATTATTCGTATCAAAATAATATCTTTAGCCACGAGTTACAATTTTTATACATCTATAGTGTACAAACGACACGATCGACATCTATAGCAAGATTTTGAAATACAATTTTAATAAAATGCGTTTCTGACTTTGAACTTCAAATTCGATTTTCTCGAAAACAGGATCGTATAGGAAAAAAATGTTATCGCGCCTTGTTCGTTTATTTTTACACAAAGAACTTCCATTTCCTCGGTCACGTCATTCATTGAGCGACACCGTGTGTCGTGGCTGTGAAACGATCATTAAATTTATCCAATCACAATTTTCGGGGAACGCGAATATTTACTACGTACAAGTATAAGCAAAAAAACGTTGTATCGTAAACCACGATTACATTCCTTGTCAATAGACGCATGCAGTCTCAAGTAATAGTTATCGATAACAAATCCTCTCGTGGACGACAACTTGTAAATTAAACTCTCTTATCGTCGTTACTTTCACGTACAATATTGAGCAAAGATTCAGAAGGCTTTTCTTTTACCTGAGTAATATCGGATCAATTAATCCCGATGTACACGTCTTTCGTATAGGCAGACCGTTTTTTGTCGCACGTTTGAACGAAGTATGCGGTAAAAGTTGCATCTTATCGAACAGATAACGGAACGTGAATCACCGATTGGTCGCTTACCTTGGTCGATGGTGGCCCGGACGACGAAACGTCGTGATCCGCCAGGATCGAGGAATTGTTCTCATCGACAATTATAACCTCGTATTCACCGTCGTCTTGTGAACCAGCTTGGCTCATGATACCTCCGCTTCCTGAGAACATATTTCATCCACGTGAATACGTGCTGGAACGTTTGGCGAATTATCTCTTGCAAAGCACATGACACGAACGCTGATGCGATCGACGATTTTTGCGAAAAAAATGTCCACCGATGTTAAATTCAAGGTAATATTAATTTTAATAAAAGAACATTTATTTATTTTACTTCTTCGTAGGTAGACGTTACTTTCGACGAGAGTAATCTGTTATTTCGTAGCAAATTCGAGAATCGTTCACCGATCGCATCGTTTGTAAGAGGAGATCAATATATAGTGCAGGAATTTTCAAACGGAATGGAAAAACGAAGCGCAATGGGTACGTAATTGAAGCATTCAAAATTATTCAGCACTTCGAAGCTCGAGGAAACGGTTTCATTGCATTCGATTCGATTAAAAAAAAAGATTCCAATCGATCGTGATCACCCCAATGCCTGACGATCACGGTTTCCTCCCACTTCGAGTAATTTTAACGAATAAAATAACGGTTTGAATATTTGCAGAGAATATGAAAAAATTATAAATTTAAAAATAGCGTATACAGTCAGTTGGGCGATACGCAAATTTCGCCGACTACGCGGAACATTTTTTTTCAAGAATTCATCGCTCATAACGATACACAAGCGTTGCGCAAATTCCTTCGGTCGCAATAATTCTTCCAAGGAAATACTTTCGTTACGAGTCGTTTGAATCTTCAAACAGCAAAATAACTATATTATACATGTTTTCTTCATTTTTTTTTTTTCTTATGCAATCAGGCGGGTAATCCTGCGTTCAGTGTAAGAAAAGAAATTTAACGTCATTGCGTACAATTGCGTTGCAACGAACATGCAGACTCGTTGTTTCACTCGCAAATAATATGCAAGTAGTGCACATTTTTCATTCACAATTCAGGTGCAAAACGGTTTGTGTGTTCCAAGCGTTCAGATAATATTTGACTGATGTACCTTATCGAACGTACTGCATAAACATAAGTTTTGTAAATAGAACTTTTAACGAGCGAAACGTCTGTTCGATTTCATCTATTATCCTTATAAACAAAATCGGTTCGTCTATACTTCGAACGGAAAATAACTTCTAATGCAAGAAATCAAAATTCAACCAAACGGTGTCATTCCTGCGAAACGAAAAATTGCTGGTCGATAAAATCATAACGGAAAATTATGCGTGTGAATTTATGTGCGTGCACGTGCATGTGTGTACGTGTAGATCAAACCTTGAGGGCTGTTTCTGACGAGACGCTCTAAGCTCGTTGTTCCTATTACCATCCTCTAGTTCTTATAAGAACATCCTCGACACAAATGTTTTTCGAAAACTCATTTCGTACCGGAGAATCTACTCCTGAAACGCCTACACCAAAGAACTGTAGAGAATGCTTCTGGATGGAGTTTAGACATAACGAGCAGAATTTCGGAAAAATTTCACTATTGCGACTGCAGTCGTAAAAAGTGCAATGTATAGACGAAAAATGGATTTCTCACGCATCGTGAACATTATCTGGAAGCATTCTTTAGAGCTTCTTCCAGTACCTCCCTCGTTAAATGTCCCGGCTCCGTTTCGCGTCTGCGACAGTGTCAACCGGACGATCCATCCACCGTGTCGACGTACCACGATGTTGTGGAATAAATTAATATCACGCCGTCGAGTGTCTCGTCCGAAATAGCCCCAATCGGGCAAAAATCCACCAGCGAACAGCGACGTGCGTAACAACGGCATGTCACCACGGAAATAAGAACGAGAAAGTGAAAGAAAAAAACGAAACATATAGTGGTGTCGATAGTTTTGTTCGTTGGCTGGTAGACGGCAAGTAAATAATCGAGCAGGCCAAAGAAAGAACTCGAGCATTCCGTGGAACAACGTTCGGGAAATCGAGTTTACCTTGCAGACCAACACCGGAGTTTCTATGACAGAGATTTCGGGGCTGATCGATATGCTTTTGAAGCGTATGATGGTGATTGTTGTTATTGTGGTGATGGTAATGATGATGACGATGATAGTTATGGTTATTCGGATGATGGTTGTAATGATTACTGTGGTGATTCGGGAGATAATAGTTGGAGGGGGGCTGGCGATTAGAGTGCCTGGCAGCCGGTAGCGGGTGCTGGTGGTGGTGCTGGTTGATGTGGTGGTTGGCATTGACATTGGCATTCGCATTGGCGTTAGGGTGAGATCCCGGGAGGAACTGTGGGTACACGTGGTGTGACCACTGTGGAAACAGGGGCCGCCCTCCTCCACCACCATTCCCATCTGCTGAGGAACCACATTTACCACGTTACCACGATTCTCGGATCCTAGCCTCTCGTTTGTAGCGTTTCCTTTCCTCTCGTGTGCGTTATTTTACTATTATCTACTGGGTTTCACTCTATCTGACGCGCAACCATTGGCGTAGCTACTGTATCACGAGTAGCTGTATACGATTGGAACGATCACGCAAATCTTATAAAAAATTCTCACGAGGAATAATTAATTGCGCAAGTAAGAAAATATGCACTTGTATCAAGTAAGAAGTGAATCGAATTTTGAGATAAATTTCTGCGGATGTAAGAAAAAATATTTCGATGAAATTTTTCTTTCATCTTCTGTAAATTATAAACGTTGTATGTCTTCTTAGAAGTGTTCTTTTTCACCTTTAAATGTGATCAAATCGAATCGGTTTCTCGCCATTGGAAACATATGAAAATAATTGGCATATTTTTTTGAAAAAGTGTGTTTTACTTAACATTAGTGAATTTATGGAAGAAGAATTATATTTACGTTACAGGCGATCATCATCTTGTTACGTTTAGCTGAGTACATTTTTTCAAAGGTAAGAAAAGTGATTACACTAGAAATTATTTTTATCATATTTCACGAAGCTTTGAATGAATTTTAATCATAAAATTGTGTAAGAATTAGCAGAGTGAAACTCAGTACGGTAAAGATAATGCACAGATTTTCACACGAAACATCTAAATTAACAAATTATTTTGTTACAAAGAAAAAAACTTAAAGTATTGAATTAGGAGCATCGCACAGTTTAAAGATAAGACACATTATTAAAATACAACATCCAAGTGATACATGTCATTGAACATACAATTGTTCTTGAAACAACATTTAATATAGTCAATGTAGATTATATTATGTTATAATCCTCTGCGGCGTATATCTTGTCTTAAACTTCTTTTGCACGGAAAAATTTTGATTTCCGAAATGTAAAATAACTGTGACATAATAAAAATGTATCTAAACGCAAAAGAAAGTGCTAATGCATTCGACAAACATCAAAACTCTCACTGTCAGATACATATAAAATAGTTCATACGGTGCAGTTAGACATGCGCTCTATTTGGTGTAATGTGCTGTTGTTTTTGCAGCTACACAATTAAAGTGCATAGTGTTCCACATTATCTACGTATTTGCACATACATTTGTGTTATGTATAATATTCTTATTTCACTTAATTAATTAATCGATGGTAAACATCGTATTTGAAAAAAGATTCACACATTGTAAGTTCTTATTGATTTTTACATATTTCTCCTTCAATTTCATATTTGGTGAACTGAAGTTATATTACAGGTTGCAAACAAAATTAATAATTTATATTGTTTGTTCTATTGGTAAACTCTAATTGTTAATGGTTTTTGAAATGTCAGAACATTATGAGGAACATGCTCATATAGCTGCAGTCATGCTATAGTATTGTGTTACATTTAAAGTGTAGAGAGAAGTAAATTTTCTTATGTAATATGTTTCGGAGAGAACGATTAGTAAATACAACAACACATATCTGACATGTAAGAGTTTTGAAGTAATAATTGGATATTATCAATGTTAATCATTCTTCGTTACACGATAATAGTTTTTTGTGTAAAGTTTGTTAGAGGGTTAACACGTATATATGTTTGAAATTCAACATGCATGTTTTAGTATCAACATCGATTTAAATAATCCTTGTATGTTTCGTTAATTTTCTTTCAAAAGCTCCTGTAAATGATAATTCTTGCTGTTATCCCTGTATTAAGGGTATTGTAATGACATTAATTAAAGGGGCTAATAAATACTATGTAACTTTTCATAAATGCTCCTGCATTATTTACCTAAAATTACTAGCAACATAATATCAATTTCAACAAATTGTTTCCTCTATATTATTTCTAAAGATTAAATGCTAAGTTACTCGTGTCAATAACAAATCTGACTGATAAATGTTTATAGAATCTTATTTAACGTATTTAATGTTATGCATTTCTTTTTGCAACAAGTTGCTTTATATAATAATGGTCTATTTCTTACCTGAAGGGCTGCCTGGTCTGAGACCAGCACCGTTAGTCTGAATTGTTTGCACTGGGCTTGGTGGACGTTGAGATATTGGTGGTTCCAATATATCGCGATATTTTGATACCATTAGTACAGAGATGAAGTAAACTATAGCCAGGGACAGAAACTGGGCCTGCTTGGTTTCTTCCTGAAATTAAAAAATAGTACCCTCCTTATTGGTATTTTGTTCTCGTGTATTATATTTCAAATGTATATATAGATATACTTACAACATCTCTGTATATCACAGCTCTTAAACGATTCACGTCCATATCTTGCAACAATTTTTCAGGGTCCTTTACAGGACTTAATTGATGCGGCAGATTGTCCACTATGTTCTACAAAAATAGAAATTATATTTTATTTCAGCGTTCGAAAGAGTTAACATTAATGGTCGCTGAGGATGCTATTTTCTATACAATATGGCATTGGACACATATACGTTGTGTGCAATTTGTTGATATTGATGACAATAATACATTTGTTTATGTAAATTAAGTTCGATCGGATGAAACATACCTTAGGTGATGTTTGAGCTCCACGTATGAGAGACTGTATGTGCTGTGATTTATTACTAGAACCAATCTGCCGACCTAACATGCTGTACGATCTGCCACGTTCTTTACACTCTAAGCAGTTTCTAACAGCACATGTACAGACCTATAGAAGCAGTTCATCAGATGAATATAACAAAAAATATAGTGTAAACGTACATGTTGAATTTCTATATCACACATATACAGAAGCTGAAAATATTACAACTATTTAACACACTGCTGGCTTAAGAACTATTTCTATTGATAAGAGCCTGATTGTAGACTACAAGAGTGTCAAGGTGTTTGAGCAAATTGTTATATTTATTTAAATGCTTTTCGTTGATTCGATAATAATCTAATTATTTAAATATTTTCATACTTTAAATACGAGATCCCTTGCTGCATTTGGATCAAAGTATCTGATGTTTTGACTCTAGTCTGATCGCACTTGCTAATTTTTCGTTGTATGTAATGTTTTGTATAGTCAGTTTTTACGCTAATTTTCTATGAAACATAAATATGTACATACACGTAAGAAAAATTAACACGAAGCACAATATGTTTTTTTCTATTACATTCCTATTCTAGGTGAACCTTGTCTTTTGCACATGAAAAGCAATAATGATGTATAATAAAAACGACACGTGATACCAATTTCCACACAAAGTAAATAATAATTTCGTTCACTAGAACATATTTAAAAATCGACGTGTATAGAGAAAAGAATAAAATACCAGAACTATTAAGTCAGAAATGGATACAGATGTTCTAAAGTAAAAAAAAAAGAGTTAAAGACGGGGTCAACCTGGAATTGGTGTTTGTGTCATTCGTAACAGATTTCATTTGTGTAATGTGCATCGACTGGGTGAATCTAATTAGTGTGCATTGCAAACATTTAATGTGATTCTATCCAGTGATGTTTTCCCATTTTTTACTTTACGATGATTCTACAATTTTTCATACAAAACCAATTGTGTAAAGTAAGAAAGATGACGAGTTTTATAGAATTTCAATTCCACGATGTAGTAATAGTACTGTGTGTCTGTCTGAAAAATTAAAGTACTACGTGGACGATAATACAAACCAGTCGTAAACACTGCCTTAGAATACCGCCACTAGACATATTCTTCTCAGCCTCCAGTTCACCGAAATTTAAAGAGCTGGCGAAGATAAGTACATCAGCCATGTTGACTAGTCTTTGCAGAAAAGAAACTGCTACCTCAATTGGCATCCCCTGAGTTGGTTCAATTACATCCAATTCGCTCTATGAATATCCAAGCACCAATTAAAAAAAGAATCCGTCGAGAGGAACTTTCACCCGGATATGCTGTTTTCTATGTGAGATACAAACGAACTTTGATAAAAGTCATACGTACATTTGGCGAGGTCGCCGATGCTAGAAGCGGTAACAATCCTCCGCAGGCAATTATAAGATTGTCGGCCAGTTGGGAAATTAGATGAACAGTATTAACGACAAAAATTGCATTTTCGCTGCTGTTTACGAAATCCAACACTGACTTCGTCGAATGGCTGAAACGCGATCAGTGAAAGTTTGGATCAGCTCTCACTGCGTTGCAAATGTTTTATCGCATTACAGTCCATGGGCACATACCTTCTCCAGACTTGAATGTCAGTCTCTAGCGAGAAGAGGACATCCGAGAGTAACCTCTGATGTATGTAGGACCACTTGAACTCTGGTATTCTGAAAGGAGGTCGTGTCGGTCCCGGACTAAACATTGGTCTCGTGGAAGGATTACCTTGCTTCGATCTTTTTGATTCTGCAGTAAGAAACGGTAGTTATAAATACTCCCAGAACGTGTAATCGGTTAATCCATCTCTAAACGAACGAATGTTTCCTACCGAAATGATTGGGATCCACTTGCGTGGACGTTGAGGCACTCCTTGGTCGTTTCTGGGGTGACGATGTTTTTCGCAAGGGTACAGGTAGAGAAGGAGGTTCGTTACTGTTTACATTATCATCAGCGACCGTCTCGGAGGGTACAGCCGGTAAGCTAGATCTGCGATGAGTATCTACGTGATCTGGAGTTAAGTCATTCAATAAAGAATTGTCCCTCGTAACCACGGTAGGACTAACGATTTGAGGCACACCGTCGGGCATATTTTTATTTGCATCACAGACCGTAGATATTGTTGGAATTTGCTGCTTAGGATTTGGCACTTGCGTCACATTATCTACAGAACTTTGTATATCGCTATTACTACAAACACTATCTGTTACTTCTATCTCGTCAGTTCTCACCGGGGTGTCTGACTTATTATCACTTACGTTAGTAGAAATAGTGGACGGCTCCCTTGAATGTTTTTCAGTTACCTTCTCGTCGTTATCATTAATAACAGCACTTTTGTCCTCCGTTAAAGAGTCCGCGGCGCATTTGTCACTACTTAACTCGCTAGTCACTACTGATTCCACTTTCTCCTCTTCTACGTCTACCTTTTCCTCGCAGGCTTCGGTACTTTCTATTACGCTAGTTGAGCAATTGGGATTCTTCAAGTTTTCCTCGGTATCGTTCTCGCTGCTCTCAACATTATCCGTCGCTTTTTTCGTACTCTCGGCAACATCCTCGTTGGTATCTTCGTTCTCGATCTTCTCCGTGTCCAGTATCTTGTCCTTCGCGTCGCTCAGGTTCTCTTGGTTCTCCGTCGGTGTTAAGTACGCTTCTGAGGTATCGCTGTCGTTTACCTCTCGGTCGTTCTCCAATTGTAGTTTCTCGATGTCTTTCATGTTCAACGATTCCGGTGTATCACTGGAGGAAGTCATGTTCTCCGAAGCAACTTGCTCTATCGAGGCGATAATCTCTGTCGGTGTTTCGTCCGATATCTCCGTTTTCTCGGACACTTCCTCCACGATGGAAACAACATCCTCATCGGGAACAACGTTCTCTATCGCGTCGGATTTCTCTTCGCTCGGTTCTTCGATCTCCGTGGAAGGAGCTTCAATGTCTTCTTGAGGTTCTTGAATGATCGGTGTAACGTTCGAAGTAGCGTTCGGAGTAGCGTTCGGAGTAGCGTTTGGAGTAGCAATGTCGGATATATTTGCGGTGTCGTCTTTGGGCGTTGCTTCCTCTTCCTGTTCAACGTCTTCCGATTGTGTACTTTTCTCCGTTTGTTTAGCGGGAGAGGATTCAGGGACCGTTTCTTGCAATTTCTGGTCCAACGACTCCTCGTCTTTCTTCAGAATCTCTTGCATCACCATCGAATCGGGACTGGAACTTTCGATCTTGTGCACTTCGCTGTACAAATCGCTGGAACTCTCGAGCGATATCACCTCACTGGTCTCCTGTGTTGTTGGTACGAAGACCGAATCGCTGTTACCCTCCTCGAGAATCGTCGGTGTGTCCGTGTGAATCTCTCGCGCTGTAGTCGGTGTTTCCGGTTTGTCGCTCAATCTGGAATCCAGGGATATCACCTCGCTCGACTGAAGTGTGTCCAAGGTTTCGCTGTGCGATTTCACGATCGCTGGGCTCCCGTCGCTTTCGGTGTTGTCTATCGAGTTCAAGTCGCAACTGCAGGATTCCTCCAATCGGTCGTTTCCCTCGGACGCGTCGAACTCCTGGAAACGAGACCAACGAGATGATATTATCAATACCGTTTGAGAATTGCTGGTGTGCCACTCGCGATGCTAACAATACGTTCAATAAATAATCCAATAAGAATACAGTCGAGGTTTCCGGTTCTGCATCAGCGTTACAGCTACCTGTACTGTGAAAGACTCAAGAAGGACACATGTTATACTAGATAACCTCGAACAGTGACAAATGCAAGATATAAAATTTTCCACCACGGTTCATTCTTCGTCGCATAATTTCATTCACAAACGATCTTGTAGTCCCAACCTTGTAGTTCCTCTCTATATGCTGCACGTCATGATTCTGTTGATTGCCCCAGGGCGACGGTTTGGTGTACCCATTATTCCCTGAATGTTGCTGATCCCAACCCGAGATAGTGCTGATTGGTCTCTGCTGTCTCAACTCGGGATCCGTAATGTTATCTGATCTTTGCCTTTCGTAGTGCTCGTACATCTGAGCGAACTGAAGCTTGAATTCCTCGTAGGATACCTGAACAAACGAGGCTCGTGAAAACGTATGTTATTTCAAACGCGATGTTGCTCCGGAAGATTTACCTTGGAGTGCACAATGGCCAGAGTGTCCACCCATACACGCCATCCGCCGTACTCGTGTTTAATGGCGTGATGCAGAAGCATACGAAACAACGAGTACACCATGTCCGAGATCTTCTGCTCTTCCGTGTTCTTCGGATGGATGTAGGCCATGGCTATCAGCCATTCTTGCCACACGGACATCTGTAGAACCGTTCGTCGATTCTCTCGGTTGTTGTTGCACAGTAACGTCATATCGGAGAGGAACAGTTTCTTCACTTCCAACAGTTGTTCCGTTTGCTTTGATTGTCGAATTAATGTCGCTACTACTTTCAGAATCACTGTAACGATAACCGAGTTAAGTTACACGTGTTGCGCGGGTTACGAACAAGAATCGACTGGTTAATTTCGTCGTCTTACTTGGATTCTCCAAACGGCAATGGGATTCTGGCTCAGGATGTCTCGCGTACAGGATCTGTTGACTAATTTGTTCCGTCATAATCTGAAAGTACGTTTAAAAGGAGTATCGGGGAAACGAGAATCCGTATGGAATGCGATCCGATCGGTCGAGAAAGGTACCTCGTATAAAACGTTGTACGTTGGCAGCGATAGTGTCTCCTCGTTCAGCAATAATCGTTCGGCGAGCAGCGTGTACAGATTATGGGGACTCATCACGTCGTATTTTCGTCTGTAATTTAAACTGTCTCACGTTTCAGATCGATAAGAAATTTGAACGGTAATCTATAGTTTCTTTCTTTTTGACATACTTATGTGTACTGCGACTCAGGAAGAAACCCAACAACTTCAGTGACTGTAGACGTATCAATTGGCTCTCCGCGGCCAACAGTTTGAAGATCGTTCGGACGCCTTGCTTCGCGTCGAAGGCGGGCACCATCGACGACGGATGCTCGGACATTAACGATATAAGCATTTGCAAAACGTCGTGGAGGTTATCGTCCTGTAAACGAGACGTACGAATAAACGGATACAAATAAACAGGAGCGCGTACTCTGCGATCGGAGGAAACTGAATTGGCCGTTCAAGGACACTTTCTCCACTCTGACTTGTATCGAACACGAGTATCTTTAACCTTTCGGTACGAATCGCCACGAATTGTTACCAATCGAATGTAAACACTCAAATATAAGTACAAAACGAAATACAAAAATATAGACACGTTATCAAATGTGTATATATTTGTAAACGCTATATTATCAGCGTTCACAAGTGTCACCTTGTCTTCGTTCGAGGAACAGAGAACGTGCACGTGTGCAGGTTCGCTCGAAAACCAAATGGTGTAACTTGGTAACTTTGGGTAACTTTGAGCGACCAGTTGATTTCGCATTGACCCCGTGAACACGAGAATCCTTACCTCGTGTATTGTCGTCAGGTAGTTCAGAATGCTCTGCAACTCGTCGTCCTTCACTCCGTTCCCGATCATTATCAATTGTTTCAGAAATAACAAAATATAAGGGCGTATTGTCAAAATATCCTTCTGCTGAGGTCGCGGTCCGTCTGCAATTGATCAGAAACGGAGTATGTAACTCGATCGTAGGTTGAAAACGTGGGGATACTATTGGGTCGTTCGGAAAGTCATTTCGTTTCCCAAAATGGAGAACGTATAATTTAATAAAGTGTTTACAAGCTTTAAAAAAAATCGTGTTTCATTTTCACCAAAGAAAAAACGAAACGACTTTCCGAACAACCTAATAGCTTCTCGAACGATGCGAGATTGCTCACCGAGTCCTTTCGGAGTGATACCACTCTTCGCTCGTGGATTGGCGACCCAATAATAATATTTAAGCGTGTGCACCGTTTGTAATACTGTGGAGACTCTTCTTACATTAGAATATATTTGCGTGTCACTGAGAAACTCTGTGGCCAAGTACGAATAAAGCCGTGTCTGTACCGGCGCCGGCGTATATATCCATAGAGCGGGATTAAAAAGGACGTGATCCAATAGCTGCCATGTTAGGAATGAAAAGTAAAACAACTACATCACCATAGATCTGCCTGTTCTTCGGACACACCAATCTAGCCGACTTTTATGAGTTCCTATGCCTCTTACTGTATACCTGATTCGTTTTCGGGTATTTTTTTTCTGTAGTTTTTGGAGAACGTTCGACAGTAATTCTTCGTCGCAAAGTATCGCAACAGTTGCGATTTCGTGGCCGTGTATAAATTGAAACCTTGTCAGGAGTTTCTTTTTTTCGTTTTTTTTTTTTTTAGTAGGAGTTGAACATTTACAATTGTGCAAGGGTACCGTGTTACAAGATACACGAGGAGGAGAACCAAAGAATCGAGAGTGCCGATAAATTTATCGTATCACAATTTACGACAGTTGTAACAAGGAGAAGTATCGAGGACAATAGAGTGACATTTCATGCACCGCAATTAATACTGAGAATTTGGTAACTTTAAAGGCAATATTGAGACAAATATTGAATTAGATACAGGGATTGTCAAACGAATATTAACGTAGACACGTTCAAAGGTTTTCTCGATAGTTGTTTTTTTTTTCTTTTTTTTTTTACCGAACATCTTTCGACACAAACACTGAAACGATGATCTTCCTTTCTTTCATGATTTAGCTGCTCGTTGTCGCGGGTAAAGGATGTCCCAATATTTGTATTGTGCGCATAGAAACAAAATAATTATAAATAGCTTCCTTAAAGGCAGTAGGCATCCTCGATAGAACGCGAAGCGAGATATTAGAGGTTTCAAAGTCCAAAACAAAAGATTATCACGTGATGTGTTCGCAGCGATATTTTAAGTAGAAAACTCAGAAAGATTCGATCACAGCAAAGAGAGTATTCGTCAGCGTTGCAAAATAATAAAATAGTCAGAAGTTTTCGTGTGGAAGCAACGTAGTATCAATAAAATAAAAAAAAAAAAAAAAAATATATATATATATATTCTGCGTAGCCATATTATGAAATCAGGAAGCCTAAAAGTCGGTAGATTGCATGCGATCCAAAGATTCGATGAACATAACGTCGTTTATGAGAAAGTATAATCATGCTTAACGTATTAAATGGTATAAAAAAAAATACACGTACATTTTAAATAGCGTATATAACATTCACAGCATCTACGAGCAGTTCGTCGCGCAAGCTGTTGCAACGAATATTATATAGGAAAAACTATACGATAGTACATCTGCGCTTGATAGATCTTTCGTTCATGCTATTATACAGGGTGATCCGAAACAAGAGATCGAAGAATTTATGAGTGTAGTACTCGTAAAAATAGAAATAGAAATGTGCAGTTAATACAGAAAGATATTAATTGTTTAGTTTTGTTAGTGTAGTGTGCCTTTATTTTTCGATTCTTTTTCTAAATCACCCAGTATACTCTATTGTAGGTGAAACGTAAAGAGGAAAATGGGAATAGGGGTTACACAAATGAATACATCACGATGTACAAAGGTATTGGTTTCACGGGAAATATGCTAGAAAATGTTTAATTAAGACGTTGCTAAGGAATCTTAATGTGAACTACTCGTTAGAAATTTAAATACTAATGACCTAATACGATTTTCTAGCTGTACGACGATTCACTGTTTCCGATTCAGGTTATACTAGTATAACTCGTGTAATTACTTTTATTGAATAATTACCTAGTTTATATTTTTCGGGACACGTCGGTTAAGATAATTCATTGTATGATGTGAAATTCGTTTCTGGTGTTCGATTGCTTCGATAAAATTGAATATTTTATTTCGGAATCAGCAGGTAATTTCAACATTAAAACGATGTAATTATCTTAACCAGTTTGACAAATTAGATACAGGGCGGAACATTTATCTATACCGATTACTCTGTAAATATTGATTTTAACACAAATTGATTTCAAAGAATAATTCCATAGATCAAAGAGTATCTGTTTAATTTGTTATTCAAATTTTCATTACGTATCGTTATCGTTTCGATGACAATATGTAACACGATTTGAATATGTTTCAATATTATTTATAATTTTCATTACGGGAATGAGTGATTTTCGTGTGAAAACTGATAATGAAATTCGATGGAAAGGATGTTCATAATGCTTTGAAATAAGCAATATTGTGCGTGTACAATTTTTGTTAAAATCACATCAATGATCGTTTTCTACTCTCGTGCAAACTATACTCTTCGATTCGATCGAACTCTGTGAATCTACTTCGAATCAATTGAACTTCAAATCTATATTCCTTTCTACTTTCGAGGATTTCGCATTCTGCGTTTCGTTCGGGTACTTTCATTGATACTAATGGGCTTAACTCTAATCCGTATTAAAACTGAACTAATGACTTAATCGATACCTGTTTTAATAACAAGTCGCTGTTCGCGCTGAGGCAGGTCACCAAGTGTTTCGTAAGTTCCAGGAAGGACGCGAGAACTTCCGTGGTGAGATGATCTCTGCTCGCTCTCTGCAGCATGAAGCTAATTACCAAAAATCCTCTGTTTTGTACCATATGTTGCTGCACGGTTTGCGAACTTTCTACCAAGTCGCAAATAAACCCCAACAGTTTCGAACTGAAATTTAAAATTGTGTTGTGCAACACGTCTATCGCTTGCGTACAGTGAAATTACAATAAACTGACTGCTCAAGGTTATGTCCTTGATCTACAAATCGGGTCAAATAATACTTTTACATAGAGATAAAAAAAAAATTAACTTTTACTTTTTAATAATTCCAATCAGTCTTGTAGATTTCTTTAAAAAAATATTTGTTCTTGTGCAATAGAAACAGATACTTTCTTCATTGGTAGAAAATTTGTATTTCTCCTAAATTTCATTCAAACTGCAATTTAGAATATATATATAAATTCTATTTCAACTGGTTCAACGGAATCTACTGAAAATGTCCCATAACTGTTCCCATGCTTGCTTTTACGTTATGCAGTTTGTTTCTTTGTTTGAAGGGCAGAAAGCGCGTGCCTCGCAGGTTTCCGCTTTCCGCCTCAAACAAAGTGGGTGAAGCGAAGGGACGGGAGATGGAACGATGGGCGTAATCAAACAACATAGTGGGGATAGAAGCCTCGATGACTTGAGCAGTCAGTTGATTTCGTTCCAACTGGAATGACAATTTATTTAAGTGGAAAAAAAAGATAATTAATTCAGAGAGACATACCATAACGTGGGATCTCGTTTAACATCGTTCGGTGCTATGCAATCGTAAGGCATATCTAGTTGTGAGAACAAAGGGAACAATACTTGAATGCCACCAATAGAGTTCAACGTGCTATGAATGGAATGCGTGATGACAGCTTTAACATCCTGCAAATAGGCAGCAGAAGGTTCGATTAACTCGATTTCTGAAATGTCTCTTTCATAAGCTGTTGCGTATGTGTGCGTTCAAAGTCGTACCTGCAGCATAAGGGCGTGTGGTGTATGTACAAAATAGGAGACGTTGCCTTTCGGTGCACTTTGCAGGCAAAGTTGAGAATCCGTTGCAACCGGGTTGTACATGAACACGATTGCATTCGACAGCTTACCATCGTAAAGCACCTATAAAATGAAATCGTTAATATCGTTCGTCTAATATGCTTGACGAGTGTTTTTTACAACCGTAAGTCGAGATCAATCTTTGAAAGTTCGTACGAAACAATCGGATACGGGAAGCTTTCGGTTCCCTTATTTTTTTACTGTAAATTTTCTCCAAGGAATTACACCGACAATGCAAACTTTCAAAGTTTCTTCGTAACTACTCAAAACGATGGCTACATGGTCAAACAAACGTGCCACACATCACAAAGAAGTTTAACGTGATTTTAGTTTAAACAATCTGTGAAATATTTTCAAGGAGACATTCACCCTTTTAGAATGCTTTTCTAAAGTTCAATTTACCCAGTCACAGTGTCCACTGGGATCAACATCAATGCTCTTCAAATATAACGACACAATGGACAATCTATACATTTTTTTTTTTTTTACTACCGACGAATATGAAATATTACCAAAGAAAACCTTTATTATGCAATATGATAGCAAAATTAAAAGATGACGATGTAACAAAAGGACTAGCTATTCAACACAAGCGGCAGAAAAATTCAAATACTATCGTGTACATACGACACAGAAGCATCAAGCGAACAAAACTTAATCGGTGGCTGAAAGAAATATCGTACGGGTATGTTTAAAACAAAAATTCACAACAAGCAGTCACGCAATCAATAGATACAAACTTAGGTGCCGCAGTCAATGTCCAAAGAAACTCATTGTTCTGGGAAAAGATATTCGTAGTGATGGTCGATAATCAGGTAATTACCTCTGACGAACTCGAACGCAGTAACAGAGTGATTAACAATGTGCAAATCAAATGTGAACGGGAAAAAGAAAATAAAAATGCTTACAGTTTGCATACTTTGGTCCACCATGCTCGTGAGCTCCGGCTCATCACTCACCCTTTTGTGATTGTCAGACAGATTCAGGTAACACTCGTTGTCAAAACGAAACTGACTCTGTGAAAGCAACAAACGAAACACGGTGTGTTGAATATGTAACGAACTTAGATCAGGTTAAAGCGGGCCTTGTGGATGCAGGAATTTCTTTGACCGAAAAAAATATCACAGAGGACACAGAACTTTCATAATAAAAAGATAACTTCGTGAAAGTGGAATTTTTATATACATGGTATCTCACGGAACAAGGAATTAGCTGTACTAACGAAACAATTGGAGAAACGAAACAGAGTGATATAAGAAAAAATTGTGCGCTCTTTGACATATTATTATTCTAATTGCATTTGTCATCCTGCCCTTTTTAATATGTAACTGTGACCATGCCAAATATGTATGGGTTCTACTTTACATCGCTCTGTTTAACAAATAACACAGTGGGAGTGGTCAAACGGCGAGTGGGAGTGGTTAAACGGCAAGTGGGAGTGGTTAAACGGCAAGTGGGAGTGGCTACATGGTACGATAGGAGTGGTTAAGTGGTGAGGAGAATGCTTCAGTGTCTTTGAGCATTCACTTGATTTATTTTCCTATACACAACAAACACAGTTTTCTGTTTTGTATAAGAAGATGGCAATTCTTTTGTAAAATCATTGTACAATTTTTTATTGGAATATTTATCAGGGATATTTAAATGGTCTATTATTAGATTAAAAAGAAGATACGAATACCTTGCAGAATCAAAATCGAGAATACCTAAATTAATAATTTTTCTATGTGAACAAGTAATTCTTTCTGTTAGTGAATTAAAAGGTGCGTCGATTGGTACCCAAAGGGGTATAGAGTTCTATTTTAAAATGAAAAATGCATAAATGCAGAATGGTGACATGGGAAAAAGCCATCCGACCGGCTTCAATTTTAACTGATCAGTTTTTAACCTACTTCAGATATAGTCTGTTCCAGTTCCATGGGTCATTCTATACATTTTTAAAATGCAAATTATTTCGAAAAATTCGAAGCGCGCGAAATAAAATTATTTTCCTTCTGCTGAAACAATAATTAGGTATAGTAGAGGAAATCGCTCAATTCGTCGATCTTGGACAGATGATTCGTCGAATTTAGAATTCTGTTATTTGTGGGAACTTTCGTCACTGTGCAAGTGGTTTATTTTCAACGTACCTTATATCCAGACCCCAGTCTGTGCATAGCGCATATTTGATGCGTTGTCAGAGCTTCGCTGAACAAATATATTGCACTCATTTGTCCGCAAAACACACGTTCTTCGTCCAGTTCCGGTGTAGCCCCGATGTAACACTTATCGAAGGGCTGCAAGACATTTCGAACGTGTACGAAAAGTTTTAATCGACAAATCGATATTGTCTGTCTTCTTCCCGTATTTTTACGATTTAAATAGCTAATGATCAAGCTCGCAAATCTATAGCCGAAACATCGAATGGGTAAAACAACTTACATCGTTTGTTGAAACGAACCACGCCATTTCTGTGCTCGATGCCAATTGACCGTTGACCAAACATTTAATTTCGCTCTTCGTCCACCTATTATATATGTACACTACGGCGATCATATACCACTGCGGAAATAAACGTTATTGGTTCTGTTGAGATCGCCTTGAGCAAATTTAACATACCTTACACATACGTGTAACATACCTTTCGTGGTTGAAATTCATATTTGACACAATGCTGGAAGCCCTTGCCCTTTACTTTCATAGAGGTGAGGACCAAGCAGTTCCCTACGAAATGCGCAGAGTATCCTACTCCTTTACTAGTTTTAAAACTGAAAACGAAGAAGAATTTCGTTGAGATATTTTCATCTTGCGGAAAACTTAATTTTATGAGGCAAATGTTAGTGTTAGTATTGCAAATATGACAAGATCAAATCGTACAAAATATTTGTTGCACCGTGGCTGTTCAATTTACAATTCATTCGTTAGACGCGATCGATCAACGACAATCGATGAATTCTCGCGATTCACGAGACAAATTAATTACGTTATTGACACGTTTAAGAGCAGAACAGCGAAAATGAACAATTCCTCGCGCAGCGTCAGTATCGATCGATTATCGTCGCAACAAGTTACTGAACTATTCAGATCGGTCGGCAAGTTGCAAACATGATTAAAAAGAGAACTCTGAAACAGTAATGGAGAATATTGGTCGGAGATTTAACAACAATCTGTTTTCGTTCGATTCATTTTCTGCCTCCTTCTCCTACCGTTCTGGTCATCGCTTTTAGTTTTTCAGAATTTCTTGTTTTTCTATCGGGAAAATGCCAATGTATTTTGCAAAGGGGAATAACGGTTGTCAACTGTATGGAAATCGAATTGTTTCCGCGTGAAAGAATGTGATTAAATTGGTGTACGATGCGACTGCTCCAATAGGAGCTTTTTCGCGTGAACGCGAACGAAGCTGTATTTAATCAAACTCGATCGTCCGGATTGAAAGGATACGGTGGGGCGCGTTCCGTTTTTTTTTTCCCATTTTTTTTATTTTTTTTCGCCGTAGGTCAGTAACATAAACGATTCTTTCGGATAACCAACCACTTGGATTCAAGTGAGTGTTCGCGTGTAAGGGTGCTCGATGTAAAGAGCACTTACCAGTAGAGGTACGGCTTTTCTCGTTCGATATTAACGGAGTTGATGGGGTCCAAACGGAACCACGTGGTAAACGTGAATCCGTTCTCGTGTGGCCACCTCGCAAGTGGCGGCAGTACGATTGCCTGGAAAAGTCACAGTGTTTTAGTGAAATTATATTCCATTTCTAAAATTTCGTAATCCTCGATCATTATTCTAAACAGTCCGTCGTAAGCATTAATAATACAGGAACACCGACTCGACGAGGCATTACAAAGAATCGAATCTCTGAATAATTTAATTCCACAAATATGCATTTCCATTAAGTTGTTCCGTAAGTCATTTCGTTTTTCTTGGTGAAAATGAAACACGATTTTTTTAGAGTGTACAAACATTTTACTAAATTATACATTCTCCATTTTGGAAAGCGAAATGACTTTCCGAACAACTCAATGCGATCGAAATACATTTTACAATACCGAGTTCGGTTAATTCGTAGCGTTTCGCGAGAGAGAAAAAATCCTCGCGGTGGGATCGATACGTAATTCGATTCGATGGATTAAAGACGAGTTTAGAGTTCTGTAAAACAAGGTGAATTTTCTTATCGAAAGTTTGATAGAGTTTACAATCGAGGAGCTTCCTCGACGAGATCGTACCGAGTATCCCGAGATACTTTACTCGAGGTAAAAAAGAAACGGAAGAAATAGAAGAAGAAGAAGAAGAAGGAGGAATTGACTTACCGATCCTTTTCTACCGGGAAAACTGAAAAACACGTCAGGTCCGTTTCGTTGCGGCATTTGACGGAGAACATTTAACAGCTTTGCCGAATGCCGTGGCTGCGGGCACGAGGAAAAAGAATAAGATCGTATAGAACGCACACGGCGGTGGAAAAAAGAAAAAACAGGATGGGGCGAGTATAAGAGAAAAGTTACAGCCATATTAAAAGTTTCGTTTCCAGCCACACCGGCCGGAACATTATCGAAACGGAAAGTTCGTCCGTTTTCGGATCCTTACCCATTTTCCTTTTACAGCTTTCATAGCGCCGAATAAAAGTTTTAATTCCTTCACCGTTATACTGTAGCTGGCCAACACTCCGAGCATGTCGATCAGCAAGTCTGTCGAACAGGGAAATTACTTTCCGCGTGAACAACGCGTATCGCTCGCTACGTCGAACAGGATTAGAAACAACAAGATAAGGATTTACCTGCGACAACAGTTTCCGCGCGAGACAACCGATGCAACACGTGTTCTATGAGGCTTACGTCTGTACACGCTTGTAAATTCCGCACGCTTTTCCTCAAAATAGCGATAAAGACGCTCCATATTTCGGCCTGAAACAGAGATGCATAAAACGTTCAGTTGGGATACGTGAACAACGTGGATATTAAAAGACACTCAACGACAACACGTACAAATTTCGTTCATCTGATAAACTGTACGTAACAACGGTATCGATTTCGCAAGGTGAACGTATATAATACATATTTGGTAAGAAATGAATCGTTCATCCGTTTTTTAAATTCACATATATAAATAACAGAGTCTCTCAATATTCACCTACTATCTTAAAAATTATACACTACCTTCAGCCAAGCTTTCGACCGACAACCGCTATCCACGAATGCGTTAAAACGCTCGACTTCTCGAGCGCGAAAAATAACATTCGATGCATCAAAAGTGTCACCTCAGCCACGAATGCAACGTATGCACTTTCCGTTGAACACTCGATAAGAAAGCGAGCGGAGTTTCGAGCTCCGTCTAGTACCAGGAAATTATAATTGCTCGCTTAATTAGTCGGTGCATTAGCGACAGCATTAGTGACGACAGGAGCTCAAGGCTGAGGTATACGTGCTGGCGCATAGTTATATCGAAACTATTACACCGGCGGCGCCGGTCGAAGTTATTCAAGCTCCGTTAGAGAGATCGGTGATCAAAAGTGAGTCTAACCGACGAACTCCCGTAATCCGTTACTAATATGACGTCGGGAAGTCAGGAAGCGGGATAACCGCGAAAAGAGCGAGAGGGACGTATCCAACGAGTATCGTTGAAATCCCGAAAATGCCGTTGAAATTCGCTCGGCTTGGAATCTGCGCCACGAGGCTCGAACTTTTAGCGTACGAGAGTTAAGGGCATCCGGATAATGTAATATAGCGGTTTTTCGTGCGCGCGCGAGCTACCCCGCGCAGAAGAGACGTCGCGATTAAACCTAATCCTCCGAGGGAAATATTCCCTCGAGTGTGTTCGGTTCACGTACTCGTTGAAAGAGAAACCGTGACAAAAGAATCGAAAATTTGAATCGAGGTTTTCGCGGATAATCACACCGTAGGAAATCTGGATTACGTTTTCTTCGTTCGTCCATTAGAGAAAGCATCGCGAATGTCGAGAGATTAAAGTTAACATTCGACTTTCCATCCTTTCCACATCGAGGAAGCAGAAATTCTGATACGCGACGCTGCTCGTAAATTCTGAAAGTACGAAACGTGGAATTGAATTGTACGGTACTCTGAATCTTTGCGAACGAACGGAATAAATTGGTCGCTCAAGGTCATCGACTGTCCCCACTCCAGCGCACGACTCCTCCCACTCGTTCGTTTCTCGACTCCTCCCTCTCGACGTTCACCTCTCTTCGTGCAAAGCTGTAGAGGTAGATGTTTCCTCTGTCGTTGTTGGAAAAGGGTGTGTAGAACAAGTACGAGATAATCGTTTGAAAAGTGAATAATACGTTTCGGACGTTATTAAAAATTTCAACGATTTCTACGAGAATCGATAGAAATGGACACTCTGCGTCCTTACCGATGATTCCATTAGCAGACTCAAGGGGGAACTTGTTACTAATTTCCTGCTGCATAAATTAACGACTAAATAGCCTCGCTGTCGTTGGAATGCATTTTATGGCCGAGTGGACGAACACCTCTCGCATCGTAAACATCGCGAATATCGTGTCCCGTGTTATCGCGAGGCGGTTCAGACATCTTCTGCTTTCAGGAGATTCGGGGAGGAGAGAAAATGTTCGAGCGTTAAGAGACACCGGAAGAATTCGAAGCGAGCGAACGTTACTACGTCGAATATCGATCCCTTCGATGGATATCTCTCGGCAATAATACGGAAGCATTACTTCCCATGGTATCGTTATTGTAGAGCGTTCTGTAGACAGTTGCATCATCGTGTTATGTATATTCGAACGGTGTGCGGATAAAACGTAACCGAAACGAGATCTCGTCCGCGTAACACCGAAACCAACGCGCGGAATTACGCGGTTTTCGGCGATTAAACCTAACGCGGTACTGGAATTTAATCATTCGTTCCAACTCCCGAAAATCGTTGCACAATTTAACCGTATTTCAGTTTCAGCGGTCCCTTTTCTGTCAGATTTATAAATAATGTCGTTTCAAATGTTAACGTACAAACTTTAAGGGTTACCTACATTCATCGATATCGTTTTACTAACTCGAATGCAAGTACAGATACGCGAATACGAAACAAATGGAACAAGTACACAATTATGCAAGAGACCTCGATTATATAATATATTAAGTCGACAGACTTCAATATCCATCGGTCTTAATTATTCGACTCGATACGTTTCTACAAACGAAGACAACACTTTACTGGCCCGTATACGTTACATAATGATAGTTGTTCGTATTTTCGTGGACAAACAGGAAGAAAAGATACCTACTAATTTACAACGGAAACAATTTTTCTTCTCTATCGAACTCGTTTCGTGTATCCCGGAGAGGGTCTTCGTCGCGCGTAGAAATGTCGAAAAATAATTTCGTTCGACTGCACTCGATGCTCTTCGTGCGAAAAAATGTCCGTATCGATAAATCAAATTTTTATGAAACGCGAAGTGGAAGGATCTGGCGTTGATCTCGTACAATTACGTTATCCATGGGAATTTCGTCCTCGCGAATCCGTCCATTTCGCTTGGTGCATTAAAACGTACTTGTGGGGCTGGCACCTACTTTTCAACAACCGTGTCACGCTAAAAGCCACCGTCCGTGTACGGCTTTTAAAGCTGATTGCGACACCGAAGAGAGCTATTCTTCCGATAACTCCGCTCTATTTGACGGACGTCATGCCGCGTGTCCTTGCATTTAAGGAATCATTGCGCGTGGTATTCAGTTTATCCTCTATAGATTCCATTTGCCAAATGCACGGAATTTGTACCGACTGAGCACACCGGGTGAAATAGGGGACGAATTTTTTTTCACTACTTCCAAATAGAGGGTAGTTGGCTAAAAATGGGCCACCTCTGTATCTCTCGATGGGTTCACGCTGTCGAGAGAAATACATTAACTACGAACGATCTCGAGCGATAACACGGGACAATGTTTTCGGGGGGTTACATTTTTCAAAACTCGATTTTTGTTTCCAAATCCCTTCAGAGCAGAATCATTTCGTTCGAAATAAACGAATCCGCATTAATATTGACTTGTGCCGATATTGTAGCAACACGAACGTATCACACTATTGGGAGATACATTTATGAATATTTATTCCCTAATTTCGGTGGTTACTCCCGTGATAAATATTTTAAAATAACATCGAAACGAATCCAATACGTGTATGTCAGTATTTCTGAAGGGATTGACGAAATTATACATTTTGTTACATAACCTTTGATAAGTGAGTCGTAAGTTTATCTCGATATTACACGAACCATCGTCCACAATAGGATACGTAATTTCGTTAAAAAGAAGCTCTCCGAATCTCGAGAAACTATTTCGAACGTAACCCTTAAAAAAAAAAGAAAAGAACTTCGATTCATCGTTAAAGAAACATTCGTATAATTTATTTCTAGCTATCCATCCTGTGCGCGATGCATCGTTTCGGTATCAGCTGCGTTGAAATTGCGACGGTGAAAATAACGCTCCACGTGTAATAATCAGGAGATACTTTAGCATTGACGTCACAGACGGATGAAAAAGTATAATTCTATTTACGATATGCCCGTTCGTGGAAAGAAAAATACGGCTCTCCGTGGAATGAAAAAGTTAAAGGACTCTCTTCGTTAAAGTGGTTTACAGTCGACGGGAAATCCAGTCGTCGAAAACAGTCTTGCGAGTGGCCGCAAATGGATTCCTCTCGAACCGGGGATCTGTAACGACAGACAGAATTCCAGTGGTACCCCCCTCTAAAGCCGACGCGTTCCAGGTTTTAAAATCACTTCGCTCGGATTCGTATTGGCAAGGTCCGACGATGTTATCAATTATTCCCGGGGGGAGGTAGCGGTCGCCTCTGTCCCTCTGCATATTTAAACACGCCGCGGCGGGAGAACCGTGGAGGGTTGCCGGTGATCTTGATTAAGTATCTCGAGTCGAGCTGATAACTCCCCGACTCGTCGTTACGTTGGATAACGAAGACCGCGGAAGTATCGGCTGAAAAAAGAAGAGGAACGGAACCGAAGCGTCTCTCCGCTTCAACGATGATTACGGAACAGGGGGGAGAAAAAAGAAACTCTTTCTTTTCCCTCGTTTCGTTTCTGTTAATTATATCGTTATGAAATCAGCAGCCCTTACCCAGCCATCCACCACCAGAGGCACTCGCCTTTAATCAGATTCTCCTTTCGCGTTTCGTTCTCGATTCTTTCGCCGATACTGTCCCCGGTAAATTGAATCGACGATGGGCGTCGTTGACATCTTATTTAAATCTCGTCCCTCGCGATTCCGTTTCCATCGCTTATCATTTTAAATTCCAATATTTCGCTTCCTTTTATCGCCAATTGGAACACAAGGAACGGGCCGTTTCGTAATCGCGACTGTCAGTTACACGGAACTCGATTTCAACTCGCCGTGTCGCGTTAGCATTGGCGCCACTGGATAAAATGTACAACACACGGACTGTGCCTTCGTATTAGAGTCGAATTAGAGTTAAATTAAAATATCTATGAATTAGAATGCTTTCGAATTAAAGTCAATACATGACAGTGCTTTTGAATTAGAATCAATACGCGACAGTGCTTTCGAATTAGGGTCATTACCCCAGTGGTGATCTGTCGGTCGATCAGTCACCACTTTTTTCTCATATTTGAAGTTGAAGACACACGACAAAGTGTAATTCCTTGGACAGTGTCCTTATCGGGACCGAGCAGCGGTGTAACTCTAGGAGTTGCATATGTATTTGCCGAAAGCCCGCAGGGCGACCATATTGGAAATCGGTGACCGTTAAGGGTGTCCCAATCCCAATACCCAAAGGGATATATGCTGGTATATGCATAAAGCCCGAATACAGTAGAGCCACCTTACAGCTCGATCGTACCGAATGAATGTATATCCTAACCACCTTAGCCCTACGGGGCGATCGTATTGGAAACTGATGGTTGGGGAGTAGTAGCATCCGCCGTATACTCGAGAACCGTACTAAGAAGTGGAAGATAATTTGAGCGGAGGTGTTGCTGATGACGCCACGTCTCATCGTGGCTTAAATGATACCAGAGCGGTTGGCAAAAGAGGTCAGAGGGTTGAGTATTCCTTGGTCTCTTCCAAGCCTCAGGGTGACAAGGTGCTTAGTATCCAGTATCCTGAGTCGGTCTACGAGGATGGATCATCGTGGTCGTGGCGGTTACCCCATATTGCAGAGTGGAGCGTCGCCTTGTCGAGCGAATTGCAGTTAATCGAGACGGACACTGTTCACGTGGAGACAGTACAGCTATATAGCCCATAGAAAGGTTTCTCACCGACCGGTAGATTCACGAGGCTGGTAACTCAATATCGTACTGAAAGTTTCTGCTACATGTGGGGACACGCTGATTGGGTGTATACCAATCCCGATACCCAAAGGAGCGTGTATGCTGGTATTGGCATTGGATAACAGCAGAACTACCTTAGTCTACAGCGCAATCACACTCCCTAGACGTTGCTTAAAATGGATCCAAGGAAAATGAAAATTGTCTCAGTTCTCGTACAAATATTAACGATACGTATCAATATTTAAAGTGCGCAAAGCTGTGTTCAAGTACGAATATGTGACACATTCGATGCTCGGATTACATATTACGATGCTATACATCGACAAACCTTAACGCTGCAAGATTACGAACGAATATGTTTAAAACATTCACCACTATCGTCTGCTGGGTGAGTTCGTTATTGAGACGCGACGATCGGTACCTAGATTTCCTTGATCACTTTCGTATCGCTTGGAACGATCGCGATTATCGGTGATTACTGTATTGCGAACGAAGTGCACGGATTCAGATATGCTTGGAATGTTGCTAACAGGGGCCACGGGGTCGTTTACAGTTCACGTGATAAACGATTAACTTCGGGCGGAACATTCAAACTCGATAGCAGTGAACCGTGGATGCCGCGCGGCGTACAGCCTTTACGACATCCTTCCTTTGGAAGTCTGATGTACTCCGAACAGATGGTGTATATAGCATACTTCAGATTAGAGTCATGAGGGCCCGCATCAAAGGGAATGCGCGCTACACGCGCGTTGAGCACATGCACAAGAAGAACCCAAGTCCCGTTTGACAGGGTCACGGAGTGTTTTTCCATGCACGGTTGCGTTGACGATCGCTTTTGCAAATTCTACCAGCCACAAAGCTTCCTTACGAACACTATCAAACTAATCTCCTCGCAGGTTGCTCTTCAAGATTGCTCAGTTTTCCATCGAGATTACTTTACCCTCTTGCTCGGGGTGCCTTTTGTCTACGCAAATACCCTCGTGGGATATTTGTTCCCAGTTAGTCGCGAAGATGTTCAAACGCTTGCAAACTAAATTCAACGAGACTGGACGATTGGAACGTCCAGACTGACAGTCTTGGAATCTGATAAGGACGATCTTAAACTTGGTAGGTCTCGACGCGTTCGACCCTAAACTTAAGTGGCTCGATGTAGCTCCAGACTTTTGGAACCTGACGCAACCAATTCCAGGCACTTACCACTCTCGATCGATAGTTGAGAAAGTGCCTAACATCTTCGACACGAGGATCACGTGGACTTCTTAGGGTTTCGTGGATAAACTCTTTGTGGCAACTCTTTGTTTCGTACACACGAATCTGTGATCGTATCGAATCTAACGAGTTTAGAAAAGGATCGATTTATAGTTTAGAAGAGGTCTGAGATCGTTTGCACTGGATTTTACGAGTTTAAAAGTCCATCGATGCATGGTTTCGCGAGGTCTGGGATTTTCTGCACCGGATTTCACAGGTCCAGAGACACACAACGTTCCAAGTATACGTGATAATGTGTATCGGGCTTTACGGTCCTGAGATCATCTGCATTGGATCGTGCAGGTTTAAACTCGTGTATATCGAGTTGCACGGGTCAGCTGTTACCGATCCCGTGTCATCGGTATCGGTTTCTACGCTGTCAGAGATTTTGAAACGCACGTATCACGTTTCACCGTGGTAGGATCGTCTGTATCGGGTTCTACGGGCTTAGAAATGCATGCGTCAGGTTGTGCAACTCGCATACGTGGCTCCTTTCCCGTATAAGCTCTTCAAGAGTCTCCGTGTTTATTTCTGGCAATAAAACAATTCCTACGATTCGATAAATTTTGTGCCCTCTCATGAAACAGAGTATTTTAACTCACTTCTACCTGTCTTATCATTTTCTTTCTTCAATTTCTAACGATGCAATAATAATTTACTCCTCGATAAGTATAATTTTGACCCGCGTTGTTATATCGTTACAAGTAACCTTCTTTTTACTCGAATCAAAATTTCTTTAAAAAGATCCCCGAGTTTGGAAACTATTTACCGCAAGCTTCTCGATTGGAATTAAACGACCGTGGTTAAAAAATATTCCGTATCGCGACCAACAGGCTTTCGTTGCGTATACAGCGATTGCAATTCTTTTCCCTTTATACCGTACAGGTAAACAGACGATTACACGAGATTACGGCGTTTTATGGAAATATGAATCTTTGAGTTTTCATAAAGAGGGAGGGAAAACAAAGCTGTAAAAGCCGATGAGTTTTTCGGGCGAGGGAAAAGAAGGATGGCAAACTCGAGGTAAATAAAGAGACGGGGAGCGCCAGCTCATTTGGAGAAACGAACAAACAAGCCCGACTTCATCTCGGTCCCATTCTCGACAGCGCGCACCTCTGTCAACGTTCCTTTTGATCAACTTTTCGACTTTAATTGACTTCGCGACGATTTCCCGGCCGCATTCATAATCATCGTCTTCGGTGTATTCGAAAATATCAAGAATCTATCTGTAACGCGATTTCCCGGTGAAAGTTTCCAATTAATTGTCTCCGTTAGCGTTCCTGGTGCATTACAAATAGCTGTTTAAATGGTGGAAACGATTTTATTCACCGTGACCGAAATAAAAATTAAGAGCAATAAAATATCTCCGAGATTGCAACCTACTAGGAAAATAGCACAATATTCGATGCTTCTTCGAAACAGATGCTTGGAAATAAATAATACACCGTGAACCAACATGGAGATTCGTTCATTCATCGACGAAAGCAAATACTTATAAACGAGTATTAATTATAAAGCTCTCGTTCTTCTAACATCGTTTATTTTTCGGAAAATTTTCCACCGTGTTTATCTCCCTTACGAGATGGAATTTTTCTTTGAAAGTTTTTCACGTAAGTTGCCTTTCGTCAATTTGCATTGTTTCGGGAAAATTAATTCCTCCATATTTCACGTTACTTGCGTTGTTCTTTTGTGTTTGCAGTGCTATTAACATTTAACCTGGCCAAAGTTGACCGAAGTAGGTCGAGAATGTTTATAATTGTTCGTTCTCGTCAACGAATAAACTAATTTACTTGTTGGACCGCGGTGTATTGTTTATTTCAAGGGAAGGCAATTATACGCGTTAATATTGAAGAACGAGTGGGAGCGTTTGGGTAAGTCGTTTACAGCGCAACGATCATAACGTATATTTTTGCTTCTGGAAGCGAAATGTTCGTGTTTCGAGAACAAATAAATTTTTCCTTCAAACGATCTGCATCTCCGCGGTATCTCGGGCTAATGAACATGAAAAGCTTTCGCTGTACAAATGTTTGAACTGGACGCTTCGGAAAAACAAACGGACCCTCTCTGAACCGAGGTTACCGAACATCAAATGTTACTGCACGAGTTTTTCTCTTTACAAGTTGAGAATCTTACCGAAATAACTTTTTCGAAATACGTTTCCCTGCATCTACCGTTGTTTAGAATTTTACCGGCAGTGAAATTTCAAATATTATACAAAGTGTGCCACGAGAAACAATATAAATGTCTACCCTGGATTCGAAGTTGCAGAAACACGGGGCAAAGTGTAAGAGGATTCGAAAGATTGGAATACTAAATACGCTTTTCTACTTTCGAGGTACAAAATTTCTCTCAGATTTTACTCGTAACATTCTTTTTTTAACGGAGCTACGTACTTATCTTATAAAAATTATGGTACGCGTTAAAATACATTATAATACGACTTTGAACTCAAAATTTCCTTCGATAGGGAAATATTGTGGATCGTGTAACGATGCACTGAAATTTTGTTTCAGAAGGTAACGAAAAGCAGACGATTTTAAAAGAAACAATTGTACCGAATGTCTTTTAGATTTTTACCATACATATTTTATATATTCTGTTGTATCTCTACATTCAAGAGACACGGGAACGAGTTCCATTTCTAGTGATTTATTTAATTTAATCACGAATACGTGGTACTTTTTCTGATCGATCTGATTCCAGATATTCTGGAAACGGTTAAATTTTCGATATACTTGGAAAGTTCTAGCCGAAGCTCCTAAGAATTTAAATATCCTCAATTAACGTTCGTGTTTCAAGGGACATTGGCGATTCCTTGCGGGAGGATTAAACATTTCTTGAATGCTAAATTGCTGGTTACACGATGAAATACTCGAAGCATCGCGACTAAAAGAGTAGCGTAATGATGTCGGGACCATAATTTTCGCCGCAGCTTCTTTTCTTTACGATGGCGAGGTAACAATGAAACTCGTATATTTTGCACTTGCTTCTCCCTACGCTCCTCTTTTTAATAATGTAGACAGCAATTATCTTTGTTCCTGGAGAGAAACCGCTCCTATTAAGGTGACGTTATTAATTCTCGCGTTAAGGTTCCTTACTTGGCCAATTAATTCAACACCGGCCATAGAGTTGTAACCATAGACGAATACAGATATATAATTAAACGTCTATTCGAAATTTATGAAAACTAAAGTAATTTTCGTTCGATGTATTTTTTCCCACGATATCTTCACGGTACGGTGACCAATGGATCGACGAGGCATTCGAATTATTTTTAATTGCACGTGATTCGAATCGTGTTTCAAAAATTTCCAATTACCTATAAATTAAAAATAATCCGAATACGAGCGTTTCTAGGCTCATTCTCATCGGATGAACTTCGCTGATCCATTGGCGAGACTTTCACGATGTATAATGAAAAATATAAAAATTAAAATTTTTCATTCGCGGACGAAACTCGTTTACGACGGTAATCGTTAGCTCGCGAATCAGCGAGTCGTTCACGTTGGATAACATCGATTCGTTTATCAAGGAAATTTTGTATATAATTTCAAGGGCAAGGGGTACGAAAATGTAAATATATTCTCACCGTGAGAAGGTTCCATTGTTATTCGAAACTTTATTTGCCTCGGGTTGACTACTTTCTTGATTAAAACAGAGCAAGCAACGAACTAGGCGAACTGTGTTTCTTTTCTATTGTTTTACGATTGAATAATATTGGTAGTTGGCGGAAGCTATGGAAATATAGTGGATACGGAAGTAGCAGGGGCAGGGTGGAGGGGAGGAGAGTCACGGGGAAAAATGACTTCGTGGAACCGTGAAATCAGATGAATTGAATGTATTTGCTACGAGCGATACGAGTGCCCCGACGACGGGATCTGTATTTATGTAAATTGTAGGTTAAATCGGGGTGAAATAGAGCGGTATTACCGCTGATGGCGAGAGGGATGGTTAGAATAAGCTTGGTGGTCTCCGCGAATGGCAAACATTGACACTATATACGGTACGTTGCATAAGGTTTCCATTCACATTTTCTATACACAAGAAGCTAACGCGACGACTTACGTTTCCTTCTTTCGTGCATTACTCTCGGTTCTCCCCGTCTTCCAGTTACGAAGATCGATGTTCGACGTTGCGAATATTGCCCCAACATTCGGATCGTAAATATTTGGCTCCCTTCGAATTGAAACGTGCGCAGGTACGGAAACGAAGATAATTAAAATATGTCCTCGAAGGAAACACGTTTCTACGGAACGCGAAACACAATCTACGTAAAGGGAGTTTTCATTTTTATAAACGAAGGAATTGCAATTCAAGCCCTCGGGGTGATTCTTATCTGTTACTCTTCAACTTACAATTAGCGTTGGTTCACTGTAATATATTGTATTCAGAAAATTTAAAGAATTCTGTAAATTAATCGAAACGGCACACAACGTACAATTGTTGGGGACATGATTATTTAATAACGTTACAGTGGTTCGATTCGGAAAGACTACCCTAAAAATAAATAGGGTGACCCTGTACGTTGAACTCGTAATTCGCGCAACGATATTGGAGTTCGCGAGATCTTCCGTTTTAACGATCGGTGGGATAACAGTTCGAAAAATAAATTAATCCGCTTTACACGCTCGTGGTAATCTCTCGTTATTGGAGAGGCGAAAATTGATTACGGGGTCCACGTCTGGGAAGTTCTTTCGAAGATGGTGAGTTTTCGCGACGTAATTGCAAAAGTGATGAGCAATGGAACGGCCGTTTCGTAAATGGTAACAATGAAATACCAACTGGTATTATAGACGTCATAACTTAGCGATAGCGCAGAGGCTTGCGGCATTCTCTGGAATAACCAGGATTGGTCCGAGCATACCGTGCATTCCTGCGTTCGTCCGTTCTGACGATTCCCGCGTCGACACCACGTCGTCGCGAGAACTTTGCTCCGAATTGCGATTCGCGGTCATCTAGATTTCTTGACGCGAGAATAGTTCAATATCTGTACCACCGTTCGAATCTGAGACGCAATACTAGTATACACCAATCCACGGTTAAACGAAACGAGATTCTCGCCACCACCGTGTACACTTCTTAAACCATCTGGTTGGTCGAACTCGAGAGCGATACGCACAGTGGCTCGACTTTCGTTCCCTGATGAAACTCAAAATTTCTATATGTCTCCTCGTATCTTCGCGAAAGCACCATCGATAGATTGCTACGGTTTTCCCGATGAGAATGAGTCCAAACACGCCTATATTCGTACAACTTTCAACAGCGTACCAAAATACGCGTTTCAAATTTTGAAAAAATTCCTCGAAAAACGTAGAATGAAAAGTGATCCGAATGTAGTCGTGTTTGGGCTCATTTTCACCGGGAGAACCTCGCCAATCTATTCGCGATACTTTCGCGACGGTATAACGAAAAATACAAATATTAAAATTTCATCAGTGTTCTCGGTACGTTCCAACGATTCTTCTGAACGTTATTCTTCCCCCTAATTTTGGGACATCTCGATGATATTTTAACATAATGAAGGAAATGGTTATAGACGCAAATGTTAACGTTTCTCGTTGAAACGGTACAACGAACGCGCGAGACGAAGTCGGCGATCGTTCGAAGCGTTCGAGCGGGGAACATTGCGCGCGTAATTGAAACGGTTCCGCGGTAAGTCGTCCTGGGTCGGTCGTAAATAAATTTTCGATTCCGAGAGTCTTCTACGGTGGTTCGGTGTCTGTCGATGCATCGTCAAAGTCCGTGGCTAGCTGGGCTCGTCAGCTCAAGGGAAATAGAGTTATACCGGGCTGTCACGTTTCAATTACCTTGGCGGTGCTCGTCTCCTCGCTGCTCCGCAACTACCTAAACCGATATGCGGAATTTGCCTAAGCCCACGGGTACGCCGTCGCGGAGCTAGATAAATATGACGCTGGCTGGCTGGCTGCAGGACCTGGACCGTTTCCCTCTTGGCGAAACGCAATTTAGATTCTATCTCATCGCGCGCGCTTCAAGTCTTTCGTCCGGATGGCGTTTTTCCATCCCCCTCCCAACCCCCACCGCTAACCATCCGGCCCCCTCTACACGATTTTCGTTTCTACCAGTTGGATTTCCAATCTCCGTAAATTGGAGGCTCCCCTCCTCGTTGAAAGCACAATCGTACATTGATTTAGTTGGATAAAACGTCCGTTCGGGTTACGAATCGATCGTCGAAGCGTTTTCTATTGTCCTGTGATATTATTTTTCGATTTTCCTCTAACGAGCCGCCGTTGCTTTAACGATAAGAGGTTCTCGTTCTGGAAGGAAATATCGAAGGATATCCGTTACCGTGGACTCGTTTCGCGAAATAATAAATGTTACGGTGCAACCGCGACGGTTCGAGTAGCTTTCGGTACGAAACGTCGAGACGCGGTGGCAAAAGTGTTACTGTGCATATTTAACGAGTAATTGTATCAAGAGCGTCGCAGGTTCCATCGTTAAGGATCAAGTTTAGAAACAACATCCTCCGGTCTGTTTTTCATCGTAACGGGATACACCATCGACAGTGCAGCCTCTCGTCAATGTCCCGTAAAATTTGGGAAGACGATCGATCGTGGTTATCGTATTTTCTGAACCTGTGCGATACGGGGGAAGATCTTTCCGCGGACGTGTAATGCGCGCGAACGGAAGCCAAGAGTACAATTACTGTCATGTCGGCTGCTAACGAGATAACTTGAAAGAAAATAGAACGGTCCGCGCTTCTGTCAGCCTGCGTTCATGTAAAATGAAGACGGGAGGAAAGACAAGGGGAGCTGAAATGAGGAAAAACTAACGGAGAGGAGGAAATGGGATCGTGCTGCGGATTAATGACGCTACTTTCCAAGCGATTGGAACGTGTCAATCAATACGGGACCGGGGTAGACGTCCGTTATCAGATTGTACTCATCATTTCTGAGGATTTCACGTTGTTTGACTCGCGTACCACCGTTCTCGATTTTCACAAAGGTGTCTCGTTATCCCTTTTCCTTTTTCCGGGTCTCGACGTCCTGTCAATGATCGCTCCTCTCTTTTAAAATAAATTCATTCAGAAATATATCAAACGGATAGAACGAGTTCGGTCGATGTGGTCGAAAAAATTGAGATTATTTCTTTCGCGGTGAGCGCGGATTACGTTTCGTATTCACCGGTCGGAGTTTTCGATAGAGATTTCCAGCGGATCTTGGAAATTAATCCTTCGAACGCGTCACGGAGAATCGAAACGAAAACTGTCACCGGGAAAAGAATCTCGACCGAGGGTAGACCCTGTTTACTCGTAAAAAATATAAAACACAGAAGGGAAATATTGAAATTCGATTGCAAAAAATATTCTTATTTTCTTTTTTCGAGGGGATCAACCAGAGAATATAAATTTAAATTTCCATTCGTTGGAATTGTTTCTATACTTTGGCTCGTTCTCCGTGTTCCATGCCAGCGTGTACAATATAAATCGAGTTTCGCGTAATATCCGCAAATAAATTCATCTCCATAGGTAAATCGCTCGATGTCTAGCGCGAGGGGTTAACCGTCGCTCGTTACTACTTAATAATCGGTCCTAACCGCGAAGTACGTTCCAAGTCTGAACGAAACGGGCACGGGAATTCCATTGTTTCGTCAACTTTTTAATTGTATCAATTTTACCGAAACGACGCGCTCCGGTTCCCGGAAGAATAGCGTTAGTGTCAAGAAGTTGGTAAGTTCGAGCCGAACGTTGCGGGTTTGTCCCTCGTAGCCTCAATCTGTCCGCGGACGAGTTGTTCGCTACTTTAAGGAACTACTTAACAAACGCTCGACGAATTTGCGTCGTCGACGGCCTACGAGACGAAAAAGTTTAAAAAAAAAAGAAAAAAAAAAGAAAACACCGTTAAATCCTCGTCGTAGGGAATAAATTTCACAAAACGTGCTTACCTTCGAAATAACGTCTCAACGGTTTATTTGTTCACCTCCCTCCTCTCCCACTCGCGTTCACGAGTACACACCGCGAGTGGAAAAGCAAACCGATCGGTTAGGTTGTATCGTTTACCGACGTGTATAATTTCGTGTTTTCAATGTCGGCGGTGCGACGTACGGGTCACAATGGGAGCGTGAATCGTGAAATAGAATCCGGACATCGATTGCGTTATTACATTCGAAATAATACGATCCCCCGAATCGTATCGAAACCGTTCAATCTATGATGCTCGGTTCGCGGAGTAATTCTATACGCGGCTATAATTCAAATCGCCGCGGAAAAATGTTGCGGCGCGCGTGATACACGGCTCGATAATAAAGTGGGCGGAGTGGATTGACGCGAACGGGAAATTGCACGTGGAATTGTTAATTACCGTGCGAACGTAACCTAATGATGCGGTGCGGATCGAAAGATATTGGATCTGTGCCGTGCTGGCTGCGTCGTAAATCGGTCCGAGGTCACGTAATTCGGAGTACACGTTTCTAAAATTGCAATACCGTGTTTTACACGCGGTCACAATTAGTGCTAACGGTACCCTCGTTTACTCGCACGCGGATTCCAAGCGACGCGTGAACCACGTATTTCAAACCCGCGAGAGTTCAGCGGAACGGATCTCGAAGGCTTCGGTACATCTTGGAAGTGAATTTATCGCGAAGTGAATAAATATTATGTTAAATTTATTTCCTCCTAACGCTATAGGTGAACCGTTTCGTACAAATTTCGCGATGAATCAGCGAGAGTTCTCCGTTGGTAGATACTGTGACACTAATGTATTGTAAAAATGAAAGATTCGATTTCTCCTCTGTCGTAGAATTTCTTAATTTCGATGATTCGAGAGAAGTTGGACGGAGGAGTTTTAAAAATTGTTTAACAGTGGTTTCAGGTTTATTAGACGCGAACGATATATCGAAATTAAGTTAGAAACAGCATTTTAGCTGTATTCCTTTTGTACACTCGTCAGCATATTTTACTTCTTTAGCTTATACGTAATGAAGAAGCTGAATGAAAAATTCAGAAATACAAAGAAAAATAAATGTGAAATCGTTGTTTTCGGGACAAGATGAAACATTTTTGTGTTTCGTACAACCGTAAACATACATAAAAATATTTACCAAAACAATCCCACGGTGGGTTATCGGTGACACAGATTTCTGCGATGTGGGCAAATACTCGTGAACGATAGTGCACGTATCACCTCGTGGATACGTGCGTGGCGTGGTAAACTCTGGTGAGCCGTAGTTTGGACAGCAGAAAGTCAAACTGCTGACCAATGAGTTTCTCGTTCCACGCAGGGATAAGAAGCGTTCGGGTGGTCGTAATGCTCGCGAACGTGTCGCGGAAGATGGACGAGCCGCGCGAAAACACTCGTGGAAATAAAGCGACGACAACCGCGAGCGAATTTCGTGGTGGGCACCAAAAACGGGGAAGCATGGAAATAACAAACCGTGGGCTACCGTTCTATCTTCCACGATGTCGAATCTTTTAAACGGTTCGACGAGAAGCCAGGAAATTTACCGGTGGGAATTGCTGAACGTGCAAACCTCGTTTAAACGAAAGAAGACCAAGCTTGCGGTAAGATTATATTCAAATCAGGCTGCTTGAAACAAAGGTGCACGAACGATTGTGTGGATCGATAAATTTACAAAATTTACAATTTCTTAACATCGACTAAGATAATATATCGACGAGGTTCTACGAAGAACTGGGCGGAATAATTACAGAACTATCTACTCGAATGAAATAATGAACACTTTGAAAGTTCTTGCAGTGATTTTCTCGTTTGCGAGTAACATCGAACAATGATATTTTCTGACCAAAATTCGAGACCTTTGACTGACATCTATACGTTCCCTTTCGCGAATCACGTCGGTAGATCCCTTCGACGTCCCGATCCTGTTTTTATGTTGGGATTTACCAGAAGCGCCGCAGAATCAGCGATTCGTAGGATTATCGAGATGGGTTTCGTCGTCTTTGGAGAGATTCTGACTCATTGACGTCGATCCCCTATTCTCGGCCGACCGCGCGGTACCCGGGAGCAGCTTAGAATACCAAAGGGAAATTAGAAATTATAGGATACGCGGGTGTTCAACGTTCTCTCGTCCAGATACAGAGAAACGCGATAACAGAGCACGTTTGCAACGAGTTAAACGCGGACCTGGAAGATTAGAACTATCGCTACGTTCGCGCAATACTTGCACGGGAAGATTAATACACCCCCGTACACGGAATGCATAAAGTTCACCAGCCGACGGCCGAGATTCAGAACGAGCTGGTTATAATTTCGCGGTTCACAAAGCCGCGTAACGTTACGAGCATCCAAGATTACATTCGAGAGTTGCATTTCGATGTCCCTCTCCTCTAACGGAGGCTGTCGATGCTCCCCAGGGGAGGAAAGTTAAATTAACGCTACCTCGCGAACAACTCGTGTTAATTACGCTGCTTGAAACAATTAGGGGATCGAGTTTTCGATCGAGTCAAGAATACCAACTAAATGGCAGAATTGAAGATTGTAACCCTATTACGTCTAGTTTTATTCATATTTTTATTCCATGTGTTACTCGCGAATTGTGACTTTGAAACTCGGTAGGGGTTGTAATTACTTTTTAAACGGAGATGGAGAAAATTTGTGGAGGAATTAAACGGATCTCTTTACTATAAAATATTTTTTCTCAATGAAAATACGCAAACGTACTATGCACACGTGTTTAGTTTTATTCAAAGGGTATACGAGTTCTGAAAATAATCAGTTCTGTTTCATAAATTTACTTTTCTTATTATTTCGTATACGAAACTATTAAAAACTATTTTTTTCGCACACTTACTTTTATAGATTTTGTATATATAAAATTGTAAGTTTTGGTCGTTCACGATTGGATGAATTTTTGCCACTCAGAGAATATCGATTCGGTAAAGTGATTCAGCAATTTGCGCAAAGAAAATAAAACGATTAACTCTCATCGAAGTTGAATGCGCACTGGTGGAATAATATTTATGAAACACAATGACAAGACGTTGTAATTCGATATTGACACGTAAATACGATGTCGGTGAAACGAGTATCGGTGTAAACATTTTCGGAAATGCCACCGTGTTGGTAAATAAACAATGTCGACGAAAACAACGTCGGTCGACAAACGGTGTCGATTAACGCATTGTTGATGAAACGATTGTCGTTAATTTCGTACAAACCTCCTCGAACGGTGCACCATGACATTTTAAACATTTTCTCGGTTATTTTCCAATGTTCCTCGCATCGTTGACATGGTATTATTGTTTCACAATATTGAAACAACAAACAAACGCGAATCCACTTCGATTGTTAAACAATTCCGCGGAGAAAATACCATTAAAGATATAGGTAGCCAATCTGAGCTACCTCGTTCCCCTGGCTTGCCCAGTGAAGTTGTTTAAAGAATAAAGTATGTTGACATTTTGTTATAGCAATCGATGATCCAGTAGAGGCAACTGAGACTAGTTATCCAAGTAAACGTCTTTATTACGTGTACAGACTCAGTATACATGTATCGTTTTCAAATAATTTGCACGATCGACTGCAAACAGAAGTTCCCACCCATTCGTCTCATTTGAGAAGACCACTTTTAATCCGTTCATCGCGACACGAGAACTCGTCGACGATCCGTATCGAAGATCGAGGTGATCGCTTAATAAGTGTATACGCGTTCGAGTGAGCAGAACATTGTGGAAAGTTTCCGTGGTAATAGAACCGGTGGAATTGCCTCGATCAGAATGCAATCGAGCGGAAAGCTATCACACGCAGGACTGGCCAGCCACGGTCGCCCGACTTCATCACCTCATCACGACCTTATCGACTCCATATATCAAGGGGATTTATTCTAACGTATCTTGACCTTCGTCGAGGCTATCTCGTTGAAAGTACCGCACGTTCGGTGATCCGCGTTTGGATTCATGGCATCGCGGCAATCTTGTGCACCAGCTTTCTCTCTCTCTCTCTCTCTCTCTCTATCTATCTCTCTATCTCTCTCTCTCTGTCGTGATCGAAAGAAACTATCCCACGTGTGCAGTTTGAGAGATCGAGGCTCCGGTTTACGAGCCTCGTAACGAACTGCTGGAATTGTTTCCAATGGCGAAGCTTTCAAAAACCCATTTGATTAGTGCTCAGACGCTCACCGTATTTGCGGAACCAATCATTGTGGAAACAATAAGCTTGCTCATGGACGAAATTAAATTCTATTACGGGAACGGTCGTTTCGACGAGTAACTCGTGTTTCAACGACGATACGTACCGAGCTGAATACAATGCGAATATTTACTCGATCGAAGACTCGTGCGTTTCGGTCGAATTTGTTTCGAAAGTGGGAAAAATAGTATTTAATGGAACTTTTTAATTTTGAAATTCGAAACGATTCGTGCGAAAGTTCGTGAAGTTACCAATGTTGGAAATAACGAAGAAATGTTGTCGCTGAAGAGTGAAAATAAATTATGTCTTGCGTAACGAATGCACGAATTTGAAACCGTGTTTCAACGTTTCAGAAAATGTGACTTTGGTAATCGATGACTAAAATTTCGACGAATTAGTATTCTGTTTCCGATTCGCTGTTCAATGTAGAGATTTCTCTGAGAAATTTTGTTCGCGTCGAGTAATCGCTATGCGCGAAAGAAATTTCAATATGTACGATATTAATCGATAATTACAGAGAAATATGTCAGAATAATTTAAGCGTGATCGATTGCTAAATTTTCGCAAAACAGGGGAAAACCACAATTTTAAAGGGCTACTGAATTCGGAGGTGTGCACTCATTCGAACGAATCGAACAATCGGTCGGCTACCACAAATTAAACAGTTTTGATTAATCGTGATCGATGTATTTGCAGATAGAATCATTTTCTGTTAAGCTTCGCGTTGCTATTAATTTAAATATTTATAGACGTTTGCAGCGCGCGCGTAGCCGATGGAACGTTTATGACGCACCGAAATTACCGTAGCAACGTATATTATGCATTGTACAAAGCGACGACATTATTGCACAAAATTTCACACCGCACTGACGCTGCTATTCAGTGGAAAACTTATCATTTTATATTTAACGTAACGTTGTCAGTCGCTTTTCGGAACTAAATTTGTGATGTCTCGTAAATTTCAATCGCAACTGAAAAGAGGTTAAATTCAGAAAATAGAATACAAAAAAAAAAAAAATACCCAGTAGTATAGAATTGATTGTTTCGTTTCGAAATACATTGTTCATCGTAACAGTTCAAAAGATACGTACGTATTTTAAAGTGCCCTCGAAGATTCAAGATTACTATACCACTAATGCGAAAGCAATTGTTCTCGATCGAGTAATAAAATTGATCCAATATTGTCACGATACACAAGGCGAGGCATCGCCCCAAAAGGTCTGTACTTTATATCGACGTGATGTAACCTTCCGAATACCAACAGTCCACGATCAATGTCTACCGAAGGTCACGTCGTTCCGGGTCGTGTAATTTATCTCAATGACAACCAGAACGTCCCGGTTGCAACGATATGTAAATTCCGCTAACTTTCCAAGCTCGACGGACACGATCGTACGACGCGTATCCATCCGAACCGAGCAATTTCTCTGGCGGCAATTTTTTCCAATCGTAAAAAGAAAGGAAAACTTTTTGGTACGATGACGTTGAGTTACTCCATCCTGTACAAGGCGCTTTTCGACTCCACCGGTAAGAAAAGACCGATTGTCTACGGAAAGATATATAGAGAGCGAGATTGCCGCAAAGAATTTCCACTTTGCTGCGTATAAAAGAAAATTCCAGCAACTGAAATGGGTAATTTTTCACGTGCACAAGGATGAAAAAGGTAGGGTCAAGTGGCGTTTTCAGGCATTTCTATGGACCGTTGGGAACACAACGCGTATATTTCGCGAAAATTCTTCTGTGTCTGCTTTACGTTTGGCTCTTGATTTTGTTAACGTCGGCCCTCGAAACCCGAAGGACGTTATACCCGGGCAAGAAACACCAAGGATTCTCGCGTGGAACACGACCGGAATAAAGAAACCACGGAAGGGAGGAAGATCCCTCGTAGACGGTATGACGTACGGAACGAGAAGAAAGTAATATCAGAGATTAAATGGTTTGGCTCGCGAAAGGAGTACACCGGGAAAGGGAAATTGTATAAACGTACCGAGGTCTCTCCGCGGAGAACCAAGGAAATACGTTCATAGAGTCAAAGGACTTTTTGCTGGGCCGGTTAATCAAAAGGATCTGGCCAAGTAGAAGATACTCTGTCAAGAATACGAACTTACTGTTCCCAACGTCTTGACATTTAAAGGAAACGTTATTTTTAAACGTCTCCTGCGCCCGAACGATAACAAAGCCTTTCCAGAGATTGTAACGGTGTCTTTGGAAAATTTCAAAATCGAGGGAAAGAGGCACGAGAGGAATTGCAAACGAATCGTTCGCGAGCAATGCGAGATTCGTGAATATCGGCGCTACCGTGCACTGGGAATTTATTTAATCGACGATAGGCGAGTATTTTACTATTCACCGAACTGATCTTTCGAAATTAATTAGTTTCTCGCATTAGTCGATCGGCTATTGGCGTTCAATTTTCGACCGATCGA
Source organism: Ptiloglossa arizonensis (assembly GCF_051014685.1). Lineage (NCBI taxonomy): Eukaryota > Metazoa > Arthropoda > Insecta > Hymenoptera > Colletidae > Ptiloglossa > Ptiloglossa arizonensis. The sequence continues at coordinate 12,224,874 of NC_135058.1, forward strand.
CGACAATACATTGAAATCCGACAGCTATTACGAGCTGCGTTCGATGTTCGTGAATCTCGTTACAGGGCGTTAGCGTTAGTGTATAAAAGAACCATAAAATCCAAATACCAATGACAATGATAAGATAACCAAAAAATACACCGAGTGCAATTTTCAGAGAAAAATATTCTCCTCATTGAAGTCAATAATTTGAAAATTATTCCCGCTAATGCTACACAATGATATTCCAGCGTTAAAGTACAAAAACACGATAAAATGCCCAATGACAATATTACAACTCTCGAGACACCAGAAGGAAAAAATACACCGAGTACAATTATCAGAGAAAGATATTCTCCGCGTCGAAGGTCGATAAATTGAAAATTATTCCCGCTAATGGTATACAATGAGCGTAAAGCCAGCGTTAAACCACCACGAAAAACATTTCCGAACGCGAGATCCGTGGCTCGAGTCGCGAGCGTCGCGGCGTCGTAATCTTTCGTTCGTAGTTTCGTAAAATACTGCGCTCGCGCTAAGCCACGATAACGCCGTGATCTCGTTCGTTGGAAGTTCCCGTGGCGCGGCTGATTTAAAATTATAATCAAGACCCGGTTGTACGTAAACAGGGGGTGGGTAACCGGCCCCTGGCGGCCGACGGGGACATTCCGTCGTGGTTTCTTCCAGCTTGGTCTCGGTCCCTGAATCTCTCCGGGCTGGAGTCAATTTCGACAGGATGGAAATTTTCGCGGCGATCGGTCTCGCGTGGCACAGATCTCGCGCGTTCAATTTTAACGGGGATTTATGGAGATAAACCGAAATAAGATTGAACGCCGCTTGGGAGTCGAGGCACGTCGATGTATATTTTGTGCACAGGGGTTGTTGCCGCTTCCCTTGCGTCACGCGGCAGCCTCCTCTCTTTTTCGAATTGAAATGCAACTTTATAAATGGGAACGAGGGTGAATGCCAAATAAAGGCTCGGATCCGTTTCGAGCGGTCCCTGTCGACTCTGTCGAATCGTTGCCCGACTCTTTTCGACTTCTCGATATCGGGGATCGTTTTCCCGACGAACAGGACCGATCGTGGAGATCGTTCACGAAACGGTAGAGTGTTGTTCTTTAATAAGGTGTATACCTTAGCGTCGAAAGAAGGTAATGATCGAAGAAAATATTCACGAGGAACTATTCCGTGAGTTACTTTCCTTTTTGTATTGTTACAAAGGGGATGCACTGTAAATCATTGGAGAAAATTTTTGTAATGTTGTGTAAGTATGACACGTGTGAATACTTTCTCGGTAAAAACTTGTCCTTTTATCGGATCGTAGACGCAAACGATTTACAAACGAGTTTCCACGGGAAATGCATTCCTGTTTAACAAGAAAATTCCTTTTCTACCCTAAAATGAATTTATGATTACGTTTTGCCTGTCGCGCGATCGTACGATGCGTTTCCCTTCGTTTCCGTGTTTCCGAGGGAACCGGCTCGTGTTTGTCCACCGTGTGCAAAGTGAAAGAGCAAAGTACGTAAGAAAATAAATTTGCTGAAATATTAAGTGAACGTGCAACGTTTTGCGGCGCGACCGCGTTACTGTGCATCTGCCAGAATATCTTCTTCTTGCATTGTTAACGGCACCGTTGGCAAAGGCAAATGGACGCCCGCGAACAAAAACTCGGAGAGTAAGGGAAAAGACAATCTCTGGAGAAATAGGTAGGAAAAGTTTCCCGTAGCCGCTATCCCTGAGGAGGCATCGCGCATAACGGGAAGGCGCTCTTAGGTCATTTGGTAATGAATTATTATTCTGGACCGCGCCTCGTCGTGACAACGCGACGTGTTAAAAAGACCAACAGGGCTGCGTGACGCTCGCGAGTTTCGGGAGAAATATTAATACAGTATATACAAGTAATGATAATACAATTAATAGTAATCTTACGATTATTAATATTTATAATAATTTTAATACTTACAATATTGATAATAATTTTAAAAAACATTCTGTCTTCTAATTAACCGTAAAGCATTTTTTTTTTCGAACCATCACTTTTTTCGCGAATTAATTTTTGATAGAATTCTTTTTTAATCGTTCCCCCTTTATTTCACCCTTCGGGGAAGGAGTTTTTAGTAGCCTGATAAATTAGAATAAAAAAATAATTACCGAGCTCGAAGATAAATTGCTAAGGTGACCTTACTTATCACCCCGGTACACTCATCTCCTTCAATTAACCCTGACATTGTTATACATGGGTAAGAGAATTGTAACGAAATTTAAGAGAAAAAAAAATAAAAACATACATATGTTTCCGTACCTTCCAGAGATATATTTTCAAGATTACCAATCCTATCAAAATCTAAGAAAAAAAAAAGATAAAAGCACACACAAGTTTCCGTAGCTTTCGGTGTTAATTTTCGGTTTACCAATTTCATCAAAATCTAAGAAAAAAAAATAAAAGCGTACACAAGTCTCCGTAGATGTTGGTGACGAACCGCGAGAATGTCGCGATGCTTCGCGGGTAGGACTCTCGTCAGTTCTCGAAGGACGTCGGAACGCGGATGTAGAGCGGGCAATTGTGCCGATTGTACGCGCGAGTTTCGCAGCTTCGAAAGTTTATCGCGTCGACTCTTAATCAAACGCCGAGCGTTGCACGTCGGATGCAGGCCGCGCCGTTTTCTGTTTCCTACGAGCGTTCAAAGAGAAAACGCGAAGGAAGGGAGAGGCAGGGGTGTTCCGCCCCCGGCGGAATTTCCACTTCATTTCGTTCGCGAATTCACGACCGCCATTTCTCTTCCCAGCCTCTGATTGGCAATAAAGCACGGACACGATCGAGCCGGGTCAAGACAACCCCATCCCGGTCGAACCAAGTAAATGAAAATCGTCTTTGGTTTTTGCTTGTAAAATCGGTGCTACGTCGATTTTTAAACGTCGCCCCGATCCTGGCTTTTAATTGCTCGCTCGCGCTGGGCTCGACGTTGAATCGTTTCACCGCGCGAAAACAATTTTCGGTACACGCGTTAATGTTTCGTTAACTCGTACGCGGTAATCGGTCTCGTTTATCCCCGAGTGAACGCGGTGATCGTGTTTTACAACAAGTAGCGTTTTTTCGTAAATTGAAATTCGTTCGATGTCGTCGCGCGGAGGCTCACGGCCTCGTAAAGGGATGGTACACGTAAACAGTCCGAACGTCCAGTTCGCAAAATGGATTTTTATGTACAATGCGATGGCGATTAAGGTTTCCTACTCGCGACTTGTAAAAAGAAACCAGTTTTGCAAACTCGATACTTTGTTTCTGTAAATTCCCAACGGCGACAGTAGCATCCACGGACAGTGAAAAAAGGCGCTAGCGCTCGCGAGCTGTCAGGAACCGTCATCGAAATGGTTGCATCCGCGTCGCCCGGTGCTCTCGACCGTAAGCGTTCGTATCTTTTTATCCCCGCGGGGCTGCTCGGTGGTGGATTTTTTGCGCTGGTAACATTCAGAACGGCTCGATAATTCTAACCCCTCCATTAACCGAGCAAAGCTCTCTCTGTTCGGGGATTTTACGGGCCGGTGGCTCGGTTTTGGAGGCAGAGTTCGGAAATTTCTGAGTTATCGGGGAGCGTTGACGTCGGCCGGGGCTTCTCCGCGTTATCGCTCAACCGATTTCGCGGGTTCGTGGCTTCGATCGGGACTCGTCGGATAGATCCTGGAACCCGAACGAACCTCCCCACCTGGAGCCACGCTGAGAATAATTTTCCGCTGGGTTGGATACTCCGTACGAGTCGCGAAGTATTCGCGCGCAACGGAAGAACCTGGTTCGGTGTAACCTGGTAGAACAGGAGAGGGTTGGAAGAGGGGGTTACGAGTGGGAAAACGCGGATCAAAGTGCATCGAAGGTCGAAGGCCCACGGAAACCAGGACGACGCAGATGGTTGGGACATTGGCGAGGCTTCTTCGATGGATCGGTAGGACGACGATGAGCACCGAGCACGGAAGCGTGAACCTGGAACTAACTCCTCATCGGCATATCGACGTGGTCCGCTCCGTTGGTGCACGCGTGCGTCGGGTGTCTCCGAGGCACTCGGCGATCGCTCCCGTTGCGTGTAATTGACTGATTCCAACGTGAATCATTGTCACCCTCTTGGCTCGAATACTCGCCCTCGAGCGAACAAACGGCCGAGGAGTTGGAAGCTTTCCGTCAGCGTGGCCGGAGACACCGGGAACCGGCCCGTTTCATTTTACCTCGAAACCACGGATATCGGAAAATGAAGCCACGTGAAATTCGAGGACACTGGAAATTTCGGTGCGCGGATTTCGAAAACACGGAGAAACAGGAGACGAACGAGAACGATCGGTGATCGAATTCCGCGGTGGGAGATAAATTCCGCACAGGGGAGTGTCGCGAAGTTTCTTACGGGAGTTTCCGATCATTTTATATATAGAAGGATACGATTTCTTGTTTAATTGTACTTACACTTCGAGTGGATTCCTTTTGTTCAGATTGCTCGTCGTTAAGTCGTTACTCGAGAAAACGAAAAGGAAGTAAAGTGTAACTTTTTCATTGCACACGTAAGTGTTTCAAACTTGGACTCCATTCCTCGTTCTTTCGTCAACCATCCTACTGTAGGTTTATACTTCTTTTTCTAAACTATTCATTTGTTTTGTCGATACATCCAGGTTCAATTATACCACCAACAGTTTGCCCGATTGGAAATTCCATTTTGTAGGAATAGTGGTGGGTTTGTGTACGTTATTGCGTGTATTATTGAGTACCGTTAAAGGTAACGTAACATTGAGTACTGTTAAAGGTACCATAACAAAATATTGTAATGTTTAGCTTAGAAGGTGTACATATTGGTATGTATTTCTTAAACACTGTTAATGAATACTCTTGAATATTGATTAATAGAAAGTCATGTATTAGTTCAATGTACGTTACCAAACTATTTCTAAATACTGTTAATAAGTGCTCTTGAATATTAAATAATAGAAAATTATATTCGTGGTAGGCAGAGTTTCATAAGGGTAGGATAATGGCCGATAATGATCCGTATTTGGGGAAAAGGTCACTCGAGTGTGAACCGTGTGACGAAAAAATTAATCGCGCACCTACGAGAAGCGACCGTGCTCATTGACGAACGATCATCGAGTTGGAATATAATTAAAAATTTGGAATTAAAATCGAGGCTAATGGCCGTAACTGGAAACCAAGTGAATGACTTTGTTAAATATTGATTTTATCGAACATTACTCCCAACGAATATTGCATCTTTGAAGAGCCATTTAGCGCACCGTTGAAATTGTTTCTATCGCCTTTGTTACGTTCAAAATAGGTGCATTTATTTCGCGAGAATTTTGTGTCGTAGAGAAACGAAATGGCATTCGTTTGAAAAGCGAAGGTAGGTCGTAAAGTTGAATATGCCGAACCTCGTTTTTTAACCACGACGTTGCCAATGTTTATATTTTATTTTATTCGCACTCCGTTACGGAGCAGTAAAGTCGCGACACAAAATGAAAATATACGTTTCGGTGGTGCGTTATTGCGAAATATTCGTTTAAATAAAGCATCGTTTGAATGCGCAGAAATTTTCAATAAATATAACGCATTTACAAAATTATCCAAACGGATCCATTAAAGTGTTTTGGTATACATGACTGAAAATCAGCTGCATTTTCGTTACTAGATACACACACTTGGGAAAATTTCAACGATGGATTCACATTTATCGTATCATAAAATAACCAGCTGTCTATCTTCGTTTTTCGTTCGATAGAATAATTTTGAAGCACGCGATTAAACTTAAACGCAACGTACTATAATGGAGCGTAAAATACTATTCTTACGGCGAGCGTCTGCTCTTTACGATCTCTTTCTTTTTATTCTCCCCTTTCCTTGTGTTTTTTTTTCCCCCTTTTATTCGAGCCACGCTGTGTTCGTCGACTTGCGTTGTTTATGCGACACGACCGACCCTCGTTATCGTTTTTCTTGGTAAGACCAACTTGCTATATCGGCGAATAGACCGTTATCAAAGGCTTCTGCGCGATATCACGCTCGCAGAATATTTTCTGCCCCTTCCGTATCACCTAACAAATCGCCCCTCATTAAGACCGATTTGTCTCACTTTTGTATAACGGATCGGAAGTATCCGATGGAAGACACTCGCTCCTCTCTTGATACGACGACGTGAGAGGTTATCCGTCATGATTTAACTCTTTCACAAGCCTTCTATATTTCTGCCGAGAGACCTAATTCGTGCTCCGCTGAACCGAGCAGGTCATTATTAACGCTCCTGTACCGTCAGCTATTCACCAAATAAGAATATTTAATGTTACAAATTCAATTCACTGTTCGAGTCGATTTTTCAAACGAGACCTATCTAATTTTTAGGGGAACTTGGTAAAATTAAATTTTGGGCAGAAATTGTAGTATACTTGAACACTTTCATCGCGAAATATTTCATTTTTTAATTCAATTCTTTGTTTTCATTCAACGAGAAAGGGATACACATTTATTTATCTCTTATTATTTACACGAATCTCTTACCTGGATAAAAATTCTGGTCCCAGAGTTTTATTTGAGAATTCGAGAATTGCTAGGTTCGGTGGATGCAAACTCTATGGGTTCGAATAAGTTTAGAATTCAATATCTGTCCGCATGTTCGATTAATTCTTATCCAGGGTACGTTGTATTCCAATAATAGATTCCGAGTTTTATTTGAAAGACGTTGAAGAGAGTGTGAACGTGTACGGGGAAGTGAGAACACAATGGGAGACTTCTTGGATAGCTCGTGATCCTCGAGACCCACTGAGACTTCTGCAAGATTCGAGACATCTGGGAGTCTTTAGATCCATTAAGATCCCTGGCTCTAGAGGCTCCTGCGAGATCCAAAGCCCCTGGGAACCTCTAAAACACGTACTACCATGTACACTGGCCAGTTGCTCCGAGACGCGTGTGTAAAGCTTTCATGAATTTGAATTAGGTGATGTTGGATTACACGTCGCTAATGTTATAGGCAGCGAGACCGATCGGTTCCCTTTGAACGATATCGAATAGGCTCTATCGAATCTATCGATTTCTGATTATATTTAGATAGTTGATATCGGTTACTGAATCCTGAAACGAGCCATATTGCCATATTATAGACGAGAGCTACACGATCGAACAGTATCTACGTTATCGATATAAAGTCTATTGTGTCTTGCAAGAGTTAGATCGTATCCGATAAATTCTAAGTTCTCGGTATCGACTCTATTTAGTCCTAGATGAGCCACATCGTGTCCAATAGTATCTAACTTATCGGTATCGGCTCTATTGAGTCCTGCATGAACGTTATCAAGTCGAACATTATCTATATTATCGATATCCAATAGATTCTAGAATTTGTAGGCATCTATGGTTTATATAAAAACACCATAAGTTGGTGTTAAGATGTTTATATAAAAACATCCTCGTACAATAAAATTTTATTCTACTTTCTCGCTTAATTTTACTAGCACACAACCTCCGATCTACGATTATAAATACTATTCTTCTCAAGTTACCTTGTACTTACATTTTGATAAAACTACCTCGTACTTAACTTTCACAAAAACTACCTTGCACTTAACTTTCGAAAAAACTACCTTGTACTTAACTTTCACAAAAACTACTCTGTACTTAAGTTTCGCAAAAACTACTTTGTACTTAAGTTTCACAAAAACTACCTTGCACTTAACTTTCGAAAAAACTACCTTGTACTTAACTTTCACAAAAACTACCCTGTACTTAAGTTTCGCTAAAACTACCTTGTACTTAAGTTTCGCTAAAACTACCTTGTACTTAACTTTCACAAAAACTACCTAATACTTAAATGTACGATAAAACTACCTTGTACTCATCCCTCTGAAACCCATTTCTCTAAAAACCATTCCTCGCACCGAGGAACCGAACTCGCGACAACTAGAACGATACCTAAAGAAAATCGCTAAACAGGTAGAAAAATCTCATTGGAGTCTTCCCGAAAACCAAAGTCAAGCGCACAGTCGCCAGTTTTTACGCGAAAACCACGCCGGTCGTTTTCGTGCGGTGAATTCCCTCTTTTTTTGCAATCCCAGCGCCCCGGTGTCGCCATTGAACTCAACGAACCCACGTAAACGATTCTCCGTGCATCGATGCAAATTTAGTCGGTGAAACATCTGGCGAACGTGGGGTTCAGCCGCGTTCAGATCGGTCGGTGGATACGTATGGAAAACACCGAAAACGCGGCACGTTCGCGCCGTTGAAACGTTAATGCGCGAGTTTCGTGGCGTCACAGGACGCCTGTTCTTTTTTTTTTTTTCTTTTTCTTTTTCTACCTCTCTCTCTCTCTCCGTCGCCCTTTCACCCAGGGGGCGAACATTCCTACGGGACAGGAGAATAGCGCGTCGCGACGCGCCAGGGCATTGTCCCGTGAACGATTTCCGTGGCAGCGGTGTTCTCTTCCCGTACAATCGCGCCACGTCGAGCAGATTACGTTCCCGCGTACGTTCGAGCGAACCCGGTGTTCGAGGACTCGAAAGCGCTATCTGAATAGGTGCTCTTCGCGTAACTCCGTCGTGGTTCGCGGCGCGCGAGATTGTTAACGACAGGGCGACGCGAACCCCCGCGTGCAAGGAACGAAACCGAGATATCGCATTCAACGCGAGAAAAGTCCACCTGACCCCCGTGTCCTGCGAAAAACCCCGCATGAAAAGTGCCATTCGCGCGGTGGCGAGTTGTAAATATCACGGCTGGCTTTGTTTCGTGGCCTCGACTCGGCCCCGGATTGAAATGAAATTGAAATAATGGCACGTTTCTTTTTTTTTTCTGTACGCGCGAATTCGACCGAAGATGCGTCTGTTCCTAGGGCAGAAAAATGGCACTCGTGAGCAATTTACGGAACTCTCGAAATCAAATTTTTATTCGTTTCTTGTTACTCGAAACGACACGGTTCTAGTTTGGGGGAGAAATTTTTCTTGGGATTAGTAGATTGATATGTTTACGAGGTCAGTTTTGAGCCATTTTTGGTAGCTCAGAAATGGTCAATCCGGAGAAAATGTTTGAAACCAAAAGAGAATGTGTACAAGTGTGTAAGAAATTATATATCGATGCAATTTTTCTTGGTTATCTGCTAGTGTCTAGAGGGAAATTATTAAAGTATTAAATTTCTTCTTTTAAAATTGACTCTTGGCGTCGAATGTATAAAATGGTAATCGAAACGGTAAACGTTGTAGTATAAAGATAATCGAAGCGAACGAATTGTACGCAATGAAAAATAATCTGTTCGTGTAGGTTACAAATTTTGTGACAATAATATTATTCCAGATACTCCAATTTTTTTAAATTCGACTCTTTCCACAAGCTTCGTTCCGTTTCGCCAGTGCTCTCGTTCGACTTTACCCAATTTACTCGCATCGTACCAAATATCAAAGAACAGTATCGGGTTTCTGATAACCTATCGGATTTACAGTACACGTTTCGGGTAACACACCGTGGAAATTTTCATCCGAACAGATAACTCACGAGTACCCGTGTAATTTGGGTATCAATGGCCCTAGTTGTAACACCAGACTGTTTAAAGCAATTTGGTATAACAGAGTCGACGTGTCCATGTTAATGATACATGGAACTATGAATTGTATTTAAACCGGTAACAGAAGTATCGAGTAAACTAACTTTGTACTCGATTACACTTTCACATATATATTTGATCGTAATGGAACACACGTTGCAAATACGTATTTCACACGAATAATTAACGATCGTGAATTTGTTCTGCGGCCCCGATTCGGGGTCCACGCGCACGGCTCTCTTCCTTTCTCTTCCGCGCATGCGTGGAACGTCGCGACCAATCATAACGACGTATTCCCAACGAACAGAAGTACGGACAAACCCATTTCCAACGATCGGTTAATTTAACCGCAATTATCACGGTGTAAATCTATTGCACGTGGGAATAAGATCAACCGATTCCAAGTACGGTATTTATTATTTTCTCGGGGAAAACTTAGTACCTTGTTTACATTGTGGTGAAAATAGAAGCGCGGTTGTGGCTGTACTAGATATATACAAGTAATTAGTAACAAGGTTCCGCAACGTATTTCACACAGTTCGGAGAGTATTCGTGTTTACTATAGTCTCGGAAATGTTCTCTGTTTAACTTTCCACCGCTTCTGTAGATCCGATTCTCTATGTTAATACAAATTCGGTACGTGATTTTTCCCTATGGATAATAATACCAACGATACGAATAATATCGGAACGTTTCCGAACAGAAGTATGTAAAAATTTTCTTTTTCAAACGTACCGCGAAGATTTGATCTTTTTCAACGGAGTATTTTTCAAACTTCGAATAATCACGGTTCGGTTAAAACTGATTTCGGTTCGTTGGATTCGAAAAACGATGTACCTTTGTTCAATTTTAATTAATAAAATTAACGTATCGAATTACAAATTTACGTTTGATTAAATTTCCGTAGTATTTCAATGCCGAGGAAATTCGTGCAACAAACTCGTTCTGGAATTTTTCAAGCGAGCTTTCTCTAATCCTCATCCCCTAATTTGCGTCACAGCGGGAATCCGGGGTTAAGTAAAAACGTAATTTTCAGACGCCACAAGAGATTAACATTATCTTCGTGCAATAATGAGGTCGCGTCGTTAGTAGTATTTGAGAAGATAGCGCAGCGGTAGGTAAGAACGACCTTAATTACTTTTCTTCGGTCGTTTATGGACACCCCGCCCCCCTCCCAACCCCTCGAGGATTTCTCGCAGACGCGTATTTACATTCAAATCATAAATGTCTGCCGTTCTTCCTTCGTAAACGCCCCATAATGTCGCATTATTCTCCTACGCTTAAAGAGCTTGTCGCGAAGTAGATGGTGATGTAGATTTCATCCTAAACGGTGTCTCGAAAATCCCACGCCACGGTTATGCTGGCAAGTTTACGACTGTTACGAATATTTACGTAAATCGAGTTTATCTTTCCAGTGAAGAATTTTCTACGTTCTTTAAGAACTTTCACGCTCGGTAAAATAACCGGGGCAGAGAATTCTCGATAAAATTTTTTAAATGTACTTACTTATCACAAAATTTGTAAATTTTAATAGATCGGGTACAATCGAGTCCCTGGTAAATTGATTTTAGACGTTGATTCGATTTTAAATATCTGACATTGTTTGCGGTTTACAGTGGACTTTGTCTACGATAGACCCAGCAGATATAGCTATGTTTGAGTAGTCAATGTTTGAGTCTTAAATGAATATACACAGTAGAATCTCGATTATGGCACGAGAACCTCGTTCGGTGAAATGCGTTGACGAGTGGTAAGGACGGTCACTTAGCAGCGAGTAAAGTTGGAGTGGAAGTAAGTGGTAGCAGCAACCATAGGGTAGTGGGCTATAATGTCTAAGTGGGACTCCCTCTCATTGGATTGGTTAACTTGATTATTTCACGAACCTTCTACTGTATCCAGAAACTAATGCTTACCGAGGTCTGAAAGGTTCTTTGCATTACATGTACTACGGGTGTCCTATTCCAACGTTACTCGAACCGTTATCGTTAAGTCAATGTTTCTCGATTTTATATTTTTTACACACCACACGGGTCTGTAGAACAGTTTCAATTCCGCAATCTCGGTAGCTGAGAGCTTAAAGGGAATGGAAAAGAACAGTATTTTAAATTCGACAGCGCGCGTTAATTTTTTCTTTTTTTTTTTTTTCTTTTTTCTTCGACGATTGGTAGTCGACGAAACTTCCGACAACTCGATCACTGATTAACATCGACGATAACGGGCGCGGTATTTACCCAGAGTTGCTTAACGGAATTTCCTTGCGTGACTGAGAAAGATGCATGGCCCGCAGCGTGATTTACGGTGCGGCTTTCAGCGAAACTTTCGCGGTGTAACGGTGTGGCCGGTGAACATTAATACATCCAGACGTCGGTAACTTTCGTAAAAATTTCAGGGGAACTTTCGACCCGTACGCAAACTTGCCGCGCTTGATTTTAGTCGGAGCGTTAATAATAAATAGAATTCGGGAGCTCGTAAATAAGTTGCCGTAGCTTATCACCGGTCCGTACGCGGGGTGGAAATTTACCAAACTAAATGAAAAAGGGGGAGAGGGGGAGGAGGGAAAAAATAAATAACGAGAACGGAAATTCTCGAAGTTTATGCATCCGAGAGGGGCCGCGTAGAATAATTCGTCGAAAAAGCTACATTATTCATTATAAACTTTAGATGTATCACCGGCGTGTAATAATTCCACGTCCCCAGCCGCGTATAACCCGCGAACGAGTATAAATTTCCACGCTGACGTAAAAGCGAACGGGAGTTTCGCGCGAAAAACTAAAGCAAAACATCGAATAAAATGTTCCGCGTTCGTTCGGTAATACATTTTCCATCGTCGCCCGCAATTGTTTACTCTTCGTATAAAAACACCGCTGTGGCGGAAACTCTGATTTTAAAACTCAAAAAAAAAGAGAAAGAAAAAAAGAAACGAACGAAACAAAACTAAACAAACAAATAAATAGCGGAGTAGCGACGCGGATTAAATACGCGTAATCGCGGTTTTCTTTAATCGTGAAATACACGACGACCAGCTTCGTATAATATCGCAGGTAACATCACGGGGCAAGGAAGTACGTTCGTACTTCCGTTTCGTAATTTTTGTCGAGCGTTCGTTGCACAGCGTGTCGTAATATCGAGGGAATGAAATGTTGTACCGATTCGTTCCCAGCTACCGAGGTCCTGTAGCTTTCTGGTAGATTGCAATTTTCCGCGCAAAATTTTAACGACTGTGCTCGCAGGCCCCAACGACAACGATGGAAAATACGTTATCGAATTCTCTCCGTGGTTTCGATGTTTTAATTTCGATCAGTAACTTGCTCTCGATTTGTCTACAAGTTCACCGTTCAAGTATTCACCTGTATTACGAGAGCGTCATTAATGACCAACGTTTAGACGATGATTCGCGCCGGACTCGTTGGAGATAAATTTTGGGGGCGACCGCAACGCGAGTGTCGCAATTATCGCGGTACTTGTCACTAACCGTGACGAGTATATCGCCCGAGCTAATAATCAAAGACATTCGCGCGCGTACTCGTGCTCGCGAGTGCAACACCGATTACGAAATGGGCCCGTAACGCATGGATGAGAATTATCAACACGCGCGCGTCCATTCTGGTCGTTGTTTCGATGTGTCCATGAATCCTATTGTACAAGAACGTTCACGTTGTTGGTATTCCTAGTAAACTGACTTTATGACGCGAAACTAGTACATTTTGTTTGATTCTTCGAAACCTTGGAACGTTAATTATAGTAGTCTGTGTCTTTATCAGAGACGGGTAAAATTTTATTCAACGTGCAGTAATTCATTTGCATTGTTTAACCGCTTGGAAATTTTGTTCGTCATTCATCTACGCTCATGCGTGGGGTCCTACGCCGATGGATCACAGCCGACGGGATCCGAAGTTGACCGATCGAAACCGATAACCGATACACGGCGTAGAGACTGTATCGAAGAGACATTCGAGCGTTGCTTTGAAAATAAAATTGATCCTTCTTTGCCAGAAATACGAGAGAAGTTTTAATTATCATAGATTCTACCTCGATATTCGTTTCAAATATCGTGAAAACTGTTTGAGACGGGAACTTCGCGAAATTGATTTCTCAATAACGAACAATGTGCAGCGCATACAGGTTCTCCAGCTAAGAACTGCACGATGAGCGTGCAGGGAAGTTGAGTCGTTAAACTTGACCCAATATTTCGTGGCAGGGCTCGCGCTTTCAGCTTCGCTTCTACGCCACTGTATTATCTTGCTACGTACTTATTTAGTATTGTACACGCGAATAGTGCCAGTGACGTATAGTACTAACTACCTCGGTGGGATGTTTTGCACTGTTCCCGTATGTAGAACACGCAGGATAGTTATGCTCGGCAGTTACGCGCGTCTGTTAAATTGTGTGATTAATGAGTTAGCAACGAAGTCGAGCGAACTTTCGTAACCATGGTCGTTTGTTACCGGGGCCATTGAGTTATTTGACAGTGAAAATAATTGTGGCCGAACGCGGGAGGAAAGTCCACGAACGTCGACGCGTGTTGTTATCTACGCTTTCGAAATTAAAGTTATTCGTCCGATTTTATTTATTTAAAGTTCAGCGATACGGTCCTGTAACCTAACCCTACTTTGTCAGAAGCAATAAACTCTGTCCGAATACTCAATATCGTTCAACACGGTTAATTGTCATTTAAACGAAACTTGGAGCGTAAGATTAATAACAGTATATTTGACTGCGTAACGAGCAAATCGAAGGAAATATTTTGCTCGTCCTTTATCGAATTCGGAACGTTTAATACGACAAACGATCGTACTTCCCGGGAGCAACTGAACTCGTGCTATTAATTTGTCGTCGGAGCAAATGAAATGCACATTGCAGCCAACAGAGCATAATTCACGTGGAGCTGAATTAACGTATCGTATAAAGGCTAAGGTTTCGGGCATTGTTGCTTAATTGCGTTACAGCGCCCTCCCTTGCTAATCGATTTTACCTTCGACGTTTCATTTTGGTATAGATTCTCATTTGCATGCACGAACGATCGGATGTGGCCAAGAATACGTGCGTTTTCTTGCCGTGGGAAATTCCAGGATTAATTCGTACGGTTGCATCGTGCACAGTATGCTTATCATTTCTGGTTACAGTTGCGTTACGTGTATCGAGCAACGTGAATATTACGTGCAACGTCCGGTCGTTGTTTCGAAAACAGCATAAATTTGTAATAATTAAGATATATTAAAATATCTATAAGATATATTAAAATATCTATAAGATATATAAAATATCTATAAATAAGTATTAATATATGATACTTAAAATATATTAAGTGGAAGAAGAGCGTAGAAATAGCATCCTGATCGCACAAGTGTGTCGTTAATGGTTCTCAACGTTTTTTCGAACCCCCGTGTCAATACTTTCTCAGTTTTGAGAGACGGTACGCGCCTCTAAATTCGACAATGCACCCTGTGCAAATATTAGGGGAACATTATTTGTGCAACGTTGTGTTCCTCGTTCGTTTCCGCGATCACGTAATTATTCGCCGGGAAATTTTATCGTCCAAGTTCGTACATCGTCCATATTTATTTTGCTGTTTGTTCGAGGCATTTGGAAACCGTCCAATTTCAACGGACGACACAACAATGTGGATTTATCACACACGTATGTAGAAAAAAATGATCGATACTTTCAATGGTAAAATTGATCGTCAACGGGATAAGTTAAAAACGTCTGCTAAAGATTTCTACACAATTTGTTAACAAATTTTAAAGGATAAGAATAACATCCTTGGTATGCGAATTCTCCCCTTTTCACTTTCTTCTTCTGTCTTTCTATTTTTCTATTTTCCTTCTCCCTGAATAACTTGGTATGCGAATTCTTCCTTTTTTCACTTTTTTCTTCCGTTTTTCTCTTTTTTCTTTTCGTTTTTCTTCTCCCCGGAGAAGAAGAGTGACGTATCCTCGCTACATACAGTCCGTACACGTTTCCCCGCGAAACCGTTCCCGGCGAGTACGACCATAACTCACGGCGAAATTTATGAAAGCTGGTGGAGGGATAATCCAGCGATATCCGCGAGTTATAAGGCTTAAATCATGCCGATAGTTCGCGAGCCGGCGCCACGAGTTATTCATGAAGTTCGCGAGACATCGCGAACTTGTTAAATCTGCCCGTGTACGGTTATCGATGTCAAATTATTTGCACAAACACACCGAAATCTATTCAACTTCTAACGCAAAGCTCACCGTATCGAATTTAATAGTTGGAACGAATCGCCGTGTAAATTTCCACCACCTGTCTCTAATTGGCCAATGATTGAACGAACGAATGATGCATTCGGAAGAGAAATTTTAGTTTTTTTGAACGATATCAAGCATCGTTCTTTTTTGGAGCGAATTTCATTTAAACGTTTCGATCACTTTGCGAAATAAATGTATCTTGTATACCTCCGAGGTGAAGTTTTTCAATTTAGATACGCAATCGTTGACAATTTTCAAACGTAAAAATTTGTCCAGATATTATAGAATAATCGAAAGAAGAAGATTAGAAAAATATTTGAAATTAATTAAAATACTAGAGTACAGTGGTTATTGATTTTTTGAATTTAAACGCGCGAATTTTTAAACATAAGAATTCGTACAAATATTATGGGACGATATTGAGAAGAAAATCAGAGAAATATTGAAAAATAATCGAAACATTGCAACGTAACAGTTTCTAGAGTGCGTTCCCGTTACGAGTAGAATTAATTGCAAGTTTTTTGTTTCTCAATTTGTCGATTAATCGCGATACGTATGTTTTAAAAATGAGTGGACAGCTCGAAACCATGTTTGTTTGGATGTTGTTACGCGCAACAGTTTTTCACGTATGTCAGACTTGAACAGATTCAATTGGAAATTTCCACCACTTTAACGGATATCAAACGCACGTCGCGCTTATTTTTGTTTAAACGAATGTACGGGATAGCGACAGAGAGGTTTCGGTGTACCGGTATCGTTGATGCAAGAGGCATATGCATGAGACAACTGGGCGGGTGTGCAGTTTGCGTTGGCGCGAATGACGTTTGTAAGCAGTTATCCGAATTTACATTTCATCGATACGACAGGGGTAACTACATGTATCTGAAGTAGTTTCGCCTAAATACGGTTAACCGTGATCCCTGTTCCACTCTGGATCTATCGTTTTACATAGCTCGAAACGGTGAAGTTTGCACCGAGTGTTGCGGAAAGGTTTGTAAATTTACAACAACGAAGTAAACCCTTCGTTACTGAAAATTATTTGAAAATGGTCTACGCGACATTATCGAATAAAAACGTCCTCAAATAGTATTATTCGAGCAATTTTTTCATCGTGATATTATCATCTAAAAAAAGTTGTCTTCGCAATACTATTTAAAAAAGTTCTTCTCCATGATATTATTATGTAAAAAGAATTTATTTTCGTAATATTATTTGACAAAATTATTTTCACAATATCATTATGAGAGAAAATTATTTTCATAATATTATTATACAGAGACTATTATTTTTCATTTCAATTTTCGTTAAAAAGAATTGCACAGTTCCTCGTAAAATTACACGGGAAAAATATAAACCCGTGTTACAACCGATGAGAACTTTTACAATATAGAAACACAACGCTTCGACTTTCGATAGAAAAATCATCGATAAAAAAGACAGAGTCACCGAATTTCGTTTATAAGATTGCTTGGAAATAAATATATACCGAATCACGAACCGATCAACTAAACAACGAACCGGTGACTCGCAGGGCAGACTTTGCACAAACCGATCCAATTTTATTCCAATTTCTGTGTATGTAATTAATCCGATTCAGAGATAACAGCTTTCACAAACTCGGTGATAAAGCGCGTCTCGGTGTTTCGTTGGCCGGGGAACAAAAGCGGATACCGTAACGGAATTTCGAAGCGTGTTCGTTATCTCATAATGCCGTACAAAGAAAAGCAATGCATGTTAAAGCGCAGAGGGAGAAGGTTTGTAACGGTTGCCTGCGGTTTGAGCGATTCGTTCCTTTGAGCAGGCGGCCATACGATAATGGACAGAGAGCAGTCGATTCGAAAAGTATTGGATCGCTGGCAAAGGCGAATTTCCTTAATGAAAAGATTCAATATGATACTCCCCGGCGATAGCTGTTTTCGTTATTCGCCCGGTTTTACGCCCTGCACCGAGCAACGATATTTTCTCATTCGTTGCTTGATCCCTTTCGTCGTTGGGCTGTGTCTCATCCATTTTAATTGCCCCCTTTGAAGGCCTTTCCACGTTGTAAGGAGACTGTCGGTAAATAACGAAGCAATATACTCGAGATTTAATTGTATATTTCTCGATCTCGTCAGCCATCTCCAGAGAGAAGGTTCCATCTCCGCTATCGAGGCAACGTCGACCGTAAATTGGCGCAAAATCTTTAACGCGAGAAGACACTATTGGGAATCGGAGCGTTATCGTTTCTCCTTTCGCGTAATGTATACATTTAATCGGACAAAATCTGACATCGATTGCCATTTCTACGGATTTCATTTATTCATCGAATTCGTTCGATTCTATTCATTGTATCGCTTTGATAGATTTATTGATATTATAATTAATTACCTTTCGTTAACTCTCCAACGATAGAACGAAATATTCGCCTCGTTTGCTCGTGTCGAACGAACTGTTTCTATAAATCAGTTTTATACTTCTTGTAGGATGAATTTATAAATTTGTAAATTGAACGTCGAAATGTTATTTTTAATATTGAAGAATTTTTTCGTTTGAAAAAAGAGTCACTCGATTCGCGATTACAGGAGTTACGAAAGGGTATGAATATGTTAAATGTTCATCGAGACAACACGTTACCGGGTATATATGTCTCGTCGTGTCTAGTTTAGATTTCAGTGACACGGATAGCCTCCTGTGTATGTGTGTGTGTACGTGTGTATGTACCCATTTCTGCGGACATTCGCTGTATATAAGAGACACCCATATGCAGGGAGCCGCCATGTACAGTTAGGGATAGCAACGTGGAAACTCCCTTAACAGTATTAACATTTCAGGGACGTGCTTGAACGGGATTCTGAGGACGCCAGAAATCGATCTTCAATAGATTAAATCAACCACAATCGATGCTATTGATATGACGCTGTAGGTTCGTACCATTGCATTATTTACTCTTTTAATCGAAAACGATTCGATTTTCTGCAATACACTTAATTTCTGTATCACAAGTATCGACGAAATTTCTCATATTACCGAAACATTAACAGTTAAACGGATACGTCGATAAAGACACATTTTGTTAGAAACAATTTGTCCCAAAGCACCTTGTACACTCATTTAATCAGCACTAATGCATTCGGAGTAGTATGTTAATCACTTCATTCTAGAGAATCATAAATACAAACTTTAGGAGTTACAATAGAACGGATAATTTCCAAAGAAAAATTCGCAAGACGAAAGTGTCGGAGGTTAAACGCGCGGTAACATTTATTTATGCGCGTTAAGAAAAAAGCTGCGTAGCAACGAATCGTTGACAAGCAAATTTCCATTTCGAAAGTTCGTGATTGCTCGATAACGTTTTCTTTCCCCGACGCGAAAACGCGGTCAAAGTATACGAGAAGGGGTGAACAGGGTTCTTACAAGTTGTACCGTGTACACAGTTTAAATTTCTATTTACTTTTACACCGAAAACTTCCTCCACGGGGCTCGAGCAGCTACTACAAGTTTAGCAACTACGACGTAAGAGTAAATGGCTTTTCCTGTGTCTGACGTGGCGACTAAGGACCCTCCATTATTTGCGAAACTTTTCTATTCTTATGTCTTTACCTCGTCGTTCTGACGGATCCTTTAACAAGACGGAATCTAACGATCACAGAAGGACATCGTGACGTCGTTTTTTTACGTTTGGCCTCGATACGTCCCAGTCGCGTAAAAACGAGCGTCGTTTTCATGATTCCTTGGAACGGAAATATCTCTTGCGTTTTCATGCCATTTTTCATGACCATTGTACACGTTCGAAGAATTTCAAGAAAATAATGCCATTGAAATTGTCAAAACGAATATTTTCTCCGATAATAATCTGCTTTAAAAGTATTTGAAGTAACGTCCAATACTTGTAACCGAACAAGCAGCTGCACAAAACAAGAAGCTTTCCAAAGATAATTAAAGTTTGAAAACGTGTGCAAAAAATTCCTTTTCGAAATATTTCTCGTAACGAGTGAACTCTGTTGACCGTAGAAATTTTAATGTCGGTATTTATCGACTACCTTAATAATTTACGATCGCGACGAATCAACGAGAGCTCCTGGAACAACAGTGAAACGGTGAAACAGTAAGCTGGGAAAATTTGTACTCGATTTTCGCGAAGATGGAGTATCAAAATTCCGTGAAATGGTGGAACAAAATCGAATCTCGAGTACTAAAAGAAAAAAATATGTGTAGTTGGGACACACGATCACCGGTCACGATCTGGAACGCAACGAATCACTCGATGTCGTTGGACCTTGGCGAGTAGCATATTTCACCGCGTAGCTGCATTCTTTTTCGACGATCAGAAAAAGCACCGAGTTGATTCACATCCGGTTCGAGCGGCTGTGTTGACAACGCTTGATAAATACCCGAGGTCGCGGACGCGGAGAGAGAAAAATTTGTGTTCCCGCGCGCCTTTTTTTTTTTTTCTTTCTCTTCGAACGAAATTTGCCGCGTAATGGATTTCAATTCCTTTGCTCGCGTTCAGGGCTTTGAGAGAGTTTGGCAATTTTTTCTTCTTTTTTTTTTTTTCTTTCTTTACGCGGCGAGCTTCGAGAAAAGGGACGCGAACCTTTGCCCGGCGAGGCCACGTTCGTGGAATTTTAAGAGAAAAATCCGCGCCTCGTTTCTCCGCTGCGCGCGAGCGAGAAATTAATTACAGAGGTGGGGGGTGGAGAAGGGAGGTGGTTCGAAGACTTCGTTTGACGCGTATTGATCGTATTGAACGTGTGTTCCTTTGGAGAATCAAATTTGCGGCGGGTGTATAACAGCCTGAGCCGCTTGGATAATTAGTTTGATCGGGCCGAACGTTACGCCCACTGCTTACCTGGAGATTGGGCGGGCAATGATCGAGGAGTTCCAACATGTGCCTGATGTTCTGTGCATCCTGAATCACGAAGTTCAGTTCCATGTCAAATTCACCGCCCACCAGCTGCGAACAGAAAGAACACCGTGTTATTAAACACCGACCAGTTGTTCAATTTTGGTAATGTCGATAGTTTGGATTTTTGTTTCGTTTGAACGATTATTTTATTTTTAAAATAATATTCACACCGTTCTATGCTTCTTGTACCATATTTTGATCTATAAATACAAGATCTCGTTTGTCAGAGAACCGAAGAAAAATTCTTAAATCTCGTAGTTCAGTAGAATAGAACGTTCGTGGTCAGACAGCGCAGTAGATTCGTCTCGTTCGCTCCTGTGTTTAATATTCGTAAATCTCACCATCTTTGAATATCGAGATCTGTTCGGTAGAATACACGGAATACTGTTGTATTAAGTGTGTGACAATCATTTGTAATGAATATATTGGTACGTTACACGTTGTTAAGTGGCTGAGGTAGACCACCGACTGATCTATGCTTGACCTATTCTACTGAATCACCGGATTCAGAATCGTTCAATCGTGGTAGTGGTGATTTAAACCGACTGTGTTCCCCTATTTGCATCGATATCCTGAGCAGTATTAACAAAAAATACCGTGAATATAATTAAACGTATTGAAAAATTATTACATACTATGCAAACAACGTAGACTTTATCTACTACAAATAGTGGTAAATATGTCATGTGTGCTCATTTAATGTACCACCAATTCTTCAGTCGTGCTTATGTGTATTTATTCGTCCTTATATATTTTTCCAATTTTTTTTTTCGATCATTCTCGTACAAGATCGATCAATCTTGTAATATATATTACACGTAACCGACAAGGAACATCCAATCGACAGTTTCCAATTTTCAAAAACTAATAGAGGTAGAAAAAAAATTTGATTTCCGGCAAGCAATCACCGGGTTTGAATAAAAATTCCATCAGGTCGTAGCTGATCACTGCACCCAATCAGATATTTATAAGAAACCCGTTTTGATGGAATTTTTGTTCTATTTTTTATTTTACGATTTTAATCCCTTCGACACGAACATCGACCGATCGTAATACTATCTTAATATCCTTTCGTGCTTCGTCTGTGCGCGTCAAGTTTCATTAAAATCGTAAGTTAACGAATCGGTAACGTTCCTCATCGGTTCGTTATTTTATATTCTTCGCAACTTCGCTCCGATAAAGACGTATTATTGCTACAGTTACGATGGTAAAGTCGAACTACGTTTCCGCGTGTTTCGATGGATCGAGCATGTCCAGTGCATTAACCGAGGCACCCGTAGAATTTTCCTTGCTGCAACATTCACGCGGTATCGCGTTGAAAAATTTATGTGTTTGCGCACCGGCCACGGGAAACGATCATTTATCGACGTTGAAAGTAATATCGATAAATCGTTTGGTGAACGCCAGGAGTTTACGGAACTGCGTACGTTCGCGGTGTCTTCTTACACCCGAAACGGTTTATATACGGCCGAACGGGAAGCACTGTTTCCACGGAGAGAGCGTAATTTCCGGCCAAGTATCTCGCGCTCTTTCCCGCCGCCCCTTACCCGCCTTCTTCCAAATACTGGCCCCGATATCGATCATGAATTGCTTATGTCCCACCTATGGCGAGCCTCGGGGTCACGAGCGATTTTTACGAGAGTCGATCCGCTCGTAAAAATTCACGGATAAGGTGAGCTCGTTTGTAAAATTGAAAAAAAAATAAATACATAAAAAATAGGCGAACGTATTTCCTCCAAGGGGAGAAAACATCAATATTCAACCTGATACTTTTCTACTCAACGTTGAACGATCGTTCGAATTCCAAACTGAAATATTATCATTTCGGGAACACTCCGACCTTCGTATCTACGCAAATAAACACTACGGAACAAATCTAGTTACCCCGCCGTATAATCCTTCGGATACCATCCGACGTTCATTCGAAATATTTTCCTCCCAGCGTCAGTTTACGAGTAATTTTTGGTAATCGAGTTCACTCACCCCCCGTAACGGTGTTCCGCGGCGTTTGCTCGTTCCAACGAGAACCATATTTCTCGGTTGAATTTCCGTCGTCGTTTCGTACGTACAACGAAAGTTAGACACTGGACCCTCGTTTCCCGCGTTATTCGCCCGTGGCATTAGTTATAACCGCGCGTTGTCCGGCTTTTCGAGGTGAGGCGAACGTGAGTTGCGGGTTTCGTTGTCACGTAATCGTCGTTTCGGAGCACCCCTCGAGGCAAATAAATTCCACGGGCGGGGGAGAAAAAGAAAAAGAAAAAAAAAAAAAAAACGAGGCGGTCGACGTTATTGCTCCGAGAGCCGGTACAACGGTTACACGTTCGATGCCGCGACCATCTTCGAGATGTGACCCAAGCCACTCCGTGAAATTCTGGGGATCGTACAGCGAGGATCAGAAGGGTGGTGGAACAGGAGTTTGAGAAATAGAAGGGTCGATGGGAAGGAAATATCGATCCTCGACGTTCGCCAAAATATCCACGACGCGTGTATGCATGTATATACACATCGAAACAATGTTTTTGCCAAGGAGATTTTTTGCTTTCGACGTACGAGTTTCGCGATGTTTCATCCCTTTCGAATAATTTTCGTAAATTATATCGTCGAACGTATCGCGCGCATTGAAAAGGACAAGTGTATCTGTATTTCGGTACGGAAATGTTCACCCCGGCGAAGAAATTAAGGACACTGAGGTTAGATTTATGCCGCGGATACGAGACACTCATTTTTTCAAATTATTACTCTCGCGTGCTTAATGTACAGGTCAGTGGACTTGGATACGGGGCAAGGTCAATAGGAATAATTTTTTATTGAGAATATTTCTCGGACTGTAAATTTACAGATACGTTGGTGTTCTCCGAATGGTGAATCTTATCATTGAATCTTATCTCTGTTACTTTCGACGGTACGAAGAAACGCGTCGGGGTGGAATTGTTTCGAGAGGAGAAAATATTAAGATTTACGACTTCTTCTCGGAGGGTTATTTTTTTTCCACTGGCTGACGAAAATACCATTTCACGGGTGTTGGATACGCCGTTAAATAATCTCGAGCGAAGAATCGCGACCGAGACGAAGATAAACCTTGAAAATTTTTGCACTCCCGTGCAGAATGTTCCATTTAAAATAAATTTCAAAGTTCGAACCAAACCGGGAAGCGCGAAAAAAATAATTCTCCCCGCATGTTTTCGGATCATCGATCAATATCGATGTTGTATCGATATGCAACATTAATATCGTCGATGTAAACGAAACACGCTGTAGAGTGTACTAAAATTCCACGAAATTTTTCTCTATCCAATTCAATTACCGGATGCATTGTAAAGAATATTTTTCTATTCGCTGAAAAGTAAACGCAAATTCACGATACGAGATATAAACGAGATTTTGTATTTTTCATTGGTTTATTGGCTGGTGAAATGTTCGCAGATATTAGAAAAAAGTGTACACACCGTAAAAATTAGTAACAAGTGGTCCTTGTACTCATAATCGAAACGGAAAACCATAAATATATATTTTCCGCACAATTCCTTCGAGTTCTCTTCGTCAAAAAATGAAACTCAAGAATCGTGACTAAGAGACAATATTTTCCATAAATTGTTCCACGAAGGCGTACACGATTAAAGACTCTTTGATAAATATCCTGAGAGTGTACGGTAATAGGAATAATTCCGGAAGGAAGGACGCGTTGCGATCCGTTCATCTCGACGACAGGCAGAGTATCAGGAAATGGCTCCTCCGGAAAAGTACGGCACCGGATACGTTGTTTGCACTCGACGAGCACTCACCGGTAACACTATCGCTGCAAATTGATCGCGACGGAGCAAACAGACTCGATTGGCCGGATTGTTTTTCCGCGGAAATGCTTCGTGAGCGAAATTTCCATGAACAACCCGTACACACGGCGAACCTGTCCGTCATGTTAGATCGTCGATCGAAAGATACAAGAAAAAAAAAAAAAATAAAACGAAAAAGAAACCGAAGAAACATAGACGTCCGTGACTTACTATTTTCGATCGTCCCGAATTTTCAGATGCACGCGTTCGCGCGCGTACAAAGCTGAATATGCATGCGTAGGTTGCACCTGTGTGCAATCGAGTTCGCGTACGAACTCGCGGTGGAACGAACAGGGGAAGGCAGAATGGGATTTGGTGAATTAGGGCTGGCCAGCAGAGCCGACCGCTAATTGGATACCACTTGCTTTTACACCTTCTATGTTTCCGTCAGTTGAAAACAGTGAGCTGGTACAGTACGTGCCAAATTCGCTTATTCGGCAACGAAAACAGTGGCCGTGTCGCGTTCAAAGCCACTGATATGACGCCATCGAGACCACTGGCTTAGGTATCTGGACAGACGTGTGCGAGAAGATAGCTTTATCTTGTCCAAAATCCAACTAAATATAAAAACAAACCCTTCTCCAAAGATATCGTACAAGAAACCCTTTGATCTCGAATAGAGGAGTTCTGTTTCCAACTTGAAACTTGCACTTATTTTATCTAAACTTAGATTACGGTTAGTGTTAAAGTGTATAAGGGAAAGATCCTTCTCGTTACTTTTTCACAGAAGGAAATCTAACGAACGAATTATAATTTGGAGTCGTGGGAAGGGCCGACTTCTATTACGTTTAAAATTTTCTTTAAGCGAGGAAAGTTCCGTCACACGTGCATCGTGACAAGAAAGTAACGAGACCACGAGGAGAAACTTCTCCGTTATTATCCACATTGGTACGTCGTCTTAAGAATACAGCGAGTCCTCGAGTCGAGCCCTCTCGTGCCCCTCGCTTACGTCCTTAGACATATTTTGCGTGCATGTGTCCGGATATTAAATACAGTTTCCTTTTTCATAAAGGAGTACGAACGTGCTCGTAAAGGATCACGACACTGTGTTCGTAAAGCGATGTCGGCTTGGAAATGGAACATCAAAGGAAATTCCTTTCTCGTGTTATTTCGCAACTAATTCGTTAGGAATTGTGCGAGATGTTTTTTACACCGCAAGAGTGGATTTTTTATACGAAAAAAAAAAATATATTGACAATAACAGTACGGTCGAGTGTCGTTTTCGACGAACGGTTCCAGTGAGTAGGTATTTGCATATTCGCGAAGGAGATACTCGAAACTTTCCAAGGTGAGGCCGTATTGTAGCTAAAATTAACTATATTTTCGCTTCAGGTGTAGATTATCGCGTTAACGGGCTCATCGTACAAGACGGATGTCCCATTTCCATTCGGCACAAAGCACGAACCGAGCCGTTCACAATACAAATAACACGTGATGACGTTTACAGATTAGCGAGACCTCAAGACCTTCGGGTCTTACTATAAACACCGATATCCGATTACACTGTGTGTATTTGAGGAAGGATCGTGGAAGCGCCGGACGGGCTGTTATTCGAAAACAAGGTCGTATCAGACTTATGCTTGCTCGGTGTTATTGTATTATTTTCAGATCCTGAATCTATACACGCGTATATACACACACGCGTATAGACAAAGTGACACGAGCGAGTAGAAATTTTATATCACGTTCGGTTAGAGAAACGTTACTCTGTATTCGTCTATCTCGTACAGTTTCAGAAACGTTACACCAGTCGTTAAATTTATTTAGAATACGCGACATCGATGCCAAAATTTGATCTCGGTCGTAAAATGTAATCTTCCTTGTTTCTTTCCCAGCTATACCCATTGTTGTTCGCGATCGTTGTTCCAGCTCGCGCGCATCGAGCCAAAGCGCTCGATGCATCATCCGTTTAACCAGCTGCATCGATAAAGCGACCGGTAGTAATCGTTACGCGAAACTGTTTCAACTTTAGTTAATATCGCGTTATTATCGAAACCCAATACCTAATCTCGAGTGTTCCCCGGGCGTTATCGAAGCACAATTTATTACGAACTAACTATGGACCGGGCTGCGAAGCAAAGGGGTGTAAATAAATGTTCCCGGGAAGATCGATCCCTGTTCGCGAACTTGTCGGTATTTGACGGTGCTCGGGACCCGATAGAAACTGGCTCGCACCGTTCACGTAGGAGGTCTTGATCGAGTTACCCCGAGACAGCGTTCCGAAGCTTGTTTGCACGCTGTGAAAGGTTTTCAATTGCCTCTCAAGAATGCATCGCGCAGAGGGAACGGCTCTTCTTTACCTCTGTACCGTATTGTAATAATAATAGGCGAAAAAATACAGCGTGCGCGTTTGCTCTCGAAATCGCGTCGAGTTTATCGACAGTGTCGAGTACGTCGTTAGCTAAGGATGTTACCGTAGAAATACGGAAACTCGATCTTCTCAAAGAAACGTTTCTCCTCACCGAGGGAGATATTCCGTCGGTTGAAAATTTTCCCGGCCGTGTTCCCGAAGCACATTCGACAATCCGGGGAACAGTATTGGAAGAATTCAAGAGCATTGGAGTATTTACAAGAGTGGACGAAAGTGTGTAGCCAACGTTCGCGAATCGCTTTAATACGCGAGTCACGCGATTGCTTTTATACGTCGATGTCTTTCATCGAAACGATTCGTCGGTTGCGAATTCTAAATTCTTCGAATTTTTTCGGTGGAACTTTCTTCTTCTATACAAGACACACTAACGCGTAGAATTACATAGTAACGCGAGTATTCGTTGAAGAATAAACTGTTAGAGTATTGAATGTGAGTAATTGTATAGGTGTTCCAATAAAGATTAGTGACTTAATTTTCTTTTCAGCTGTAAGAGTAACGGAACGAACTTTCGGAGAAAAATTATTTCGTACGAAAAGGATCATCACCGATACGAACGATTAACACGGAAATTCGTATATTCCGCTCCAATTTTCACCAGACGAGACGTATCAACAAGAAAATTTAAACGTGTATTTCGAAACGTCAGTTTTGGAGCGAATCACTGTCAAGAAGCACGACCGGAACAATGGTCTGAATTCATAGTATTCATGCCGGGTCGCATGCACGATGCACATATGCACACTATCGCGGTGGGTGCAATACGTAGCATCGTGCGGCACGAAACGACGAGGTGTTGGCGTGCACTTAATCTATTAAATTGATCACTCGTAACTCGATAAATATTGAATCATTTTAGGGAACGCTTCGTTCGACGAAAACTTCGAGCGTACTTGTACTAATTACGAATCGATGCTTCACGAAACACGTCGTCTGAAATTAAATGTAAACGAATTGTCGGCAAAGAACACGTGTATCTCCGCTTGGTTAAAAATTCCAAAATATAAATTCTGATTTTACGAAAAATATTATAAGTTATTTCTCTCTCCGATAATCATAACATCGAGTAGTATAACTGGAGAATATACCGGACAAATAATACTACTTCGAACGATTCGAATTTTGAAGCTGCATTACGGAGCAAGGATTAACGTCGCGTACACGTTTTATTCCAAATTTTGTATTCGTTAAACAATATTTTAAACTCCAGCTCGATGAAATTATTACGATACGTTGAAATATGCATTTGGGAGCATCCGAATGAAATTGTTACAAATATCTCGCTCGATCCTTTCAATCGAGAAACAATTGTTTTTCAATTTTCAAACCGTTGTTTGATTGCATTTTGCTCGGAGGACTGGGCAAATTCCCACGAAACGGTGAACTAAAATAACGCAATTCGTGTATATCGTTTCTTAATCCACTCAGTCCGACCGGAGTGACCCCCTCTGTGCAATTTTTTCCATAGCTTGAGTTCACTCGATCTGCCAAAGTGAATTCTCTCCGGGGTTGCGCGCCAGAGTTTATTTCGACAGGACATTTGCAAACTGCGAACGACCTGGCTGTCTTTATTTCTGTCTCTCTCCCCCTTTCTGCGTTTATCTGCCTTTCAAATGCCCCCATTTTTGATTGTCCGGCAAACGATACCAAAGGATTCATTTTTCCAATAATTTTTTTTGTTCCTTGTGCAGCTTCGACGTACGTTCTGTTTTTTTTTTTTTTTATTTTCTTTTTTCTTTCGTACGAACGATCGTTTCGTTGAATCACGTGCGCCATTTCGCGAGTTGCTCGAGAGGGAAATTAAACGATAACGAGAAGTAGCAGGTTTAGGTTCTGTTAAATATTTCATGAATAATTCAGGTATCCATGGCGCTAGACCGGCGCGGCGTTGGCATCTATTTACTTGCATTAATTCCTAATCGTTCGTCGAATTGGCAGACAGCCACTAGCCAGTCGCTTGATGGGTGACCAATTTGATGAAACTGGTGAGATGTCAGACCCGGATCAATCTTCATCCTCGAGAGCAATTAGTGCCCGCGGTGAATCAGTGCGCCTCTATTATGGATCTGCCTCCACTTTATCGAATATGTCTTGGCGGTTTGCGTTCGAGTGGAGACGTTTGAAGATCCACGAAACAATTCGTTCGACACTTCGAACGTCACGATGATTCCTGACGATCGACTCTGTGATCTTGCAACGTTTCTTCGAATCTCGTGAAGACTGAAGCTGGATCATTTTTTATCCGTGCGAAAATCACGCATAAACAGATTCCAAAATGTAATTTTTTTTCCTTGCATCTTACGAATAGGTCTATTATAGAGAAAAAATATAGGTTTATTATAAAAGAAAAATCAGTATATTAAGAAAACAAATAATATTTATTCATTTCTGCACAATTTCTACTGAAAATTATTACTCTATAAATACTCTATAACTATAAATTATCGTACTCTCGTACAACCACCGTAATAATACGCAGAATTTGAAGCAGTCTTGAGAGGGAGATTAAGAGGGTTGGTCTCGCCACTTACACCTCATGAACCTAGAGTACCGATTTACTGCACGCTGCTATCCAAAGTTTATAGCCTTGACCAACAAACTTTCCTTAATTACATATACTCTTCTAGAGATCCCACCATTAGTTACGAGAAACATCCTACTTTGGACATTTTCCTACTTGTGTTTAGCTTAACTTACTTCCACCCTACAACTAGACACGTTTAAGAATATTTAACGCGAGATCTTCTAATCGAAAATGATCTTCTATAGATTTACAGACATCCTGACAATCGTCTTAAACTTTTTAAACTCTCGTATCTAATTAATCCATTATTAAACAGAATAATTCGGAAAAATGAGCAAACAATTTAAAGACGTACAATTGTAACTGACTTTACTGTTTGACTTCCGAACGAATAGAGTCTCTTACAAATATACTAAGCGCGAACAAAGTAATCAGAATTCGTTTGGTAAACGTTGCAGAGAGAAATGCAATGGCACAAAACTGCACTGTTATTAGTCGAGATTTTTTAGGCGGTACAATTAAATGAGTGGAGCAGGTAGAAAGAATATGACTTTCAGGCCTGTAAACTGCCTCGAGTGGAACCTGAAATGAGGCCATTGTTTTATGTTTTCACTGGATGTCGCTCCGAGGACCGGGCGTCTGACCAGCAAGTGTCGGAGCAACATTTCTTAGAGGCCTGCAGACTCTGCATTAAATTATGCTTCCACTATTATACTGCAACTATGGAAATACTAATGTATTAAATGTTACTTCACAAATGTAGCAAAACTCGAGGAACGTCGTTTCGTATTATCGTACAAAATCATTAGGTTTATATTAACTTTTTATAGAATAGAAAAGAATGGAGTAAAATGAATTGGCAACGTACAATTATTTCGTAGAGGAGAGAGAAAAATTGTTCTATTTCGCAAAGAAAGGTTTTTTCTCGTTTATTCCCGTAAACGTGATTTACTATATTTTTTACGTTCGAAATATTAACGAAAAATGTTTAATTATTTCACAGAGGGACATCTGTCCTTTTGAACGTTGACTGGTCCACCGTTCGGCAAACATGAAAAAAATTTCGTAGCGGTTCAATTTTGTAGGAAAAATCGTTTATTCTTTATTTCCGTAAAAGTGCTTTAACGTATTTTTTACGTTCGGTAAATATCAACGAAAATCGACATCCGTCCCTTTGGAGTTCGGTAAACTACGGAAAACATTTTTTAATAATTTCGTAGAGGTTCTATTTTCCAGGAGAACTCGTTTCTTCTTTATTTCCGTAAACTTGCTGTAACGTGTATTTTACGTTCGGTAAATAGCAACGAGAACTTTTTAATTATTTCGTAGAGGGACGTGTGTCCCTTTGATCGTCGATTGCTCCATCGTTCGGTAAACATCGAGAAAGATTTTTTAATCGTTTCGTCGAAATTCTATTTTCCAGGAAAAGTCGTCTCTCCTTTATTCCCGTAGACTTGCTTCAACGTATGTATGTTTTACGCTCGGTGAATGCGAACGAAAACTTGTTAATTATTTCATAGAGGGACGCGTGTCCCTCTGCTCCCCGTACGATTGCTCCACCGATTCCTTGTTCATCGTGATAAGTGCACCGTGAATTTTCCAATGTCAGAGAGTTCCCCTCGCGGCCACCGTTCAATGTCTCCCCCGTAGATGTACACACGCGAGTCCCGTGCATGAATTATCCAATAGATTCGGTGAATTATGCACAGTGACGTATGCCCCGCGGAGTAACGATACTTTTACCCGGGTGGAAGCGAAGGGACGTGGCGGAGAACCCGGTGTAGCTGGGCTCATTGGGCTTCCCCCGTTTGTCTCCCTGCCTTGGGAGCGTGTTCTCTCTTCGACCGACATTCATATTTAAGCCGCGTTCCTCCTAATTAGGCCGCCATCTTGACAAGCTCTAAATTCACAAGCATTGTTCTCGTCGGGCCAAGTCATGCTTTCGGCGCCCAGTCGACCAACGAACGATGAATACCCAGCTTTGTCGTCGGACTTTCCATTTCTTGGCTAATATCGCCCGCAAAAAGACGCATTGTCCTCTTTGCGAGCGATCTTTCCTTCGATCGAAGTCGATTACGAGACGTTACACTCGGAACGTAAGAAAATTCGAAGTTCCGCGCCAATGGGAATCCTCGAAAGACGCGCGCAAGTTCGCGATTCGCGCAGTCGACGAACGAACAATGAATACACAGCTTTGTCGTAGGATTTTCCATTTCTCGGTTAATATCGTGAGCAAAAAGACGCATTGTTCTCTCTACGAGCGATCTTTCCTTCGATCGAAGTCGATTACGAGACGTTACACTCGGAACGTAAGAAAATTCGAAGTTCCGCGCCAATGGAAATCCTCGAAAGACGCCCCGTCGAACGACGTCAAAGAGAAACCGGTCGTTGAGATTCCCCGAACCAGCAGGATTTTAAATATCTCGGGTCTGTAACCGGCTTAACGATGTTTCTGAACGTTGCTGGCTTTTCAACGGGAAGACTTGTTAATGGTTTTCGTCGTTAAGCGCGGCTACGTAGCGGAAAGAAAATTAAAATCGTTCGGGTATCTGCATACGACACGACCGGTAGAATCTCCGGTTGAAATCCCGGGGAAACGTCTAACGCAGACTCTTTCTTTCGCGATCGCGGCGAGTAGGTTTGCTAAAAGCTTTTCCACGGTGCGCGCGAAAGGAAAATAACCTGTTCCTTAATGCCCGGTTTTTATTCGGATCTTGCGTTTCTTCGAGACAGTTGCTCTGTATATTATCCGTTCGAGGATCGGGGGACGAAGAGAAACAGCGGAGAGATCCGTATCGCGAGCGAGACTCGCGCAAAGTGTGAATCTCTAGGAATATTCTCATCGAAAACGATCGTTGCTCGCTCTCGATCTCGAACGTACGTGTCGCGGTATAGGTGTGAACCTCGCGCTCGAGTGTTCCAAATTCGTCGAGGAATAGAAGAAGGAACGATTTCGAATCGACGAGCCTGGCCGTCTCCACTCGTCGATGCGATTCAACGTTTTAACCCTCTCGTGGGTTCTCAAAGAGGGAAGATTAAAATTGAAGCGGACAGAGAACGCGAAGAGTCTCCGAAGTTCGAACTCCTCGTTACCTTGTGGCTCGTGGTCGTTCGGTGGATCGGGGGAATGAAAAAAAAAAAGAAGAAATTACTATCTGCCGATGGACGGGGCGTCTGCGACGATGAATTCGAGATATACCCCTGGGAGTAGAAATCTCGAGTAGAATTGGACCGCGAGGGTCTGCCGCGCAAGCATTCCCAGCTTTCGAGTTCAGACTGATACGGCGCCTACGTCTAGTCGCCGGCTGGCGTCCTCGAGGCTGCATCGAAGAGTATGATAGGGAAAACGTCTCGACCGGGGCACTCGGTGTAAACTGCGATTTGCATTCGAACCGATGTTCCTGCCGACGAGTCGAGCACTCGCCATGCTCGGTTGTCTACGCGTTGAGAAATTCCGAGTCCCCGGTTGTATATTTGCGAAACGTTCGAAGTTATCCTTCCGTGTTATCGAACGGTCCGGTGGTCGGACGGTCCGAAAATCGTGCACGGTTCTAGCCGATGAGAGGGCAGCGAGCCATAATTATCTTTCGAGAGCAAACATATTTCGCTCGCCGATGGAGATTGTTGTTGCTTGTTGTCGAGCCATGTTTCGTATACTCTGGGTGTGCGCGTTTGCGTACGAGAAGTCTCCAAGGAATATTTGTACGCTGGCTGGATGACTAACGAGGTTATCTCCGAAGTTTCGGAATATATGGAAGGCAGAAGGTGAGGTGGTGACACGATCGCTTTGTCAGACGCGAGCGTGAAAGTTATCCAAATGGTACCTTTGTTTCTATAAATGGAACGGTGCGGGTGTCTTGACACGAGTTACGGATGTTTTTCGGACAAGTTCAACCCACGTACGCAAGAATGATCGTGGAATATAAAATAATATATTATTCTTCAAACGACAGAGAGATTCCTACCGAACTGTCTTTCTTCGTGTCGGTATAATTTTAGTACGAATCACCGAAGAGGACCCGATGAATCGAGAGACGATTAAAATCATCGTGTCTGTACTTCTTTGGGAAATAACGTAATACGGTCTGCCAGAGGTAGCAGTATCCGTCGAACGAGTACCTTTGCGAATAAACTC
Organism: Ptiloglossa arizonensis; assembly: GCF_051014685.1. Lineage (NCBI taxonomy): Eukaryota > Metazoa > Arthropoda > Insecta > Hymenoptera > Colletidae > Ptiloglossa > Ptiloglossa arizonensis. Next base: position 12,258,343 of record NC_135058.1, read on the forward strand.
TGCTTCTGTACGTATTCGTGAAATATCCTCTCCGGAGACAGGAAAATTTCAGAGAAAGAGAAAGACAGACGAGAGAGAAAGAGAGAGAAAAAGAGAGAGAACGCTGCTCCGTGCTAGCAGACAATGCCACTCATTACGTCGAGTAATTGATAGGAGGGAAGAACTGGTGTACGTAGACGCCGTAATAAGGGCAGCCTAACGATAAAAGGGCACGGTAAGTGGCACGTGTCAGTGACTTCAGAAGTTCTTCAGACGAATGCTACCTCCGTCATCCTCGAAATATTACCTTCCACGGTGGTGCGGGTACTTCGTTTCACCAGAGTCCGACGTCTGTCTTCCCTCGCGCGTTGTGTCGCCACTCGTTTTCACTCGAAGCTCCCCTCCCTGCTTAATTAACGGAACTTCTGACACAACACCCGCGGACTGCGTGTCACTCTCGTTCCTGGTTACGCGAAACCAGCACGTAGCAGCCACGTTTCGAATCTCCGTTGACTTTCTCGCGTTCTCTCGTCGTTGTCTACCACCGTCGTACCGTGGCTTCTGTATTTTTATTTCGTCGTGTGGTTTTATCATCCGAGGCAGCAACAGTGAACGGGTTCACGACGTTGCTCGTACAAGGATCCACACCGAACCTTATTGCTCGAAACCTCACGGGGAACGAGGTTTTGGTCTTCGTTACAGCCTGCTGTTGCAGAGTTACGAACATAGCGATTTATCGCGCGGTAGTTGGCAATACTGTTGCACGATTGTTCGAACGATCGTCCCGAAGTGTTCGAAGTCGTGCAACCTACCTTACAACGCGCTAAACGCGAATATAGCCCTGTCGGGTATCATTGTTGCAACTCGTGCAACTCGTTGTGGCGGAACTTGCTACGCCTATGGCGCTTGTTGAATCTACGGTAGAATCGGCCAGGTTTATACGGAACGAGTAGTTTAATTTCAGAATTTCCAGAACTTCAACTCGTGGAATTTACTCACGTAATCGCTGCGTTCTCGTTAAACGGTTACAACGCTACAAATTTTCATTTGGAATCGCGTCGCGCGTACCTGCACGAAGATATTGAATCGCAACCGGCGAGTACAATTCCAGAAGTAATTGAAGAATTGCTTTTCATTTTCCATTCGTAACCCGAGAATTTATTTGCGTTGTACGGGCAGCCTGCTTCCTGATGCTGGGCTCGTTCCACGGATTAATTTCTTCGTTTATCTGGCGAGCCTTGGATAACAAGAGACTCCTTCCAGGAAAATAAGAAGCTTTGGGTAATTATAGTCTACCGTTCGAGGAGCTTGTTTTTATTACATCATCGGCCGAGAGTAGCACCAGTGTTCTCGACTTCCAGAAAACATTAATAATGTAAAAACATTAACGATTAAATGGTGTATAAAGAATGCCTCGCGAATCGCGTAAAGTAACTTCGATTTTATCATGGCAATCGTGAAACTTTGAGTTATTGCACTTACAGAATAACTCTTCCAATTACCAGTATCCTTGTATATATACATTACACGTTCCTTTGTAAAAAAAATGAATTTCACACTCGATTATTATCGCGATAAAACTTCCATAAAGGTCAGAAAATGTAAAATAAGCGAAACTCGAGAAACGAGTTTCAATATTTAAAAATCTTACTCGTTGGGGTATAGCGATTTGCATTTTTCTCGCGCTGTGTAATTAGCTGTGACGATCCACCCTTTAGTGAAAATGCTTCCGACGCCACGATCCGAGTAGAAATTTATCTGCATTACGTTGGATGTTAATTACGTGTTTCAAAGTTAGCGAGCGCAATGAGAAATGCTCTGGCTGCCGTTCGTTGATAAAAAAAGAAGAAAAAAAAAAGAACGGTAAAAAAGAAAGGGCAGCTACCGGCGCCGCAGTTACCCTGTTTCATGGTGTCGGTTGAGTTGTAAGCATCGCTAAACTTGAAACTGAGCTGTCAGCCTTTAATAGACCGCAATTAGTAGGCTTTGCAACGGGCCGACTTCTAACGCCAGCCGTTACTAATTACGGATATCACGTTCACGCGATATTCAGAATTACACGCGACGTTATCGCGTTCCAACGATGCGACAGCGAACGAACCGTTGAAAACAATCGGGTAATTATTTTTTCCGAGTACTCGATCAATTACAGCGAACGAATAGGCAATCATTATTGGTACTTCGTATCGTAATTGTTCTACAAGAAGGATGTAGAAACAAGAATAATATGTATATGTGTTTGACGAAGATGGTAAAGATGACTCCAAGGTCACTCTGCATCGGATCGTTTGATTTATTGTGAATAGAATATTAATAAGAATACAAGTCGGTATGTGTCATGTTCGTAACATCACAGATCATTGAATTTTCTGATTTTTGTTATTATTATACAGATATGAATATGTGGTACTGATAACCTTAGAATGACCTTCAATATCAGGGGAGAGTTTTAAAATGTACCACGACGAACGAAACGTTCTCATAGAAAATAGAGTCTTCGTAGAACGAGGAATTTTTCAAAATATTTTTCTTACATTTCGAATGGAGAACCGCGTCTTCGATTCTCGTGGTTATCCGTCCTTGAAAGTCAGCCTCAATCGTCCAGTCTGTATCAACCAATCGAGTACAGCGACGTTGAGCTCTCGCGCTTTCGTTCGAAGAGTTCTCGTTAATTTACGATTGCGAATATCGTGGTATTTGTTTAAAGAAATCGTTCGGTCCACTCAAGTTCGAAAAACCTGTTTTTCCCATTCGGCCCGTACTCTTTAACTCCACACACGAAACGTTTACCAACCTCGTGCCTCCATCTGTTGCGACGCTAATTGCGAATGGCTGTCAGTGCGAAATGTCCACGTAGAATGAAATATGAGCCACAGCCACGGTGTGGAAAAGTGCGCGTAAATTGTTTCTCGTCGTTTATTCATCGACTCAATTATCCGCGAGGGGCATCATCGAATAAGCTGAAAAACGCTCGTATACCAATTACCGCAAATTAATAGGGGGACGTTCGTTACAAAACGACCGGATTAATGACGGATTATCGTTAGATTAAACTAACGCGCACAAAAAAAGAAAAAACGTGCACGTTACCGTTCGCGACCACCTGTGTTTCATCGACAAATTGCAAGTACATTGTAATACGTTTCTATACGTTAAATACGTTGTTTTCACGAACGTTCCCTAACCGTAATTATCGTGCATACGTTAAACGTACACGTTTATTTCTTTGTATTTTTCAATTTTATATAGTTTCAATTGAAATTTTACGCACACCGAATCTCCAAGGCAATAGCTCTTTCGAACAAATAAATGGAAGACTTTTTTATGACGAAAACACGAACAAACGACCGGAGCACCTAGTAATCGATTCACGTGGATGTTGTTTTCGCACACGACTCGTTCCCACGTATCGATGACGATAACGATCTTTCCTACATTTGTTATTCCAAAGAGGGATCAGAGTCGGCAAACACAGGCTTTACCGTGAAATCCGAGCCCGAATTAATATCACCAGCAGCGAATGACATTAATGCATTCACTTGCACCCGGGGATATCCGTATCGATTGCTCCCGGCTATTATTTTCGGAATCGACAACGTAACCGTGCTCGATCGCGTCGAAGAGCGCCCGAAAATCACTGCACCGCATGTGCAACCTGCATCCGTACGTTTCGATTACGTATTTTCCCGTTTCCTGATCAAATATTTGTGGTTAAGTCGTAACGACGATATTTTAGCTGCATCTTGTCTATCACGCTCGTTTGCACTTCCGACATTATTAATCTTCCATATTTGTATATATTGAAACAAATTTGGTACATCACTGGAATTTATACATATATATATATATATAATACTTCAATGGCAAAGAAAATTCTCAGCGTTATCGTCTCGTTGAGAAACGTTCGTACGTTTGCGCGAAGACGTTAAATAAATAAATAAAAAATTAAGATGAATTCTCAGCGAGCGAGTGTCGGTCTCGTGACGAACGTAGCTCGCGTTAATTGGAACGGTAGTCGCGATCGCAGTGACACTCGGTTCCTTTGTATCTTTAGCGTAGTTTTTCCGTTAGAACCGGCGTCTCGTTATCGGGGTGGATATAATGACACATCGATGGCGAGTTGTGCTCTAATCGGGACGAGTGGTTCGCCCCGTACCCGAGCGTGGCTCTCGAGTGGTTCATCTCGACGCAATGAAATCTAGTGGTTCAATCTGGAGGCAGTGGCCAGCCGCAGGGCTGTTTGTGTTCGCCCGTGTTAGCTCTGACCGGTACACGAGGATCATTCATCCCCGGAGTGGAGTTCCCGTGCAACGCAGAATGCTTTCCGGCCGAATAGAAATTCAGCCAGACCCGCCTCGTTAACTATCATGTCCACGCAAGATGGTCGATGTACACTCAACGGTTTCGCCGCTGATGAAAGCACGCCGAGTGCATTCCACTTGGACTTCTTCGATGGGCTGTACCATCTTGAGGAGAATGCGCGCGGTGATCTTATCGTGGATATTTTTTTCCAATATTTGAATCGAATCTAGACTGTTATTTTCAGGAGATAGTTATTCATATTCCGGAGAGTGACTTACACTGGTTCGTATTTAACATAAACACTCCAATTGGACTTCTGGGATGAGTACCAGTACGAGTACTACTACTTCTCGAGGAGGATGCAAGCGGTAATCTGATCGTGGATCTATTTTAGGAATATTAAATCGAGACTAGAGTGTTATATTTAAGAACCAGTTTTGTATTTTATAGACAGTTAGTAATCCAGTTTACGTGATGCTACGTGATCTAACAAATTCGGAAATCGGTTAAAGATTTAACCGATCGGTTAAAGACCATCGGTTCAGCGATGAAAATATTCAAAAATTCGCACGCGTTACTTTCAATATCGCCGTTTATTCCTCGGTTCCGGTATCCATTGATCAATGACCGGCGCGCGTTAACCGAGAAACGATTTCTTCTCGGGAAATTTTCGAAAAAATCAACCCCGAGCGTTCTCGCGCGGGATGGTTAACGATCGTAAACTTTGGCCTCGTCTATTCAAAGGTGTTCCATCATCGATGAAACAACACCCGGTGGCTTCTTGCCCGGCTTCTCGGAGGGCCCTTAATCGCGTTTTTTTTTTCTCCCTTCTAATCATTTCTCCCGCGGGACGCGACGATTTTTATTTATCTCGGACAAGCTGAAAACGTCGGGTGGAGAAAGAACACGCTGCGCGTCACGGAGCGGGACGTGATTAATCGTCGAGTTGCAACGACGACGACGAGAACGACGACGACTCCCTTCACCTCGCGAGAAACTCTTCCCCCTAGTCGTCGGCTTCTGAAAGGCAGTCGAAGGAGCGGAGGAAACGTCGCGAGCCCGGACGCGGCGGGCGCAAAGAAGGCCATTAGAACGAAATAGGTCAATTAACCAGATTCGTATCCTGTCGTAAGTATCTCTGCGTGACATAAGGTGGGAAAAAGGGAATCCGGTGGTGCTCTTCGAGAAACGGAGATGGAGACGAACGAGATGGAGAAACGGCGGGGGCTCGACGTCACGAGGGCACCCGTCGTGCTTTGCGGAAGGTCGACCGAGAAGAGAGAGAGTACGTGGGTGCTTGCACACGTGTGTCTCTATATACGTGTGTATACGTGTGTATATATATATATATATATATATATATATATACTTGTACACGTGTGTAGACGTGCGCGCGGGACAGAGGACGAGCGTACGAGGGAGAGAACTCGGCTTAATTGGGGACGAGAGGAGGCTCGTAATTTCGCGTCGCGACGCGAGGGCACCGATGCCCGGGCGCCGGTAATTTGTAATCCGTATGCTCAGACATCGCTACGCTCCTGACGGACCAAGATCAGGGTATTAACGGGGCCGCGATCGCGCGTGGCATCGCATAACCGAGTCCCACCAACCGCGACACGAACCATATGGAATCGACGGTCTTGGATTCCTGGAACGCGAAACACAACCGCGACGACTGTACACACTTCGAATTTGTATTCCTCGTATTGTTCGATCGCGCGGCTCGTTCGACTCGTGTCTCGCGATTGGATAGAGAATCGATGAGACGTCTCGCGAGGGATTTCTCGACCGACGTCACGGACCGGAATCAAAGACGAGTTTGCTCGTGTCGGGCGAAATGATTAAAATTGTCGAAAGAAGCGTAAATTCGTGCGAGGACAGTAACGCGTGAACGTAAGTAATTAAATATCGTGTGTATAGGATATGACAAAGTCGATTTGCAAGAAGAGATGGAAGAATAGAGGACGAGTTTGCTCGAGCGATATGATTTAAATTGTCGAAAGGAGCGTAAATTCGTGCAAGAATTGCAACGCGTGAACGCTGTTGCTCTTGTTTGGAGTCTACGTTGATACATCGACGTACGAGAAAAAATGATAAAAGTTAAATTAAAAAAAAAAAAATTGAGTATCGTACACGTGGAAGAATAAAATACAAAAATTCCAAACCGTGTAATTTTAGATCACACGTACTTTATTCTCTGTGTAGAATAAACGATGGTAATGAACATTACCACCAACTTTGGAACTATAACGCTAGGTAAATGTTTGGCAAAACAATGTCTATCCGGATAACCAATTTAGCGTTTAATTTAATGAAAACGTTTACAACGTTGTATGTACGGTACGTGCGCGAGGAGATTGCGTTTAGAGTTATGGCGGGTCCCATTCGTTCAGGGGCCATCTCCTCAGGCGCGTACGGGACAGATATACACACATCCTTATCACGTCTAACGAGATTGCCTCTGAACAAATAGAACCTGCCATAACTCTAGACGCAATCTCCTCGCGCTCGCACCATAGGTCTTCTTCAATCTACCATCCCACGAGTAACAAGAAAAATTGTTTTATAACCGATAAATCAGCGGTAAATGGAAGTAAATTATCAAGTTCGATAGAACAATTTACGAGGATCTAGTGGAGTATTTGCAAATATTTAACGCGTTGTATTGGACGACACGATATTTACAATCTTATTCCGTTCTTATCGTTCTTTATTGTGAACTAAGTTTTTACTATTAGCTTTAATTGGTATTGTAAATATTTTATTGTTTCGAGGAACAATATTAGCTTTGCTCAATTAATTCGGATTAGGTGTCTGTTTTTCGTGATGGTTAAAAGGAAAAGGGAACGAATTTGTTAACTGTCGTCGGCAAATTTTCCGTCCAGACATTTGAACGAATATGTAAGGATTTTCCTGGAAGAAAATCTAAGGAACTAACATCTCGAAGGAAAAGTCAATGGTTGGTAGAGCGTATGTTCGCCACCATGAGAAAAGGCTGAGCATTAAGAGTTGAGTTATCGTCGAAAAAACTCTCGTCACTTTGTCGACTGTAGCTTTCCTTTTACGGGAGCTACAAAAAAACGTTTTTGAGACGAAGGAAATGGATATTTTTGTAACTTTACTCGAGCATTATTCTTGCAGATTCGTAGAAATTTAACTGGAGCAAAATTATTGCAGATTCGTAGAAATTTAACTTCAGTGAAATCATAGTAGATTCGTAGAAATTTAACTTTAGTAAAATTATTGTAGATTCGTAGAAATTTAACTGAGGTAAAATCATTGTAGATTCGTAGAAATTTAACTTCAGTAAAATTATTGTAGATTCGTAGAAATTTAACTGAGATAAAATTATTGCAGATTCGTAGAAATCTAAGTGGAGCAAAATTATCGCAGGTTCGTAGAAATTTAATTCGAGCAAAATTATTACAGAGTTGTAGAAATTTAACTCGAGCAAAATTATTACAGAGTTGTAGAAATTTAACTCGAGCAAAATTATTACAGGTTCGTAGAAATTAAACTCGAGAAAAAAATGTTGTAGATTCGTGAGAATTTAACTCGAACAAAATAAAAATCGAATGTTTGCATTGGACGAGAATTCAGTTTTCTCTGATTTGAAAACTTCGAGGCGGACGACATTCGATTACGCGTAAAACCATTGGGATGTGTACGAATAGATACGAATCTGTATTAAAGAAGCGGATTACGGTTTTCTCTCGAAAGAAACTCGTTCCCAGCTCTGTGCAATTTCGTTTAAGATCATGTGCAGAACTAAGCTGCAACTATTACCGGCTCTTTGGAATCTCTCAAAGCTTTCCGTTTATACGTTTTTCCTCGTAAGGGTACACTTTGCAGACGGATAATTAAATGGAAAAAAGATATTGCGGATTGTCGATGTAAGACTATCGCAGTAATTGCTTCTTGCTTATTTCTTGCAACGGTCGTTCGTTCTGAAGTAAATATTCGACATTTTGAAAATTGTTGAAACCAACTATTATTTATACAGTGTCTGCAATTTCTATAAAGATAAAATAATAATAACAACGTATTCTCTCTTCTAATTCTTCCGCGTTAAGTCGATCGCTAAAAACACGTTTTCGAGGAATCGCAATTATAATTCGATTGTTTGTACTAAATCATTTGACACACTCGACACGATTAACTACTGATCGATACTGTTCCAGCTTTAAAAGGGAATTAATAATAACACTTCGTTCTTATCAGAGTAGAATATAATGGACACGGTAGACAAATATTTGTCCTTTTTCGAACAGAAGGCTGAAGAAATTTGATTTCGTTCATAGATGGAGGAATTTCTATTTGAACACCGTAAAGAGTTGTGCATTATATATTGCGCTTGCTTTGATAATTTCGACAAATTTCCCAGCCTCTGACAATCTAAATAGAAATACGAGAGTTCGCGCTGTAACGAGAGACGGCGGCAGTACATTTTTAATTATACTTTAAAACGCAATATTCGCTGATATTCCAGTCCTCCACGATGGAGGTCGTAATGAAAAGCCACTTATTGAGGTACAACCCGGCATTATAATCTCCCGATTATAAAGAATTCTTTGAAAATCTCGCGGGTGGACTGATTCTAGGCAATCGAATTATCCTCGAGCGTCAATAATGAAATATTTTAATTTTCCACGAGAAGACGCTGAAATTTACTACGATAAAAATACTGGTCCCCGGAAAAAAAGATACGTCTTCCGTCTTCCGTACTATTAAAAATACGATAAAAAATATCGAACGCGAAATTTGCTAGAAAAATAATTTTTTCAAAAATTATTTTTCTGTAGACAACTTACAATTAATATTTCCCTAACGATACCGTGTTGTCTTTTCCTTCACGAAGTTAAAGAATCAATCTTTTTTTTCCATAACTGAGAAACATTTGATTCAGTCCCGTCATTACATAAAATCATTGATCGTAATTTCTCCACTGTTTACAATTCTCTGTACGCAGCAAAAATCATTGAACTTTTTCGAAACTCCGGATAAACCATTAGCGTGGCTTGGCCCCCGGTAAGTGATTTCCAAAGTCACGAACGGTCACGGTTAATAGAGAAGTATCTCAAAAAATGATTGATGCCCGGTTGCCTGCTTTACATGACTGCAGGGAAGATTAATGTCCGCCAGATATGGTATATCTGCATTAAGACGTGAGTAATAGTTCTCGGCGTAGCCAGTTGATCCTTCTGATATACGGACGCATCACCAGCGAAAATATACATGTACGCACGGACATGTACGAAGATCGATTCGACAAACTGGGTACAGAGGTTCTTATCGTCGGTCAGCTTCTACGCCAGTCTCTGCCCGCTGCTACTACCGATGGTTTACCCACGAATTCGGGCCAAAGCATTCGTGTATTTACCAGAACGCTCAATGAAAATCTGGTGGGGGTTACGATCTGATCGATGCTCCTTCGACGGGTTTACTTTGTAACGTGCACTATCAACGATGCACCCGAACACGTGTTCCAATGACGAATACGATTTTACGTGCGTTCGAGGCATCGATCGATGCATAACCTTCTATTGTACGTTTTGCTGTATCGTTCGATATCTGGACAATTTGGAATATTATTACGAGCGAAATTTACCGAAATCAACAGCTTGGTAACGATGTGACACAGCAAGTCCCGCTTTCAAGGGATAGAATAGAGGACGTTGATTAGCTTGAAAGCGGGGTAGATTGGAAAATTGAAAAGAATACTCTTCGATGGTATTCAAATTGAAGGATTAGAATTTTTAGAAAAGGTTGTTTTACTTTGAGTTAGAATTTTGTGTTTGAGAAACGAATGATTGTGCATTGTTATGAAAATGCAATTTGTGAGAGAGAAGATAAATTTTTTTTTCAATGGTGAACATCGCTTATAAGCACTCTTTGTAGTTCCTCGCAGTAGCAATTTTCATGTCGAACCGAGATCGCTGAGAATAGCGGAAAGGTATTGCTCGAATCCGGGGTAAAAATTGTCGCTCTAAAGCGGGATTTCCAGGGCGAATTTCCATTTGCGATTCTCGCGAAAATAAATTGCGCGCAAATGTTTTAAATACCGAATAACCGAAACATTGCTTCTCCCCCCACGGAAAACGATCGGTCCCGTTTCTTTCACACTTGTTTAAAATATTTCACGTGTAAATCATTTTTCGTATTCACTTCACCGTTGCGTTTTTTCCGCGTAAAATGACAAGAGGATCCGTGTAAAAAATATACGCTTCCGTTTAAAAATCTGGGCGCGATTGTAAAAAATGCACGCATCGTTGCGTTCGTGAAAAAAGAAAAAAAAAACAAAAATCTGGTTCCGTGAATGCGGTGTTCTTTGATCCATTCACCCTTTTGCTCTGACAATTTGCTGCCCCGATTGCAATCAGAAACAACGACGCAGCTTATACCGGTATCCGTGGTGCGCATGTCACGAGCACCACGAAATCATCCCACAGTATCCTCGTTAGAGATTCATTTTCGAACCGCGGACAAAATTCAACGACGCCGCGGCTATTTATTATAAAATCTCCGTGTCCCGTTGTTGGTTGTTCGCAATCGATAAAAGCCTACGTAGGACGTATCCAGAATGTCCGCATGATAAATATTAAAAATTTCTCCCACGGATACACCATCGAACGTACAGAGGATTCCGTTCTCCATTTTTCTGTTTCCATTTCTCTGTACTCCATTTTTTTGTTCTCCATTTTTTTGTTCTCCATTTTTTTGTTCTCCATTTTTTTGTTCTCCATTTTTTTGTTCTTCATTTTTTTGTTCTTCATTTTTTTGTTCTTCACTTTTTGTTCTCCATTTTTTTGTTCGCCATTTTTCTGTTCTGCATTTCTTTGTTCCCTGTTTCTCTGTTCTCCATTTCTCTGTTCCCCACTTTTCTATTCTCCGTTCTTCTGTTTTCCATTTCTCCGTTTCCATTTCTGTGTTTTCCATTCCTCCGTTCTCCACTCTTCAATTTTCCATTCCTCTGTCCCCCATTTTTCTGTTCTACCATTTCTCCGTTCTCCGTTTCTCTCGATCCTCTTACCGGTGTGTCTACAAAGTGGATGAAACGCGGGAAATCACGAACAACCGGGGGTATTCTGGCTCACAGAGACGACGAGAGAGACAGAGAGATAGAGATAGAGAAGTATCGCGCAGGATGACGCGCCTCGTACCACCGGAAGTATTTTCGAAACGCGTTTATCGATTTCAATTTCGAACGCGAGTCGCTCGACTCGTTCGCTCGCTTGCGCGATTACAATGGCGGGTAGTACTCGAGCCCGAGCTAACCCGGAAGGAACTCCTCCGAGAACGCGATAAAAGAAAGGTCAGACGAGCGTATGAAAATCCGTGTGTGGGTGAACCGAGGACGAGGGACGCCGAGGAGAGGGAAAGAAGCCCCCGGTACGGATGCACGACGATAAGTTGCGAGAACAGGAACAACCGGGGCATGCAACGGCAGCGGAGAAATGCTCCGAGGATGAACGTTTGGCTCCGAGATAGGATCAAACGAAACACGGGCTTGAAACGTTACATCCACCCCCCGAAGTTACTTCCTTCCTCCCGTCTCCGGCCTATCCACCCTCCTACAGTCTCTTCGGTTTTCTCTCTTTCTCTCTGCGTCTTCCTCTATTTTCTCGCGTTTCGTCGCGCTTCGAGGAACAAAGATCTTCGACGAGCCCCCTCCATCTCGCTCGACGAACTTTTAACGCGAGTAGAATTTTGGTTTGCATATTTAAAGGGAGAGGGTGACTTGGATATCTTTCTTGGCACGAGAGTAATCGTTTCAGAGAATTTGACCGGTTCTAGTCGAAATTGAAAAAGAAATCTCGAAACGTGGGTACATCGAGAGTGTTCGATTCTTGCGTCTTGATCGATGAAATGTTAGTTTCGAGATGAGAGTATCTCTCCGAAATCAACAAATTTCTACCATAAAATACACAAGCACGCTGGGAATATTTTCTCTCGCGTCTCAATTTGTTATAATTTTTCAAAGGATTTTTTACGCCACTTTTTACATTTCGTCGTACGTTTTTCATAATTATGCATACTATATATAGCGTATTCACGGATACTCGTTCATTTGCATAACCGTACGACAGAATTCTCCCAGCTCTGAATAATATTAAATTTATGCTCGAAACGTGGATCTCCATTTGAATGTGGATATGATTTTTTAACAAGAGCTTGCCTGTTCTTTTCTTTTCTTTTCATTGAATTTTCAGAACCTCTTTAACGTGCTCAAATTTTTACATTGAAATCATTTTTACCTCGCGTATCGATAATTAGACGATCGAATCAGAAAATCGGTTTCCTATCGCGACTGGATAACGATATTCTCTCCTGTTCGTGACAGGGTTGGTTTCAGAAACCATTGATCTAGACGAGAAAATGATCGAATCGTACGACAAATATACGTCGAGTAATTTGAATATGATTTCGGCGGTGGACGTGCATGATTCGCTCACGTACGCGCGTGACACGTACATCGAAAGCGATCCAACATCTCCGTGCTCCAATAAACTACATACCACGCTGCAAGCGCTCTATATGCGCTCGCCTTTTTGTCTCGTTTGTTGCACAGTGCAGGAGGTAGTCCATTGCAACGTTCCGTGACTGTGTTGCTTGCGTCAGCGTTAAGAGGACACGTGGAGAATGATGTCAAAAGAGAACGGGTTGCTACGTAACCGGGAATAATAAAGAATTACATATTGTTTTACATTCGAATGTAAAAGCTCTCTGTAATTTTACAAGCGTTACGGAAAATTACTCGCTTTCAACGAAACTTTTAAATAATTCGCTCGGAGAAATTTCGGTTTACAACGCTTTTATCGCATACAGTATTCTACAATTGGCTTAGAATTTGCGTTTCACGCGTACTGGTCTTTTTGAACGAATTAAAAATGTGATACCAGTTATTTTGAATGGAAAAAAGAAAACTGTTCCGGAAAGATCGCGTTCTGTTCAACGAGACGCATCGTACAGTGTAAGTTTATTTTTTGAGAAGACGAAGCGATATTAATTTTTAAATCGCGAAACTTTGTATCTCGTGTTCCTCTTTGTTGACAGGATTGTAAATACTTGTCACATCGGTACGTTCTCGTTTCAAAATCTTGGGCCGCAAACTCAAAGTTTGCGAATTCACAGGGGTCTATTATTTATCATAGAATCTCGATAAATTTCACGTTTGAAGCCGACGTTACGTTCCCACCATTGTTTACGAAACAATGCTTAGCGAGATTCGTACTTTCTTATACGGTAAGCGATGTAAATTTTCCTTGGCCGTTTCCTCTATGACTCGCAACATTGTGCCCGTGTAAGGTGGCTCTTTCAAATGAAGCGCACCTTTGTGTTATTATGTTGAAATACTCTCGGTGTGCCGACACTCCCCACGCGACAATGGCGAAATCCCCAGGGAAAGAGATCAATGACTCACCGGGCGGTAGACACGCGTGCCCTTAGACAGTACTTGATACTCGGTAAATTTCAAATTCGCGATTCATCTATCGCATTGTGTCCTGCGAATGTTGTTGCAGCGGAATTTTACAGCGTGGGTAGTCAACGTACTCGACAAATCTCTATTGTCTACCAGCCATCATTTTTATACTTTTTTAATACATTTTTAATCTACCAAAAGAGAACGATGACTAATCGAGATTTACAAAGTGTGTGGGAGTTGTACAGAGTCACGAACTACTTTCACTCGTACAGAATGCATCACGATGTCTAAACAGTTACATAGTAAATCTGTGAAGGAAAAAAAAAACAATTCTCGGCTCGAAGTGCACTGAACCGAAATTAATGATACTTCAATACGAATCAGAGTCAATCCAGTCCTTGTGGATCGATGTGATTCAACGATCGAAGAAAATGGATAATTCGGAACGACTCGTACTCTATGATATGGAAGAGCTTATCAATGTCGATACTTAAAAAGAAAAGAAGGATAAACAGAGAAGGAAATCAAAGGTGGTTCACTCTCAACGGCGAAAGAACTCGAACGAACAAAAGAATCCCGAGGATAAACGTAGCAATCCTATCTCTCTGATTTTTCACCCTCTTTGATCCGTTTCCACCCACGCCCTGCTTTTCATCCGTTTTGGTGCTTCCGTTCTCGCTCTTCTTCTTTCCATGTTGCGGAGAAACTGTCGGACACGGATCGAGGGACGTTTCCACGATTTATAGTTCCGTTAACGTGTAACAATTCGGATGCACCGCAACTCAATTTATATTATTCCTGCGCCCGATGAGATATGGACTACGAACAACGCTAGGGGACGAGAAACTCGAGTGTACGGATCGGTGGTGCGCAACGAACTGTCCCTGTACAAAGTGTGTCGCTAGAATTTGTCAGGAATAACTTTTCGTTTGTTGGTGTTGGAAAAAAGTATCTTACGGTCAAGGTTATTCCAACATCACGTCCTGGTGTATCACTGAATTTATTCTCTCATCAACGTATCGCTACGTACATTATTTAAATACGTTGCAAATAAAAAATAAACGTGTACTCGTATTACTATAATTTTCCTACTACGATACATTTTCTTTCTCTTTTTTTTCCTAAAAAGAAAAGGGTCTAATTCCCGTGAATTGATAAATAGAATATTAAACCTTCCTCTTCGATGATTGCATCGTACAGTGACAACTGTGTCACGCGTGAAAAATTTTTTTCCGAATTCGACGAACGAGAAGTAACCTTAGAAGACGGTTCCTGGAAATTCAATCTATATATATACATTCACACTTGGAAGCCCACTGTGTTTCGTTAGCACGCGGTTTCGTGAGTTTGCGGCTCGGTTGCTACGTGCCACGCCAGAGAACGTGGCCTGATAAACGGAAATGACCACTCCCTTATCGCCGCGATTATTAATTGCGACTGGTCGTCATTATTAACCCGAGAAAAGCGCACGTTCTGGGACCGAGTCCGAATCCGATTAATTCGACGTGCCAGTGTATCGCGAGCGCGTTGTCACGAGCCTGGTAATTTATACGGGTTCGTACAAAGTTATTCTAGCGTAACACGCGTTTAAATGACGCCGCTTTGAAGCTCCGGCGTTCGTTACCGACCAGGATTGAATTTTGAATTTTCTCACGGAGGTGCATTGTGGTCCACGCGAGGAAAATTACACTCCGCGTAGATCGCGCTTCGAGGAAAACGTTGACTGGAATTTGAAAAATTTACGAAAATTTTCACGCTCGAATCGATCTATGCAAACGTAAACGTATCGAATGATACAAGTTTCTTATCGGGGAGTGAAAAGTTCGTGGTCCGGACAGCGAGAGGGATCGTTGGAAGAATTGACTTTTTCAAAGCACACCGATGGAAAACATGTTTTTCGCGTCTAACTTTCGCTCGTCATCGCGCCACTCGAGCTTTTAATGGAAAGTTCGATAGTTGAACGCACAGCGTAACGATAATGTCGGAAATAAATTGTCCGGGACTGGAGAATTTATTAGAAAATACGAGGAGGAAAGATACTGTTGCGTCGTCGACCCTTAATTTTAGTTTATTGTTGCACACCGCCTTCTGTTCGCCTATAATTAAAACACGAACAAAGGGATTCGAGATACGAGTCGCTGGCGTACCATACGAACTTTAAACGAGGACTTTACGCTCACGGAGAGGACAAATTTTTAAAACCTTTCTCCCAATCCTTCGTCCAACTTTAAATATGCAAGTCTTTTTAAATATTGTAACATTGACAATAACTACTAAAATTACGAATACGTCAGTACAATTGAATTAAATATTCCGATTGTATAACACGATTGTCATTGTGAGATATCACTTGACTCGACTTTGGATACACTGACACCAGATTAAGAAATAGTTAACAGTGGTGACAACATGATAGGCAGCAATTGCGACAACCACAGAGACACTACTGCAGTATATTTAGGTAAAATGTTCAAAACTCGATTACGAGTAATTCTAGTATCTTTCGATAAAAGAATCTATTATTTGAGAAATTTTTTACAGCGCCCTTTCACAGGAAAAATCTCGTTTCCGGTCACAAGGGTAATATTTAAGAAAACGAGATTTCTCGTCTAGGATAACTCACGTGTTCGGACTATCACGAAATGACTATCACCACCTTTTCCATCCTCGTGGAGAATTTCGCCGATCGTAAATACTCAATGCTCGCATCGTAAAAGAAATATCAGAATTATGTAATAAAAAGCGGTACAATTTCGTAGGAAAAAGAAACGAAAAGGCGAAACCGTGAACGTCAGCGGATATCATTGCAAAATTCATCGGTACTCTACGTCACATTGCTGTTTTTATACCTCCGCGAAAATTACGCTCCAATTCATTTGCGCGTGACTTTCAGTGCCCGTACAATAAATTCCGCTGCAAAAGAAACGAATCCGCCTCGTTTCCTCTTTGTTCTCCTCGCTCGCTCGCGCGCGCGAATATTTAATCCCGTTGCTCGTAACGCTCGTGCATCGACGCCCGATAAATTTTTATTTTAAATCTCTCTGGCTGCGCGCGCGCGTTTGCTCCGAGGTTTCAACCTCCGACAAATCAGCGCTACACGTGTTACTCGAGGTTATCTCATTCACCCTCCACCTGACCCCTTGCACGCCATCCCTGCATCGATTGTAAGTTCACGGTGTCGGGGCTCTCGATTAACGATGGATTCGAAATCGATCGAATCGCATCGAATCCGTGACGTTCGTTGCGAATTATTTCGCGTGTCATTAGCCAAGAGCTTTAAACACATAAAAGAATTCTTTCGAATTTACGAGGGCGGGTTCCGGAACGTTTGGAATTTTTTATATTAATTTCACATCGTTTAGAAATTGAACAGCAAAGTGCTGGAGATCGATCGAATCGTTTCGAATCTGTGACGTCGGTTGCGAATTATTTCGCGTGTCATTAGCGAAGAGCTTTAAACAGATGGTAGAATCCTTTCGAATTTACGAGGGAGGGTTTCGGAACGTTTGGAATTTTTTATATTAATTTCACATCGTTTAGAAATTGAACAGCGAAGTGCTCGAGATGAATCGAATCGAATCGAATCGTTTCGAATCTGTGACGTCGGTTGCGAATTATTTCGCGTGTCATTAGCCAAGAGCTTTAAATAGACGGGATAAATGGAATTCGCGAGGGAAGGTTCGACGTGTTTCGAATTTTTCATGTTAATTTCACATCGTTTAGAAATTGATAGCGAATGTGCTATAGATATCAATGGTCGAAACATTGAAAAATTCACGAAATTTGATATCGAACGGTGTACGAACCGATTGGAAAATCCGTAGTCTCGATTGTTTCGCGACTCCTCGACGGAATAGAGATTCGATCGGTGGTGGTGACGGTCGTTCAGCTCGCTGGAACACCATCCGGATCGGTGGATGGTCGCGTGACGAGGCTACCAGGCTCGGGTGGAAAGCAGCACCGGAGATTTATCGACATTTTCAACCGTGCTTCGGTATTTTCAATTATGCCCGGGCTTCGCGTACCAGCGGGATGATAATGTAAAATCAGACCCCCGGCGTCGCGACGGTGTACGGTTTACGTCTACGAACTCCTACGTCCATTTCTCGTTTCTCGTCCTCGTCCCTCGCTCGTTCCACTTCCTGCGTGGCGACCTCGTCCGTGACTCGGCCGTCTATTATCCGGTGTCCATTGTGCCCGATGAAAAGAGATCGCGCGTTCGGGACCGCGAGTTCCTCGGGCTCGGCTGTACCTGTTTAACGACGATACGCGGAGCTTGTGCGTTAATTATGCACGTCTGCCGGTTCCCTCGTTTGCTCGCGCGAGGACGACGAGGACGAGGTCGACGTCGACGACGGATTCGTACCGTTGAACAACGCGCGCCGGGGAACTCGGTTTTATTATCACGGTCGCACCGGGAGACGAATTTTCAACGAGACTGTTCGTTACCCTAACTCCCGACAGTTTCGTTAAGACCTAATCCCCGACTCGTGTAAACCGGGATTCCTGGTTCCCGTGGCCGTAGCGGAGATACTGTACAAATACGCAGGGAGATAGGACGATCTCGCGTCAAGGAGAACGAGGCGGTAAAATTTTACGATACAGAGGGCCCCGGTTGTCCACGATCCAGAACCACTGCTGGAAGAACCAGACTTTCCTCCAGGGAGATATCGTTCCCCCTTTGTGCAGCGACGCGTACGCTCGAGGATTTCGTAAATAAGTTTCGAACGTTGGATGTTCCGCGAAGCGATCGATCGTTGGTCTGCGATACGTTCGATATTGTATCGAATCCCTGGGAATAATTCCCGCAAGGAATAATTCCGCGAGTATCGCGTTTAGGTACCATTGCATCCCCCTTTTCCTCGTATGCAGTTTACCGTTGCATCGAGATGCATATTTGGTTTCTTGTACTCGTGACTCGTCGAACGGTTGCGTTTCTGTCGGTTTCTACTTTCGATTAACCAACGTTCGATAAATTGTTTTTATTTTTTTATCAAGGAACACTCAGATTCTCGCTCGTTGCGTTTAAAAATACTGTTTATTGTGTGGACGCGATCTTTAGTATTATTTTTACAATCGCTTTTCGTATCTCTGTTTTATATTTCTTTCTTTGTTGTGTCTTCTCTTTTTCAGCTTTTTACCTGTACGTTCTTGTATTTTGATTTTCTTCGCGTTCGATCGAAATTGTACTTTTCTTTGTGTACCATAAGCTTCTCCCTGTAGAAGTAAATAAGTCGAAGAACTATTAAAGTTTAACTAGATGGTTTTCCGGGATACGGTACGGATCACGGTAAATAGAAACACGAGTGTTTAATCTCGACATTCTAAATAAATATGTATTATATTTTTTCCCGGTAAAAGCGATAAATACTCATACTCTTTCACCGAAATAATGTTACATCCGAATTCAGATGGTAAAAACAAATTTTCCTGTCATAAAATTCACGAGCCAACATTTTGGGAATATTACACGTGGAAACGCGAGTAATAGAGAAAAATATTAAATTTTCAGACCAGTCGGTTTAATACAAAAACTGTTGCTCGATTACTGGAAGAAATTAATCTATGCAAACGAATATTAATAATCACTAGACCGAGTATATTCCGTAATTTGTTTCTACGGTGAAAAAAGTGTTTACCGACTTCGTACTAGTTCGTCTTTGTTATTCTTCGCAGAACGTTTTCAAAGGAGAATTATTTCGAAAGGAAAATACAACAGAAAACGCAATTTCGCAATATTTTTCTTCAAAGTCGGTATAATTTCACGTGGAGGAAATTAAAAAATTGTCCTTAAAATTGCAACACGTTGGAAACCGTAACGGGGAACGCACCGGTTTGTTGAAAGCAAAGAACGTTGTTTTATTTTCTTCGATATGCTTTGAAAAATACACTCGAATTTACGAACTAACCCGATCCGACTATTTCCGTTTTATTTTCTGGAGCACAAACAGGGCTTTGCTGCTACAGACTCTCGTATGGGATTATAGCCAGGTAGGTTGGGATCGATATCTCGCTTACTATCGAATCTATCGAATATTCATATAGAACGAAAAAGTTTCCATGTTTAATTTACAATAGCCATTGTTACGGGTGCTTTGGCTGGAAAAATAAGGGTTAACGAGATATTGAACGTTCCATGGTTTGGCGCCCCGCACGACTACCCTTCTGGCAAGAGTTTTGTGACGTAACAGTTTAGATACCGTGCAATGGATACGCTACCAGTTTCGTCAGAATTGCTTCCGCCATTTTCTCGTTACGCGATAACGAAAAAGACTGCGTATTGTTTTCACGAATACATGTTTAGCATCGAACCAAACGCACCTCGTTGATTATTAACGATGGACCATCGTTAAAATTTCTTCCACGGTCGATGTTTATATTTATTTCAAAATTCGGAGTATCGTTCGTACAAATACATATACACAAACCGTACACCATTAGTCGTATCCTTTACCGCGAAAATTGTACGGTCCATGGAAGAACATATAACAGAAAAATATCCGACTCGAAGATCGGTTTCGTTTTTATTTTTATTTCTCAACACACGGAACGCTATATTTTCATATCGCGCAGTGACCATAACTTTCAAGATCGCTAAACCAATTTATATCGCGTGCGATCCCCACGAACCCTCGCAAAATCGAACCGATCGATACCGTGCCAGAAAAACTGTGAAAAATTCTTATTAAATATCGCTCGGAATTAAATCAACGACTATATCAACACCCGTCTCTTTCACCGTCGATCTGTTCAATTTATCCGAAGTATGAACAATTTCCATCGATTACAGATTCCTCTCCACGTATTATCAATACACATTCTCCTCTACGTAGTGTCTATCTCGAACCGTAATCGTTTCAAACTCGCACAATCAAACACAAAATCACCGATTAATGAATCAATCCCACTAACGAGTTATTTAATTCCTTCGACTCTAGGCTCTCTGTACAATACATTAGATTGTTCGAAAAGTCATTTTTTTTTTATGAAAATGAAACACTAAACATTTTATTAAATTATATATTCTCCATCTTGGAAAACGAAACGATTTCCGAACAATCCAATGGTAAATATTTCTCGCGATTGAATTAAAATTCTAGAAAACCCGTTGATCCGATAACAGGATACATCGATCTACTTTCTCGAGGCTAGCCATCGTTTACTACCAGCCTGAAGAAGAAGAAAAAAAAAAATAACCGAGAAAAGTGTCCCGTGTCCACGGGTGTCGCAACGATTCAACGCGGAACGGTTGGCTGGCTGGCGTGTCGTCAACCGCGGTGTTGAAAGTGTTAACGATCATCGCGGACGAAAGAACCACCTCGGGGGGATTCATTTCGCACGGCTGGAGAATCATTTAGAGCAACCGTGCATGACGCGCGGAATAAGAGAACGGTAACGGGGGACTGGGGATGCAGGGGGCGGTTGGTGGTGGTGGGTGGTGGTGGGGTGGACCGAGCGAGTAAAAAGTCAACGTCACTGCGCGATATTTGTCATGGGTAATGGGCTGCGTTGCGTCGACGGGAGTTGGCCTCCGTCGTTAACTCGTTACCTCCCGGTAATCCAATGGCGCTATGCGTGCAGGCGCCATCGCGAAGTCGCCCTTTGTCACGGCGCCCTCTTTCGCTTCGTCTGCTCGCTAGCATCGATTAATCACGTTCCATCCCCGTCCTCCCGGACCGCTACGTCCCTCGAAGCCCACTCCTCCCCGTGTCCCCGTCCCCCGTTCTCCTCGCGTTTTTCGTTCTCCATTTTTCGCCTTTTCTCCTCCGTTCGCTCTGTGCCCCCCTCCACCCTTGGCGTCGTTTTTTCCTGACGGTGTCGCGCGCGTTCACCATCCCGGAAATGGATTTATCCGGTAAAAACGTAATTCCGCGGACCGGGCTGACGGCGGCGTACGCCGCGTCAGAGACGCCTCCTCCCCGTAATGCGACGTCTGCGGTTTTCTTTGTGCGATTTCGCTTCGGCATACGGCGGACCATTTTTTCTTTTTTCACCCCGTTGCCGCGCGCGTACCATTTAACTCGACGAAATCCGAACCCGACCGGTAGAGGTGGGGCACGCGTTAACCGGGTCAGAGTGACGCGTAGGAACAGTTGCGATACGAGACGAAATTGCGAAATATTACACCGTGTTCGGTGTACGCGGGAGGTCTTTGTTCCTCGAGTCAGACTCGCGATGTTCACGTTTCACGTGGATTCGATTCCAGGAGTCAGGCTCGCGATGTTCGCGCTTGGTTTGCGTTTGATTTTAAGAGACAGGCGTCGCGATGCTCGCGTTCGGTTCAAGATCGTTATCGCGAGTCAAACTTGTCAAAGTACAGCGAGGAGTCACGATTATTCTCCGTCATAAGTTACACTTTAGGTCTCTACCAAGGATACTTGGTAAACTTGCGTTGAACTTTGGTGGAAAAAATTGCCCGAGAATAAACTTTCTTGCAGTTTAGTGCAAGTATTGGTGAGATTGTCGAATAGCGCAGACATTCACCTTTCAAACGAGCGTAAGAGCATTGAAATACGATGATTTTTAACGATGTTACAGCCATTATAGTAGCGCAGACTACTGGTCTGACCACGGACGGGGTTATACTTTTTGTCTGATCACGAACGGGGGGTGCACTACTCGTCTGGCCATAGACGGGGGGGCATACTACTCGTCTGGCCATGGACGGGGGTCATACTACTCGTCCGACCACGGGGGTACTACTTGTCTGATCATGAGCGGGGGACATACTACTCGTCTGATCATGGGCAGGGGCCATACTACTTGTCTGGCCACAGACGGAGTAAATACTACTTCTCTGATTATAGTCGGGAATTATACTACTTGTCTGATCATATACGGAGTAATACTACTTGTCTAACCACAGACGGATATTATACTGCTTGTCTGATCATAGACGAGGGTCATACCACTTGTCCGCAATACACTATACGAGAATTAGATAAAATTAAAGCAGTTGCGCGTACTTTGATTTATTTTACACACACTATTACCTTCACAGAGGCTTTTATCTTCGACTTATCCCGTCTAAAGTTCCCTCGCATACTTGGAATCGCGAACTCGTTTACAAGAATTCATTGTTCGAGAAGGCACAGGCAAGCGACAAGTTGCTTTAAAAAATATTACAGGAACACAGTCCACTCGTGTCACTGGTCGCAGAATCCCCTTTAAAGAGGGTAATAATCGCATTTTCTAAATAACTTTCCCGACATTGTCTCCGTGAGATGGTGGGCGGTGGACACCCACACTTCCGTGCGCGCCAAGTTTTTAATTTCGGATAGTAGTCGTCCTACAAAAGTGTTGGGTTACGTAACTGACTTTGAAACGGGAACCAGTGTTTCCAGTGTCACAGAAACGACCGGATAAAATGACGTTTCCTTGTCCCTTGCCTTCGTATATCTTTTGACGGTTAACTGACAAGTAAAGTGCAACCGCGTCGTGTGACGAATCTCTTTGATACTCGCGCGTAAAGCGTCGTCGCCTAACCTCCTTTTTTTCTCGCTCTGCCCTGCTTCGTTTAATTTTCAGCCGTACCCGATGTTTCGGACCAGCCCTGCGCAGGGTGTGTTACATCGTCTGGAATTTTTGCTCCGCGCTACGATCGAACGGAAAAACGTACGTTACAAAGGGAGTACGATTTCACAGAAAGTACGGCACGATGAAAGTATTTCAGTTTCAGAAGCGTCGATGGAAATGTTAAAATCGTTTCTCGTTCCGTTTCAAGTTACCGTGTATTTGCTTTTCATCGGTATTTAATAAAAGTGATTCGTTTCCTGTGTTAATAGCGAGCTTTGCACAGCCAGACTGCACACTCTTTGCCTTGGCTCGTTTTAATTGTAACACTTGTGTGAATATTGGTTCAAACGGTTGGCGAACGAGCGGAGAATTTTATGGACACGTTTAAGTAATTTTCAAATGTTACAAATCGTCCTGAAATCGCGTTAACGAGTGACAAATTTCTCTACACTTCTAGTTTCTCCTACATTAAAACGGTTAATTCCAGGCATGTGCAGGGCAACGTAGAATCTTGAGTTATGCAATCTCGAAGACAAGAATTTTGTACGAATTTCTACAGCGCACAAGGAACCACCGAAGAAAGTTTTTACATAGTTACTCAATATTTGCTATTTGAACGTTAGAAATAATTGTTGTCCAGTTACTCGATATTCGATACTTGAACGTTGAAGGTCCATCGTCTTGAGAAGAGCTGACCTCTGGAGACCTTCCACAATGTCCTTCGTTACCATATATGGTAATTTCTAGACCCTAACGCGTTCAATCGGAGTCGATAGATCGAGACGCAAATACGTATGTCTCGTCCGTACGAAGAGACATCTTTTTCTTATCTCTCTGTTCGAGCGCAATCCTGTGGGATTGTACGCAGAAACGAGCAATGTAACACGAGAGTGGGGGTAACCAATATGTACGGTGGGGATAACGCCCTGGTGACCTCGAGCGGCCAATTAATTTATATCCAAAGACGATAAAAGTTTCTATACCTATTTTAACACTTGCAATGGTCGTTTTATTTCACTTCACCGAACCGTGTCTCTCGTTAACGTTCACGACGATGTATTCCCGAATACACGATTTAAACTCTACACTCAGAATATATTCTACCTGGCAATATTGCTCGATAAACGTGCCCGCGTCCACTCGTCAGTATTTCTATTAGAATTTCGAACGATAATCGTTTGAAAAGCGTGTTTCATTCCACTTGTACTGTCGTCTGTCCTGGTATTTTCGTTCCACGTTATAAAACCTTCAATACGGGACACGACGGTTTGTCGACTTCAATTTCGTTCGATTTACACGCGCGAGTGTGAAAAATCTTCCTGAGAGAGTTTGCACGACCGAGGTCTTTACAAAATAAGATTTCGAGGAAGCTGTGCAAACGTTGCTGCGACTCTCTAAATCATTCCTATCTGTATTCGTAAGTACCGTGTGTCCCCGAATTCATCGCTCGAAAATTCAAAGACCATTCTGATCGTAAAAACCGTCAAATTGGAGACTTTCGGGGGGGACGATCTCGTATCTACGGTTGGGTTTGCGTTGTCCAATCTCTAAATGGTCGTTCGTTATACGCGGTACTTGCAAAAAGGGACTCGTTGTTCATCGACCCTATTTGTCGAACGATGCACCCGGTGTTTCGTATTCCAGTGCTTCTCTGCACCTGCTGTTATTCTTTATCTTGATAAACCGACAAATAAAAATAAATAATATTCCTCCCCTCACCGTTACTCCATTAATCTCGCATCCAAACACCTGGGTTCTCGTAAGAGGTTGAAAACACGAAATATTTAAGACGACGGGTGCGCGCGTTCTCTCCATAAGCGTTTCCACGTTCTTCCTGCAACCATCGCGACATTAATGCAACAACAAGCGCGTAACGTCTTTATTATTCCCGCGCCGGACGAGAAAACAACGTGACGTAATTTCGGAAGGAAATTGACGCGCGCGCAGCGAGCGAGTTCGGTGTGCGTTAACAGCCGGTTACGCGAAACCGGGTAGAGGAATATTTCATTTAACCGGTTACGGGTGGGGCAAATTCCAACGAAGCCTAGCCGGACTCACGGAGCCTCGAAACGCTCGCATGGTCATTTTATCCGACCGCCGAGATACACCGGGCGTAATTCACTCTTTACTAGTGTTCAAAGGGTGGGGGAAACGGGCCTGGCGGGCTTGGAAACAGAGCACAGGGGTGGGGGGAAAAAGAAGAGCGCGCGTAAAACGGCTTACAAATCCGGAATTACTTCCAGCCGGGGTATCTGTTCTAGCAGCAGGATTTAGTTTCTGTTGTAGGCGGTAACGCGGTGGGGCAACAACGAGACTCGGAGCTCGGGGACCAGCGGAAGGGGACGGTTCGGGGGCGTAGGAGGGGCCGGAACGGCGAATTTCAGGCAAACGGAAAGACAGAGATACCGAGAGTCGCGAGAAGGAGGGGGATTGGTGGAGGGGAGGGACACAGGATTTAATTGCAGAATTCCCTCGTGGTATCCTCCTCCTCTCTCTCTCTTTTTCTCTCTTTCTCTTTCTCTCACTCAGTCACTCTTTCTCTCTCCTTTTCTATCTTTTCCTTTCTCTCACTCACTCACTCTTTCTCTCCAACTCTATCTTTTTCCAGAGCTCCGTCTTTTCCGCACACCCGTGCTTTTATCTTCATTACCTATCAACTTAGCTGGCTCGCTAAGAGCGCGGCCAGAGCCTCCTCTCCCCAGGGCGGAATTGGCGAATATTTCCACCCGAATATATTCTCCGGTCGCCGAGAGTACAGTACGGGGAAATCGTGATTCGACCCGGAGCTTAACTCGATGAACCCTTCGCTCGAGCTTTGAACTCGGTACTAAATTCCGCGGTCGCGTTTATCAGAGTTGCCCCGACTGCATGAAAGAAACCGAGGGGGTGTTCTCGTCGGGGATATAGCGGTTCGACGATCGATAGGGAAGTTTCTGGACATTTTTCTACTCTCGTTCCGTCTTCCTTCCTGTGTCTTCTCCAGGGGGTGAAGTCGTTTGAGGAACTCCGGCTTCATTGAAGCTATAATTCGTCCTACCCTTTACGAAACTCATATCGCGCGATTTATTACCGCCGCTAGGAACGTAACGAGTTACGGTGTCGCGGCCGTGAGTAATAATGTTATATTTTCGCCGTGAAGTACGTGTACCGTGGAAGGGTGGAGGGTGCGTGATTAAACGGAGAAATATCGGGAATATTGGATAATAATTTTTGAGGCGTGTCGCGTATCATTTTCAACGAAAGTCTCGTCGAATGCTCCGTAATCGAGTTATCGAGTTTTCACCCTAAGCGTAGACGCTTTAATTAATTACTGGAGAATCTCTTCACTTCGACGAGAACACGCGTAGCTTCGAAACGTTTGAGAAAGGAACAAAGAACAAATTCAATGCATAATATCGTATACTCTTGTTCACGTTGTTGTATTGTCGTTAATCTGTCCCGAACAGAATTATTTCTCAAAGTTCAGTTACTCCGTTTGGATTGTTCACTGTACAAGGTATACTCGAAAGTGATCGTCGGAGTTCGAGAGACTTGTTCCACTTATCTCGAGTACGAAAAAAGCTCGTACGTCGGAATAACTTTCTCTATTCAAGAATGCATAGTGCGGATACAGTGTCGAGTTCGGATTTGTAGTTCTAGAAGGGTACCACGAGGCGAGGTTACTGCTGCTCGATACTGCGGGTTGCGTCATAGGGACAATGTAAACAGAGCAGATAGAGTCAATGGCTCAAACTCTGGTGACGTCTGTGTGCGGCTTAGTTACGTGTCTGTTGCACAAGACGATGTATCGACCAATGGATGACAGGTTCCGTACATAATGCTTAGTCGTAGGCGTTGCGAAGGCAGAGTTAAAAATTCCGACGAATACAAACTCCAGGCGTTGTTATTATTCTTTTATATCGTCGACAAACGGTAACAGTACTCGCTACGCGAGTCAATTTGATTCCCTGTTGTATCAGAATGACCATTATCGACTTTCGGATTGTTTCCATCATTCACCGAGAAGTATACTCGATAAAAGTTTCTGCTCTTTTCGTTGTTTGTTTGCTAACTTAATGTTATCTCAATCCCCGTCACGATAGAATAAAAACAATGTGGGAAATGACTAAGGACAGTAACTATTATCTTCAACATTCTTCGAAACCTACCAGAACCGTAACTGTTATCTTCAACATGCTTTCAAACTTACCACGACTGTAACCATTATCTTCAATATTCCTTGAAACTCACTACCAAGAATTGTAACCATTATTTACGACATTTGTTGAAACTACCAGCAACTATTCGAATTATTTCGGTAAAATATTCTCATTAATGCCATAGACGACGTATTTGGAATACTCGAATGCTGCCAACGAGTCGAAGAAATTTCCCGAGCGGAATATCAAACGAATTCCTCGTTTCTCGCGAGGACGGGCACACACCTGAGTCGTAGTCCGTTGCTACGACAATACGATCGTTTTCTTCGTCGCGTTTTCTGCAGCACGATGCGCATGAAATTTTCCGAGTCGTTAGTCTCGATTCCAGGGGGCCTCGCGAGTACGTTACCTACGTACCGCATATACCGGAACTCCCAGTTTACCCAAAACTTTCCAACGCGCCATATTGTTTTCGAAGATACGCCTTATCGCGGTACAAATAAATAAAAATCTTCCACATCTTCTATAAATCTTCCAATCTTCCTTCCATCAGACGACTGTATTCAAAAGTCGTGTAACGATTTGCCCGAAAAGAATTATTCTCTCGAAAGAAACGCACGCAGAGAAAAAAGAAACGGTCGTTTCCAATTCTCGAATGTATCGTCACGGGAAAAATGAAATCGCCTTCGTAAATTTCTTGTTCGTAATTGGCACTGGAGCGCGACACACCGTGGTACGTATCTTTCGATCGAGCCGTCTCGCAATAATCGAAAGGCGCAACGAGTTGCCAGAGGTTCGTGTCTCGCGAGATCGAGTAAACCGGTCCGTATCCGGTCTCCCTTGAAAATTAATTGCTCGTCGACACTCCCGCTAATTTGCAGCGAACTTCGCGAAAAGCGCGGACTTACAAACGAGCGGGAGCGTTTACCAACGAACGAAGGGCGACGAGGTGGGGGTGTTGACGGATGCGAATTAAATTAGCATGCCTGCTCGGAGAACAACACGGAGATTGCGAGGACCGGGGTAGGAGGGAATTTTCGAGATCCGTGGAATTCGTTCCGATTCGGATCGATTTTATCGCGACCGGGTTACCGTGGCTGCGGACATCGTGGAACTTGTGTCGCGTCGTACCAGCTAATTTCGTTAACAAATCACGTAGCGAACTTTCTAATGCACAATAGCTCCGTGACTGGCTACCATTGTCGCGCCCGAACTGTGATTTTCGCAACCGCGAAATCGCATTAATCAATACGCTGCCCTCCCTACCCGATGAACGGAATCGTCCAACGGAACGATAAATTTTGTTCGATGGACTTCCAGCCGCAGCTGCAACACTCCATTGTTGGCAGTTTGCGTTTCGTACCTCGTCGAATAAAATTCTTCACGTCCTGGTAAAACTTTACACGGAGGAGCACGTATCCACGATCGTACATTTCTCGCGATCGTTACGTTGCGAACGATTTACACGCAAGGTTACGCGATACGTCGCGAGAGATCTTGAACGGTCGACGATGTAATCGTAAGATTTTAATTGTACGGAAACGATAGGAATTTCAAGGTGAAAGAGCGAGTATTCTGTACAGGGTTTTAATTTTTCATTTCACGACGAGCAAATTTGCCGAGGAATTGCGTTGTAAATTCTTTGTACTGAACGTTGTTCGACACAGTGGCAACGCGATACGAATATCAAGAGAACGAAAACGAAGACCTAGAGAAGCTTTTCATTTGTAATTTATTACGAGTGAGATTTTCGAGGGATTGATATTCGATATTCGTTATCGAATAGTGATCCGTTATTAATGAAAATTTCCTTCTGTTCGATAGAGATCTTCCATCGATCGTAATAATGAGGGAAGGACCAGCGGTAAAGCGCCACGGAATAAAAGGGACCGTAGAAAAATATATCGGTCGGATCGGCAAATGTAGTATTGTCTCGATAACTAATCGCGAATCGGATCTGCTCTTTCTCGGTTACCGTGGCAGCAATTTTTCCCAGGAATTGGCCTTTTTTATCCGACGCTGAGGTCGATTCTCGTACCATTAGACGCGGGAGTAGGATATATGTGTACAGGGAGCGAACAAGATGTGGTGGGGATAATTCCGGTTCGGTAATTGGGAGAAAAATTGGATCAATTAACGAGGCAGTATTGTATCTAGAATTGAACTCGAAGTATAGAATCTGTCGATAAGAATTGTAATAATTTTAGAACGAGTACCTGTACATACAGATACGTATATACTAAAATACGTTCCAAAATGAAAAGATTCCGAGTTTTCGTCTTTGAAGTAAAAATAATTGTTCTAAATACTATTTAGGTAGACTTCTATATTTTATATCCTCTCCCTTCGATCTCAGAAATTATTATATCATAAACGTACATTCTATCTATCCCATCGGTACGAGGGAATATTTCAAGTTCTAACAATTCGCATACTTTGATATGAAAATCGATGTAACTTGGAATACTTGGAGGTTACGAGACTAGACGTAATTTGAAATATTTCCTGAAACCGCCAGAACAGGCAGGCCATAGAATATTATCAGAGTTCGCTAAAATGGAAAGGCTCTCTTCGTCTGATAGTATACACGGAACGTAGAATAGTATTCGTGGTTGATAAGATGTATAACGTAAAATACTTTCCAAGGTGAATACGATAGTAGAGAGAATACTCTCTTAGACGGTCTTAGTTCGATCTCAACTACTTACACAACTCGATATACGATACATTTCGAGTCTGTATTCGGTGCTGCCAGTCTACGTTACCTTCTCGCTTAAATTCGCTGAACGTTGTTAACCTTCGTTCTCTCCTCCCGTCGATTTCAATCAGAAGTGGATCGACTCGTTGACTCGAGAGCGAGAAGTTTGTAATAGGTAACGAGTCCGATAAATCGAAACAAATTAACCGCGATAGATCTATCAGAAGCGAAGCTACCGCGTCGAGATCGAAGAACACTGCTCTTAACGAAGTTGCTAAGATTACTTGCCCGTGTTGCGCTCCATTGCTTCGGATTTACGCGAACAGAACCGTGGAGAGACGCAAGGGGTGGTACGCGAAGGAGTGAAAATGAGATGCATTAGCCACGGTAAACACTAGAAATTTATTTTCAGTTTATCGACAACTCGATATAGACGGAACCATCGAACCGTGCCGCTGGAATCATTTTCTACGAAGCGGTTCATCGCTCGTGTATTTATTATACTTTTTTCCCTTCTGTAACCGCGCGATCGAAAATTATCGAGGGACGATTTAATTGCATCGCGATCCGCGATACGGCAATGCGGTATTTATCGAGTGATCTTAATGGGCCTGTACCACCGATTATTTCGTTGGATTCTTTCGTACAGTGACTCTCATATTTCATCCACGAAACCGCGGCATTCGAGCCGGGAAATTCCACTCGAAGTGGAAAACGGTGGATCGTGCAGGTACCAGCCTTGAACCGAATCCAACTAAAAATTAAGGTCCAATCGGGGAATTGGACTCACGGGCGTGTCGCTTGCCAGTCACATCGGTTCGCGGATAAAATTCCCTCCGATCGGAAATAGAACGTTGTATTCGGTTATCCGGTTCTTTTGGATTACATACAAATGGGGAGCTGGCAGGGGAACGTATCGAACTATAAACAATTTGACGAGCACGAGTAACGATGGAGTTTCCTATCGGTGTACGCAGATATCTAAAAACGAGGCACGATACTCTGGGATAAATTTCTTTCGGTAATTTAATTTCTCGTGTAGGAAACTATGTTCTTCTTTGGCCGATCAATGGCTACGAATTGAATGTCGATTATTCCCCAAACGTGCCATTTTTCTCATTCGCAACAAAAGATTTTCATCCTTTAATGACGAAGGAAAACTCGGCCAAGGGAAAATATCTGATTACGATTTATTTTATTCCATTGTTGGAGGCTCCAACGGAGATCTTTCCGCATAGAGGCTTAAGAAGGAGGCTCGAATATGTCCGACTACAATGGCAGTGGGAGAGCCTGATAGCGTTCCATTCTTTCCCAGATGTATTTGTTCGAAAGTAGAGTAGACATTGTGTGCGCTGCGTAAATCGTGGGGAAAAAACAGTTCCGTGGATGTAGAATGGATACGTACTTACGTAGGTTGCTTCGTATATTTTTACGAATAGAAGGTCTTTATTGTTATCTGGAGATGCGTTTTCGCGGTACTTACGCAGAAAGCGTAAAAGCGTGCACGTGAACATTGACGTGTTCCAGGATCGAAAGAAGAAACGAGCACAACCAATATTTATATTCCAAAATTCGTATGCTCTCGCGCTGTACAGTCGTACCGTATTAATTATGTCAAATATAAAAAAATTGTAGAGTATAGGGCAACTTGAAAAAATTTAACATAATCTTCAATCCTTTGGGTGTTGCACACTTTTGACGAGTGTCGCGTACACGCGGAATACTACTATTTGTGGCACACCTCGACGTTGAATATTTTACTTTATACTTTGTGTAAACACGTCCACAGCGCTCTTAGCGCTCGATTCGGTAAACGCGTATACGCGTAAGTATTAAACGTGTGTACACGCTCGTAACATTGAAAGAGTTGAATTTATTCATTCCAACGATACACGAAGCGTTTGAGACTTTCGCAGTAAAGAATTTTATGTTCGGTGAATATTAAAGGGAAATTTGTTTGATTCTTTTCTAAGTAGAGCCCGTCCTCCTTCTTTCCTTTTTGTTCTCCTCTTTTGGTCGCGCTACCAAGTGTCTTGACGGCGTCCCAGAATCGTGACTTTTCACGCGTCTCTTGCAATAACTTATTTACGCCGCGACGTGCGGACAAGGGAAGACTGCTCGCGACGCGAATGGTAATTAGTTCCACACTCGTAGGACTCGCGAGCTGACTACAAGAATGCCCGTCTATTCAATCGAGGAGCGGAAATAAAATTAAGGAGGGCGGATTTCATGGTAGGTCATGGCGTCGAGAAACCAGCTCACCGAGATACAAAGTTTCGCGACAATGTTTCCCGTCGTAAAATACGTATTATTAAATTTATCTCGTTGAGGTTTCGCGTCTCGTGCGCCCACCTTTCGACGTGCTTCGAATTTACGTCCGCGCGAAATCGAGAAAATATCAAATTCGCGCACCGGTTAATTAACCGGAACTCGAATGTATATAAATGGTAAATAGAGCGGAGAAAATATAAAGTTCGCGCACCGGTTAATTAACGCGAAGATGAACATATAAGAGACTGACAAATTCTCGAGCGATACGTAAAAATGAGAAAGAAAAATGTAATGTATAAAAATGGTAGATTTTCTCCGACAATAGGAAGATATGCGCCGACCTTTTCTCCGCGACGCTTCCGTTAACCTATTACGTGCACACAATCTTCACATTCTTCACTCTCGCGCTGCACATGGATTCCTTGAATCACTCGAAATCGATTCTAAAACTGTCACGCGCTCTTCCACGTTCACACTCGATGTATTGAAAATCTGTACGTTACGAGAGTCTATTTCTTCAGACACTGGGTTATTTTCTGCAAAGGATATAATTAAAGAAATTGTTAAAAAACGAGGAGTACAGGCTGCATTGATCGGTAATTTCTAATAGAGCAACGAATGTGTACTCCGCAGCGATCCGTAGCGGTCAGCGGACGACGGTGTAATGATTTTATGCGCATCTACTTCGCGCATCGCGCGCTTAGGAAGGGATAGCTGCTTCGCGAGTCGCTTTCGTGCAACTGTTTAGTATGGAAAAGTTCTTTCGTGTTGCAAGTACACAAATCGCATAAAATGAAATCGACGCGTTAGGTTTCATTCCTTCCTAGTCACGGTCCTTTCTATTATGTCTGTCCTCGATAGTGTCGTTTGTTAGTACGTAGTTATTAATATACTTAATAACGGTAAAAGCATCCCCGTTTGCTGCGTACTTCTTGTTCCTTAGTTTTCTAGGTCTTCGCTTCGACGAGCAACATTCTAGACGTTTGCAGATCGAAAATTTAATTCAATACGACATCGAGAAGCCGAAGTATCTTTTCCATTACGGGTAGATACGATATCCACTAAAGGAGAGTTAACTTTCGAGAACTCAATCTTTATTATGCCTCGAAATATGGAGAGCTCTCAATTTATAGAAACCGCGCGTCTCTTCTTTCGGCCGGCTCCGAAGTTCCAAACGAAAATTACAGAGCACATCAACCGCGGCCGTGGAGTTTCCTTTTGAGGATGTAAAACTTCCCGGGCGCAATAAAAAGTTCGTGGGATCGCGTACTGTTTTCGTATTCCCGACCTCCAGGAGGCATGTAGATGCCCGCCGAAATTTTATGTCCTGTTTAATTCGGCCGTTTCTGTCTGACCGTAAAATCCTCGAGGGACGCTACTGTCTTCGATTTCGAGATCTCGTAGAAACGAAACGG
This sequence comes from Ptiloglossa arizonensis, assembly GCF_051014685.1. NCBI lineage: Eukaryota > Metazoa > Arthropoda > Insecta > Hymenoptera > Colletidae > Ptiloglossa > Ptiloglossa arizonensis. The sequence goes on from NC_135058.1 coordinate 12,292,087, forward strand.
TCGTTGGAACTTTCTCGATCGAGACGAAAAGCCGGGGAATCGTAATCTCGGATTGTCTACGCCGGTGTTTTCCAAAGTAGAGGGCACGAACTCTCGGTAGGGCGCGAAAGACGATTTAAATGTAGAAAAATGCGAATAACTTGAACATTTCTTTCGATGAATTTTTCATATCGCATTAATTGCAACACGCGGTGTAGAAAATACACAATTTTCCAAGCGTTCAATTTTACCGGAGGATTTCCATTAAATAATTCTTTACATCCGATGATTAAAGAATTCGATCCATCGAAACAAATACACACCGCTTAATTTTGAATTATCCTAAATAAATGCAAATTCGATGATAAATGCTCGTTAAATGAAATCGAAAATTAGCAAACGATGTAGTTTCTCATTTACAAATTATGTAAATACGTATAGATTCGTATTTTAAATGTTTCCATTTTTTCCCTTGGATTCTTTTCGGTAATAATGTCGTTCCAAAATAAAAATAAGGAGAAGGTGTACAATTAAGAAGACACGAGGAAGAAATATTAGGAATTCTGCTTTTCCTTTAGGGGCCGCCCTGCAACAAATTCGGGAGCCATTCGCTTACGTGTTACGCGACAATGCTCGGGATAAGTTTTCCATCATGCGCAGAGAAAGAACGTCAGCGAATCTATTTAAGTGTTGTATTCCAGGTTGGAAAGATTTGGCAAAGACGCGCGCGCGCGCGCTCATGGGCGTACTCACAGCTGTGCATTTGCATGCTGAATCCGTATGTCCCATAAATGGAACACACTTTTCAATCTCTATCCCTTTTCATATTTTGCCTACGAAAAGCTCGAAGAAAGCTCGTGTCAGGAACAGCGGATATTTCATCTTCGTGTTCCGTTTACGTGTAGATAAACGGATTGCGTGTACCTGGCGATTTCGTTTACAACGAAACAGAATCTGTCGTTGTCGTCCCATCGCAGAAACGTAAACGCGATATTAATATTTACAAACGTCAGAATATTATCAAATTCATTTCATTAGGTTCAATATCGGGTTGCTGAACAGTCGATGGATGCAAGGTAGAAAGTCTGTAGGTTTCGTTGAGATTTGAATAAGAATTTTTTATTTAACTACTTCTAAAAAATATGAAAATTCAAGTACACGGGAACGCGACACATAGTCGTGGAGAAAACAAGGTAAATTTACAAGGTTCGTAATTCTGCTGTATATTTGATTTATATTTGGCTAAAATTTTCTAATTTGCTCATGAACCTAGTGACTTAAAAATTTTTTTAAAAATTGTATCCAGGTACAATAGTTCATCCGTGTCGCAAAACTATTTTCCGTTGGTGCGGAATTACGGTTTGAGATCGCGATGCGAAAGAGCCGGTACTTGGGCTCAGAGTTGAACAATTGGCTAGGCGATTACCGAAGAGTGTTGCACCGTGAATTTACGATGCGTTAATCGCTAATGAGGACGAGATAGTAAGATCCTAGAAGTGCGCATGGTCGTTAGGAGGATTTCTCGGCAATAAAGCAACTTTTAGGATCTTAATCCTTTACGGGATTAAGCGCCCTGGATATCGATATTTCTGTCAGCTTATTGTCTATCTCTTTTTTCTAACTGTATCTAAACGTGCAATGCAAAATACTTTTAAAAGAATTGTTTGCCGAACTCCGTACATTCGTTCGAATTTCGAACCATCTTCATTACCTCGCCCCGCATTCGAGTACAAAAATATTTTCAAAAAGTATCGATTTCGTTCTTCGAAACGATCAAAGGTACACCTCTTCCCTTCAACATTCCACGAAGTCACAGCAATTCGAGGCACGTAAATTTTTCGATCGAAAATTGTCTCTTAATTTCGTCGCGTGCATCGAAACACACGAGCGAACGTATCTTGTCGAAAGCATCGGGAGGGTAACCGTATCGCGAGTACCCGGGCTCGAAAGGTCTTAACGGAGTTCGTGTTACGGAGTTGTAGTCGCGCAAAGTCCCGAGCCGCGGGAATGCAGAACCGCGATACGCTATCCGAGCTAATGAACTAAAACAGAGCCAGCCGCAGGCATCGAAGCGCGACACCAAGGCGGGGCAAAAAGCGAACCGGGCCGTGGGAGCTACGGTAAACGGGTAGAGGGGATTGTAACGAAAATAGAGTAGGTGGGCGTAAGAAACTCGAAGCACGGGTCGCGAAATGGTATTACAAAACGTATCGGTATCGGTGGACAGGGTCGAAAGGGCGCATTGCGGGATTCGTAGCGAACCGAAAGGGGTTCTCGAGCGCAGGGAAGAAATATCGGACGATGTCCGAGTCGATCGGCGTTGGTGGTATCCGCGTCACGGGCATTCTTTCGTGGAACAGGGTAGAAAAATGCGAGGGAAGAAGAAGCGGACGAGACGTAAAACGAGGGTCGTTCTTATATAGGTATGGCGAGCATTCGCGTCACGCGCCAGCTACTCCTTCTATAGACAAGGCTTGCGCTTCGGGTAACCTGTCGGCGTCTCGCTCGGTTCCACGTTGCTCGGATAGCGGCATCGAGTAAATCAAGGACCGTCGGTGCGTCGTCTTCGTCCCTTTCCATCCACTTTCTACCTCGTGCTTCGTCAATATCCTCTCCCGTTCCTCTGTCTCTCGGGTCCCCGCTTCACCGGACCACTTGTTCCTCTCGGTTGGCCCGACCGTTGTTAGCTCCTTTCTTCGCGGATTCGTGGCACACGTACCTAACCGACTGCACGGCTAAACTGTTCCATCTCTGTTTCACCCTATCGCAATATGCTGAATCGGCACGCCGACCCCGAAGGATGCTATCGTGCCAGCTATTGCGCCGCAAAGTGTCGCCGCGTTAGGTATACGTGTGTGCGCGGCACGATGCCCGTACTGCGGGCAACTCGAGCATCAACACCGTCTCGGCTACTCGCGTTTTCTTCTTCCACGATTCGCAAGTTTCCAACTTGGTAGACCGATCGTGTCCGGAACGAGTCATAATGGAACGGATGCGGACCGGGTGACGATTAGGGGAACCCTTTGTCCCGAGGAGGACGAATTCCCTCTCATCCTCGCTGCTAATCGGTTCAACGGCTCGGATTAGAAAAGCGGAGGACAACGTCCCTCGAATAATGCTTACAGCTTGCGTTCCTTTGGAAAATTATTTCACCGTGACCACCACCTCTCCGTTTCAGCTGACGGTGGAATCGTTTTTGTAACACTCGACTTTTATCGACCACTTCCTTTCAATCTTCGACAACTTACCACGTTCACCTTTCCAAATGTTCGGTTAAGCACTCTTGGGAGCAGGTACTCGAAGATTTGTCGATGTTCCCGTTAAGATCGACGACTATACGTTTCGAAGGTGAGTATCGCACCGGTCGATTCAAGTTTCGCGCAAGAAAAATGATTTCTCGTAGATTACGACCAATTCTCTACGGTGATTACGGGACTCTTCGATCATTATCGCGTCGTTACGTTCTCCCTGGTGAACGATCGGGACGTTATTGATCAAGCTTTCCGTTCGCCGGCTCCTCGAGTACCCACGCGCAAGAACTCGCCAACTTGAAACTTCTCGCGAAGTTATTGTTGTCAAATTCAACGTTACCGCCGGCAGCATAACCGCATTAGGATCGTTAAAGTTCTCGTCGCTGCGAAGAGTTGCTAACGAGTGCTAATGAGGCCACGGATAAACATTGAAATTACTTTGGATCGCAACTGTGCTAGACTCCATCGAATGTCGTTACGTCGTGTCGAAAGTTGCACGGAAGTTACGCTCACCTAATCGCGCTCCCTGAAAATCTACACCGTGGAAACTATTACCATTATCCGCTTATTTTCGCTTCTCCTGACTAAGTTTCTTCCTCAACGTTCGATCCGGCCGATGCGAGGGGTATATGTTCGGTTCGACCAGCCAAACGAGAAATCCGCTTCCATTTCCGCGATTTCGGTACTTTCGAGACCGACTTCCTATCGAATCCTTCCAGCAACAATTTACTTTGCTCGATCAGAATCGGGAGATTACCTTCCGATTCGTCGTTGTTTGTACCGAGATTTTGGTTTCGCTTGTCTGCGAGAAATATGAAGAATCGATTACTCGAAAAGCGGTCGATCATTTCCAAAGTTATCGGTCGGTTCGACGTGTACAGATAGAGTTAGATCAATCGTGAACGCGCCGGTATATTAAAAGCAAGTCTGCTCGAAGAAACCACCCCCAGGAAACGGACAATTCGCCCAGAGTTCGATGATCGATCGCCACGCTCACCAAGGATTGAAATCCACTATTAATTGGAAGGGTTCAATTTCATCTGTTCTTTCGAACTTGTATTGGATCGATTCTCATAATCACCTGTCTGAAATTTTAAGTACTATTTTTTCTTGAAAATAATTTTCCAAAGGTATTACCAAAAGATTTTTCACCAATCGGCAAGTAACAAGATACTTATTACACGTTCGAACAACTCCACTATAACACGTAAATACATTTCATCTAACACGTAATAGTATCCCTGTACAACACAATTAATACAATACTACGAAACAATAATTCCAAATCGAATTTCCCTCTAGAAATTTTCAAAATAATCTACATACGGATTCGTTGTTATCCCTATCGCGCTCACAATTATTATTATCGTTATCGGTATCATCGTATCGTTATTTCGTCGGTTGAAAATTCAGTGAATCAAGAAACGGTGGAAAAATGTCGAAAAGTAATTCCTCGCGCGGAGACCGAGGGAAAGAATAAATTCGAAATATCGCGGGCGGAGCGTAAATTTCACGAGTCGCGTTGAATCGCGGCAACCGCCGTTATAAATAACAATAGCGGCCGCGTCAGCGTGGGTAAAATCAAGAATAATTAAAGTTGTCGTTCCGAAATCGTCGTGTATTCCGCATCGCCGTGGTACCGTTGGCTTTTCGCGGTTTATCGTGTGGGAAATATGGTAACGCGTTTATCCGCGGCTCGGTGTACGCACTGCGGAGCCCGGTTACCGCAGTGGTATAAATCGAGTTAGGCACCGCGCGCTCCGAAAGCGCATTTCATTAAGCATATCTATTTCCTCGCGGAGCCCGGCTTAATGCACTTACAACGGTGGATAAACCGTCCCGTTCCGCGGGAAACGCAGACGTTTCAGTTCGCGTCTGCTTGCTCGTCGGCGGGTTACGTTCAGGACGGAGGCCGAGATAAGTAATTCCCGACGAATCCTTCGACGAGATAGAATTTTCCGAGGAACACGTTCCAACGCGTAGAAAATATCAGGCCGAGTCCATTGGAATATTTCTCGATTGGAATATAGACTCGTCCGATTTCGTATTTGCGAGGGTGTAAGTTTTTTTTTGGAAAATGTAACTACAAAGCGATAATTACGCGAGAGATATTCCTGGTTAAAGGTTAAGGTTCACTTCGATATTATTTAACTTTGAGTTGAGAGCCGAGCGAGGAACTTCGGAAGTTTAATCGACGAAATTTGTAATTGAATATTTTACCTCGAAATACTGTACTTCGCCTTTACGCAGTCGACAATTACTTTATTACGAGGTAATTCGATTATCGTGTACGAATTATCTCAATTCTCCGACTTGCATCAGTTTTGTAAAATTGCATTTGAAAAATATTTTTTATTCGTCAGGAACATTGCACTTTGTAGTCAGCTTTCATAAGGCAAAATGACTCGACCCTCGTTCTACTCGCACACGAAACCACATTTCTTTGCCATTTTTTAATTCTGTAATTTTTTAACCAACCGTACAATTTTATTGTATTAAGAACAATAATATTAATCTTAAAAACGACGAACCATCGTTCAAGGAGCTTATTTAGAAAACTTCAAGATAAAAATTCCACTTGGAATTATTCTTTCACAGTATTACATTACTAATATTATACAGGAATACTATTACGCGTTACGTAAAACGTATTTACGTGTCCAGTCGAATGTGTAATAACAAAGTATCTCGTTACTCGCCGATACGAGAAAAATCTTAATCCGAAATATTCTTTCTCCTCGCCATAATTCGTTGTAATAACGTCTAACTTTTGTACGAAAATACAACAGACGACCGTCGCTATTCGCAATCTTCGATCAAACGCCATTCCAACTCGGAACTTCTATCGGCTCGGTATCGCGCAGTTCCTTTCTGTTACTTTTTTTTATACAATTTAACCCAGTTGCGTAACTCGTTCTGTTCACCGTCGTCAAAGAGCCACGCGAAGAATAACTTGGAAAGGCAGGGAACACGGTGTCGCGCGGAGCCAGTGCAATCAATTCGAATTGTTTCACGTTCACGTTTCACGTTCATCGACTAGAAATTCGAGCGTTTTGTCGCGATCTCCTTTCTCTCGTATCAAAAAGCACCGTTCGTTGCCTTGACCGTTTCGTCTTTTGTGCGAACTTTTATTTAAATCCTGCTCCCCGAACAATACTGCGAAGTTAAAAATACGGGACAGGGAAAGAGCACACGCGACGTCCGCGACACAACCCGGTTTCAAAGCCGTGGAAATTCCGCTTCGATGGATCGCGTCGCTTATTTTTATGCAACTTTCACGTATCACCGCGTGGAAGTGGCACAAAGGACATAATTGTTCCCTGGAAAAGAGGTTAACTGGCTCTCCCATGTATCGCCGTTGTTTCGTTCTCTTGGTTTCTTTTTTCCTCTCCCTCTCTCTTTCTCTCTCTCGTCTCTCCTCTCTCTTCAGCCGTCGCGGAACCACTTAAAAACTAGCATGAGCACCGGCCCAGAACTCGTCCGCTTTTATGTATATTACGTGTGCGTTTAAAAGGGTCCATTAAAAAAACGTAACCGCCCGGTCTTGCGTGTGACGAAATTAAATTGGAAATATTTAATCAGCGACGAAAGGAAAACAAAAGGAGCCATTTCATCCGCCGGGGAGGTTTTAATTCGTCGCGAACGACTCTACCATTGTCTCTCGAATACGTACTGGGTTGCAGAATTGCAAGTACGAACTGCACTGGACGGTAAAAGCCAATAGAAGAGTTTCGAGACTCTCGATGGTCGTGTCTAGATGCTTAATTATTTTGGAAACGTTACATTTTATTTTCTAGGAAAAGGAATAATTAACTTGTGTTCTTCTTTAAATTCTGCCGATGTCTTCTATACTTTTAAAGACTATACTCCTTCCATGGAAATAGTTATTGCAGAATTTCCATTGCAGAGTAACCCACAACGATAATCACGACGCAGAGCGAGAAGTACTATTAGCTATGTAAGAAGTCGTATTTTTCGGTAACGGTTAACGAAAATCTTGCTCCTGTTACGTAACAATTTTGTATTTATTTTTTTCTTTCTTTTTATCCAAATTTTGACTCGAACCAGAAGTTTCATTTGTCTGCTCCCATCGAAGCTTAAAACGGGGAAAGTTTGTTTTAAACAGGTCCCAATTGAAACTGTTTAAACGAAACCCATTGAAAAAGTTTTAACAACTGTTTCGACCGTTGGCGTGTACCAATAATTTTGAAACACCCTGTACGGTTTCGAACCAGCACGGAGCAGCTTAGTTGTCCGCTTAGAAGTCGTCTTTTACGAGCAGTTCGCGAACGATAAATCACCGCTAGAAAGTGCTCTCGCGAGACCCGCCAGATTTCGCCGTTCTACATTCATTACCTTTCTCTCCACCGTTTTATACGTCCCCGGTTCCAAAGCTTTGCAAAACAGATTCTAATAGCGAACGAAGTTTTCCCACCGCGCGCGTTCACCCAAATCCTAGACGTCTTTCCGTGCAATCTCAATTTCAAAGAAGATGGATCTCGATTTCGCGTAAACACGCGAGCGAAACGATCTCCTCCGACCCTGTGCGCCAAATACAGGATTTATGGAACACAATTATAGAACGCAAAAATTGTAGTCCAGTTTGCTTCGCGTCGGCCTTCAATGGAACCCCGATTGCTTCCAAATACATCGACGAGCAACGAATTAACTCGAAACCGACCGAACTCGAGCTATCTCTATCTTCCTCGGATTCGTCCTCGGATAAGGATTTTCATAAATCCCGCAAATTTTCACCGCGAAGAACGTTCTGGTCGCTTCGAAAACTCGAACGAACGGAAACACGGAGGTAATAATTCTCTCGTCGACGAAGCACCGCGGCGTGTTCGCCGATACTCGCTTATAGAAATTCTATAAACCGGGGTTGTCGGTAAATACCGCGCCCACTTAATGCATCGAATGTCGCGTCGAAGTGGCGATATCGAGGCTTCCGCAGGATTTCACAATTTTACGCCGCGCGGCGAACGCGGCGGAGAGAATCGCGCGCGTGATATAACTCGCTCGTGTCGCGTAAGTTTATTTATCGCGTCGGGTCGTATTTGAAATTCAATATAACAGGCTCGCAACTCCTGTACCTGGGCGAATCCTCGAGGTGGTGGTTTGCATACCATTTCGCCCGTAACCCTCCCCTCACCCCCGTTCACCTCCTCGCGATCGAAAATCCGCGTCGCGAACAAGCCAGCCTGGCCCAGCCCTCCCCACACGCCTACGAGAGTTTACAATTTGCGCGAGCTATGCAATTACTATCGTTAAGCTAACTCGGTGGGACCATCGATGCTCCCGAGTACGAAGTTCGCGCGGTTATTGCGTCTGGTCGCCTTATCGGTCGACAGAATATCAGTATCGTTCGGTAATAATGTCGGGAGATAGTCCCGATAGAGTGCACTCGAAACGAGACGTTTTTGTAAATGGTGAAAAGCTAACGGAACGAGAGATACGAGACGGTTCGAAGTTATGGGAGCGGTGGTGGTAATCGACGCGGTTGGAGGATCTTGTATCGATTGTTGAGCGAAGTTACAGAAGTCGAAGATCTTGGGAATTGTTTTATCGCGGACGGTATCATCGTCGGGATTTAATTCTACTCGCGAGACTGTAACTCGTGAGTAGAATATAATTGTACAGTTTTTTCACTTTAACGCTGAAATTACCAATGGTGAACGTATTCCTATTTCTCTAGGAAGAGAAAACACGAATCAATTTACGAATACAGTTTTCTACTTTAATAATTGTCACCGAATATTGCAGAAAATGCGCAGTTAATAATCGTGTAACTTTAAAAAGAAATTCAACGCAAGGGTAAAATCACCTTTTCGGTAGTTCAAAACGGTATGTATCGGTCAATTATTTTACACGACGAAGACAGTCAACAATCAAAGAACCTTTATATTGAATAAAAAAACCGCTCGCTATTTCGCGCGAAGCGAAATATTCTCGAGGGTCCACGTTCACGTTCCATTCTTTTCTAAAGCAACTCGAATTGTTTCGTTCGTTTTCCTTCGACGTTTGTCAACGGATCGAACGGAACGGACACAATAGAGAGAACTAAACACGCGACAACGTAGGTCCGCCCTCGCTCCATATTGTTCACCTCGGTTTACGGAAAATCGTATCCCGGGGCATCGAAAGAACGAGTCCTTCGAGTTCGAGGCTTGCGAGTATCCGGTGCTTGAAACGGAACACACGCGACGCGGCAAGATTGAAATCCTCTTGTACCGTTCGCCCGACGGTGTTCTCCGGCCAACAAATATATCGCGGCCCTCGACTACGAGAGGAAAGTATTATTCCTCGACAGCAGGGGGACGAAGCGAAAGAGACGATCGGTGCAGACTTCGTTGCCTTCGGTTCCTTCGTTGGCAGCAGCTTGCGGCCGCGCTTCGGAAACTTCTCAACTTCTTCGCTTCCGGAGAAAAAACCCAACTTGTATCTCTGCGTGCATACAGGGTGTCCTTTTGAACTCGACACAGCGGAGAATCTCTTGGAGAACTTATCGTAGCGAAGAATCTTCTCAGAAAGGTTGTACCCTATGGATATGGGTGGTAAAATTATTTACAGGATAGAATGTCTCTTTGTAATAGATACATTCTTTAACTTCTTTTTCTACGATTTAAATTTTGATAACGCATCTCATAATAAAAAGGGAGGCTGGTAACAACTCTCAGTGTCCTCGTAAATACTAAATTTTCATTTCGAAGACATTGTATGGAGGTTTTTTTTCTAATATTTTTAAGAAAATATATTTCAGTGTACGAATATGGCCAAGACTGACCCATGGTTCTTAAGTTCCCTTTTGATTCTTCGTGAGATACTACACAGTATCGAGATTAGACACAGAGTATCCGATTTTAATCTGTGAAGTAACTATTGCATGAAAAATGATTTATGTACAGGTCACCCTCGTATGACCTCTACACGTCTCTGGACGTGTGTGAATTGTTTTTTCATAGAGTAGGTAGTTGAGAAGTGATTCACATTTATAAATTAAAATCAGACACCCTGTATATTCGTTGCTCATGGTTCGAGGCGCAGCTGCAGAAATCCATCGAACGATCAAACGAGACGAATCGTTCGGACACTTCAACGAACCAGCTTCCGTTCGGGAGATACGATGGCTAACTTATCAACGATGATGGGTTTATCGATATTGCTTGGCTTCTTTCCTTGTTCGATGATTTCCGTATAAATTGTGCGATTCGTTTCCAAAATCTTTCGTCGATCTCGTTAACGAAACTCTCAATGAGATAAGTCTTATCGATAAGAATGAGAATAATATTTTTCGTTCACGACTCGGTTTTCAAGGAAACTGGTACAGTAATACAATTTTGAAACAATAATTTACAACTGGAAAAACTATTTTCTCAAATTTCCAAAGAAACATTACTTAGGTACAACGATATCGCTTATTCTTTTTATACTTCTCTACGTATAAAACTTTACTTCTAGACCTTCTCCTATTTTACTGTAAAAATCTAGTACACAACGACGGTAAATTTGAAAACTATTCAAAGATTGAAAAATTCGGAAAGATCGAAAATATTCGAACGACGAGGCATTCGTAAAGGGTCTGCATCATAATTCAGAAACACTGTGCAATCGTTCCGTGGGACAAAACACGAAGATACGAGCTTGTTGACGACGGTTAATGGCTTTGTAGGCATCGGATATCCGATATTCACGCGCGAATGTTCTACCTGAAGAGAAATTGGTACGAGATTCTAATCGATAACCGTGCCGCTTTAACGTCGAGTCAACACGTAACCTCTCTGTTCCGCCTAATGTGCGCTAGAAATTGAAATTCATTACAGTGTGCCGGTTAATCTGCTGTTAACTCGGTTGAATCGTGGTTCACCGATGCGAATTGAAACGCGAATGGATCACCGGTGTGGAAATTTTCTTCTAGCCGCGAAAACTGGTACGGTAACGTTACAAATCCCCGCTCGTGATCGTTGACATCAAGGGGGGCAAGTATCGCGGTTCAAGTAGATTTAATAACCGGAAAAGCAAATGGGCGGTATCGAAACACGAATACGAAGATTACGAAACTGGAAGGAGAGTTTCTCGAGCTCTTCGTCTCGTCGAAAACGAAGATCGGACTCCTTACGAGAACAGAGTCGAGTAGTTTCACGGAAACGGAGGTTCTAAATTCAGAAGAGTACCCTAACTTTTAACGACACGATTAACGACGAATCGACCGGAACTTTTTGCGCAACTTCTCACGTCGAGTACGATATTACATTGTACATTAACGAAACTTTTCGCGCAACGAATGCTGGTTAAAGTTTAAGATACAAAACGATAGTTTCAATTCAGATTCCACTTAAGACGGATTAATTTTCCCACCGTCTCCACCGGTTCGTTCGTTGGTTGCATCGCTGGTAGAAACTCGACCGATAAAACGGCACAGCTTTTTGATTTTCAACTGCACTTGCACTCGTACGAGCGCGCACCGAATTGTTCCCTATTATTCGCAAGAATACAATGTAATTTAATGGACCGTAATCCTCGTAATTGTTTTTCGTCGTTACAGAACAATCGAGACGAACAATCGGATAATCACGATTAACGGGATGGAATTAAATCGTTACTTTTACAAGTATCGTTCCTGTGATACGAACAAAAGCGACAACGCGCACACCCAATGCGAACAGAGTTAAACCGGTGCACGCGAAATGACGTTTAATCGACGCGAAGAGGTTCGCGAATTAGTTTCAATATTTTCAAACGGAGATCTCGGTAATCCTCGTAATTGTTTCTCGTCTCGTTATTACCAGAGACGAACGATCGAAACACACAATTAATTGTAATCAATTACAATTAATGCCGGGAATTGAATCGTACCTTTACAATTATTCGTACAAAAATGACAACTCGGTGCACCGAATGACGTTGGACGATGGACACCGAAACGTTCGCGGATCGATCTTTATATTTTTAATCGAGGTAACCGAGCGGATCGTTCAATCTATTTTTTTACGGCTCCGTTTCCATAGAAGAGGGTTACGCTGAAATTTTATGCCTCGAGACGACGGTTGATTCAAACGAGGCCCGGTGAAATGTTGTTAAAAACGAGCCGCGAACGATAAATACTCCGCAAATTACATTTCTCGTGGTGTTTTGTTCCCGGTGGGAAACGCGCGCGAAAATGTTTCGGTAGGGGGTACGTGCTCGGTTTACTTTCATTTATCGTAAAGCTTGGCTCGTATCGGAAGATAAATTACGGTAAAAACAAAAGTGAAGTTCTTTTTTCTTTTTTTTTTTTTTTTAGGAAAGACTGAAAGGGGAGGCTGCGCTTTTCATCGGTGAAAGCGTCCGGACGGAGAAACGTAACCGGCGTATCTGCACTTTACTTTGGCAACGACTGGGAAGAATCTACAAGACGAGAGTCTTACGCTTCCCGTATCTCGCGTGCCTTTGTGCAAAAAACTTTCAGACGGCAGACTTTTAATATTACGTCGCGCGCCCGTGGAAAATGCAACCCTCGGCACATCTGCTTTTTAACTTACGACTGGACACCTTCTCGTCCGCGTTGAGCCCCGCGACGCGAGACGGAATTATAGTTATTTCTTCCGTTCGGTGAAAGAATATTTTATTTCAACGTTCCTGCGACCTGAGCGGTACTGAGCCCTGACCGAATTAACATCGCGTTCGAACGGCGAGCTCGGTGTGGACGATAAATAAAATCTAACAACGAGAGCAATTCCAATCGTATCCGATCTTTGAAACTTTTATCGTTAAATGCGCGTTCTTCTCCTCGGGGTTCGTGGGTCATTTGTTTCAATTTTGTTTCCACTCGGAATGTAGAGGTTGGAGAAAATTTATGGCGCGTCTGGGAATGTATCACCGGATCTACCAGGCAATAATAAATGTACGAAATTAATGTTACAAATGAGAATCAATTTCTCGACAATTATTTCGAAATTTTATATCGATTCCAGTTCAAGAACCTGTACAAGAGACTCGAATAATCGCGAGAAAAAGTCGTTTATGTACGAATCGTGGTCACGATAATTTTGGAGTTTAGAAACAAATCAGATTTCGTAGGAATAGTAACGATACGCGTTCGAGGGAAATTGTCGATGCATTTTCCGTTAGTTTCAGCTTTGAAATTCTGAACGAGAAATCGAAATGTCTTTTCCGCTTTCTATGAAATGCTCGCGATAACGTCGCAACCAATCCCACGTTATGGAATGCATCGAGCAGTGGAAACGTTGGTCCACACTACTTTGAAGTAGTGCAAGTCCGAACGTAAGCGGACCAGTGATCGCGTCCGTATAAGGTCAGCCACGCAGTGGAAGAGCATTACACTCTACTTCGGTAGGTACGGACCGACTATGGTCGGACCGAGAGCCAGCTTTTGTGTAACTCTATCAATCGATTCGGGCACCGTGCCTTTGCTTCCTTCTCGCGATTATTAACACTATTTTGCACCGTACGGATACATAATTTTGAAATTGTGCAATTTTATACCGGTTTTATCAATTTCCTCGAAACTGTCGCAGAGAGATTTTTTTTTCCACGATGTGTCTCGGTGATCTTGGAAATAGAATATTGACAGAAATATCGAACAATATCGAGACAGTGGAACAATATACAGTGAAAAATAGGTAAGAATTCTATAAGGAACTGTGAACATTTTGTTCACAATAAGAAGACTTCGTAACGCAACGTACAACTAGTTTCATCGATCGAGATGAAAGGAATGTACAGAAATATTCTTATCACTTAAGAATATTAGAGCGTAGAAACTTACAAAATTACAAAACAACATTTCTTTAACGCGATCTTTGCATCTGATATCAGGAACATTGCCAAGCGTTTATTTTATCGTATCTCGAACTAGATAAACGTACCGAAATTTTCAAACGATAACGTTAGCCAAAACGACGTCAGGGTGACGCAAAAAAATATCGTAACTTTACTCGTTTGTACGATAATATACCATCTATATACCTAAACGGTTGTCTAACCATTGTCTAAGCATTAATCGTTTACAATAGATAAACGACTCCAGAAATCCCACGAGGGTTAACGAGCACGTGGTGGTTAGAGGGTCGACTTCCCACGGAAGTGAGCACTCGTCCAACCCGTCGTGCACCGAAACCCATCTCCATGGAAGACCCCGACCGACGCGAATTGTTCGCGCGAGCAGTCACAACAGAGCCCGGAGATCCACGGTGCTTCGCACTCTCGTTTCCGAGTGGTTCGTGTCTCGGTGCGCAGGCGAGACCCGGAGTGACGGAAACGTCAGAAGCGCGTAGCGTCCGTGTAATTCGAGGCACGTTTCGCAATACCGTGGATAGAGAAAGGGTCGCGCGGACGAAACGAGGTCGCCAGAAACGCTTTTTTCTCTTCTTTTTTTTTCCACCCCCTGTCGCTTCGTCCCTCGTCCCCAGGTAGCCCTCCGCGAGCGAGCCAACGTCACGCGTCGTCCCGTGTCACATCCGGTTCCCACGAATCGCAACGGAACGCTGTTGCGCGACTTGAAAGACGCTCGCGCGGATTTAGGAACGCGCGGGAGAACGCAAGTGGTGCAAAAACCGTGCACCCAGCCACCGTCTGTTTTTCTTGGCTACCTCGACGGAATTGAAACGATGCAATTCCGTCGTTTCGAGCCCCCGGTGTTTGCGTATCGCCGTGTCCCACGAAAAACCACGATTACAGAATTCGTCGTCGCTCGGTGCCGTTTTAGCGGCGATTTCGTTCCGCGATACAACACCACCCTCTCATCTCTTCCATCCCCGTCGATACTCGAATTTATCGCTCGGAGAGAATTCGAATTTGGAGGGAATACGACGTTTACACGACGAGTTCCGGACGCGACTAATAACGGGATCCTTGGATCGAGATAGTAATTTAAAAACGCGCGATAATTTCGAAAAAGAAACGTCTTCATAATTTTTGAACGATGTCTCGTGATTCTACTAGGTTGTTCGGTAAATTTTGACGCTCGATAAAACTTATCGAACAGTATATTACTATAGATTGCTCGATAAGTTTCATCGAACGATTTATCATCTCTCAGTTAAAATGTACGCGATCGCGTGTAATACGGCGCCGCGTGTCGTGTATCAAAAAATCTACTTTCACGGGAGAGACTTTTCCATAACGTTCAGCCGACGTTGGAAAATAAAGGGAAAGAAAACTCGTACCCGTTCGTTTTACTTCGAGAAACGAGGATTATAAAACGCGTCGGGCACCGTTTCACGGGAACAAGGAAGAAATGGAACAGCGCCCGGCGAGCTACTTTATGGCCGCGATTCCGAGTTGTTAATTACCGTCTCGCGTTGCCGCGCGTGCGCGTTAATAAAACATCCAGTTTTTACCAGGGACTTCCCGGTTAACGCGGGAATTAATTTCCATCGTTCGCCGCTACCTCGGGATCATAAAGGGGTCCGCCCGGTTTCCAACCCTAAAAATTACCCGATATTTGACATTTTTTCGTCGAGCGAATTATTCGACGTATTAATTTCAAACTTTCCACGTATTCGCGTTCGCCAAGCTGCGGGGAATTTTTTCCAATACGAGCCACTGATTTTCTCCAAGTAATAAAACGGAACACTTTATATGCACTTTGTGTACGCAAGTGTGCACTTTACGTACGTGAAAATTTACCAGGCTGTTCGATGAGTTTTGTCGCTTTTTCCATTATAAAAAAACTACTACCACGTTTCAACTTTGAATTGAATTTTACAATTGTAAATGTACGGACGAGTCGACAGTTCTACGCGAAACTTCACGTATGTTTATCGAACGGTAGTACCATCTTTGGAAAAATACAACGACGAACCTAATAGCTCGATTTTTTATCGAACGATGAAATTTATCGAGTTGAAAATAACATATGAAAATTTACATGTTATTTTATAATCGGTACACACGTGCGAGGAATTTTTTAATATTCCACCGAATATTATAACCGTTGTACGTTACTTGTATCAACGTACGAAAATTTACATATGTTATTTTACAGTCGATACGTACGACCAGTTTGCGAATATTCTACCGAACAGTTTTCTTTTTTTTGTAGATTCACGAATGTAACTTCTACTTCGGGTCGTCGAAACGCGAAACTCGTTAAAAGCAGCGAAATCTGCACGTAGATCTTTGCAATCGTTGCAATCGTACGTCGATCGAACTCGTGAGCGCAAACACGCGGAACGTCCGTGTTTGCCTGCACGGAAAATATTCCGCGCGTGGCAACGTATAAGCGAACGAGGGTGCGCTCGATATAAATTCCGATCAGAGGTACCCACTTTGCGGAGAAATTCTTCCACGTGATTTATCTCGCTGAGACGCTCGTTTCAATTTGCAACACGCACCCTTGTTGATCGCGTTTTACGAAACCCTGCGGGAGAAGGGCTCCGGCCCTTTCAGCCCGAGGGTAAATTACGAATATGAATTACCAATCGAGACTTTCGAAAATTACACGAGAGAGCTACTATTCGTTAACGAATACCTCTTGCTGAATATAACCAGAGTCACGTGAAATAATAAAGTTAATTTCGTTTCGCAACAACGACGAGTACGAGTGTTTTGCACGACGAGTGTACAAATGGGTTGGTAATTGGATGTAGGTGGGGGTAGTGGGAACCTCCCACTGACCTTGAGCGGCCAAATGATTTCGTCCCAATCGTAAACGCAAAGCAATCGTCCAATCTGGTCGCTTTGATGATCTCCTCTACCGAAGTTTCGTCGCGTGTATAATTTCTCTCCCTAAAACACTGAGCCAATATATCACTCGTAGGGTGCTGCAACTCGGGTAGCCGCAAAAATTGTAAGCGTAAATTTGCAAAAAAGGAAAGCTCACCGTGAGAAGAATCTTCACGGAAGCATACTGTACACACCAACTCAATTTGTCAGAGCTTTCGTACCAAGAAAATATTTCACTCCTCTTGGAGTATCTCTCCTCCTCTCTTCGCTGTTCCTTCGCTCGACAGTTCGTCCAATCGGTCGTTTCCCAAGCAAGAAGCGGCACACTCGAGGAAAGCACAGTCATTTATAACTAGAAAGACTGAACGATCCATCCAGATCGTATAAACTCCTTATACAGTACACCGTGAAGAGCGTTTTTATTTATTTTTTATTCATTTTCTCCTTTTTTCTTTTTTCGCGACGTAACAGCCGGATTTGCAAAAATAGAACGAACCCGACGAAACTGATTTTAATTGGAGGGATCGTTATAACCGGAGGTGAAGCATCCTCGTCTCTCGCTTCGGTTAATGAATATTAATATCAGAACCGAAGTGTCTGCGTGCTCGCGGTTACAAGTGTCGTGTCCAATTTTACGTGAAGCAACGAAACCGAGCGTCCTCTTCCCGGAATGTCGATTAAAACGAATCACGAGCTGAAAGCGTTAATTGCTTTCGCGTGTAACTGGAAAAGAATGTCTCTAAAAATGCAAATTTTTTTCCGCGTCCCTTTTTTTTTCATTCTTTCTTTTTTAATCTTTTCTTTCTTTCTTGTTTTCTTTTTTGTAATCGAATATTCATTGCGATTTATTACTCTCGAGACTGTTTCTCGACGCTCGGGATTAATAATACGTTTGTACTTGCTAATGAGATATCGACAGCGGTTTAACAATGTTTCGACGAGGCTCGCGAAAAGCTTCTTTAAAAACACCCGGGCCAGCGTAATGGTAATCCGAGTTTAACGAGGAGAACGATATTTGATCGACAAACGTTTCAGTCGGTCCTGTTCAGTAACTTCGCTATCGATGTCAGGTCTATATTTTCTCGTTTTGTGCGGATTATTCTCGACGGGAGAGCTACGTGATTAATAGCCGATGTACAGGCGCTGCAGTTGTAGAAAAAAAAAAAAGAATTGTGTATTCGCCGGTGTTATGCAGTGTAAGCGGCCCGAACGGATGAACAATGTCAGGTAGAAGATTAATCGTGAGCAGCGAACGAGTCATCCTCGATAGAAACAAGATCAATTGTGACGTGTAAAAAGGGATTTTAAAGATCACTGAACGTTCCTACCGGTACGCGACTTTCGTGTAATTTGTATTTCATCTACGGTGCAATTCAATTCTGCCTATGAACATTACCTTCCTAGAATTGTCTCGAGTTTGAATCAATTCTAAATAATTTCTTTATTCATATCCAATGAACTTGAGTAAGTACTTGAGTCTTAACATTCTTTATTATCAAAATAATCCCGTAACGTGATTTTTACTAATTCTATTCTTTTCACAACTTGGATTGATCTTAAAATTATAAGTAGATCCATTGTATTACATTTTCTTAATTTTAACTAAAAAGATCTTTTAAAAGATCTCCCCCAAAAAAACTCAACACATTGAAATTTCTTAAAATTGTTAAACAACGATCTTAAAATTATAAGTTCCTTTTTTATATTTCATTTTCTTAATTTGAATTGAAAAAAAAATCTTTAGAAAATCTCTTCTAAAAGCAGCTCGGTACATTGGAATTTTCTTTTAAACCGAACCTCGGCTCCTTTTGAAGCATCGAATTCTGATCTCGGAGGAATTTATCATTTTTAATCCCGGGAAGTCGCGCGGCAAAAACGTTTCTTGAATAAAGAACGAATTCGGTTCGGTGTTTGGCGCAGAATCGACGATCCCGTGCTTTAAGAGCAAAGTTTTTCCATTATGGACTTATAATCTTGCCTTCATTGCCGCAGAAAGTGAAGCGCGGCCTCTGGTGAACTATAACTAGACACTAAATCCTAATCTGTCCTACTTATCGGGCTAACGAACATTTTTGATAAGAAGGTCAAGGAACTTTCCGTCCGCGCAAGCTGTGCAATTACGAATCTTGGAGCTGGTCGTTTCGATCGAACTTTCCTCGATGGTTTCTCATAGACCCATTGTTGGAACTTGAAGTCAGAGACCGGATTTATGACACAGGGTGACGAAAGAACGTCGCGAAGTTACCAGCGACGCATCCCGAGTTACGAGTCTGGGGTGACGAAGTTGATTTTCGAGGACTTTCTCTACCAGAGAATAGATTTCTTCTTGCCACGAGGGTCGTTCCACAAGTATGGATAAAAATGAGAAAAAAGCCACCCTACAGGGGATAGAAAGAAATCACGTTCAAGGAACTTTTAAGTTGGATGTTAAACAGTTTCCTAGATCGAAAAATTTGTATTCAGTTCACGGTCGCTTCTGTTCGATTGTTGTGTCTCGATCGAGCCACTTTCGTGCTTAGAAACTTTCGGATGTCTATTAGTTTTTACTTAGGTAACCCCAAATGATTTAAAAATTGATTCACGTAGAATATTTCATTGTTTCGTACGTGAAATCACATTGTGACTATTTCAATACAAGAATGTGAAATTATAAATTATATATCACATCAAATATCATCTCGATCTTTTCTAGAGAGTACTTCATTGCATAATCACATCATAGCACGTCACACCTACTCTCACCCAAGTCTGGGTGAATTCAAAACTCAAATACAGAGAGGTAGTCCCCAACTTCCAATGATAAAGGACGTCCTATTGAACTAACCGATGTAATTCGATAATTCACCAAGAATCAATTCTTTCGTGGAGCTCCTAGTTCTTTTAACGTTCCAGTGAACTATAATACATCATGGCACCTCTCACTTACTGTCACCTGAGTCTCGGTGAATTCAAAACTCAAATACAGAGAGTTAGTCCCAACTTCCAGTGATAAAGGACGTCCTATTGAACTAACCGAAGTAATTCGATAATTCACCGAGGACCAGTTCTTTCGTGGGCCTCCCAGATTTTCTAACGTTCCGGTGAGCAACTATAAAAGACACTGGCTCTTAATTCACCCTCTAAACAAAAGTTCGCTGGCGGGAAGACACTTCGTTCGTAGCGGCGCCCTCGACGAGCAGCGAAGCGTCGCGACGCTGCCGGCTGGATAAAGAATTTACAACGGCCATCTATCGAGCCCTCGAATAAGACGGTATAGGTATCCGCTTTGGCGCAAAATGGGGCAGGTTGGAGATCAAACGATCGGAAACTTTCGAAGCGTGCACCATTAAGCGCAGCTGGCGCGCTTACGTGATTTCGTGGCGAACGATGTCGCGCTAAAAAATGTAACTTTTCCAGTAGTTATCGGTACGCTTGCCCCCTTCGACCCTCGTAAACACCGTATGGCGATCGTGGTAACGTCTCGTGAATCGTGTATCGGGTGAGTTTACAATAATCGCGCGATAATGTTTCTTTTTTTTTCAGAGAACACGAGAAGACAGTGTTACGGAAAATTATTGGAAAATTATTGGAAAATTATTGTGCAACGACCAGAAATATTTTAAAAGCCATCTTTCCGTTAAGTTACAAGTGAATTAACATTGAAAAGGAAACAATAATGTCTACGGTAACAATGGAGAGAATATAACTGTGATTCTGTATTCCTTGTACTCTACTTTCACAATTGAAAGCGTTGCGAGTCAATGACGATACTTCTAATTGGAAGATCAAGGAGATGCAAAAAGGCTATGAAAAAGACCTTCCGCTACAATCATCGATGTGATATCACCGCGTTGAAAAATATTTCGTAATATTAGCTACTTTGGAGATTTTTCTCCCGAAGGAAAAAAAATCTCAGTCATCGAACACGTACCATCCGAGCAAAAGGGTATTCGAGGTATCGATCGAACTCTGATTTACGTCCTGGTGGCTACACGAGGTAGGAAACGATCGAAACGAATGACACGGGCCGGAAATCAGCGAGGACGTACGAAAGAAGATAGATAATCAATATAGATACGAGCTCGCGTCCCCGGGATCAGCTCCCCGAACAGAAGTGGAGTAATGGTCTATTCCGAGGCCATCAAATCTGTCGACCTTCCCGGCGTCTCTTTCCGCTCTGGGCGTTTTTGTCGTCCCTCGATGACGGCCACGTTCCTTCGACCCCGAGACTCTGTTTTCCACTTGACTTTCCCGCGCCCTCCCACGTTTCGCTCTATTTATCCGTGCTACGTGTAGGGCTTCATCGAGGTAGGTCCGAACGTTTTGCTATTTTCTACACCCTCCGTCATTCCGCTTCACCTAAACGCGGTACGCGTCTTTTGTGCGATCCAGATCGGATAAACTCGCTCCCAACGAGGTCCCGTCCCTCCGCGAGGTTATGGGGGACTCCCCCTCTTTACAACGTTGCCCAGCGATGGTTAAATTATTGCGGAGAGATTGCGAACAACTCGGTGGTATTTGCCACCTTTTGTTCCGCGAAGTGTATAATTCGGTTGCAGTAAACTTTGGAAAGTGCACCGGGAGTCTACTGTTTACTGAACAATTGAGAAATAAAATTACAAGAGATGCTTCTGAATGGGAAAATCAAGTCAGGTATGAAAATAATCGACCTAAGTATACCATTAACGATAGTTATGTGTGTGTTCTTGGGTTTGGGTCTGACGTGTGCTTATAGCGAATGAGCATTGTGCGACGAGAGGCTACTGATTGTAAACAATTGAGAAATAAAATTAGAATAGATGCTTCTGAATGGGAAAATCAAGTCAGGTATGAAAATAATCGACCTAAGTATACCATTAACGATAGTTATGTGTGTGTTCTTGGGTTTGGGTCTGACGTGTGCTTATAGCGAATGAGCATTGTGCGACGAGAGGCTACTGATTGTAAACAATTGAGAAATAAAATTAGAATAGATGCTTCTGAATAGAAAAATTAAGTCAGGTATGAAAATAATCGACCTGAGAGTATTATTAACGATAATAATGTATACGTTCTTGGGTTTGGGTCTGATGTGTGCTTATAGCGAATGAGCATTGTGCGTCGAGGGCCTACTGATTGTAAATAATTGAGAAATAAAATTACGATAGATGCTTCTGAATAGAAAAATTAAGTCAGGTATGAAAATAATCGACCTGAGAGTATTATTAACGATAATAATGTATACGTTCTTGGGTTTGGGTCTGATGTGTGCTTATAGCGAATGAGCATTGTGCATCGAGGGCCTACTGATTGTAAATAATTGAGAAATAGAAAAATCGAGTCAAATATGAAAATAATCGACTTAAGCATATTATTAACGATAACAACGTGTTCTTGGATTTAGGTCTGAAGTGTGCTTATAGCGAATGAACAAGGTACACGCGGTCGGTTCTAAGAATCGTTCCTTTCAATCGGTAAACGGTTCTATAGGCTTTGCCGTGGTGCAAACCTATAGTCTTTCTCCTATAGGAAATTGAAGAGCCAATAACGTACAAAAAAACCCCAAATATTCGTCGTGGTACGCTCTGCACAATCGTTGTGGAAAATTCGGAAAGGTCAGTTGTGGAGCGAACACAGTCGATCGTCGATCGTTGCGAGACAGTAAACAATAGTTCGAGACAGTCTCTGTTATTTCATTGTGTATCAATACGCGTAATCGGAAAGACAAACGTTGCTGGTATTTTTATTTAATCGCGTTCCCGAATGGCAATTTTGTGTTTCACGAACCCAGAAGGATTCAAAGAAGACTTTCCAGGTAAATCATTTAGTGTTTTACTGAAATAATTGTTAAATTGTATCAACTGTGTGTAACAAAAATGAAATTTAAAATTTGTAATTAATGCACATCAAAATTGAACGAATAATTTAACGCAAATGTGAAGAGAATTCAATTGCCTCGATGATGGTTTAAATATCAATAAATTCTACTTATTACCATAAACGATTTTCAATTCTATTTGTTTATTAACCGTACGTAAATCAATTGATTTCAGGTTTCCATTAATATACAAATTTCGTGCATATTTGTATTATTATAACTGTTTTTCCTAAAATGGATTATCAACGTAGGTATAATCGTTGTAAAATAAGCTTATTCGGAAATTATTTTTTTTTTATATCGAAACGTTCTTCTCGCTATTCGAAACACAAGTAAAAATAGAAAGAAACATTCGGTGGGATCGTTTTCAACGATCATTGAACAATTTTTGTCGAAAAATTTTCTTAAGACGTAGTTGTCGACCTTGTCCTTTCTGGACAAGGAATATTCTGGCAAGAATAAACAAACGGAATGAGTACATGTTCGAAGTGTCCTGCAAATATTTGCATCAAGTTGCTGGAAACGCGCAGCGTCGCGTTAACGAATGGAACGGAAGTGGCGAAAAGTATACAGCTTCCTTAGGAATGGGTTGTATTCATATAACGAGAATAATTGAACTTACCTAGCGTACAGTATACTGTACCGGTTTCGAATACTGTGTCTTCGTAGCAGCGGATATTACGTGCACCGAAAACATCAAGTTGTTGCATAACTTGTTTTCAACTTCGATAAATGTAATTCGACTTTCTCCATCGTGAAATAGTACGATTTCTAACAACGTCGAAACATATTAATACTACGTTCCGTTTATCGTAGAAACATATTAATAATATTTTTCAAACTTGTCGATAGGAGATATTTTAAAATTTATATCTCGTTGTGCAAATTGCTCGCAATCGTATTTGCCAGAAATTAAAATGGTGGATTACAAGAGAAGCCGTTAATCGATATATTTATAAAGTCAGAGTTCACGTTGTACAAAAAATTTTGCAAAAATTCAACGAATATCTATTCTTTATATTTTCAATAGAGAAAAGATGTTTGTACACCTCAACGTTAAAAGTTCAATATAACGTTAAGAACACCTGTATCGTATATTGGATAAAATTTCAATTAAGAACGATTATTTTGATCACGGTTACGGTTATTTAAAATTGCAATTGAACTCTGCAAATAACTGCTTGGAAATAAAGAATGCGGTACGGTAACCGAGCAATTTTCTATTGTAAAAAATGGTAGCACGGTTGGAATTTGTATCGTGCAACATCGTGGCATTTTTTTCATCGAGAATTTTCGGTTTTTTTTCGGTACTCTGAGTTTACTGAGGGATTGCAAATTGCAAATGATACTTGGAGTTCGTTTCTGTTTATCAATGCCGATTCACGCGATGAATCGTAAACCGACGGAAATGCCAGATTTCATGCAGAAACTGTGGGATTGCGGGCCAATTTCCCAAATCAAGGGCGTGTGCAATGTTCCTGCAAATTCTGGAAACCGCCAGCAATATCCCTATTGGCATTCCCGTGTCCCGATTCTGCAGCCCTTTAACAGCATCTTGAGGGTAGAAATTAGAATGTTCGGTTTGACATAGGATTAGTTTTGGAGTTAGAATTCCTTGTATGTTCGAATTGCTAGAATACCATGAGGGTACTTTGGACTTCAGAATTGGCTGAAATTTCGTGCTCGATCTTCGGGACTTTCGAATTAATTGAAATCTTTGAACCAGAATTCTCGAATTCAGCGAGTCCGAACCCGTGAAACTTTCAACGTTCTGATATTTCCAATATTTACGATATCGTTAATTTCAGATTACCAAAACGTTCTCTATTCAGAATCACTCGCAAATTTACATCTCGATAGAAATATTTCGATTCGATCGAATTTCTGTTGCGTTTCAAAACGGAACATAATATTATTTAAAGAATTCGGTTACGAAAAATTGATCGCAATAGTATATTAAGATCAGAATTGCTGACGATATTGTTGCAAAATTTTAGTTACGAAGAATTGATCAGAATATCGTTATTTAAGTTACGAAGAACCGATCGGAATAGCATCGTTTCGAAATTTTCAGTTACGAAGAACCGGTTACAGTATTGTTACAGAGTTTTAGTTACCAAGACTTGATCACTGTACTACTTGAAAATTTCAGTTACGAAGAACTGATCAGAATATGATTTCAAAGTTCGAGTACAGAATCCCCGAACTTTTCGAACTTTTTAATCCTGAATTCCGAGCTCGTCGACTTTTCGTGCCCCGATTTTTCCAAACTCTCGAACTCAGATTCTGGCGAAGTTTCGTACTCAACGAGCCGGCATCCAACTTTGTTAAATTTTCGAACGCTTATACGACCAGCGATAAAATCACGCGAACATTCGAACACCTATCGAAGAACAAAGGCTTCAATGAAATGACTTGAACGCCAAGTGTACGTACATTGAACTTCCTTTTATTTAACTCATTAACATGATCATTACTCGATAAATTCTGCCGATCCTTACAACAACTGAATATAATCCATTATGTATCCTTTGATATTCACAACAATTGAATATTTCACTATATATCTTTCTATTTTCACAACAATTCGGTAATTTGTTGCGCATCCTCTAATTCTTACGATCAAATGCTGCATTATGTGCAGGCCAATCTTAACAACAATTGAGTAGATATCACACGAATACGTTTTATTATATTCGTGTATAATTCGAAGAACAACAATCCACGAATATCGTAGTATGGGCGAATATGAGACTAACAATGTAATATTCGTCGAAACAAATAAAAGTCTTAATGAACAAGAGTCCAAAAGAATATTCGTTTTCGTGTTACAAGAGGTTGGATTTTTACGAGTGAAAGATTCTTTAGAAAGTATGGGCGCAAGATGCACCAGTCGACGACAAGAGGCAGTATTGAATTTTTATTTTTCTGCAGTCGAAATTCAAATTACAAATTCAACGCTTCGAATTGAAAGAACGTGTGGAAACGAATAAAAAACCATTGTTCGACCAGAGAATCCATCTTATAAATCGAAAACGAGTGCTTTTTGAACTTACGTTCGTTAACATTTTTGCTGCCATGTCACCTATATACTGATGACAATTTTACTTAATTTACAAGTTATCGATAACTCCTTTCGTATTTTTTTCTGCATTGTAACAACAAGACGAGCGAGTAAAAATGAAGGAAATATAAGACTTTAAACGCTAACTAAGACTAACTGCTGTTTCTTCCGATCAAAGGTATGTAAACAAAAAATATTACTCAATCGTTCCGAGATATACTGGAATCTAAACGAACACGTCTAGATGCCAAAGTATCTCTCAGACTATACATCATAATATTAGATGTTCTGAATTCTCAATGGAGAAGAGTCCCTTTCAATGTAAAACGTTTAAACATGTTTCCTGTTTCCAGATACACAATATCCAGAATATCCAATTTTGGAAGCATTCTACACGAGCATTCCATTGACTCGATCCATCCAGCTTGACACGTACTTGAAAATTTTCCAGAAAGCTACTCTATCTTGGAAACTCATTTATCATGTCGACGTTTATGTAAGTCTTCTTAACATCTCTTATACGTAGACTTATATCTGACGCTCAGAACTGTTATTGGTATACAAGGTGGAACACATAAAGCTTTGGAATTGAATATTTCTAAAAATATTGGTAATATTTCAAGGTCCAATCTTTCGTGGATTAACTTGCATTTTTATCAGACCGAACTCTGTTTTTCAATATGCATAAGGGTTAGAATTCAAGGACCATAAGGTCAATCATTCTTACAGACAAATTGTCAATCTCATTCATTTTTAACATTTGTTCCTTCGCTACTTGCACGTACCTTCCACAAAATCCACTGTGTTCTTTGCAGCATTATTGTTAATTTCTCTCGAATTCTCCTTCCTGTTTATTGCATACTTCTCCAACGTAAGAAGTATATTATTAAACGTGACCTTAGACAACGATGATCATTGATGTCCTTCGACACTTGTACACATTGAAAAACAAATAGTTTCAAAATATACGATCTTGGACACTATCGCGTCCAAAGAAGCAAATGGAGTCGAAAAGAGTACCCCAAAGACACTGACCTATATCAAAGATCTTTTTCCGATATTGAAATTTCATTTTCGTTCAATGTTTCATCGTTTTCTCAATTAAGACAGTTGTCCTTTCCTTATTTCTCACAATCTCGCACGGTCTTTCATTATTTCACTGTTCCAACGTTTCCAATATATTACCAATATCCGGTTATATTTAAAACATTCAAACTCCCGTTGATGAAACGTCTCGGTGAAACTTACCACGAACGAAACACGGCAGTGAAACGTGTGAAACGTGTTCTCATTCATTTCGACGAATACCACATGCCCCTATAGAGTAGTTTGCTACAAATCTTTCTGCGCAGACTGTATAAAAAGAAGAGTGTCTTGTCAACCGGTAGCCGGCTTACAATTTTTCTCATGCATAAACGTCAGTGTCCAACTGCAATCGATGGGAGTGCGCGTTCATTAGGTCACGTGACCCTCAGGTTAACGACGAACGAGAAACGAACTAGACAACGCGATCCGTCGTCTCCTGTGCGGGAGATTCCTCGTTGAATTCACATAGAATGAAATTCGGTGCAAGTTTGCGTACTAGGTTGATTTCGACCAATTAAAACAAACGCGTGGCGATCGCGTAACGATCCACGGGCCAATCGTTCTAATGTGTATCGAGCGAAACAAATAATTAAGCGGTGGGTGTCGATCATCGATTGCAGAGCACCGCACGGCCACGCGGCCATTTTACGAAAGCACAGAGTGACAGAGTGAAAGAGAGTAATATGGTAAACGATTTATTTGCATTCTACGTTCGTTTACAGAGTGTTAGCCGAGCTTTTGTTACGCGCTTCGGCGGCGTCTCACCACATTCGTGTCGCGCGGACCGCATCTGCCGAGCCCTTCGTCCTCGCTCGTTTATACGTACCTGAAACACAAAAACGAGCACGGTTAGAAAATTGTTACTCGGTTCGACGAACGACAATCGAGACGTCTTTATCAGTGTCGAGAGTCAACGGGAATTAATAAACGCGATGGTCGACGCAAGCACGGTTTGTACAATAACGCGATAGAAATGTAAAAAAACAAACGAGGGAGAGAAATATTATATATTAGATATTTAATCTAAATTTATGGAGAGAAATATTAGACGTTTAAAAATATAAATTGTAGATATAACGTGTTGTTCACTGTAAGATGAGTTGTGAAGTAGAAATGGAAAATTGAAATATATTCAAGTTGTAATACAAACAATCTTTAATATGTATGAGAGATTGACTAACGATTTTTCTGAAGAGGGTCCAAACTGAGAACGAAAAGTTTCGATATATGGTTATTTAAACTATGCTTGTGTCAACGATTTTCTTTCTCGCGCCGTGTAAATTATTCTCATTAATTTTGTTACTCTTATTATTAAAAGTTTTTATTACGCGTACGTGGAAGTATACAAGGTACACAAATATATGTATCTCTGAGGATAAAATATAACCGGGGTACGTGCATGCGCGAGAAGCAAGGTGCAGCTGAAAACTCAGTTATAAAATCTAACCTCTAAATGTTTAAGTGCTTGACACTTTGCGTCTCATGGGATCTGACAAGTCTATAAACCAGGAGATCCTTGAAAATGTAAACTATCGTCTGCAAAGTAAAGCGTACGAGTCTGGCAGACAGGTGTCTGAAGACATTTCACTTGCAGTTGTTCCAAAATTTCGTTTAAACTCTCCTGGGGGGAATTGTTTTATTTATTCCAAACAAAAGTTCAATCTCGTATTGTCCCATAGTATCTGTTAGTCTTGCGACCATCCTGCCGTGTTACATTATTGGAAAATTATATTACGAATATTTATTCACAATTTGAGTAAAGCAAACGTATGCATCTGTCGCAGTGATCCGCACCGGTCAACTGTCGGTGGCGTAATGATTTTATGCGCACCCTTCTTGCGCAACGAGTATTCAGGGAGGGGCGCTTCTCCGCCAACCGCGTTCAAGTATCAGTAGTGATATGGACAAGTGCTTTTGTCCGACCAACCGAATAATTCCATTACACATATTCCGGTAGAAATTGCTGTATATATTCGGATAGTACTGCAATTGGTACTGGATATGCGAGATTACACGATCTCAGAGACCGTATAGACTCAGGAATTAATATATAAGCCTCTAGTACAGTACATTGAACACCTTGATTGCCATATCATGCATGTATGTATGACATTAATATTCATTGGTACAAATCCAATTGGTGTTTGGAAACGTAGCTATAGAAACTTTTGTTTTGACTGATCGAAGTAAATTCATTGGTTTGAGGGTGGGTCACCGATGTTAGATTAAACTCTCTATTCGTTATGTACATTTCACTGTATTAATTCAAAGTTAAATTATTTTAGGCCGCGTACAACAGTGCCAAGTTTCTCTAAAATAAGTATCAGAGTTACTCTTTCTTTTCAATTACCTACCATCTCGCTAACATCCAGACAATTTCGTTTCGATCTTCAAAATCCCTTTCTCTATTATTTGAAGATAAGGATCACTGTTTTCGATTTTTCTATCTCGTACCGTGTCCATCCACGAGTGGAATCGGATGTATGCTTCACAGAATCATAACTCCGCGTGAGAAAAATACACAACGAACAATGCGCGGAGAATAAAAATGAGGATAATCGTGGATTCGAATTCCCTACAGACGTCTCTCGAATAGT
The DNA here is from genome assembly GCF_051014685.1 of Ptiloglossa arizonensis. Taxonomy (NCBI): domain Eukaryota; kingdom Metazoa; phylum Arthropoda; class Insecta; order Hymenoptera; family Colletidae; genus Ptiloglossa; species Ptiloglossa arizonensis. Next base: position 12,321,565 of record NC_135058.1, read on the forward strand.
TCAATTTATCGACAAATCCTTTACCAGCACAATGGATAACATTTTATACAATATTTTTGTACTCTATTATCAACTTTAATTTAACTTTCTGTATAATATTTTTCCACTTAATCATCAACCATCCATACCAGAAAACAATCTCAGGATCAAAAGAATAGATTTCTAAAAAATACTAACAAAACCGAGCCAATTGGTATATCAATGCTATTTTATAGAAATATTTAGAAAAAGTTTAACCAAATCTCATCGACGCGATATTTCAATCCCAAACACCAGACACTGGCTGAAATAACGATAATTGTAACGAATAGACGGCAAGAAAAAGGCAGCGAGAAGGTGGATTTCATTTCGAGGGAAGAGAATCGGCCGGTCGAGCTTCAGAATTATCACTCCCGCAGCCATAAACCGGCCGAAAGCATCGTTTCACTTCCATCTTTACGAGGGAATTATGCAGTGCAGCGGATCCGAGTTTTACTCCTCGGCACGATGGCCGGGAACAACGTTCCTTGATGCATAAGTTCGAGGAACGAGTCGTATAAATTCCTTGCCGCGGGATTTTCGTAACTGTTCCTCAAGCACGTGCTCAGAAGTTTTTACAGGCTCGGGGGCCAAGCCTTTTGTGGCCGCGAAAACGCTTCCACGGGCGAGCTACTTTCGCATGAATGAAATCGAGCTATAGCTGCGTCGCTATGTGAAGTTAAACGGGTAAATGGAACAGCGTTACGATCCCGAAATTCAATTCCGTGATTTTAAGACGGGAACTGTATCGCTCCGCGAACGAGTTGCGCCCGGTTCAAACAGGGAATAATTCAGAGTACAAGAGTTATTAGATTGGATTAGGATTTTCGTCGTAAACCAATTGTTCTCTGGGAATTGTAATCGAAAGGGAATTGTACGTTCTTGGAGTAATTCATTGGCGAGAATACGCGTTTTTCAAATGTTTCACATTTTACAGGGTGTCCATTTTTCAGTCTAAAAGGTTTAATTACTTCTCTATTGAGGTCTAATTAACGTACATATTTTTATTATATACACATATGTGGTTTCTTCGTACTTTTTGAGTGAAGAATATTTTTACAGAGTTCATACTACTTGTCTGACTATAGACGGTATAATACTATTTGTCTGACCACAGACGGAACAATACTTCTTGGCTGGCCATGGACGGGGGATACACTACTTGTCTGGCCATGTACGAGGGCTATACTACTTGTCTGACAACGGACGGGGGTTATACTGCTTGTCTGGCCACGGACGGGGGTTATACTGCTTGCCTGACCATGCACGGGGTCATACTACTTGTCTGGCTATGGACAGGGGTCATGCTACTTGTTTGGCCATAGACTGGGCAGTTCTACTTGTCTGACCATAGACGGGGGCGATTCTACTTGACTTCGAGTAACGAAGGAATAGCGAGGACTCAAAAAGCAAGGGCCTCGTTAAATTGTTACAATTGCGTTAAAAAGCACTTCACTTTACTTCTCTTGCGCTTGTTTGAATGGCAAATGACTACGCTATGCGACAATCTGACCAATAATTTACTAACTCTTTTATTACGTCTAATTGCGTGACCATACCATCGCAATTTACCTGATCTGATCATACCACGTGCTGGGTTTCCTCGACATAAAATCTGAACAGCGTGATCGCGCTGCTTGGGACTCGAACGGTTAAACAGCCAAATAAATTGGATCGAATTTATGTAACCTCGATCGTGTTTGATCAAACTCACTCGATTATTGGCACGCACACAATACTTGGCCAATCATTGTCATTTCCGAATTAATACAATATTTTAATCCAGCGACGTCGAATTATCATAAAACGCCAATAAACAGATCCCATTTTCATCGCAATTAGCTTGAAATATCGATTCGAAAGAACCCACCTACGATAGAATATTAAACACCCGCGTACAAAGCGATCATCGTTACGATCGGTAAATACATTATTATTTCATTCGAAGCAATAACGCAATCCAAACAGCGAACCCGAATCAATTATTGAAAAATTATCGATTCGCGTAACGAACGTTCGATGCGCGTGTCGAGTGAACTGGCAACTCTGACACGAAACGTGCATGCTTAGTCTATTGGCAGCCAAATTAACGAAAGTATCTAACAAATATGAGCAATACAATAATTCATTTTCAGGATAGAACCACACGAAGCGTGAATTATTTATACGAATGAACGGTACAAAATATCCGATAATTCCAACAAGGAACCAATTAAAAATTCCTGTATCGTTTGATATCACCCGATATTATTTCATACATTCGCCGTTAAATAATAAACACCTGTAATAAAATTAAAAAAACACCTACAATAATTCGTTATTATCGTTAACGTTCTAAAACAGAAAACTCTCAGACCTAACCGCATGAGAAGCAACCCGTTCCGAAGTACTCCCTTCGAATGAAAATAACGCTTGAGAAAAGAACCGAAACAATTTCGCGATTCACGATTATCCGTTCGAATTTATAACGCTCGATATAATGCACCGTCGGCGCAAGTTCCAAGTAAAGTCAGCGACGATCTATTCCGAGCTGTCTAGCCTTTCCAGCGTCTGGAAGCAACAGTTCGTCCTTAACGATAATAGCCTAATTACGGCGGTCGAGTCACGGTCGCCGTTCGATGTCGGGATCATAATTTCTGAACGGTGCGGAGCCAGCTATTTCTACGATGGCGAGTATCGGCGGTTGCAATCGGTGGGTTTCAGCTTTCAAAAACGCTGTCGTACGAACAACCACCATCGACACGAGTCTCGGTGTCGTGGCGCACCTTTCATCCCCACGAACGACAATCTGTCACCGGGGACTGAAACGCGAGAGTCAACGACGAACCTTCAAGAAGGACGGGAGCAAGTGTCTGAGGAGGCTTCGCGAAGCAGGGCAAATCGGGCCCGCAATAATCCTCGCGTGATGAATCCTCTTGTCCCTTAATCCGTTCCTGTCAATCACGCGGGATAAAACTTCATTACCGGATAATAATAGAGAAATAGATGGATCTACCCTGTCATCCATAACGCGCCGTGTCCTCGGGCAGAGCTTGGATACGAGCGGAGGAGTAACGGGTATATAAATATCGTCGATGGCTCATGAAAATGGCCTTGGTGAATTTATGAGCCACGGGATTGTTGATCCTTGCGCCATTCCTTTTCGTCTTTTTCCCTAGGTGGACCGAGGCAGATAAGTTTGTAATATTGTCGACCGGGATGGTGAAACTGACGGAGATTAAAATTGGAAACAGTGACTCGAAAGAGAGATATTTTGGTACGCGAACACGTAAAGTGCTCGAGAGTATTTTTTACTTTTGTCTATGTACGGTTTATAAGGGGGATCGATGTTGTATTTTAGGTATGGATTGATGTAATTTTTGCAATTGATTTTATATTTGTTTCTGTACGGTTTGTAAGTAGTTGGTACACTTTGGATATGGATTGACGTAATTTTTGTAATTAATTTTATCGAGGGCCTAAATGCAGGGTTGAAATCTTTAACGAAAATAAAGTATTCCAGAGAAGGGTTTTATAGTGTTTGTGATGTACTGATGTAGAATAATATTTGAAGGGTTTATGGTCGATGTTACTTGTGGATGATTCGTTATTCAGTGGTGTAACTTTTAGAAAGATTTGTAGTCAATGTCAGTGGTTAGTTCAGTGATGTAACTTTTAGATATAGTTGTAGTAAATGTTAATCGTGTGTAGTCGATCGATCGCTGGTAGAATTTTTATAGTCGAGGTATCAAGTTTGTTTGCATTGGTCGTACTACTTGTCGAGCACATTCGCTGGTAATGCTACTTGTTGCCCCCTTTCTCTAGGAACACTACTTGTCACGCGTTGTCTCTACCTATACTACTTGTCAGGCGTCTACCTATATTACTTGACAGGCCTCTGATCTATCTATACTACTTGTCCCACCTTTACCTATACTACTACGTCAGACGTTGTCTCTACCTATACTACTAGATGGGCGTGTCTTTATCTATACTACTGGACGTACTTTGTCTCTACCTATACTACTTAGTGGCTGTTGTCTTTACTCATACTACTTGACAGACGTTATCTCTGCCTACACTACTAATGCACTCGATCCAATCAAATTAGTAGAATCGTTCAATTACATACAAAAAAAAAGAAATACAATATTTATAACAATTTTGTGTACTTTTCACAAAGATGATATACCAGTCGGATAATTGATTTTTTTTAATCAAAATTAAATCGACCACATTTCATTACCATCTACGCAGTAATAAATCTTTCACGTTGAATATTTATTTTACGTTTCGATCCAACCTCAATGATTAAAGGAAGCTTGTCCGAAATAGGATTGTTCGATGTTTCGATTAATGCCCGTTATCCTCAGATTTCCCCTCGTTCAAATCAATTTGCAGGTATTTGTAGTACGCACGATGAAAGCTACGCATCATCCGCGAGGGATTACAGCAATCCACGCGATTCCCACTCAACCATCGCGCATCAGAGGACGCGGTTTGCGTCATGGAAGCTAATGTCACTTGGTTCTAATAATCGATCGAAAAATCACCGTGCTGAAAGCGTCTCCAAATATTTGCCATCACGGGGACCATTTTCCACTTAATCTGCTCAGTGATACGCAGTGAAAGGATCCTGGAAGAAATAATTGATCCAAAGAATAACTGAAGGAACTTCACGTGTACGAGTTATATGCCTACTTATCTAAAAAGTACAAAGAGAGAAACTTTTTAATCCGAAAAGAAACGATGCTCTCTGAACATCGTGTGTTGTTAATTCCTCTACCACGGAGACACTAATACCTACGTGTCTAAAAAATTTAAAAAGAAATAGGAATCTTCTAACCCAAAAAAAAAAGGAACACTCCCTTAACACAGTGTGTCGTATATCGCGATACATCTACCTTCAAATCTATTGCAAAGACTGACCAAGAGACGTTACGAATGTATGCTAAAATTCGTCCTCTTCGATCCGAAAAGAACGAAGACTCCCTTAAAACAGTGTGTCGTTGATCCACGGTACGTCTGCCATGAAGTCTGCCACGTAGACTGACGAACGACCGTGTGGCCAGTGGCGTGTGTCGATGTCCTCGAAAGGACCAGTGAACGCGATAGACGAGAAAAAGGAGCCACGACGAAGGACGATTTACGATCCGTGGCGTTCGAAGCTTCGACGAGAGCGAGAAAAAGCTAGTCATCCACGGTTCGGCGATCCTGCTCGCCGAGAGGGAACGAGAACGATGGTTTACAATGCTAATGGATCCGAGCAGCGAAATCGAAGACGGTGGTCTTCGTACGCCAGAAGGGGTGTTCCACGAGCGGAAGTCCGAGGAACTTGGCGCGGATCGAACAGGGTTTTATCGTTTACGACCGTGCCACGCGGTAAAGTTCGACTCCGATCGCACGGAAGGGCACCAACGAGGCAATTAAGCAGCCCTTACGGCCGATCGAAGGGACACGGTGTAACGACGATGTTCGCTGAATCGTGTCCTCACCGGACTTAATCGTTTAACGGAGTCGGTAGCAGGAAATTGCGGCTGACAATTGATTTCGTGGCCTCGGTGCCTGTTCAATTTGTCCTCGAGCGATGGCGGATTGGCAGAAGTATCGCAGTGTGGGAGGAACGCGAGGGAATTGCTGCGGGGAGAGGTACGCGAGAATCGTGTAATCGTAACCGTTTCTCGTTTCAATTTATTTCGAGTCGATTCGGAACGTTCGAGCGTCAACTGTGCTTCACGCTCGCGATATCCGTGACTCGTTTCGATAACTGTTCGCGTTACGTTCGCGCGTGTACGAGAACGTTCTCGTTGGTCCTAGCGCGAACCGTCACAGTTTACACTTTGCTTTTAGTTCACATTTGCGCGTAACGCGTGCAGTTACCCGCGAGAACAATTGTAAAGTATAGAGTTCGAGGGATTCCATAGAAACGGTGGGAATAGGAGACACGCGAGAATAGAACCCCTCCGTTTCTTCCCTCTCTCTCTCTCCTTTGACGAATCACAAACCACTGCTCCTCTTCGCGGCGAATAACGTCACGAGTCGCGGGCAAAGCTCCGAAAACACAAGAGTCGCGCGAATCGCAGTCAAAGCGATTACGCGAACCGCGAAACGCGCGGTTCGGATTCTGATTCGATCGCGGAACTACGTTTAACGGCACTCGATTCGTAATTGTGGCGGCGAGCCGATTTCCGTGGGGCTCATAGCCCGTGAAAATTTTCAGCCGACCGGCGCGATCCGGCATTGCGCTGCGCAACGTCACACGTGCAGGCTTGAAATGCACTCGCGTCCCGAGCAACGATGCGTGGCGAATGACCGTGTGACGTACTTCCACGGTTATAACGAGGTCCGAGCCGGTGAATTCTCCGCGTTCCGCGCGCCTCGAAACTCGAGTAAAGGGCTCGACTCGAAGCGCGATGCGCCCACCGATATCGATGATGCCCCGGGAATCCGATTTCCCGCCAGAGGGAAATTCCCCCAACAATACCCCGCCTACTCCTCTTTACCAACGATCAAAGGAATTTCGAACCGGGAAGACGCGGTAGGTGACTGTTCCGCGCCGAAATAATAATTACAACCGTGACGCGGCACCGAGCTGGCTCGCGCGCGGAAATCGAGGACGAACCTTACGATCGAATTTCGCGTACAGGATCCGATGGAAAATAAGACACCTGGAGAGAATTTTGAGAAAGAAAATAGGTGTTTGATGCTAGTTGTACCCTGTTTGAAGTGACTTTGCACTTGGTATAATTTGGAAACGAAGAGAAGTACGATAAAGTAGTAGAATCTTTCTTCGAAATATACTTATACATTGAGTAGCTTTTGTTTAAAGTATATCGTCAACCTCGCATCTGACCTTACGAATTCTTACAGTACTTTTCGAGTCTTACACTCTTCCTTTATATACATTTCATCGAGTATCTTTTATCTTATCCGTTTGAAGTATATCGTCAATCTCGCATCTGACCTTGCGATATCAATTTACATTTGTATCTCTAGTGAAACCAATCGGAGCAATTTGCGCGGAAACAGACATTTGGAAATGTTTCCCAAGATTTTATCGGACTGTAAAATTTCAAGTCCAGCGATAGATCGTTGAGTTTCCTTCCGCGCCTTCGTGTGTTCACGGTTCGACTCCAATTACGTCGGATAGCATGAGGAGCAATTAAGCAGCCTGCACGATCGGTCGAAGGGATTCCACCCTATGGCCGGCGAGTGCCAGAATTGCACGGTTTCAGTCATTACATCTAGCGGAGACAACGGCAGCTTGGCTACTGGGAATTGCGGCCAACAATTGATTCTACGGTCCAAGCATGCTTCTAATTTGTCCTAATGCCACCGAGAACGAACCGAATTTCTGGCTCGGTAATAGTCTTTCGCGCGTCGATCGATAATCGATCGATCAACGAATGGGAATAAATTTATTCGCGCTCGTAATTTGGTCGACGATCACCAAGAACAGATATTTTTATATCTTTTAGAAATTTATAAGCATTTTCTTTTCATCAATATATCTACAATATTCTTTTCGACATTTTTAATACCTGTGTTTCATCCATTGAACACTTTCGACGATCTTTCCGTCGTTACCTAATTTTCTAAATCGAAATGACTAATTTTGTCAATAATTAAAATTTTCAGTTTAAAAGGAAACATTCATAACAGAAAAAACTCTGTCTACTGATACATTCGTGGTCACAGTTTAACGACAGCAACGGTGTATTCACCTGGTATAGTTTTAAACAATTCATTCGCGACACAGAATATTATTCTGCCTTTGAAAAAAGTTTGAAAGCCACAGATTTAGATATTCGTATCGTTAAAAATAGGAGCAGACTGTGTTACGTTTGCGCTATTTTGCGCATCGCTTGTTAGTTAAATTGGACAAACGATAGATTTTACTCTCGCTCCGCTCGGTACCTTTTTCTTTTTCTTTTTTTTGTCGTCTACGCGTTATTATTATTATGCGTTGAAAAATGTACAGTCCGAATCGGTTTCTCCCCGATGAAAGAGACTTGGCGCGCTTTTAATTACTCACGGTCGAATCGCACGGTTACGTATGAAATTTCCACGGTATCGACACGTTTTCTCTCTTCGATTTCGCGCTTCGTCCGTTGTCATCGCTGCTTACCCATCGATAAATCAAAACAACACGGGCTCTCGTACGCATAGAAACGAACAAAGTCCACGTCGCTTCCGGTGGTCGATCGCTCTTAGAACTTTTCCCCCCGTATCTTGGGGCTTTAGAAACCCCGGACACCTCGACTTTGATGCTCTTTCGAGCAACGCGTGGGGACGCGATTTATTCTGTCACGGCTCGAAACGAATAACATTCGACTCGTCGCGGATAAACGAGGACAGCCGAGCGAAATCCGCTCGCATGAAAAGGCACGTTTTTCTTCTGTCGATGAAAAGCATATTTAAAGGACGAGGTACAATGGGTGAAAAAAATTCAAAGAGGACTCGGAGCCATCGAGTGACACTGATTCGAGAAATACCTTACGGATCGATGCTTTTACAGCTTGGCGGATCTCGCGTCGTTAAAACGAGACAATGTACGCCTGTTAAACCGTTTTACGACGTTTCGAGAAATATGTGTGTAACCCGCGTCTACGATACGAACTTTCTTACTCGCGAGTTTTCGTGTTGCTCCGAGAGTTCACCGAGTTGTTCTCGTTATAAGTTTGAAAACACCTGCGTTTACGATACGACCGTGACTTGCTCGCCATTTTCGAGAGTAAAGAATTTCTATAAACTGTTGCCACGAGGTTCGAGAATCCTTGAGACACTCTTTGGGTACACACCGACCGATCGAACACTCAATAACAGTGGCAGTAGCAACGATAACTGCGTGGCTGCACAATGGAGGAAAGTAGGTTCCTTCTGTATCCCGCGCCAATTGAATAGAACGCGACTGTTTGAAAAGTTGACGCCAAACAATACACTCAAACGTTCGTATCTGCTCGGACAACGATAGCGATACTGCTCCGGCACAGGTGAGAAGTCGCAAGATTTACCGCAAATTCTACGAAAGTAAAATATTGGTTAAAAAATCTTTCGAGCCATTCTCGCGTTAAGTTTTTCATGTTCCAATTTCCCGACCGCGGCGTACAATTTTTTTTTTTTTTTTTTTACAATATTGACGATCCGAAAAGGAAGAATTTTTTCGATTCGCCGATAAAATATGGAGCTCTCTCGATTCGTGGAAAAAAATTGATTAAATATCGACGGTGCCGTTCGGTTTCGTCTGTTTCTTTTTCGTATAGAGAGGGATTCACGGGGGTTCCATTGTCCGTACAACGTAGATTATTTTTCATGCAATCATGGACGACTGGAGCGTTACGAATAATCTCGGTGAAATGTTGATCGGTCGTCTCCCTTGATTCACGACCAAAAATACACGAAAGCTCGTGTAATCACGCAAAGCCATTGTATTCGACCGAAATGTCTGACGCGAAATTGATTCAGAATATAACGAATTCCGTGTTAACGGGCAACGGTGAACCAATTAAAATCTCCATTTAAATGGGAGAGAAAAAAGACGAGGAAATGACTTTCGGATTTGCTATTCGTTTGGTCGGTGTGTCCAAAAAAAAAAAAAAAAAGGAGAGCAATCGCGACAATTGCAAAGGGGGAATTAGAATCTCTGTTTGTTATCCGAACCGATAGACATGACTGTCCGAATGAGGGAATTTGCAAAATAGCGGTGGACCCGCTTTGAGAAACCGATACTAGATTATGTTATTTCTTCGGCAAAATCTGAAATTTAGATAGATTACCATTGAATCGAGGTAAATGCCAATTATTTTGGCCGCTCATGGTCACCGAGAGATAAATTCCACTGTATCGATATATCTCTCGGTTCTTCCGGAGATGAACAAAATTTTTATCTAGATGAAAATTTCGAAAAACGAATAAAAGATAAATAGCTTTTAATTCACTATTATTTCGACAAAGTTATAGTCCGAATTGTAAAGTAAAATTATATTTCGGATTGAACGAATGGAAGCTGGTTTAGAATGCAATAAATCTTGTAAATAAATCGCTATGCTATGGTTCTATTCGTCGTGCATAGTACGTTGGTATTATTCCAATAAAATATTCATCTTTGATCTTTTTGTGCAAGAGTACAGGTACACGTACTCTGTCGCTCGAATAAAGAGACTCGCATAGTAACAAAAAAGGTACTCGTAACGCCAGCCGTAATCTTGAATGTGACCTTGAGCGGCCGAAATATTCGGCGGTGACCTGAATATTGCACTTACTGAACGTAAGACTCGACCTTTCGAACAGGGACAATACAGTGCATTGTGTGCACACGTCGTCTAACGTCAAAGAAGATAATACAAAGCCTGCGTTTAACAAAAAAGGTACATATTATGTACGCGTTCGGTGTCACGGACATGTTAGCGCATTTCTATGTACAACCGTAAACAATATGCGAGATAAACAATGACTTGGCCCATAAAAAAACGTAGATGCTGAATGTCGACCTGGCTATACGTGTCACCGGTAACTTGAAAATCAATACCTGACTGCTTTTTTTCATTATGTTTCACCTTTTACCCATTAACCTGAATACCTTCGAGGAGTTATTATAAAAATATAAACATCCAGCGGGACTCCGAGCGGAGAGAGTGGAAATGCTTTTTAATTAAGCGAGTCTCCTAAATGATTTTTCTTGTACGTTGCCCGATAATTTATTCCGATCTTAACTGTGAAAACAACGCGCAGCAAAATTCGAACGTTAGGTCGTTTACGTAAAAAATATTTTCTAGAATACTTCTTCAATTAGCGAAACGATCTCGTTGGGAAAATTCATTGCAGAGTACAATGTTTCGATATTTCCGTGTCGTTCAGATACGAACAGTTACTATCAATTAGAAAGTTATTTTTAGAACGTCAGATAACCAAATATAACGTTGAATTAACAATTGACACATTGTTCACAACTGCCACTTCCTCTTCTCTCGAAAATGTTCACAATCACGTACTACATTACCAGTCTGTACGTGGTCCTTAGTATTCCAGAAAATTAAATTTAACGCAAAGTGAAATTTCCATTATACGTCAATATAGGAAATTTTAAATAGAATCCTTCTATTCGAGTCAATATTAAATTTCGGCAAACTACCTACGAGTGTTTCACGAAAGATAAGAGAGCGAAATAAAACACACACCAGTGAAAATAATAAAATTGGGTAACCGTTAACGTTGAACGTCTCGTTCGTTTCTTAGTACGGAAACCTTTGAAGAGACCGTTTCATTTAGTCAAATTTCTCATTTATTGCGTCCCCGTTCGCGAGAAATTGGCATTGAAAGAGATCAAACGACGAAGGAAATCATATTCGCGAGTCCTTTCTCCCCGTAGCAGCTTCGCCCGCAAAAAATGGCAACCCGATGAAATTTTCCGCTCGAACAGTTCTCGTTCAATGGATTCGCTAATCTTTTGTGTTCAAAACGCCCCCGAACATCGTCGCGCGTCTTCCTGTCGTTCGAATGCATATAATAATTTCCTCCGACGATCGAAGCCCGCTCGAACGACGACGTCCCCAGCGAAGCCATTTAAATTCAGTCCACGGGAAGAGCGAGGGGAAAAATGGTCTTTGTAGCGTCCTCGAGCGAATTTCGTTCATTTTCTCGATAACATCGAGTTTCTTCCGAGAATGTCGCATTTAAAGGAAGTTATCGAGAGGCCGATGAGCTCGGATCGATCACTCGTCCAATGGCGGAGTTTCGCAGATTCCGTGGAAATGTGATCAGTGTTGTTGCGATGCAATCCTTCGGGATGTGAACGAATTCGAAATCACATTTAAACAGCGTAAAATTAGAATTGCGCCAAGATGGAAGCACCGTAGATCCGACGGTCCTTAAACCGATCCATAATCGTAAATTAGGAATTCAACCACTGGGAAACTTTCCTTCATTTTCTTCCAGTATTTTGTATTCGTTTTCTCACTCGTATTTCCCTGGCCTTCTTTAGATGCATTTTACTCAGCATCAGTCTTACAGTTCTTTCATAGTTTCTACATTTTTCTAAACATCCAATTCTGCATCGACCATTATCAATTGTATTCTTATCGGCTTTGATCCCTCCATAAATTAGAAGCCACAAGGGTTTAGCTTATGAGCAAAGTTTCCAAATTTACATGATCGCTTCCAAAGTTCTTGACAGTTCCTCGTTAATCACCTATCTCCGTAGACCTTCAGATCTAATTCAATTACATTCGTTGTTTCTTTTACGAGCTTGAATTACATTCTGTCGTGTTAAATTTTGACGAATTGTGTTGTTGCACATTGCGTGCAATTTCGTATCTCCTTATTCATCGATCGCGCAAGATTAATTTGGCGCGCGACACGTGTCAATTATTACCTTGGACAAGAAACATCCGATCTAATCGAGCCGGATTCGGCTAAGATACATTTGCTTGAATAGAGATGGACTTGACACGGAACACAGTGATCACAAATCACCTGGTAACAATGTTAATCAACCTCCGAGACGTTGAACTCGCAGATCCGTTATCTTTCGTTTAATTTGTAAACGTACAGGCGCATCGAAACATTTTCAGGAATATTAACGAACGCGCGAAAGAAAATTTTATATATCGTACAAAACGGAAACCTCTATAGTCTATTTTAATTAATTCCTCATTAAGTACGTATAACTCCGTTTCCGTTTGATTGTTAATATTTCCGTATTTAATTACGAAATAATTGGGAATATTTTTTGCCCGGTTATATTGGGTGGTTTGTAATTGAAATCGTAAAAAATTAAAATTCCCGGTTCTAATTACTTCGCTTCGATATTCATAAGGTATAAAAATCTCGTATTGCAAAATATCCGCGTTATTATATCTGAGAAATCTTTTCTAACTTCTAAACTGACACTCTGAGCTTGTATTTACAATAACAATTGTCCAAAATGAACTATACGATTTACATTTCTATAATATCCTAATCGACAGCAAGATCGCAACTCTCGCTGTCCTCTCGAAAGCTAAATTTTCTTTTCGAATAAATCATACGCAAATATTTCTTTCCAATATTTTCAAGAAACTATTATATTCGAACATTCGAACGTTAAACGTTATTCTCACCGTATGACCCGATTTCCTTACCACGAATCTCGCACGATATTGCTAGCGAAGGGGCTTAACATCCGTTCACCAAGGTTGCGATGAATCTGCCACGAATCAAGAGCGTTTCGTCGCGATAATCTCTCCCTCGATTTCCCTCGGTCATAGAGCACAGAGAGATCGTGTCGAGGGGTTGCATTCCTCGGGCAATATCGCTCGACGTACATCGTGGAAGCTTTATCAATGCAATTTAACACGCATCGGTCGAGCATCTTCATCAGGACAGGCCGCCTCTATCGCGTGTTCATTGTTCCAGTTTCGTGGGGCGCGCAAACGGATAATTGTCCGAACGAGCTCAGGTGTATCGGTAACGTCGACGGAGGAGGGACGATAGAGAGAGGGGAGGGGATGTTAACGTCGCGTCAGGAAACGAAACAAAACGTAGCAGCTGTTTTCATTAACAAATGGCGAACGAAAAGGTGGGCGGTTCAAGGCGACTCGTTTCTATTTACATCCACGTACGCGCAACGATGTCGGGAGACCGGTTGGTTCTCTATAGGTTTGTTTTTCCCCCGGTTCGTTTTCTTCTCTTTTTTCTTGTTCATCCGCGAGGAATTTCGTCGCGACGTCATTTTCACTCGGTCGCGTTGAAGGACGTGACACGTTCATTTACGACACGCGGCTCGCAAGGTGAGCCGTTCCGCGACGCGTCGTCTGAATAACTTTCGTATCTTTGAATATAACCCGCGGGGGAACAGATCGGGTAAATGTCGTTTGATAACGAGGAGGAGGGCGAGGTTACGTTCCGTGGTGCTCGTTTCGACGTTGTTGTTCCAAATAATTCGGAGAGCGCCAACCGGTATATAGTTTAGCGTTGAACTACTTCGGTAAGATCGATAATTGCGCGATCAGTGTATTATTTATGCACGGTTGTACGTTCGTGTTTTATTACGCGTTTTTTTTTTATTTTGCGAAGGGGTTAGTTAAACAACCGGACGGTTGATCGAAGCATGATCCAGGAATTAACACGTAGAGAATGGCGGAGGATGCGGTGATTAGTGAAACGATATGCGAAGAGTAAAGTAACTTTATCTGAAAGACATTCAATTATTCTAACTATTCACAATTATATTTTGTGGAGATACGTCCAATAGTGTCCAATTCGTTAAATTATAAATGATTAGACACGTATATGCCACCCTCGTTGTGTAAACGAGAATATAATTAAAGTGTACAAAGCTTAAATGTAATATTGGTAGAAAGCTTCTCCATGAAAGGATTGCGAGTTGCATTGTGTAACAGGAGTTACACGAGTTGCACGAGTTGCAAAGTATGTAAAACGTGACTCGAATAGGACAAATACTCTTGTGCAGAATTTCTTTGTTATAAATCCAAGACCGTTTGAAAATTTTCCAGAAATTTTCCAGACGTTTGCAAATTATTAACTCGCGCGATCATCGGCTCGATCATGGCGACGGTAGACGCCATATGCAGCCTCGAAACATCATTGTCGGTCTCGTCGCGTGTTTCCCAATAAAATTCGAGTTAATTGGTGAAGTTAACAAGTTCGCGCGCCGAAACGAAACTCGGGTTGCTCGTTACTCGGACACCTTCGCGTTTTATATTCATAAGCAGATTACGGGGCGGCCGAAAGTTGGGCCTGTTCATCGAAATAAACACTTATTAGCGGCTAGCGGCGCCGCGCGTGTTTACTATTCGCGCGAACATTCGTGCCTTTCCGTGGATATATTCCCTGCATAACAAACAGTCTGCGATTACGCGCTTATCAACCGGCCGCACGCCGGTTAATGCACGCCCGTTATAATATGCGCTAGCGTAAATGCAATTACGGCAGCGGGTATCTGTAATAATAGTAAAATTTAAAAGCCTTCGGCCGGCGTTGAAAGTGTCCCTTGGCCGCATCGCGGACAAACGAAATTGGCGGAACGCGATTGGCGGAACGATGGACCCGCCCGCCAGGGAATTTAACCCTCTCAGCGGTGGAGAACACGTTCCACTGTCCTGTACACGCGAACCGAGGAGATTTACTTCAACCTACACGTTCGAGAACTTTTTTCTCCAGCGAAAAACATATTCGCTTCGAGCTACTATCTAGCTTACACGAGCGCGTCGACGATACCTTCGTAGCTGATATCTGATAATGGGGTGATAATTTAAATAATGTATAAGTCTTTTCGAGTACTCGCCTTGATTAAAATTTTGTTCAAATTTTGTCCGTATCACGGAAGGGAACAGAATTTTCCGTCCTAATGAGGTAATACTACTTGTCTGGTCATGGACGGGGGTAATACTACTTGTCTGATCATGGACGGGGGTAATACTACTTGTCTGGCCATGGTCGGGGGCTATACCACTTGTCTGGCCACAGACGGGGTTTATACTACTTGTCTGATCATGGACGGGGGTAATACTACTTGTCTGATCATGGGCGGGGGCTATACCACTTGTCTGGTCACAGACGGGGTTTATACTACTTGTCTGGCCATGAACGGGGGTACACTACTTGTCTGGCCATGTGAGGGGATTATACTACTTTTCTCGCCATAGACAAGGTTGTACTACTTGTCTGACCATAGACAGGGCCCATACTACTTCTCTGATCATAGACAGGGGTAATTCTACTTGTCTGACCGTAGACGGGGCCAATTCTACTTGATCTCGAGTAACAGCGTTAAAAATGACCTCACTTTATTGCTCTTGCACTTGTTTGAAAGGCAAATGACTACCACTAACTCTTTTTTTTATATCTAATTGTCTGACCATACCACGTGCTGGGTTTTCTCGACATGAAATCTGAACAGCACGATCCAAATGGTTAAACGCGATTACGTCGACTCCAAGGTGCAGCTGCGCCTTCCAGATTTCATCCCGACCCGGGGAATTACTTTTCGAACTATTTTGTTTCCTTATATTTGGCGACAGTGATTCGCGCGTCAGGTTTTAAACGAATTTGGAAAATTAGAGAAACCTTAAGAGAGCTTCAACGTCTCGTGTAACACCCTTTTACGAATGGAGGACGATGAAAGTTTCGGTTTTAATTACGACGGTGGGTTTTATTTGCCATTTCGTGGCGTTTTTATTTACCCACTTATCGTTTAAAGTTACTCGTGGACGTGCAATCACCGTTTCGAAACCCTTCGATGAAACAGAGATCTCGTGCGCGTTCAAAATCTTGACGCGGAGGATGTTTTCGGTTGGTCGAATTTACTTTATTCGCTGGATGAAATTCATATTGAGCAACAATTTAGAATAACGCGCGAATAACTTTTTCAAGGTATCCAATATCTGGTAGAGTCTGCATAATACATTAGATTATGCAAAATTTCTCATATTCGTTCTCGTAAAAAGTAACGCGAATAGTCCCTATAAAATTCTTCATAAAATTTTGCATAACGTAATGTACTTCGGAAACTTCAATATATTTTACATATTCTATTAATTCTGGTTATAATGCATTTTACATATTTCGATGTATAAAATATGATGCGTACATGTATGGATATTTCGATCGAATGAAATGTACGTAGTATAAATTACACGTATTGAGTTTTATTTTCAGAACGCAATTAACAATATTTGATAAAGAACGGTGAAATTCTGGACTTGCCAATCTATTTCAAATATTAAATATCACGAATTTATGCACAGAGGTTAATCGTGTTTAGGTTATACTCGTTCTGCGCACGTCTACCGCGCAGCTGTCACGTGGTCTCTGACGCGAGAAACGTAACGAAGTAGGAGAGGGGATACTCTGAACCGAGACGCTTCTGAGCTAGTTACAAATATGTCACCCGGTGTACACGGAATTTCTTCATCTTTCACGTTTACTGTATTCTTGTTGCTTGTACCGTAGAAATAAGTCTTTACGTCGCCTGTCAGCACCTGAGACAATTTACAATTCCTCCTGGAGGTCAATTTGAAAGAGTACGTTGCTTCACTGAGACATTCCTAAGATGACGTACACGTATCTTAGAAATCTCGATCATCCTGACCGGGTTTAATCCGTGATTGTTTCAACAGAGTAAACGTTCATCTATTTTGACGTAACGTCGTTCCCAATTGAACAATATTTCGTACCAGTTCTTCGTGTCTCTGCTATAGTTTACTTCGAACGAATCGGTACGACATTTTATTTTTTTTGTTTTCCCACCGTGATGTATCTCATCCTTTCAACGCTGTTATATCGCCGTAATTTGTGGTACGAATAGTCCGGCTGTGAATCGCAGTTACGCCACTACAGAGAAACGCTTTAAGCACCGGCTTCGCCGAGCAACGCTGAACGCGGCACACGAGCGAAGGACATATTTTTCCACGGAACGAATAAATCAGTGGGACGTTCCGGTGGAAAGGGACGCAACAACAGGGACTCACGGTAAAAACAAAATATGCTCGCTTCGATTGGCCACCTCCAACGCGTTTTCACGGGCAAAACCCCCGCGTCGCGACACAATGAACGCAAAATTCTGGGAATATCGTAAATTCCCGGTATACACGACTGAGCGAACGCGAATGATATAGAGGAATTAATTTTGAATAAACGAACGAAGCTCGCCGCCGCGAACGCGTTATTAGCCGGTTTTAAAAGCTTCGTCCTGGATTTTCGCAACGGAAGTCTGCTTTTTTCTTCGGTTGTTAACAAACGCACGAGAATTCATAGCGACCCTGGATTTTTAACGTTGCAAGGAAACAGTATGACTAGGGAAAATTATTCGAGTGTGTACGGATAGAAATTCGATTTATACAAGGTGCTTCGAAAATCTACGTGGATGAAACAAGAAACCTCGGGGGCAAGTGACGTTTCTTCTTTCACGGAAAACATCCCAAACACCCTGCATAGCACACAGAACGATCTAGTACGTTGCTCGAAAATTTGGTTCGCAGCGTGGAAAAAAAATTGACGCGTAATCGATACGATCACCGCGACATAAATTTCACCCGCGAAGAGTGTCGCCGCACAAAGGCTGACAACCGGTGTAACGAACATCGGAATTCACCGCGGGAGGCGCCTACCAGGGCGGTGTCGAATCGACAACGCCGTCGGAGAAGTTTGATTCACCTTAATTGGAGGCCGCGGTAACTTCGCCGCGTGTACACTTAAAACACGCGAGCAGTAATTAAAGTTCGACGCGGTTCCCGCGGGCGAGACGGCGACGCGAAAGACACGGTCACAGAGTGAGCGAGAGTGAGACGCGAGATGAAAAGAATTAGCGTGAGTGAGTTATAAGATAGAAAGAGGCTGGATGAGCGAGAGAGCGAGCGAGTGTGAGCGAGTGAGTGAGGTAGAAAGAGAGTGAACGAGCGAGAGAGCGAGTGAGTGAGATTGAAAGAGAGTGAACGAGTGAGAGAGCGAGTGAGCGAGAGTGAGATATGAGATAGAAAGAGAATGAGAGGGTAAACGAGTGTGAGTGAGATACGAGAGAGAAAGAGAGTGGACGAGTGAGAGAACGAACGAGTGAGAAAGTGAATGAGTGAGATAGAAAGAGGGTGAGTGCGCGAGGTAGAAAGAGAGTGAATGAGTGAGATAGAAAGAGAATGGACGAGAGACTGAACGAGTGAGTGAGAGTGAGATATGAGACAGAAAGAGAATGAGAGAGTGAGCGAGTGTGAGTGAGATACGAGAGAGAAAGAGAGTGGACGAGTGAGAGAACGAACGAGTGAGAAAGTGAATGAGTGAGATAGAAAGAGGGTGAGTGCGCGAGGTAGAAAGAGAGTGAATGAGTGAGATAGAAAGAGAATGGACAAGTGACTGAGCGAGTGAGTGAGATAGAAAGAGAATGGATAGGTGACCAAGTGAACGATTAAGAGCGAGATGTGAGATATAAATACAGTGGACGAGCGAGCGAGCGCGAGTAAGACGGAAAGAGAGTCGATGAGGGAGAAAGACGGTGAAAGAGTGAGCGAAAGAGAGAAGAGGCCGGCGATAAAAACGAAAGCGGCGAGACCGTTGCCGTGTCTTAATTTTAGCGCGCGCAAGTGCGAATCGAGAGCTCATCGCTTTTAATGAATCCGCGCCCGATCGCCGGAGACGCGAACGCCCCAAGAGAGATTCGAATCTAGGTCCCACAGGCTTTTGACGCTCGACGAGCCGTATTGAGTTCAGATACGAACGCGGGCCGCTCGCGTTTCACGCTTCTCCACTTTTTTTTTTCTTTTCTTTTTCTTTTTCTTCCCTTTTTTTTCGCGACGTCCGTTTAAGCCAGGCGTCGCGAAGCACCGCGCGTGATCCCGGGATCGCGCTCTCTCTGGAAGATCAGCGCCGAGTTTGAAAAATTGCATCCACGAAATTAATTTTGAATGCGGACACTTTGCGCTTTCGAATTCGCGGCCCGGAAGGACTTATTGCACGGTTATTAAATTTCTATTCACCGATGAAGATGGAATCGCGTGCACGGTGCAACACCACCCCGGATCTATGAAATAGTTTCCGAACGAGTGTGCGAAAGTTTTTCTATCGGGACGCATGGAACTATTTTTCCCTGGGTTTGTGAAATCGTTTCCGTACGGATAGTGTACGGAACGATCTGTCCGGATACGTGAAACCATTTCTACCCATATAACTGAAACAATTTCCATCGAGATGTATGAAATAATCTATCCAAGTACGTGAAATAATTTTTATCCAAATGTACGAAACAATCTATCCGAATACGTGAAATAATTTCTATCCAAATACACGAAACAATTTCTGCCCGGATAAACGATCAAATTTTCTATTCAGATGTACCAAACAAAGTCATCCTCCATATTGCGTTTGTTTATTCAACGCGGACCGATGACTATAGACGATACGATTGTTATCACGCGCGAGGTCGAATTTCATTCTCTAATGAAAATTAAAGTCTTTATATTTCATTGTATTTTCAACGAAGCAATTTTTATTTCAATAGACGTTCCAAAATCCAAATACTATTTTAAGGAGGAAAT
Organism: Ptiloglossa arizonensis; assembly: GCF_051014685.1. NCBI lineage: Eukaryota > Metazoa > Arthropoda > Insecta > Hymenoptera > Colletidae > Ptiloglossa > Ptiloglossa arizonensis. The sequence goes on from NC_135058.1 coordinate 12,341,583, forward strand.
AAAATCGATTCAAAATTAAATGGCAAGTACTCGTTAAATTTTAGCTGCTGGAAGATAAAACTACTCGACTGTTGATTAATCGGGAAATGAAAACAGCGTCGACCAATTTCCCAACTTGCAGGAGGCAGGGTGTAGTTTATGTCGCATCGTTTCTAATAAGACTCGATACTTAATTAAGTACAGAGACCATATTACACTCGCGTACTCTATGATCGTATTAAAGCGTTCCACACGACACGATACGTAAACGAGTTTACAAAATCTCTACAGAAGCGGTTTACGGAGCTCAACGATTTAACGTGCTCCAATTTTCTCATACGAGAGTTGCTCTAAGATTCTCGAAAGTCAATAGAGTATTACAAACGATGCAGAGAAGATACGTAGTAGTTTAAGAGACCTTTGCGTCGCTCGAACGCGGTCTCCAGCTTACCAGGGATCTCAATTCATTACGTTATCGTGTATCTGAGCAATTGTACATCATCGCGATAATTTGCACAACATCGTTCAACGATTTAGTGTAGCAGGGATCATTGGCCATTGATAGGACGACCATACCTCTCGGTTTACGCTGGATATCCCGATTCACGTCTCTTGTCGCTACATCCTATTCAATTTAGCACTTATGCCCTACTAGTATTAATAGTAAAATAAACCGGGATAACTTCGACGAATCTCCATTTTGTGCTCCATGATCCGCAAGCAGATCGTCAACGGACACTCGAATCAATTTCTACGAAAGCAAAGATCGAACTTCAAGAATTACACAATGAAAACTGAAACGGTTTACACGATTTCGTTTCAAATTTCCATAATTACCTTTTTGGAATATTTTATCTCACAGATGAAATCGTTCAACAGAGCTTCTATTTCTAGTAGGATAAATTCATATTCTACGAACAGAATAAAAGAAAATTGAGCATATTTCAAATACCATTAACGTACATTTTTGGAAAATTCCCATTGGTAAAAATAATTACCGAAATAGAATTATTTCTCGCGTTTATCGATACGATACAACCCCGGTGGATCGTTCCATAAATTAATAATTCCAATCATCCTCGCCGCGTCTTTTTACACTCGGTGGGGTCCCAGTTTGGACGAATTACGCGGTCACTCAAACCGATGATCACTTGGAACATTAATCACGTGTATCAATTACATTTATCCACGTGTCGATTCTACCTCGAGTGAAATTTCCTCTCGAAAACTTGGCTCGGGCTAAACCAGCGCGGAATACCTCGAACGGGGATGCTTCGCTCGCGACCGCAGAGCCGGGGGAACACGCGCGCGGTTACGAGTGCGTAAAAATCGAAAGATACGTGTATCTCGTGAGCGTCGCGGTATCAAAGATTCCAATTTTCAAATGGGAGTGCCGTTCGGCGTTTAAAGCCGACAATTCCTTAACGGAACACGGCCAGAACGATCCACGCTCGAGCGGGGCGCGTTTGGATTGAAAGCGTCGCGGAAATCGAGCGAGCTTTGAATACTTAAGTGGGCCGGCCACCAAGAGCCGGGAATGTTTATTGGCAGCGGATCGGTGTTTGCGCATCCGCCAAATGAAACCGTCGATGTCGTCCCACGTTTACCCAACAAAAACAACACCGGCCGCGCCTCCGAACCGCATTCACGATACTTGAAATTTCGGCGTGCGATTTCTGTTTACGCTGCTGCCCTCGCCATTGGCGCGGGCATCCCGCGATCGATCCACTTTTAAACGGTCCCGCGTTTACTTCGGGATCGAGCCGGATTGTAACGTAGCTTTCAGCGAAATTTACAACACGAATCGAGACACGCGTGGAACCGAGACTGTACCTTGGGTCTTGGTTATAGGTTATGTTCTACGTGGAGAGAACTATTAAGAATGTGTGGATGTAACAGGTATTTGGGTAAGTGTAAGGACAGTTAACGGTGACGAGTGTGTCAAATCTGTTGAGAAGGATTGTAAAGAAGCTTTGAGAGAGATTTGCAACACGAATCGAGACTATACTTTGGGTCTTGGTTATAGGTTATGTTCTACGTGGAGAGAACCATTAAGAATATGTGGATGAAACAGGTATTTGGGTAAGTGTAAGGAAAGTTAACGGTGACGAGTGTGTCAAATCTAAAGAAAGTTCGATTTTTAACCTTGCAATCGTCAGGTTTGATTAAAAATTGTATGTATATATAGATGGCGTCATTGTAAATGATCGAGTATTTGTAATAAAGTAAAGAGTCGCAGAGATTTTTATTCAGATCCTCCGACTGCTCGGGTAAAACCAAATTTTTGTACCATATTGAACTTTTTTATCTTCGTTAGTTTTCGATGTTCAATCACGATGTATACATACACACTTGGAGGGTTTCGTCGGTACGATGTGAATAGCAGACGATAAAAAAAAAGAACAGAACGAATCCAACGTTTTTCGAATGTTCTATTTGTGTGCCAAGTTTCATGAGAATTGGAGACTATGAAATTACCACCCTCTAGAATTACTAGCCCTGTCAGGGGTCTGAGTACATATTGATATAATAGCAGCTGCAGTGCCGTTGGAACGTTGACGTCATTCGTCAAGAGACGAATATGTTTTTCAATAGGTCCATGTCGCCTGGTCGAATAGAATCCAATTTCGCGCAACTACGATAAAATTAAATTTCAAACTCGGGAAATTCTCTTCTACGAATTTCACGCGTTCGTCTCGAAACTGTCTCTTTTTCCGCTCGGATCGATCGTGCATACCAGCAGCTCGAACAACGCCGGATAAATAATACCGAAATGTAAAAATAAAACTAGCGAAAGATATTAGGTCGCGTTGAACGTTCCATCGCGAATTAAACGAACACGACAACATCGAGTCGATTTTTCGTTGCAATCGGATATGGCGTTCGCGAGAACAATCTGTAATCTCTCGTTTCTCGCCAAATCCGCGCTCGCGTTCGCGTGCTACGGGGGACAAAGGGGGTGGCAAGGGGGGGATAGAACATGCGCGCTCAAACACAACGCATCCGCGCTTTTGTCTCGCGAAGAGAGGTTTTTCATATTTTTGTCTATACCGTCGGAAGAAAATATCTAGCGCGCAAAATACGGAGCGTGCAATATAATACCGTGGAAAATAATCGTCGGGAATTCCGTCGTAAATTTCAATACGATATTTCCGCGAAACACTCGACGCGAGATAAAACCTTTACCCGTGTACTTGGCGTTTCTGAAATAAGGAATGAAAATCAAAAGGGCATGGATCTCCATCCGAGTCGAATTGTGCAAGTAGGATTCTTTCTTGGGAGAAAGAAAATTTAATTATTCGTTAAAAATAATGTAGTCAATTCGCTCGGTAGATTTCTAAACGGAATTGTATACGATGTATTCTTGAGAGAGAGAAAAAGTTAGTTTGTTCACAAGTTAACCATATTCTCTATCGGTAATAATTAATGCGGTTAATTCGTTTTGTACATTTTCACGCGTGTCGAGTTGCGTGAGTAAGATAGAAAGAGAAATTATTTCGAGTTAAAACTAATGTATTATTGTTAAGATAATTAATCTTTCCTTCTTCCTAGACTACACTCGGTACACAATCTTCGTTACAAAAGCTGACTTAAAATGAAACAGACTCGTACGTATTCCTTTACGAGGAGAAAAATTGCAGAGAAGAGAATTTTATTTAATACGCGAACACATACAAAATGTGCAAGAGGAATAAATGGGAGCACCAACAGCGTATTTACAGAGATAGGAAAATGAAAAAGGAACGGTCTTTCAAAGTTTCGTATTACAAGTAATTCCAATGAAATTTGTAATTATGTAAACGTGACTCCAATTCGCTCGAACACGGTAATATAAGATATCGATTGGAATGACAGTGGTTCTGGGTGTGTTTGTTAATTCGTGAGGCAACATTGGAAGCCTGTATTCTTGCTAGAGGACCACCGGTGGACCGCGTGAATTTCTCATTGAACTCCGAATCGATGCGATCGGGCGGTCTGGCTTGATTTTCTCGAAAATTTGCACGACAACCTACAATTTCCTCTGCCTCTACGTGGTCCAAAAGATACCAAATAACCGAATATACCGTCCGATTGCAATCGTCGAGAGTTCTGTCTGCGGACCGATGTTACCGAAACAGAACGTTAACAGTAAGTGAGTCGCGGTCAGAAAAATTGTACAATTACCGATTTATTATTATTAAACGTTTTCATTTCATGTAGCAGTATCTATAAATATATATATAAGCGTACTTAACCACGTTCACCTTGAGTACTTCGTAAATTACACGTTGCACGAAGAATTATATTTTTTTGTAAACGGAGACGCCTTAAAGATTCGAAGTTCAATCTCGTTTTTTCTTACACAACTCCAGCGAATACCAAAGTATGAATCTTTATTGGCTCCGATTTTAATAGATTGTACACAGACTTGAAATTCCAATTCGAAACGTCCACCCTTGTACTTCGAAAGATTGCAGCTCGAGAACAAACAGTTACTAGATTCACGTTTGTAGAACTTTTCTTATCGTGTCAATGAATCGAATATCTTATTTTCTCTTAAAGTTCGATACCTTATTTTCGGTATACACCGTACATTTATAACCGTAGCCGGAGTCTGACCGAATTGCCGGCTGTAAAACCGAGCAACGCGGCGAACGTATCGTCGCTCGATCGTTTAGCGGGCGTCTCGAAAAGTTTTCATGTTCCCTGAACATCGTAAAGTCCTGTTCGCGTCGCGATACACGCTACTAATGCGATATTATGACGCGAGAATTTTGTTCACGCCGACGCGTACCAACGCCCGACGATAGACAGATTTTTCACACGCCCACAAATTTATTTACGTGTTGATCTGTATTCGTAATCCGTAACGAAACTAACTCGTAACGTTATGAAATTGACTTGTTTCATAGACAGTGTTATCGACGTTCAATTTATCTATAATTCCATCGTAACTAAGAATCGAATACTTATTATTTCTTACTACGTACCTATCGTACATACATCATTTGCCATTTTCTTTTTTTTCCTCTTCAAACTATTAATTTCGCAGGATATTTTTAATATACCCCAAAATCCTCAAATCGATCAATTGTACTACTTCGTTATAATTAATTTCTCGTAGTTTCGTAAAGGAATAAGTATTCGATTTATCGAGATCTCCGGATCCACAGGGAGAACGCGGAATTGCGTCGTACATCGAAATCGAGAAACGTCGAGGGTAGGTTGTCTATATAGAGTTCTGTAGGTCGAGCTATATAGAATTCTATATGGAGCACTACCGCGTTATTAAATTATATGTCCAACATCGAACGGGACTTTTATCGACGACGTTGGAAAAAAAAACACGTGATCGAGTATTGGCACGCTTGACACGTAACGCGTAAAAGACCCCGTGAGAAGTCTCGAAGAATTACGAACGGGGCACGTAGAATGAGCCGAAAACTCGTACAAATTCTACGCCCGAGTCAACGAAAGAATTTACTTCGGGGAAGTTTTAGGAAGTTCGAGAAATTGGAGCCACCCACACTCTCCGCTGTGTTCCTGCCGGTCGAATGTCTGTACGAATAAGGGGAATGTGGAAGGCTGACTGAAACGTCCGATCCAATACGATTAGCAATTCCTTACAGAGATATACTTCTCGTCACGGTACAGTATACCTCTCAGATTAACGCAGCCTCGGTCAAGATATGACAATTCGAGAGACGGATCGTTGCTTTCGAGACTTATCCTCGCGAGAAGACTCTTTGGTGCTCTATCGTTGATCACACGAGGTTACTCGATAACTTTGTTATTATTTGGAACAGTACACGTTATTAAAAGAACAAAAATAAGTATTCTAAATGGAAAATAATGAATAATACGGAGAATAAATAAAAGTAAATAATCAATAATTCTGTTTTCAACCGTTATAACGCACATTATTCGAACACCAAGACGAAAAGTTGTTTTGTCACCTGTCACCGTAAGTTTGGTTTTTAAGTATGCGATAGTGACGGTACTAGCGAGGTTCTATCCGTCGAGATTTTCCGGCTTTAAGACCGATTAGGCTTCTTGCTCGACAGCGAAGCGGACGCGATTAGACAGCTTTTCCTCGTAGGTATAAGGTGACTTTTTTTTAAGCACTATTGACGCGAGAAAAAAGAGTAACTGTTCTAATAAAGTACGAGTATATTTGCACACTGTTTATCGTATTCAAAAAAAGGAAAAATACGTACGGTCTAAACGATAGTAATTTATTCTAAACACTGTTTATTTCTACCCAGGCATTAATTTTAATATTCCTTCCCTCGGTTTTGCGAAATCCGTAGCAAAGGTTTCGCATCGAAACATTTTCTGTTTCAATCCCAGCCCCGGATCGTCCTCCCACGTGAACTATTTTTCGCGAGGGTCCGAGATTCGTTCTTGGGCCACGACGACCATCGGAATCCTTTGAACGTCAAAACCGACGGTGCAAGGAACCCGTGAACATTGTTCCGATGAATACGACGCTGGCGCGTGGTTTAATTCTGTCGCGGGTCGGGAGTGGGGACTGGTTGAGGAAAGAGAGGCGTTTAAAATACAATTATTACGCTTATACATTACGAAGTCGCAAAGCGGTTTGTACGCGCGACGGAGTTACGGAACCACCTGTACCGCTCGCGGGAAGCTATGCATATAAATCTATTATTACGAGAGTACCTCGAGCAGAGCGAGCGAGAGAGAGGGGGAGAGAGAGAAAGAGTCGGAGAGGAAGCTAGAGCTAGAGAGAGAGAGAAAGAGAAAGAGAGAGCTACAGAGAGGGGGAGTGGAGTTTGATAGAGCTAGAGAGAGTTAGAGAAAACTAGAGAGAATTAGAGAGAGTTAGAGAGAGATAGAGAGAGTTAGAGAGAGTTAGAGGGAACTAGAGGGAACTAGAGGGAGCTAGAGAGATAGTTAGAGAGAACTAAAGAGGGTTAGAGAGAGCTATATAGAGTTAGAGGGAGCTATAGAGAACTAGAGAGAGTTAGAGAGAGTTAGAGAGAGTTAGAGAGAGAGTTAGAGAGAGAGTTAGAGGGAGTTAGAGGGAGCTAGAGGGAACTAGAGGAAGCTAGAGAGAGCTAGAGGTAGCTAGAGAGAACTAGAGAGAGCTAGAGGAAGCTAGAGAGATAGTTGGACAGAACTAGATTGGGTTAGAGAGAGCTATATAGTGTTAGAGGGAGCTATAGAGAGCTAGAGATAACTAAAGAGAGTTAGAGATAGCTAGAGACCGATAGAGAGAGTTAAGGAGAGCTAGAGAGAGAGAAAGAGACCGACCGACCTATGGAACACACCTGGAACGAGGTCAAGCCTCGTAGACCCGAGCATGTGCCCTCCGTTCCGCCTCCCAATGAAACGGGTGTCACAGATGCGCGCACTCGACCGTAGCCAAGAAATAACGTCTCTCGTTCGCGAAAGTGAACGCTCTTGGTTGAAATATCGGCAAAGTTCCGCCCGGTAGGCGTACCACCTAAGAGGAAAGAGCAACGCGGAGAAGCCGAGCTACAAAGGGCGACTCCTTTAATTATCTTGGAACAACGACCGAGTCACCAGCAGCCCGAGCAATTAACGTCGTCGGATCATACGACTGAGGTCGCGAAATTTTGGATAATACGCGTGCCGAGACGCTATAATCCCCCCGGTTCGTTGTCAGAATCCTCCACGGGGAACTCCAAGTTAGGACAATCGTCTTCCAGGTCGGATCGAAACGAATCCCCATGGTAATGGGGGATTCGGGTCTTCTCGTCGATGTCGAAGAATCGAAGTCCTCGTTTGAAAAAGCGAGAGCACGTGTGTGACGGCTGCTGGTGAAATCTTGACATCGTTCGTCGAAAAAGTGTCAAGTTTGAAAGCCTGTCAAGAGCTTCAACTGCCACACTCGGGGGTTCCGAAAGTTTCGCTCGCTTCGGAGTTCAGTTTCGTTCGTTTCGCGTGCCTCCGGGCCATTTTGTACGCAAAGTTCATCCTGTTGTCGGAATTTTAATCTCGAATCAAGTATTTTTCACTGTTCCGATTTAATTCGGATTTTAACGGTTCGTAGAAGCTGGACTTCGGTTGGCCGACGATGCCGAAGTGTTGCAGGTATAAGCGTCCCTCTGAAAAATGATTGTAATATTTCACTAGATTTACGCTCTCCCCAAGGGTCCGAGGACAAACTGACATAATTCCAAGTGCAAAGCTGGCGAAACGTCGACATCATTTATCAAAAAGGCACGAGTTACGTCCGAGAGCCTGTCACTGTTTAACTGCCAGGCTTCTGAAGGTTCTCCTTACTTCGGACTTGAGTTTCCTTCGTTAATATAACTGAACCGTCTTCCACGTTGAACCGTTTTCTCGTAAAACGAGGATTAAAACGTTTCTACTAATGGTACACGACGACTTATCTGTAAATCCTTTTTCTCCACTTCTTTGATAATTTCTCAGCTAGCCGACAATGCATTTCTCACCCTCGTAAATATTTTCCAGCTCCGAATGGCCGAGTTCTGACGTTAGTTGGAGCGTTACTTTGATTCATACACATACGTATATCACTTCATCCAAGTACGATTCCTAATTCAAGGATCGAATCCCTGCAGAGTCCAACTTTGTCTTCGACCAACATCTAACAGCTAAGAGTTATCTTCCCTGTACTTTAATATACATGCCCCTCTGAAAATTACATTCGAGCTCATCTGTAGTTCAGTCTCAGTCGAATCGTAGCGCAAGTTCTATTGCAATCACTCGTAATGCAAATGGTGTTCGCCGAGTTGCTAGGAGCAAGGGCTCGATTGTTTGGTACTCAGTATTTACTGTCCAAGTGTCAATTGCTTATCTTTGATCGAAGACAGCTAAAACGCTTCAAATTAAACTGATAAAAATGCAAAATTTTCATCGATTCGATCAGCTCCGAATTAACTTCTCTCGACGTGACTTTTTCAGATTCTTGCACCGATAGTACCCAAGAATTGCCATAATCGCAAACGCGATGGTTTCACGCTAGAATAGACCGATAGATCGGCCAGCTGGAGTTAAGAGGATTAAACTGTGTAATTCTATGTTACTATAGAAACTCTTGCCTCGGTATATCAGATTGTTACCCTGCAACTTCTGTTGCCCAGATTTTAGTATCCGTGTAATCTCAAAATGTGGTAGGGTCGGGTATAATCAAAGCCACAAAGTATGTGTAGTATACTAAGGTAATCTGCACGTACTACACATAATGTAGACTTACACGCACGAAGATTCACACGTTCCGATTTTACGATACGTTTCGAATAAAAGGTAGAATGTGAACCAAAAGTACCAAAGTAACGTTCTTGTTTATCCAGTCTGTGGATTACGAGCACAGTTAGGCTGCGAGACTATCCGTGTTTCCTTAAACGGCTTTAAAGCACTCTGAAGTTTCTTTTGAGCCATTGTATAAGATTCCTCTAAAGATCCGGAGCACCAATGGAAGATTCGAAGTAACGTTGTAAAACTTTGGAGCACCGCTACGAGATGATCGTCCGTATTGCCAACAGCTATCTTTAATCTCACCTTTGGGTGTAAGCACATTCAATTCAGTGCATCGCGCGAACTGTCGAGAATCCGAACACAAACACGTTGGTTCCATTAATCAGCATCTTTCGCGACGTTGCATCGGTGTCCTTGAAACGCCGGAATCTGCGTCAGCGAGTGTAGTGTTCACAGCTCAAAAGAACTGCCTCGAGGAGTGTCACGAGATGAAGGAAACGCCTCTAGACTCCGTTTTTGGAGTACATTTCCTTGCCTATACGTTGACAAGGTATTAAATAAATGTATTCAAAGGAATACGTTTCGAACGGAACACTTTTGTCGTTTATATTTCCAATTCTTAAAGTATAGTCTACAAGTTCGTTAAAAGTGATCGAATCTAACAAGATTTACTTATCGTCACCTCCTCTGTATGAATTTTCTTTATCCTCTTGTATCTCGAGTTTCTTTAGACTCCCTTTTTTTTTATCGAAATTAAATTATACAACGGTTGATAAAATCCACGAATGTTACCTTAAATAAGGTACACGCGCCTCGGTAAGAACTCGACGCTCAAAATCGACCAACGAGCGATTCTCTTCGTGCATTCACCATCGATGCGTCCCGACTGATACCGTCTTCCTCATTTCATCCAGTACCAATCCCTTCGACTTTCAGCCGTGCGTAATCCACGGGGCATCGCGGGATTTAATTCGTACGAAACAGCGAATTCGATTTGCCAGTATGTAAATAAGTACGTCGACGACGTCGGCGCGATTCAGAGCCGTTACTCGACGCTGTATACTTTCCAGCTGGTGGAAATTTTAAATAAACAGCGAGCAGCAGCAGCAGCAGACCGCCGCGCGTACCGTGGAATGCGGACGGGACGCGACGCCACGACTTCCCGCGGACGTAATTCGATTTCCTGGGAAAAGCGGGATACCGTGTCGGCGCGTGGTCGTGTTCGATAATAGCCGTGTGAATTATTTCTTGATATTCGTATGGAGAAAAGCCCCGCGTCACCGCCTCCACTTTTCGCGAAAGCGGCTCTCTCTTTCTCTCTCTCTGGTTATTTAACCTGATTCGATTCATCGTACACCGGCGAGTCCGTGTGTCGCGGGGCCATTGTAACGCGGCGGTGGTAACGAAACATTTCCGAGAAACGGAAACGTTCGGCGACGATGAATTTATATTTAGTTCGTTATTGCGATAGATTTTTATTCCCAACGTTCCCTCGGTGGAAGATGCGTTTCGTTCGTCGCCGTTTCGCGACGTTTATACGCGAATCGAGCTGGAAACTCTTCTCGGTATTCGAACGATACGGGTGTTTATTGGTATCGGAAGCGACTCCGTGTTACCATTCGAGGGAAAAATATCTAGGATTTTTATTTAACGGGCTGGACGCGCCGGAAATGTTTACAGAATGCACGAGTACTACTCGACAACGATATTACGAATAGGGTAAACTTCTCCGGGTGATTTACAACGTGATCTATTAAACCGTATCTAGAGTAGGTTGAATTTGTGCGGATACTTTGCTTTTTACGCTAAACTCAACGTCTTTTCGGTAAGGTATTTAAAAAAATTACATCAAATATCAAGATATAGATCCTAGCACGCTATACGTACGACTTTTTAGGGCTTGAATCACGTTACGCCGTTAACCCAACCGTTCGATTAACTGCACAATCCGAGCCACCCGAGCGTAAAGGTGTTAACGTCAACCCGGGTGGACGTTAAATTTCGAAACTATCCCGGGGCCTTCGTTTTAACGGGAACTTTATTAATACGAAGTTTCGAGGTCGGAAGGGCAGCCAGGGGGACGGCGGGGAGGGGTTAAAGGGCTAGGGAGGATTTCCAGAAAAATTTACTTTACGATATTAGAAGTTCCAGGAGTCGGTTTCGTGGAAAGTTCATAACTCGGTATTGCGCTCGATCGCGCGGTACTCCGGTCTGATACTCTCTCTCTCTCTCTCTTTCTCGCGTTGCTCGACGAAGGGAGGATTCCAGGGAAGCGAAAAGTCGTATCAAAAGACCCGCGGAACGTGATTCATCGTTAACGGGAGACGGGAAGCCCGGCCCGATTTCTGCTTAACCGTTCCCCTCCCCCTTTCTAAGAGCGTCTCCCCCCTTCTTCTTCTTCGAGCAGGTCGAAACTCTCGGCCATTCAGACTCGGTATAACTCAGCCCCCCTCGTTACGTCATCGCCGCGCCAATAACTTTTATCGTCCAAACGAGCTCACCGGGGTAAGTGGTCTTTTCTTCTTGGGAGGGGAACGGTGGCGGTGGGAGGCGGGGAGGGGACCATCGCGATCCGTTCGTTACCCGTAGGCCCCGTAGCCCGCGGCCAGACCGGATAAAAATTCATAGCCAGTCTCATAGAGATGTTATCGTCACCTACCCTCGCACCCTTCGTCTCGGACGCGCGAACGAGAACGAAGAATGCCAACCACTCCGACGCCGAGGAGCGACGGGACGACGACGACGACGACGACGACGACGTCGACGCCGCCCGGTTGACGACAACCGCCATCAGCCAGAGTACACCGTGGGTATTTTAAGGGCCCTCCCTCGATGAAAACACCAGAGGCTTCTGGGAGAGGGTCGGGCCGCGCCTAGCCAGACTGGTCACCCTCGCTTTCCTTGCGGTAAATGGAACATCGGTCGCATCGCTCGCAAGAATGAAACGGAGTCACTGGACGATCTTGTTTTCGTAATTCGCGAAAGGGATGGAAACTGGTGAGGGGTTCAGTTTTTGGATGGAAGCTCGTTGGAGTGAGTATTTAAATGGAAGCTCGTACGGGAGAAGTTTTTGGTTGAATGCTCGTAAGGTTTAGATGGAAGCTTGTAAGGATAAATGTTTGGATGGAAGTTTTCAGGGTTGAGTTTCTGGATGGAAGCTCGTTGGGGTAAGTTTTTGAATGGGAGTTTATCGGAGTAAGTTTTTAGATTGAAGCTCGTACGGGAGAAGTTTTTGGTTGAATGCTCGTAAGGTTTAGATGGAAGCTTGTAAGGATAAATGTTTGGATGGAAGTTTTCAGGGGTGAGTTTCTGGATGGAAGCTCGTTGGGGTAAGTTTTTCAATGGAAGTTTATCGGAGTAAGTTTTTAGATGGAAGCTCGTGCGGGAGAAGTTTTTTGATGGAAGCTTCTAAGGGTAAACTTATGGATAGAAGTTTTTAGGGGTAAGTTTTTGGATATAAAACCCAGAGAAGATTATTACTTACAAACCAGAATATTAATTGATTCGTCGAGCAATGGAATCCCTTAACAGGTCGCAATGATCCATCATTTATAAATAAACCCACCCGGCATAATTTGAATTCTTCGATCGGTCAGATTATTCGTCATCGAAATCGAACACGCCGCGAACAAAGTGCACCCACAAAATTGATGAATGGCATCCACCACCTGTTAGGTTGAAATTCGATGGGAATGCACGGTTCCGGCGTAATGATTGAAAATTTCCGCGATTACCAAATCTTTCGAAGTTTCGATTGATTAATCATGACGGTAGCTCCGATTGAAAATTTCCCCGACGTCCATTGAAAAAAGAATCGATATTATTTATTCCCCGAACGAATTCACTCGAATAACGGTTAATCGTCAATGGCCTCGCAGCGACAACCGTTGCCCCTCGTTCGGGGCTCGTGTTACGAGTCGCACTCCGGGCAAATTCATTCGCTAATTAAAAGATTAATCTTCGTTGCATCCGGGGACGAAATAATTACCGAGCGAGCCGCGTATCGAAATTAAAACGCGGAAACGGTGCGCCAGGCCCGGCACCGTGACGCGCGAAAGTAACAATCCCCCAGGAGGAACCGATTCAACCCCCTGTCCCTTGAAATTAGTTGGACGAGCTCTCGGTCGGGAATTATTCCGCGCAAAAGACCGCGTGTAATTTGCATCGGGCGACGCGATTAAAATTCTTTGACCCAGTTGGCCCACGGAATCGAGCGCGGGGAAACGCGAGCAAATAGAAAATTTCTTTCGAACCGAGGGGTTCAGCAGAACGGAACGAGTACCGTTTCTTACGAGTCGAACCGGCGCAGATTGTCTCCGTACCCGACCTTTGAAACTCCTTCTGCGCCAGAACGACGAAAACCACCCTCTGCACTTCTCACGATTTCTAACTAAATTTTGGAAGATAATTTTTCCGTACTGTGAGTACTTCTCTTTCAATATACGTGTGGAAGGAGACCACGATAAAGCATCGGAATGTTAAAATATGAATAAATGTAATATAGTATAAATACGATTCAAGTTGTTTAAGAAATAATCTTCGGAAATATAAATTAACGTTAGTTTAAAGGAGAAAGGAGAACGATCGAGTGTACTTAAAATAGTGTTTTGGTACAAAATTGGAGATCGAAAGGTATGAGGAAAGGATACGTTTACACGAGACTTGTTTTAATTATTTAAATTTCGAGTACCTTATATCGTAAAAATACCAACGCAGGTTGATATATCTCCAGGGTAATAATATTCCGGGAAATTCTCTTCTAAAGTGAATATTTGTAACTAAAAATGAGATTCTTGTACCGTGCGCGACACCCGCAATGGCGTGTGGTTGAATATTTGTCGCTCCCGAGAGACTGACTAAGGTTCGGAGGAGGAACGGTACTGTTGGCTAGAAATATACGCTTCAGAAAAAAGGGATAAACTATTTTGCTCTTTTTTATCGAGATGCACGAACCCGAATTAAAATTGTTTCCCGTGGAACGAGCCGGAGGGGATTTCTTTCGAAGGAAGAGGGTGAACGTCGTTTCTTGCGAGTTGAATCGAAGCAGATGGTCTCCTTATCAGACCGTTGAAAGCCATTCTCGCGATTCAACGCAGCTCCGGGATAATTCCGTTCGGCACCGAATTCTCATTATCGACGATTTAGCATCATGGTACCCAGCCACCCCTCCCGTGGTTCATTTGCCTACCCCCTCATGGGAAGACGGTGCGTCACGATTGACGGGGGATATCAATCGCGACTGCTAAACTTCGATTTGTCTCTATTTCGAGGACGGTTGGCTTTGTCGTTGAAAAAAGCACACTGCAAGGAGTGTCACGACCAGTGACACAGTCTCAATTCGTTGAAATATATTCTTTGGATAAACTCGCAAGCGTGTTCTCTATCTCGAACCCGAGATAAAAGCTAGAAAAATAGAAGGTGACATTGGAAACATAGAAACTAACGTTATCACCTTGAAATACTTTCCGAACCTGTATCGTTCCATACGATACAATAATATATTTCTTATTCTTTCACTGGAGACAAAAATAATAATAAGAAACAAGTCGTGATAATTAGAGAAATGTACACGAAGTGAATCTATCGTCACTTCAAGCTCGCGTCCTATTTACCAGAGAGGAGTCCGTAGAGAAGGATTTCGATCCGTGATTTCGTTCTCAAAGTTCTCGAAAATCCCCGACGAAGGTCTCTCGCGAATATTATATATTTCTTTTTCTTTCTCGAAAGGTTCGAAAAAGCATTGTTTTCGAAGAATATTCGAAGCGATTCGGGTCTCCGTAATGTCGAATTGTTCGTAACTTTTCAAAGCAGAGATTCGAACCCACTTCAGTAGTCACACCAGTGGCGCTGTTGTCCCGCGATACCGTTTCCCCCGATCAAAAGGGGAATTCAAAGGGCAGGAGATTGAAGTGTCCTACAAACGAAACGTCGGGTCTACCTTCGGCGTATAGAACCGTGAAGATGGCTTTGTTGTCGGCCGTTTGTGCGGTTTCAGGGTACTGGTGTACCTTTCGTGAGTGTTTCAGGCTACGTGTACAAGTGTACATGTTTTCGATTTACACGGTGGAATTCGGTCCAGTTTCACTTAACCATCTGCGGTCGAAGGTATAGCGCGTGCCTGAGGTTCCCCTTGGAAGCTCTGACGGATGGAGCAAGACAGGTGTCGAATGCAACGCGGACTTGATCGATTGGATCCGATCGTCGTCGTGCCGATTGCTCCATAATCGAAGTAAATGAGACGGCAACACCTTGTTTGCATCGTGATTTTAGAATTGTTCGCCGTCCGTGGAATTCCTTCACGTTTTTCGTCAATAAGTGACACACAGATAGCATAATTCTCTTCCATAATTCCAGCACGTACGTGTGTACATGGTATTCGAGTACTTTGAGTATCGCAAACGATCAAAATCGTGAACAAATATTCGCAAATAAATCCCCAGCGATGAAACACCGCAACCTAGTCGCAGTCCTGGTGAACGTCGACGTTTAAGTATCAATTTGAATTTCGACGTATTTCGAGGCAATCCGTTCTTGAAACATGTAGAATCGTTTTCGAAAAGCGAGCAACTTTCGGGTCTCGGGTTACTTTCACGTCCACCGATGATTTCCGAGCGGCGCGGTGTATTTTAAACGCGATTAACACAATTAAACGGGCTACGATAACTCGGTTCGAGCATTACACAGTGAGAGTTGTTAGCGATCCGTCGAGAGCTTTTCCGAACACGGTCGAGATACGGATGGATGCTGTCCGTGATTCGAATGAATATTGATTTTGAACCTGGGTTTTCCGCACGCGCGAAAACTGATTGATACCGACGGAAAAATTCCATTGGATGACAGAAATGTATCTATCGGCCGAGAGGTTCAGATTTCATTCGATGGAAATTTTAGGGACGGTTCGAAGTCGTGGAGGGAAACACAGGTGGCATGTATTTATGTTCGCGAAGGGACGGTTAGGTTTGGCTTTGTAGAAGATGAGTTTCGAGATCTCTCGTAAACGAAAGCTCTTTCGTCATGTCTCGGTGACATTGAGACGAATTTTGAGTGGTTATCGTCGATGAAAATTTGAACATTGGAAACAATCTGAAATTACGAGAACGATCTCGCGGAGAAGGTGGAACAAGGACGTTCGATCCAACGCTGGTCGATGGGATTTAATAACTCGGAGTTAAATACACGATAAATATTAAGCATCTAATTAAAGGGGGAACTGGAAAAGCAATAACGAATACGAAATTGGTCCGTACCTGTTATTTTCGTTCGCGGTACAAATTGCGAATCGTACGGTACGCGGAAAGATTTCCGTAGTAACGAAGTGTACGTATTAAACGTAACCAACTTAGGTTTAATAACTGATTTTGATTTTAACAATGGCGAGTACAGTGGTCGGATGATGATTAGTGTTCCAATTCTCGAAATGTTGCGATTGTAACGCTCTCTCGCGATATTATTTATTTATAGGACCTACTTATATATATATATATATATATATATATATATATATTTGAGAGTTCAATCCAAGAAAAGGAATAGTAATTCTTGCTCCAAGTTCTCGGAACTAAAATGACGGGATGAATCTTCCAAAGAAATTTAGATTATTGACGCAACCATTTGCCAAATTGCACAATCTGGTAATGAAATTTTTATGGCCGTGCGAGGAGATATAGATGTTAGATTCCGGCAGAGGAAAATTCTTGGTTCTTCGTACTAATGTGTTTGCGTTAATCGGTTCAAGTGGTTGGATGAAAGTAGCTCGTATAATTTATTCGAGTTACAATTTTACGTTTTAAGACTTTTGACTTTCTATCGGTTCCATCGACACGAGCATTACAGGATCTCGTTAGCAAACAAGTTGTTCGTTCGAATCCCTGATTCTACTTCAAAGTTCAAGGACCAATTAATTAATCGAATCGAATGCTCTCCGTACGACGATCTTCGAGGGTTGAAATCTTTGTTGGGGTCGTAAACTGTTCGATATGATTCGATTTGAGACGTTTCGATTTAATTGTAGAATTGCAGAGAGACGGACGAGTACAATTGATACGATAAAAAAAATGGTACCTTGAGAAAAAGGTGAAACGTTCGTACGAGCTTCTCTTCGCGATCTCTATTTTGTAAAATACCCTGTAGAAAAAGTAGTAAAAGATAAACGAAAGATACCGAAGCAAGGGAACATCTCGAGCCCGAAATGTTTTTTTATTCCTACTCGTTCTAAAGTTGCGATGTACGAAATACAGTATTTTTTTTTTACTAATTAAGGATTCAAAGGGGTGAAACGACCTTTCGAAGCTCGTCGAACGAAACAGTGTTTCTACGATGAAACGAAAAATATTTCAAACGTAATTCAGTTTTAAACGAGGAGTCGTATTGGTGCGGACAAACTCGACTTAAACAAATTTTCGATAAATTCTCCCCCGGTTTCGCTGTTCGGGCAAAATGGGAAAAATTGTATTAACGTACTCTTGGGAAAAGGAAAGCTACTTCGGTGGGTTGTCCCTCGTAAAATAAAATTTACCTTGCACACTCAAAAAAGTTTCCGTTCTTCTAACTACGGTTAACCGATTTGCGGCAAGAATAATATTCCCCGTAGAAACTTTTCGAAACTCACGATCCATTTTACCGCATGCAAATGTTACGAATGTTATTCCGTCGCGTACACCGCTACGAAAGATCTCTCTCGGCGATCTACGATTATTCGAGAATTTTTCAAAACGAAATTTCTCTTCCGATACGATTCTACGCTGAACATCGACTCTCTTTCTTTCGAAACTTTTTTCGATTCAACGAACAGTTTCGGCTCAATCGGAGCAAGAGTGTTCCAATTGGTCGAAAAAGGGATTACTTCACCCTCGAAGGATTACTTCGCCCTTCCGGACTATTTCTTATTAAAAACGGAAGAATAGTCGGATACTTTATCGTTCCCCTCGAATATACCGGTTCAAACACGTTGAATAATTTCCTCCCTCTCTGTGCCGCTCTTTCCGCGAGAAAAGAGCAAACGCGCGAGAACACTGTACCCGAGACGAAAGTGCAGTCTATTCCGAAGCTTGATCTTGCAACAAACCGGGATGCGTTATCTTCGTCGTTCGATTCCAAATATATCCCCGTTTCATTTACGGTGCACGGTATTGCCGTCATTATCGCGTTCCCCGGCGACGTGCTCTCTACAACGGACGTTCCACGAATATCTAGCAAACAATTTCAACATTGTTTCCCCATCTAGTCGCGGCGTTAAATGGGGCAAGTTTCCGGGGTATTAGCACGTTATTCCGTGAACAGAATCGTCGGTTACGCGCGTTCCGCGTCACGGTCGATTCACGTCACCGGAAACTCGCCAAGGACTCTTCGCTTTCAGAGGCGTCGCCTCTGAACGATAATAAGTGGCAAACGGGAAACAGTAGCCGTGTGCACGGTCTACGTCTAGTGTCGGCTAAGTGAATCTATCTTACCGAAAACGCTTTCAGGAAGACGAGGCACTGTATAATGCCCTCCATCGTGTCTCCGGTCAGGCAGAACGTGCCGGTGAGATGACGACCCTTCCGTCCGATCACGGAGCAAAGATTGGCCTGAACGAAAGCGTTCTGGGAGCGCGTGGTAGCCGTCAGGGCTGGCTGGTGCGAACCTGCGCTCATCAAACGTTCCAACGAGTCCATGTCTTCGGGATTCCGATGATCTACGGTGTCCTCTCTGTACCCAGTTCGATCGACGATCCGAGGATCGACGGAGCCGAAGGTTTCTCTGTACTCTTCTCTCTCTATCTCTCTTTCTCGAGAACTCTCGGTTTCGACGAGCGACGAGAACTCGCGCGAACGCACAGTTACGATCCCCGACGCACTACTCCGTCATCGTCCGTGGACGCGCGAGTTAGCGAGGACAGGTTACACGTAGAAATTGCACGCGTCGTCGAGCAGTTACGGGGCATTTGAATGTTCACTCGACGAGAAGCACCTCCAGCCACGTGCGGAGAGTCGCGACTCCCTCGACCTTACCACCGAACGGGGATCTCTATCATCTCGCTGGTGTCCAGATATCGGTGACGTCCGCTCCGTCTCGACGTCGCCTCGCGCATTTTTTTTTTCGTCCCCCCGGGGCGTTTATCGCGCGATGAACGAAGCCATCCCGACGAACGGCGAGAACGGATCACCCTCGCGGATGTACCCTTCTCCGGGGAAACTTTTTTCACTCGCGGTCTCTTTCTCCGATTGCTCTGATACACGTGGCTCTGGTGAAAGGTTCACCGATCCTCCGCGTTGGATCTCAACAACGACACTCGCGAGAACCGCGCGAGAACGTCTCCGAGTTGAAACGAGCCTCGTCGCGCGTCCCGTGCATCTTAACCGAGCCTAATCCTCCGAACGAAGACTTCGCGGGGCGAACTTTGAAGGGTTCGATCGTGATCTCATCGATCGCGAGCAGACCGGCCCGATGTACGCTCCCGTTCACGCAGTCTGTCTATCGATCCGAAGCCATCGGACGCGCTCCATCGTGTCCGGTAGATTTGTCAGGCCAGCGGGAATTCCGCTCGGTGCTTCGTCCCGTGGCGGCTCTGGATCGGTGTTATCCAAGATCACGGTTGGGTGTTCCGTGTCCGAGTGACGGATACCCCGGACGATCGCTCGAACGCCGCTTTGGCCGAGGAATCCTCCTCGAACGGAGCCAAACCGGTAAAGTCTGACAGACAGACGGTTTCTAGGTGACGCGCGATACAGCCCACTGGGTTTGCACCTTCTCGGATGATCTCGTCGGTGCTTACTGCGGGCAACAGGCTAAACGACTCTGTATCTTCTTGGAAATGGAGAACACGCGCTGCGCGGAGGACGGTGCTGCGGCGTTGTCCAACGAGCGTCGGGGCTCCGTAGTCTGCGATTTAGCGTAATGCATGATCATGTCGCACATCTCGTAGCAGAGGAAGCAGATACCTATTATCAGGAACGTATCCATCGTATCGATTACCGTTTCCTACGAGACGCGGGACGAATCGAGTCCAACCGGGGAGAACGAGAGGTGGTTCGTTTCGCGATAGCAGCCAACGCGAGGCAAACTGCCACTACCCAAGGATCGTAGAACGAGGTCTCTATCCTCGTCGATGGATCGTCGTTCGGCTCGGGTATCGCCGTCTAGATGATGCAACCGCGTCCTTTCGTCCGCCGCGGAATCTCCGGGAGCGTTTCGCTCCGGGTAGAGGCTTCGAGGTGGAAATCAACCCTGTCTCGCGTGCTGTCAGCGCCGGTTGGTGCCGCAGGGACGCGTCAATCGTCCAGCTTCCCTCCGGGGAACCGCAACAACGATGCAGACCGGTCGACGTCGCCGGATACTGGCCACCTGCCGGCGACGTTTCGCGATGATTCGTTGTCGATGAATCCTCCTCGCACGAAGCGCACGATGACTGGCTCGGAGCACCGGCGTCACGCGTCTCGTTACAGTTGGCCGGTACGAACCGGTGAACAGTCACGATTAAACGACGCTCCGGTTACACCGACACCGCGACGAACACTCGTCAGAACGCCGAGAGGGATCCGTTAACAGGTGAACGATCGGTCGCGCGTTCTTCAAACGGGACTCGCGAACAGCGAGCACGGTTGAGAGGGAGCTACGCAGGGCAGGCGCAGCAAAACACGGACCATGTGAGCGAGGGCGCGAGCAACCTCGAGGAGGTGGTTCTGTTACGATGTTGCGTGGTCGTTGCGTGGATCCTCTCGCGACACTGTCGGTGCGCGGTGGTTTCACTCCTCCGGGCGATGTGGTCCTCGGTATCACCGATCGGCTCGAGCTTCGGAGATTCGAGTTCTCCTCTCGGCGCGTTGGCCCGCACCACGCTCTCCCAGTCGTATCGGTGTTACGCGCGTGGATAAAAACTGGGTCAGTGCACCACGCAGTTGTCGCGATGCGACGCGAACAAGAAGAAGAAGAAGAAGCGTGCACAGTGGCGGAGGAGAGCGAAGCGAGCGAGAGAGGCGCGGTATATCGGCGGGCTCGCAACGGGCCAGCGTATGACTACCAGATACTCTCGGCGTGAGGGTGCGCCTTTACGAGGGTGGGCGGGTGGAAACGAGGGATGCTGGGCGACGGCGCGGCCCGCGGCGCCACCCCCGACCCCTCCCCTACCTCCGCGCTCGCAAAATTCTCCGACCACCACCACCACCCTCTCTTCCTCTCCTTCTCTCTCTCTCTCTGTCTCTCCGTCTCTCGTCCGCTCCTCTCTTCTCACGGAGCACTCCGTCCCGTTCTAGTTTACCACACCGAGTCACCCCGCGCGCGTTTCCCGTCCCTCGTCGACGCCGCTGTTCGCCTACCCCTCTTCCAGAACCCCCGTATCTTTCTCTTTCTCGTTTACACTGACTCTAGGCAGAGTGTACACCGAACCTACCCCGGCCTTATTCTTCCACCGTCTTCGCGGCTCCTTTCCTTACTCGTCTCCTCGGCCCTCGTTCTCTTTGCGATTCTGCGGATCTTCGGCCGTGGACCGATGCTGCCCCGATCTTTCCTCGCGGGATGCTCGTTTCGCGAGCGTACAGTGATCGAGCGGACTAAGTTCTCTCGGAGCTTTGGCGCGGTTCTTTTTTTCCATAGGGAATTTACCAGCTTCCGGAGATGTTTCGAGCGAACGAGGTTCCGGTGTATCGATCGGGATCCTCGTGGATAAGATTAGGATCGGGACGGAACGTTCTGTCGTTAGCGATGTCTAGGTCGTTAGGATCGTCCGATCGCTTAGTACGTTCTGGTCGGTGGGGTAGTCTTCTGAGACGTTTATAGGGCTTATTGTTCGCGATTGTTTGCATTCTGATATCTATGGGACTTCTATGGAGGACACGCTTGTCCGGTGAACTATCTTAGGGTTTTTAAAGACGAGGAGGACTTTGTATTCCGACACTGGATATTTAAATCCTATCTGATTGTGTTATTTCTATTGCTGGCTCTCATAGTGTCTATCTGGATGGTATGTGTTCAAACTATCGAATTAGACTATTGAAAACTAGTAACGTGAACTTTGTATTGGCACAATGGCCTTCGTATCTTACGTTCGTCGATTCTGTTGTTACTATATCTTCGGATTACGACGTCTATCAGAGTTTCCTTTTGCAAACATTTACGCGTTCTTCACCGACGAATCATTCGAATCATTTCCTATCCAAAGCTACGAAAACACACCAATCTACACTGTCTCAACATTTGCACATCCGCAACCGCTATCGTCTGACTCTGACTGTTAACCAAACTCAATTAGCTCGTACAATCTATCCGCTAAATAATTAGCTCCGCGAACGTTGTGCGTCTCAACACAGACTGTAAGAATGACGTTGAACCGAGTTGACGGTTACACGCGTTTCTGATTATCTCGTAGTTGCTTTCGGAGTTGACTATCCCGTTCTTGAGAAGTTCCAGCTTTGTGTACAGACTGCGCGGAGTTATCGAACTTGTGTACAGTGATTCGATAGGAAAGTATGTACATTGCGGATACGGACGTATCGTGAACTCACGGTTGTCGCTTAAATTCATGGTCCTTTGCAAAATTCACAACGATAGGAATTTCTCCGTGCAAACACGATACATTGAGTATTCATTCCTGCGCGATATAACGTAATTTTCGATTCTCGAGACATTCGAGATCTCTGATGCATAATCTCTACAGTGCGATGAGGAAATTTTCTGTTCACTATACCTTCCCCTCTTCTCGCGTTTACTGTGGTTAAATTTTGTCTCGAAACGTCGGATGATTCTGCGTTTCTTGTTTTCGTTTCACCCTCTAACGTTCCCCTATATTCCACCCTTCCCGTGACTTTTATTATTCGCGATCGAAGTCGTCGCTGGCCTTCCATTTTGTCCATTGTGTGTCTCGCGTTTCGGTAATTATCTGGACCGTTTGCGAACAGTTTTCGAGGGAGAGGCGAGAGCCGACGCGCTTTTTGTTGTGCCCGATAAAACACACGCGAAAGGGAAGTGCTTCAAAGGAACGTAATTCGAAGGTATTTCGAGTTACTCGAACAATGGAGAGCAAACATTTTCATTCCAGGTCGTTCCACGGCTGGCTCGAATCGGAGAAATTTTTATACTTGTTTTCGTTTCGGGTGTTCCATATTTAGCCCAGTTCGAAGCACGAGAAGCCCTAAGACGAGGTACAGAGCGCGTTGTCATTGTTCCTCCATTTAGTTTATCGTTTTACGATATTTATACACCATTTTACGCTTTACTCGACTCTCCCGATATTTTTGAATCGTCGCGGAGTCCTGACTCGGATAGCGATGATATATAAGTCAACGATAGTGTATTATTGACGTGTACAACGAGTGGTCGAGAGCTTTCGAAAGAATGGATCGCCGAAGATAAAATCGAAATAGATAATGACGAATGGGTTCGAGTGGACGGCATCGAGTGGAAGCAGTTCGACGCGGTACAGCAAATGAAAAATCATTTTCGTTTACGGAACCGAGTAGATTATTCGGGAAACCACTTAACGTCCTTTCGAAGCTATCGCTTTGACCCTTAACGCGTACCTTAGACATTTCCAAGCACGTTAACATGGTTTATGGTGGAATCGAGTATCGCGGGTAGAGAATCTACGAGAAAATTGTACAAACGGTTTGGAAAACAAGAATCCGCGACAGATGTATTATTTCTATTATTTGGACTTCCACGGTGGCAGTTTGTAACCGATATATTTTTGTACTTTCAAAATAAATTGAGTTCGAGGGAGTCAAATAATAATGACGTTCGTACGAAGTACATTGATGGACATTTTTTCATCTCTTATTCTTTATTCAAAACTTACACTCCGGATAAAAATTTTGCCCACCTTCGAAGTTAAGAAAACACCCAGGTACATCGGTGAGAATTTTGTTATCTTTCACTCTTTACTCGAAACTTACGTCCAGATTAAAATTTTGCCCACCTTCAAAGTTAAGAAACACCCAGGTACGTCCATGGAAATTTTATCTTTTATTCTTTACTCGAAACTTACATCCGGACAAAAATTTCGCCTTCCTAAAAAATTAAATAACACCCCAGAAACATCCATGGAAATTTTATCTTTTATTCTTCACTCGAAACATACATCCGGACGAAAATTTTACCAACCTCCAAACTTAAGAAACATCCCGCTACACCCATGGAAATTTTATCTTTTATTCTTCACTCGAAACATACATCCGGATAAAAATTTCGCCTCCCTCAAAAATTAAATAACTCCCCTCCAGATCGATGTAAATTTAATCTTCTATTCTTCGCTCGAAACATACGCGTGAATAAAAATTTTGCCCATCTTGGAGGCCAAGCAACGCTCCGGTAGATCGATGTAAATTTTCTTCTCCCCTATTCGTTATTCGAAACTTACAACCGGATGAAGTGTTCGCTTAGACGTCTCTGAAATGAAGGAACACCCCGTAGATGGAAACAAAATTTCTCTGGCAAACTGGTATCCCTGGTCGGTGATCGGAGCCCGTGAACCAACGTCGACAACGTAACCCTCTTTCGCTCTTTGGAGCTAACTTTTCGACGTATCAATTTCAGCGAGTGCCGCGCGATATTACATTACCACCGGCGCCATTACGAAATAGAAAGTCTCGAGTATCTTGCCGCGAATTCCTCGCGTTATTTCCCGTTCCTTCGATCGCCCGGTCCGCGCCCTCCGCTCCGTTTCCTCCCTTTGTGCCCTTTGTCCTGCTCGGGCCACGCTTCATGGTTCTTCGGGATACGTCTGCTTTTCACGCTTACGCTTTGCCAACCGACTACAGGAACGTGCTACTTTTTCCCACTTTTTCCTTTATTCTCGCTACCCCGTTTCGTGCTTCGCGTTTCTTAACCATTTTTCTTCCGCCGCAAGTCGTTTGGCACACCAACGCGAATACTCGGAGTTATCTGTCAAAGATCGACGCGACTTTGATCAACGATTACGCGAACTACGGTGGTTTTTAGTCGGGGTAAGTGAACACGCGTTTGTTAGCGAATCATTGAACGATCAATTCGAACCGAGAAGTAAATGGCTTTCAAAAGTTTGAAAAGGTGCAACTGTAAGAAACTTGGGGATACGTGGACAGAAAATTGTTACCGTTGTTTCGGGTTCAATACGAGAAAGGTGTTCCAAGATTTTCGTCGAAAACCACGACTGTTTCATTTCCTCTCGTTTCGCTGTAACCGCGGACATTTCAGAGTTCACGGGAAAAAATTTCCCCATTTTCGATCGGGGTTGCTCGATAGCGGCGGATCTCGTCGGAAAAAAGACCGACTTCCCGTTTTTCAGCTGCGGCCGCGTTTGTTTCAGAATCCACGGGAAAAAAGTTTCCATTTCGTCCGGGTCGTCGTCGATTATTTCAGGGAAAACGAGAAGTCGGCTCTTCCGCTGGAACTCCAATTGTCCCAGAATACGCGAAAAAGCCTCGTCTGGCGTGTAACGAGCTGCGAATAAACGCGCGAAACGATAACTTGCAAATTCCATTAAAGAACGTCTGCATTTACCAGCGTTGGAAATTAATCGTACGAGGTTACCAAGACCCTCGCGGTCGAAACTTAAGGCAGAACGTACAATCTTCTGTGTTCGTCGTGAATCACTTTTCATTGGTCGATAATTTCTCTCTGGTAATAATTTTCCAGACCAATAGCATCGATCATTGGACAAATATTATCGCCAGGTCTTTGTCTCGACTTCTAAATTCGTAGGAAGTGTGTTTCATTCGACTAGCAATGATCTAAAAAAATATTATCGACCACCCTCGATAATTTTCCGTCTTAGAGTTTAAATTCACACCAAGGACTAATGTATTATACAAAGTTACTGTTTCGTTAGTAAAAACGCTACTATATTAAATTCAAATTTAAAGAAAATTGTTCAGTAGACACTTTATATCGATATCAAATTTTAGAATATTATATAGAGAAATATTTTCTAAGCCGAAAGAACCCTTTGTTTATAATCGAACTAACAACGTTGTGTACTCGCTGTGCTCTAAAACAAATGTAACGCGACTTAAAGTGTTAATTTTTAAATAATTGTCATCATTGAGAAATATTTTCTAAGCCGAAAGAACTCTGTCTATAATCGAACTAACAACCTTGTGTACTCGCTGTGCTCCGAAACATACGTAACGCGACTTAAAGTGTTAATTTTTAAATAATTGTCATCGATGAGAAATATTATCTAAGCCGAAAGAACTCTGTCTATAATCGAACTAACAACGTTGTGTACTCTGTGTGCTCCGAAACATACGTAACGCGACTTGGAGCGGTAATATTCACTTAAAATTGTCGAGTAGTCGGTCTCGCGAACGCTCGAGAACGAACTCTCCGCAACGAGGACCGTATCTACGATTTGAACGCGGTAGGGCGGTTTCCGGTGTAATCGACGCTAATGGCGCTTATGCGTTTCCGTGGAATGGCCGGGTCCGATCGGCCGTGGCCCGTGTACGCGCCACCAACCTGTCGAAACTCTCTCCGCAAAGGAATAAATCGCACACGCGCTCCCACCGCGGAGGGTAACGTTCACCGGTTCGGTCGAGCTTCGGCTAGGGGCTTTGAACAAGTTTCCTGGCCGGTTTTATACGTAACTTTGGCCAACAAACGCGGCACAAAGCCGCGACGGTCATGAATATGGAGAAAGTGATGGTCGCTTTTAAGTGGTACATGGTTCAGCGGATTCGCGTCGACGATGTACGCGCGAGTCCGTGGGGAGCATTGTTACGTTTAAGTTGCTCGACCGCTGGAAACAACGTGTAACTCGGACTTTTCGATCGCGGTGTATCGAAAGCTCGAAGCACCATGTTGGTATTGTTCGTGACATTTGTCGAAGTTGAGAAAACATCCTAGAGCGCTGACGTCGCGGAAGAGAATCACGACTTTGGACACTCGGATCGATTAATATCGGAGGACGGCTGTATCAACGCTGGTATACAAGTTTTAATGACGAATGTACGAATTGTGTACGAGGCACACTTGTCGAAGGCAACGTGTAACTCTAACTTTCGGATCGTGGTTTATCGAAACACACAGTGGTTAATATTGTTCGTGACGTCTATCGAAGTTGAGAAAAGAGCCCAGAGCGTCGATGTCCAGCATAGAATTGCAACTCGGAGTACTGCGATCGATTAATATCGGTGAAAGCTCGGTACAAAGTGTTAATATTGCTCGTGACGTCTCTCGGAGGTGAAACGGTATCCTAGATGTTCTAGATAATCCGACGTAATCGATATCGATTTCCTACTCGTTTTAATAACGAATCTACGAAACGTGTACAGCTTCGCCGCGACTTTTTATCCGGATCTCGATTCAACGTATCAAAATCGAGCGAGAACGTCCCTCACCGTATTCCAATCGGAGACCCGGTTACAGAAATATGTGCAATCGGAGTTCACGAGTGTGATTTTCGTGAGTGTTTAAGTTGCAAACTGAGCGCGCGACTCCGTGCAAATACACAGGGTGTCTCGCTCGACCGGAAACGTTGGAACACCTCAGGGGAGAATCAATGGAAAGTACGTTCGTATAAAAGTCGTGCGAAAAAATGGTATTACCCGCTGTAAATAAATTTCTTTTTATTACGACGATGGTATAGCGTTCGTTGGAACGAATTCAACGTGTCGGTACGATACACCGTTCCGTTGTGTTAGAATGTTTTCGACCCGGTTCGTTTCCATTTAACGAGCACGGGAATCCTCGAATTAATTACTCGTTTCTCGATGCGCTCCGGGTTAACCGTTTTTTCTATCTCGCCGCTTGGAAAGTGAATAGAAGTTTGGAAACCTTCTTTATAAATTGGTCCGTGGGACCGATTACCGATAAACAGCCAGTTGATCGCACGGGTCCGCGACATCCGAGAGATTCAATCCCCGCGGCTGAGTTCACGAACCGTGGTTTCCGCGAAGTTTCGCGCGGAGTTTAATTGCGCCTTAATGAACTCGGTGGTACGGAAGAAAAGTCTCACGGCGTGTTAACGTCGTATCGCGCGCGTGTCACACGCAAGAGGATCGAACGAGGTTCACCGGTGAAGAATCCAACACCGTGTACGTAACGTCGTGAGAAGGTGGCAAAGTGCCGTGACACGGGCAACGTTTGTACGTTACTCACGGAAATCTAATTCGGAGAGTGGTCCGAGTCCGGGTAATTGAGAGCGAGCTGGAGCTCGGGCTCGAGCTCGAGCTCGAGCGCGACCGTTCGACCCGTACTTCATCGAGCTTTCCTTTTCAATTACCGTAATGGCTCGCAGATTTTTCCCACCGTTCGCACGGAAAACAATACGAGGCTCTCGATCGCCGATCGATAATTCGATCCCGTGGATCGTGAATCGGTGGTGCACGCGGACGATACTTCGTTCCCGATGATTTGTAACTGTGTTTTTCTCCACGCGTTAAGTACTCGAACGAACGTCGCAATTACGGCCAATCGCTCGAACGAGTACTACCACGAGTATTGGTCCCTCGAACTGATTCTAATACCTGGGAGAAAATAGTGCGTTTCACGTGTTGTCTTGCACTTCCTTTTCGAGGTACAGTTTACTTTCGATTTAAACGTATTCCAATACCTACGAGAAACGCGTTTTATATTTTATTTTATGGTGCATCTTTTATTTCATTTTTAACAGAAATGGTTTACTTTGCATTGTATTTCAATTCCGAACGAAGAAACAGATTTCGAGAGAACAATTCTAGCTACTGTTTACTTACATTTTGATACACACGAGAAGTGCATTCTGTGATGTATCTTTTGCTTCGTTTTTAACAGGAATGGTTTACTTTGTATCGAAATCCCGGAGAAAGAACGAGATTTACGATATAGTCGCTCGATACTCGTACCTTTCGACGACCATACGGTATTCTTTCTAATTTTTCTAATCTTCTTCGAGAAACTTTCGTACGTTATCCGTTTCACATTGCAAAGAAGAGTCTCGCATTGAATTCGGCCAAGTGTATCGTCGTCGAAACGTCGCGTAGTCACATGCAAGGATTCCGTCTTCGAATCACAGTAAGCTAGCGTAATTACTGGTAGGCTGCGAGCAGTGCTTCCTGGTAAGCCGATAATTGGTGCCTGTTCGACACAGATAAGGTCACCAGCCCATCGACCGACCCCGTGGAATCTAGGAATTTCCACTTAATTGCTTCGTATTTCCAACAATATGATTATTTGCAACCGGTTACCGACGATACATCGACAATTGGCTCTTTGCTGGGATCTCGCCGAGGATTCGCCTCGATTTTCGCAATTCGGATCCACGAGAACCATGGAAACGTTTTACAGACACGTTCGATCGTTTTGAGAGAATCTTTCAGTTCGATCCACCCTGTTACGACTAACGATATAAAAATCCATGGAAATAGCAAAAGATTCAACGAAGAAACGAACAATTTACTTGAATAACTTCGATGGTTCTATTCGGTTAAGTTCTAAGAACCTTGAAACAGTACAGCAAGAAAACATGTGATCGAAATGACCGAGAGAAATCTAGGACTCGGGAATTTTTCCTTGGTTTGAAAATGCTAATCGATCGACGCGCCCTTCGGTCAACAAAGTACCGTATAAAGCGTGACAAACTCGACCAAAGTGACTTGACCGACAACCACCCTTATCGCGACGTACCGCTGTCAATTTTGTACCGTTTGAAGCTCGGTGGTTTGAAACTTTTACGTTAAATTTAATTCTATTCGAACTCGAGCGATTTATTTTCAATATTCGCACGAGATTGATTTCTCGACGCGAAGTGGAACGAAATCGGAAAGTATCTTTCATTGAGTTGTTTCGGAGCGACTGTTACTACGCTTCGCATCGACGTAACACGTCCCTTGACTTTCACACGTTGGTAAATATTTAGTTCCGTACCCTTCTCGTGACACACGATCGATAAAGTCGGAATAACGGCGACTTTCGACCCACATTGACCTCCCCGTTCGATATTATAACGCGTGCTACCAGCCGATACCGAAGAGTGTATTTTAATCGAAGCTCGACGAACGATAACTGCTAAATAACGCGATCAGGGATTGGCGAACTGCGAACGAGTCAATCGAGCGAAAAATTTTCACTGGCACGCTGGACGAGCTTCTTCGCGAGATACGTAGCGTTCTACTTCGAAGTTGGCCTAGATAAAACGTGTACTTTAACCAAGAAAACCACTTTCAGTTTGGTTCTCGGAATCCTTTTATTTTGCAGTCGGGAATCTTCTAATTCCGAACCACCAACGGTGGCCATCGGCTAGGGTAACGTAAGTTTTCTTTTACCTTGACTTAACCCTTTTTTTTCTCGATAAGATTCGAAGATTCAAGTAGCGAGAATCGACCATAAGTCAGACGGTACAGAACGATCGGTATAAATTTGTACTTTAAACGTGGAGAGATTCTCGATAAAAGCGGTGTAAACAGTATTTCGAGGTTATTAATTAGCAAAAAAACATCTATATGTATCATTGGGAGCGAAAGAAAACTATTCCGAAAGAAATAGTTTCACTCCTATTGCTCATTACATTGCAATTGATGGGAGACGTAGAAATTTTAGTGATCGATTAATAAGCACGGTTAATATTCTTTTTAGATCATTTTCCTGTTATTTTTAACATCGTTCTACACCGTTTAAACGCGCACTAATCAGAAACAGGAAATAATCACTCCGTGTTCGTTTAAAAAATATGATTCACGAAGCTCGAGAAAATGGGTCAAAGAATTGTCACTGCCAGTGGAACAGTGGATGCACGTGTCTTCAACCGAGTCGAAAGATGTCTTCGCATAATGAAACCCGGTGAGTCATTCGGGAATTTTAGAAGAGAATTCTCTCGATCGAAAATTCTTCAAAATGGCTACGTGGAATTTTTCATGAACGAGTGAATATCTTTTTGGGCGATAAGAACAGTAATTGGAAAAATTCCATCGATTATTGGCTTCATTTAGAATACATCAAAATTGTAAAAATAATAATTTTAATTTCTACGCACATTCCATCAAATTTTCACATACATATACCTTAATACTTATACATTTTTTCCGTACACAATTTTGTCAATTTATTCTGGCAATAAAAGATTCAGAACCGTTACGTATCTCGAATAGAACAAAAGAAACGAAAAATGTACACTCTCCCTAACTCTTTCTCTCGATATTTATATTACTTCTCTGTACACGATTAAACAAATTTATTCTCACAAAACAAACAAAAAAAAACTCTCAGACCGCGTAACGTACCCCAAAAAGAAAATAGAAACAAAAAACTATATATTCTACCCCGAACTCTTCCCCTCAATATTTATATTTTTTCCCGTGTTCACAATTTTGTCAATTTATTCCCAAAATAAAACTTTCAGAACCGTAACGTACCTGAAAAAGAAAAAAAAAAGGGACAAAAAATGTATTCTTTCCCCAACTCTTCCTCTCAATATTTATATTTTTTCTGTGTTCACAGTTCGGTCAATTTGTTTTCAAAATAAAACTTTCGGAACCGTAACGTACATACATCCAATAAGCAAAAAAAAAAAAAAAACCAAAACATCGATACTTAATAAAATATTATTCTCTCCGTTGTTTTCATCCCCCCAAAATACAATACACTTGCTCAAGAAATCGGATACAGGGAGTGAAGAAAAAAAAAAGAAAAAAAAAATCCCGGAAAATTTGATATCTCGCATAATTCTTTCCACTCGGTAGCACTTTCACCTCGGAACAGATACACGGGTAGGCGAGTCGTCGGTTCATTTTGCGAAAGCACTTGGGGAATATTTCCCCCTGAAAAATGAAAAGTGGAACGCGAGAGAAAATGCAGCGTGTTTACGCCGCGCTCGCAGCTCAGACCCACGGGACGGTCGCATTTTTTTCAAACGATTCTCCGCTACGAATACGAGTCCCCCCCTCTACCATCTGGCCCCCATTTTCGTTTGCCTCGAGCAAAGAGAACGCCGGAAGAATTCGATACGCAGCGTGCATTCGGTAATCACAAAAGCCCGGTAAGGTTTCACCTCATTGGCGGGAGCTTTCAATCAATACGGCCGAACGAATTTAACAAACTCATTCGGCTGTTTAACCAGCCGGGAGGGGGAGTTGCAGCACACCACTGGAACTCAATGTCGGCAGGAGGGCCCGTGGCAAAGATTTGCAGTAGTCTCGAGCGTGCTGGAGAGAACCGATTCGATCGAGCATGCCCTCCAGTTCTCTGTCTATAGTAATTTCGTATTCGACGTCGACTAATCCGGTTCACCGGCTCGGCCGCCTTCGCGTTTAGCTTTGTGCGGACAAATTACGGTTCTGTTGCTTCGTGACCGCTCGAAAAGTCACCATCGATGTCCACCGGTTAGTAGAACGTGTACGGTACACTATTAGTTTCGCGCTGCTTTCTACGTAGAATCGGTCTCGGTTCCCTCGAAATCGTCCGTTTGCGAAATGGATAAGTTCAAGAGGGAGAAAAAGCTTTGTACGGACTAATTAAATAAATTATATCAATTACGGTTAGGTTGCTTCGTCACCAGCGATGTCCACCGGTTAGCAGAAGGTACACTGTTAGTTTCACGCTGGTTTCTACGTAGACTCGGTCTCAGTTTCGTCGAAATCGTTCGTTTGCGAAATGGATAATTTCAATAGCGAGAAAAATGAGGATATTTGAGAATTTTTTTTCTTCTTGGCGAAAATACTTTGTCAATTTTTGTACCTGTATCGATTCTAAGTAAATGTAAAAAATATATCGATTTCTTTTCTTAAATCGAAGAGACGGTAGTCCTGTTCAACGAACGCTTTCGGTTTTCGTGGTTTTACAACCTCGTTACACTTTTCGTGTGGATGTTCCATCGAAGTCTAGAAGAGACTCAAACGGTCGTCCAATCAAACGTAAAGAGAATATTCTGCGAACTTTGCTTCTCTCAAACAGGGTATAGATAGTCTAACAGCGAAAGTTATTACCCACGTCTCTTAGTGAAAGAGAAGATAGCAATTTTGTGAACACAGCGACTTCGGAAAATGTAGTAAATTCGGAAGAGATAATAACCCTGGAAGAGATAACTTTACCTCTTCAGGAATTAATGACTTGTGTTATTAGCACAGACGGAAGCCACTTCTGGTGTCTTTACTTCTGAGGACTCGAAATTCCCCAGCAATTGAAACAATTGTAGCACGAGAACAATTCGTCCGCAGTACTCGTTCAATTTTAACTCCGTTGCTTTGTTGTAACAAAATACTGAAATATTAAACTCGAGGAAGCCGCGTGTTACATTTGTCCATACCATGATATGCCATACCATAAAATTCTGACCAATAGAAATCGTATTCATTTCTAGGATAGTTCTCTCGAGTTCTTAACACTACCTTAAGTAAATACATTAATTCATTAATATCCGTGCAATACTATTTATATCAATCACCAGCTACTGTTTACTACATAATTATGCATAGTATACCAAAATATATTTCAGTAAAATACTCAAGATATTAGACTCAGAGAAGCTTTTATACTTTGCAGCTACTAAAGAGAAAAATATCAAAAATAGATGGATTAAAAAATCGATATCCTAATTTATTCAATATTCGACAAACACTGCGTGACAAAATTCAGCCCAGAAGCTTTCCTCAAGTATTTATACGATATTAAACAAACAAAAGTATAGATTCTTCGCTCGAACGATCTATCCTCGACGTGTTTCTTCAAAGTGGCTACAAAATTTCCTTCTCAAATTTACATTCGCGCTACAACATCCCCGAACTTTGTCCTAAAAGCTCGCGCTTGATTTCCACTCGTATACATTCTTCGAAGAGACGAACCATTCCATTCCTCTGTATTAAATTCGTGCGCGTTCGATTCAGCGACTACCCCCGGCGCGAAGAACAATTCCACGATCTCGTAACTCGATTTACATTACACCGCACGGGTCGCGGAGTTCGCGGATAAACAAAACCAACTCCCGTGGAACAATTTGAAGCGTCATTGCCTCGGTTAAATCGATCCATAACGCGATCGATGTTTTCCCCGAGAGCCCGGCGTGCAAAAGCTTAATCTTCACCTGCTCCTCGGGGCATATTTTACGCGAGCGGTAGCCAACGATATCGGTTTATATCCCGCGGAAGATACGAAACCGAGCGGATGATAAAAAATAAATCCGCGAACGAATTACGATAAAAAGGCCGTGGCTAGAGAGCGGAGAGAGGAACGTCTGTCGAGAGAAACGTCTGATCGATCCGCAAGGTTAAATCAGGCTCGAAGGACCGAAACGAGAGCAACGTCGTTCTGATGATTACACTTAGAATTGGTCTACGATTTAAGTTCCAATCGCGTGGACCATAAACGACAACAAGGTCGATCGCGCCATTAGCCGTTTCACGGTTCGGCTAAGCGTTCCAAGTTGTCCAATCGGGCACCACTTATAGAAAGTAGGTACATGTGCAAGTACTTACACAGTTGTATCTTACAACTGTTTTAACGTAACTTTTCTGGTAAGATGTTCGACAAATAATTACCAAGGAATCGTCAGCGATCGCGTTGAGAAGGTTGTAGAATTACGAAGAGGTGTTCGATGATGAACTTCGGTTTCGGTGAGATTTTCAAAAATGAAAGTTTGCACATTGACGAGGGACAACGGTGACCTTGTTCCTTCGTACTTGCCACGGTACAGGGCCTGTTAATACCTTTGGCCTGTCGGGCGCATTAAAGCTAGCCAATCCATCGCAAACCGGAACGGGGTCAGTTCTGCTAACTAAAACGGTTTCATCGATAACTAGTCCTGTCGCCTTCGGTGGGATATTTAACACGTACGAAAGCGCCCACACTGTGGCGATGCACACCTACACGAGAATTTCGCAGCCACCCGCACCGAAACGTCGTCCCGTTCAACTATTGATATATTTCGACGTTTACGACTTGAAGTAACTTTGCCTAATATATGACCGGACTTGGATTGTAAATTTCCTCACTTTCGAATATGTACCCGTTCCAAGCCATCCCGGCCATTCTCTGTAACCCCCACCGCGCTCTGCTCTGTATTTACTCGCGCGACCCTAAACTGCCAGCGCTGGTGCACGGGACGGAAGTACGGAGGGGCAGATAAGATTTATGGGACCGGGATAATAATCCCCCGTGGGATATAAAGACACGATGATACCGGTAATAAGAACGTAATCAATTAATCTATATAGTAATAATTGCACGATTACCGATATTAACGTCGGTGTAGAACGTTGGCGTGGTTTACGGTACAGTTCGTGTACACGCGATGGAGGGAGAACCTCGTTTAATTTCTGAGATCAACGGAGATCAAGGTTTGGTAATGTTAAAAACGGTGATAGTAGCGACAAAAGTAAAGACGACGATTTTAGAACATTCTTACATCGGGATAATATTAATAACTCGTTTATTATCACAGTAAATTACACGATATAAATTGTGTTCTCTCTTCACAACTATTCGAATGGTTAGAAAAAGTTTCGGTTCAATACGTCGCCTTCTTCCCGAGAAAAAAATTACAAATATAGCTCATTGTCCCAATTCGAGATACGAGGAAACTGCCTTAAATGGGGAAATTGGTGTGGACTCTGTCTCTATCGGTATTGAATTCCAAATGTAGAGAGAATAAAATTTTTGACAAGTTGCAGGGCGAGATGGAGCTTTTTCTTGATTTTTCGATTCACAGAGGACGAGGCGCGGCTGTGTCCTCCCTTGCCCGCCGCCCGTTCGTTCACCGTCAAATTTCGCTCCCGAAGTTTCCGGGTACCGAATATTTTCGTGTGTTCGAGGGGAACCCCCGACCGAGTTTCCGTAAGGTTAACTCGACGAAGAAAATTGTAGCTTCCGTGGAAAACGGGCGACAGAACGGACGTAAAAAGGAACGCGGAAGCAGCGAGCATCGAGAGAATAGGAAAAGGAAGTCGGGCTAGGATCGAAATTTCTCGAAGAAAAAAAGAGAGACAGAGAGAGAGAAATAGTTAAAGAAAATTGGAGAGAGCTGCAGAGAAAGAGAGAGAAAGGGGGAAGCAAGAGAAAACTAGAGAAAGTTAGAGAGAGCTAGGGAGAGCTAGGGAGAGCTAGGGAGAGCTAGGGAGAGCTAGGGAGAGCTAGGGAGAGCTAGGGAGAGCTAGAAAGTGCTAG
The DNA here is from genome assembly GCF_051014685.1 of Ptiloglossa arizonensis. NCBI lineage: Eukaryota > Metazoa > Arthropoda > Insecta > Hymenoptera > Colletidae > Ptiloglossa > Ptiloglossa arizonensis. The sequence goes on from NC_135058.1 coordinate 12,377,769, forward strand.
AAAGTGCTAGAGAGAACTAGATAGAGTTAGAGAGGACTAGAGAGAGTTAGAGAGATCTACGGAGAACTAGGGAGAGCTAGGGAGAGCTAGGGAGAGCTAGGGAGAGCTAGGGAGAGCTAGGGAGAACTAGGGAGAGCTAGGGAGAGCTAGGGAGAACTAAAGAGTGCTAGAGGGAACTAGACAGAGTTAGAGAGAGCTAGAGAGAACTAGGAAGAGTTAGAGAGAGTTATAGAGATCTAGAGACAGAGCTAGAGAGAGCTAGAAAGAGCTAGAGAAATCTAGAGGAAGTTAGATAGAGCTAGAGAGAGTTAGATAGAGCTGGAGAGCGTGTGGTAAAAGTCACTCACTCCTCCCTTGGCACGTTGTCGATCACGAAAACCGACAAAGCGGTCCTGATCTCAATTATGATAGAACTCATTAGAGAAATTATCTGCGCGCCCGGCGACCGAACGACGGAGACGTTCGACAAAGTACTTCTGTCAAAGTTGCCTGGCACGGACACCGACTGTTATAATTCTAAAGACGTTCTCCTTCGCAGGGGAAGAAAGCATGGTCGGGCGTAATTTATGACAAAAGCCTCTCTAAGTAATTAACACCGGGGCCAAACCGTTTACTTTCTTGCCCGGACGTACCGTTCGGTTGGATTATTTCGGTTGGTAATTCCGTTCAGCACTACACGTCGAACCGGCCGGCCGGTACTCGGCCGAGACAATGCCTGTAAGAAGCGAGCAGACAATGAGACACGAGCTATGTGCCGCGTAGAAACCTGAATTTCTGATTGCGAGTGTTCACTCCAAAGAAATGCTGCGCGGAGAAAACCTCGGAGAAGATTGAATTTCAATGCTCGCGATACTCTCCCGCTATACCGGGTACGGATGAGAATGGTACAGGGCGATTCCTTGTGTAAAAATAAATTGAAAATGCGGAGTACAAGTTTTTTCATCGGAAGATTCGATTCGGAGGAAATCGATGTTGAAAATTCACGAGGCACGTCCGCGATTGGGGCGACAGTATCCTCTTTCCGGGGATCTAACCATCTTCCAAGTAGTTCGTTATCAATATAAACAGACAATATTGTGCCACCGTCAATATTTACAGACGCCAGGGCAAGTAGAAACAGCGAGTAATAGACAGACACGCCCCTAAGAATTTTCGAAGTTAATTTTCCCGGAAGCGAAGGCACGTTTCCAAAAATCGTATCTGCTAATATTATCCAGTTTCTGGAGATCTTACCGTCTTTCGAATAGTTAATTATCATTTTATGGGGACATTACGTTATCACCGTTAATAATTATTCACAAGCGTCGACGTAAGTAGAAGTGACAAGTAATGGGCAGACACGTTCCTAAGAATTTTCAAGTCGATTTTCTCGGATACGAAGGCATACTTGCAAAACTTTTACTGTACATTTTTTAGTTGTTTTTTCACAAGAAATCATCCTATTCTGGATTGTAACTATCTTCAACCACCTTGTGTAAAGTTATTCGTGGATATTTTAAGATAGATTGTGACCAACCCTTTTACGCGAAGTGCAGATCTCTTAAGACCGAGTTAATACAATAAAGAACTATCGTTTCTCCAGTGTTTAAATATGATGTAAGAGGACGTTGAAAGCTTTCTCAGTCAGGATTATTGCAATTAGTGGTATCAGAGTGAAATCTGATCTTCGAAGTCAGCTGCGACGTTGCTGGAACTAGCTTCCTTTCTTAACAGTTCGAACTGCAACTTTCGTCGAGATTTCTTAACGTTGGTACGAAAGATAAAACTATGCATATACTCTGGACGGACGATGGCTATACTATGTGTGTATGTGTGTGTGTGTGTGTGTTATCCTGATGAAGACAAGAACTCTTAAGTGCAGTGTCCTACTTTTTAAGATGCGCTCGTGAGGGCGCATAAATAAGAGAAGTCAGTCAATAATCGACGATCTATTGCGAATGTCTTCGTCGAGACATATATCACCTTGGAAAGCATTTTTTTCGCGTATAGAATTGTTCTTTGTCTATTGTGCAATTATTGCAGAAAATATGTCGCGTTTACGTATCTATATTCAAAATGATAAATAACATACCATAAGGAATTATTGAAGTTTCTAACGGAGAATAAAAATAGTGAGCATACGTTTAATATTTATTAAAATTTAGAAAAATCTTTTCTTAATAAATTGTTATCGATCAACTTCCCGTACGATATTTCACGCATTCCAAATCACATTACAAGCGCGTCGTAGCGCTTATTAAACGCCGTTAGCTTTAATTTACGGTAACGCGAAATGTACTTTTCGTGCGATCTACATTTCCACTAGACTTTTTACATATATCGTACTCCGTATAAATACCACCCCAAACCCACCCTCCTCCTCCCCAACAAACGCTCACAAACATTTCGAAACAATTCACGCAACTTTCCACAAACATATACGCGATTACAATTCCACTTGAAGCCAAATAACACTAACTTTCCGTAACAAATGAATACCACAGTCAGCAATAAAAGTTATTACGAGCAAAATACAGTCCGACCGGTGCAACTCAATTAGTACGGGCTGAAATTAAATTTTCCCTCCGCTTTGTCAAATTCCAACGAAACTATTTCCATCTTTACCAACCCTCCTAGCCACGGTTTTGTGGAATTTTGTGCTCGTTTGGAAAATTTTGCTATACATTGTTCGCGGAAAATTATTTACGACGAATTCGTAAATATCTTCGACACGTTGGAAAATCGTCGCGACGAATTCATAAACGTCTTCGACGCGCTGTAAAATCGTTACGAAGAATTCATAAAAAGCTACGACACGTTGGAAAATCGTCGCGAGGAATTCATAAACGTCTTCGTCGCGCTGGAAAATCGTCGCGAAGAATTCATAAGAAGCTTCGAGACGCGGTGGAAAATCGTTGGAACGAATTCACAAAAACCATCGACACGCTGGGAAATCGTTGCGACAAATTCGTGAAAACCTTCGACACGTACTCGCCATTCACGGCGAGCTAACGGTGAATGGAAACACCGCGTCTTTCGGTTTAAACCTCGTACCACCTGAAAGGGGCGGCGAGATGAATTACGAGTAGAACTGGCGTCGACACCGGACCTGTTTCGTTCGTAGGCAAAAAGTCTTGGGCTCCTCCTCCCTCCTCCCCTCACCTCCCTCCACCTCTTGTTTATAGCCTCGTGGCGACGTTAAAGAACATAAGGGGATCCCCGTTCTTTTCCGTGAAATACGCGGCGCGACGTACCACCCTCCCGTATTGTCTCTCGACGTTAAGTCACCGTCGTCCAAGGGTCGTACGTACTTGAAGACTACGAATTCGAGGCGGGAGTTCCAATTCAACGCTGTCAACCACGGAACGAGACACGTTATAACACGCTTGTCATTTTCCCGTCCAATAATTCCAGCCGAGCCAACGTTCGCTGGTGTACATTTATTTATCCGCGTGGTCGACCGATTCTTACGTGTCATATCGGTGATATGTGATCCGGAAGACTTTTCGGTAATCCCTATTCCAGTAAATTCCAGCTTGACGTCTCAGTGACGGTCTCTGCGGCCGATATAGACCACCCTGTGCATACACCGATACGGTATTCCATCGCGGTAACCGATAACATATCCCGATTGATTTTGTTTTCTCAGCGCGCGCGGGTGGCAGAAGATTGGAATTTTTTCATATTTATCCGTAAATCCTCGCGACGGTTCCGGGAACAAATCGGCGAGATCCCGGCGATTAAAACGAGCCCAAACACGGCACAGATCGGACGGAGTTTAAATTAGAACGCGTTTCGGCGCACGGTGCGCGCGATAGAAACGCGAAGTACGCGAGTTCGGTCGAATTGGGTCGTGTTTGAACTCGTTTTCATCGGGAATTAATTCGCGAACGCGTACACGTCGGTATTAATTCACCCGATACTCGACAAATAACGTTACAAAGTATTCCGTAATGAAGGTAAATCGTTCCATACACAATTTCTGTTACATTTAATTGCGTCGAAGATTAATATTCGATAACCGTGCGCCGAGGAAATAACGTGTTACGGTAAGCGCCAACGTTCATTCGTGGCACGTCACAGTGTCGAAAGCTCGGATTATCCAAACTATCATCGATCTATCGTTCCAAGTATTATCCAATTTCCGAACTATACCTTGGAACCCCAAACTATCGACAAAACCGTGAGAAATATTCGAACGATTTCTAAGATCTTCATTCCTATTTAAAATGTCTCCCAACAGTTTCAAGAATTATCCAATTTACGATTCTTTAGTCCAGACGATCAACAGAACCGTAAGAAATATTTAAACGACTTCTAAGATCATAATTCTCGTCTGAAATGTCTCTGGACAATTTAAACAATTGTCTAATTTACGATCCTTCGGAGGTAGAGACAATCAACAGAACCGTAGGAAATATTCAAACGACTTGGAATACCTTAATTGGTGATCGATCGAGTGAACCTTTGCGTAAAAAATTTAACCTAAACGTTTCTCGTACCACTGTTCCCGGGGCTCCTGACCTGACTCGTTAGCGAATTACCATTCTCTGCAGCTGTAGGGACCATCCTCTTTCGGAAAGAAAATAATAGGAAAAAAATTAAAAAAAACCCATTCGTTCGTAACCACGACACGGGGAGCGTCGCTAAAGAGACACGTGCTGGGAACCCGAGCAACGAAGCGTCTTTCGTTGAGAATAGCGATGGAGACAACGGTACGTGAAACACAACGATGCAAGTTCGTTTCCAGGTTCGTTTCTTCGCCGTTAAACGCGAACTGATTTTCCACGGCTGACTCCTCCACCCCGGTTCTTCCCCGACGACGTTCCCTTCTTTTTCTTTTTTTTTTTCTTCTCTTTCTCTCTCTCTCTACAACGTTTTACGCGCACGTGCGCACCCAACCCCCCGTCCCTGGTCGAGTTACTCAGGATGGAACCCTTTGAATTTTGAAAGCACGCGAGATGCCATAGACGAAATCTCATTTCCCACGCCCAAGACCTCCACGGACACGGTTCTTGCAGCAAGTTGGAAAATTTATTATGCACTTTCTTCTGCCACCGCCACGTACGCCGTTCGTTACGCTGTCTCGCGTTTCCGTGGCCCCGGATACAAGTAAACCGAGCCACGGTTCTCGTCGCGGCTCGTGGAAAACTAACGCGATTTATGCGGATTCCGCGTTTGACGTTGCGGCGTCTCGTTTGACGGGATCGGTTTCGTTCGTTAAAAGCCACCGGCGAACCAGGAGCCGGCAATTTCGACAATCGTGTGTCAAATGGTACAGCTCTTGATATGTACTCGGATAATAAAATAATCCAAACCAATCGTATATCAAATGGTAGTGTTCTTGAAAGATACTCGGATACTTGGTCTACTTGGGGGATACCTGAGTAGACAAAAAATAACCCAGATCAATCGTGGGTCAAATAGTAGTGTTCTTGGAAGATACTCGGATACTTGGACTACTCGTGAGGTACCTGAGTAGACAAAAAATAACCCAGACCAATCGTGGGTCAAATAGTAGTGTTCTTGGAAGATGCTCGGATACTTGGTCTACTCGTGAGATACCTGAGTAAACAAAAATAATCCAGACCAATTGTGAGTCAAATAGTAGAGTTCTTGGAAGATACTCGGATACTTGGTCTACTCGTCAAATACCTGAGTAGACAAAAATAACCCCAATCTAATTCGGACAAAGTTGAACAATGCCTTCAATTTTTATTTCATTTTACATATTCCTACGTAATGATCGGAATCTCCGGTATTATAGTAGGTACTATTATACTACAGTAGATATTATACCGGAACTTCCGGTATTATCGAACCGACCGATCTATTATATCTTCCCGCTTAATCCACAACCGGTAAGTAATGTGTTAAGGAAGCTCTGTGTTACGGTGGGGTGGTAATATTCCCCTTGGTCGTTCTATCAATTTTTTGGCACACGTTGGCTAGCCGTCAGCAGTCCACAGAAGTGTCTCGATCTATATTCAGTGTCGTGACAGATGTCTCGTATAGACTTGGGCAAACTTTATTTCAAATATTAAATGTTAAGGTCGTCGATGTCATACGTGCAGTAATAACAGTCGGTCTTAAGGAAGCTCTTTGTTATGACGGGACGACAGTGTGGACATCTGCTGGTCAAATACTCCCCGTTTGTCGTTTTACCATTTTTTGGCACGCGTTGGCTCACTGTCAGCACTCCACGAGAGTGTTTCGATCTGCATTTGGTGTCGCGACAGATGTCTCGTATAGACTCCGGCACAATTTGTTTTAAACATCAGGCGTTCAGTTCGTCGATATTTACCATCGACGAATATCGGTTGAGAATATTCTTAAATCGAATGATCGAATAATTTAAACGAAACAAAGTTTCCTGATAATTTCTTCGCACCGTGGATAGCAGAGGATTGTTTCGTAAGACACCCTTTAGAATGTTTCAAATGCATCCTCCGCAACGAAATACGCAGCGTCGCGAAGATATAGTCTTCGAATTTGCCGGGAGTCTAGCTTTTCTCGAAATCCAACGTCACGGGGCGTTCTACCGTGAAACGTCTAATATCCCCTGATATTAACTTCCTGACGAACTTTATAGTTTGTTCCACTTTTATTCGGGGAGAGACGCGAATGGATCTTTTCACGCGGAGTAGACGACAATGCAGCCTTCTCCCGCAGATGTCCCGACATTCGGATACGGACTTCGCTTTAATTGCCATCCGACCGCGAGTGCCACAAGAAAAGGAGACGATACGCTGATAAGAGGAGAAAAGGTGATAAAGGTGGACGTGTACGTGTACCGGGAAGGCTAGCGTGACTCGTCGTGGATGTCAATATCTACGGGCTCGTTCCACGGCGTTTAAGTCAGACGTAAGAACGCGTCGGGGCGACAATGCTCGCAACTCGACGACATTTCTCGATAACGTACTCACACGTGGAAGTGAGACCGCGTGGAAGCTTTTCCTGGATTTTTCATACGTACCTGGAACAAAATAAATAACTTCGTTATCGTGGGAGAACATTTATTAGAAATTTCTACGTGGATATAATATAAATTGTCCTTTACTATCGTGGGAGAAATTTTATTAAAAATTTCTACGTAGATGGATTGTAAATTGTTCTTTATTATCGTGGGAGAAAATTTATTAAAAATTTCTACGTATATGGATTGTAAATTGTTCTTCATTATCGTGGGAGAAAATTTATTAAAAATTTCTACGTAGATGTATTGTAGATTGTTCTTTATTATTGTTGGAGAAAATTTATTAATTTCTACGTAGGTATATTGTAAATTGTTCTTTATTATCGCGGTAGAAAATTTATTAAAAATTTCTACGTAGATGTATTATAGATTGTACTTTATTATCGTGGGGGAAAATTTATTCATTTCTACGTAGACATATTGTAAATTGTCCTTCACTAAATGGGGACAACAGTGATTGAAATACGATCGTGGCTAAATGTACGTGGATATTGATTTATTACACTGTACAATTAATCGCGTTCATTGGCGAAATAAATAAATACGTACTGCTGATCATCGATAAATAGAACGATAGAGCAGGTACAAATATTTGAGACATTTTAGATTATTGGTACCATTCAATAGCGCAACCAAACCTAGAAAAGGATTTTTCATTCCGTTGGAAACAGTTCTAACACGTTCACTGCCCCACGGGTAACTCAACAAGTATGTGAATAGATTCTTTCTACCGACTCGTGTGAAGCTTCCAAAGTAGGTAATACTTAATAGTCGTTTTATATTTCTAAAGATGTTACCACCGTTTGATGAACATGTGTGAAATTTCATCCAGATCTGTCAACTCGTTCTTACACTTACACTTGCTCAAAGTTGAAGTGTCGTAATATTTTTTTACAATGAAAATACGATAAAACATATCGAATAACCCAATATACCCCAGAAGTAACGTTTATCGTGCACCGATCTGCTCCGCAAAATTATTCCCCTGGTTGTAGTATCATGCTCGGTGCGTTATGCAAATTATAACGAACATTATTTTGGACGCAAATCAATCTCATTCCTCTCCGAGATTAAATCGCTCGTAGAACCTTGACGAAAATAACTGACCGAGAACCACGGAATGGCCGAACGAGCGGATTTCTGGCCGCGTTAATAGATTTCTGATGGCCGAACCAGCGGGGCTTGGATCCTCGTATTAACAGATCCGCTTATCGAAATCCGATGTCTAATTGTCGCCGAAGGCTTACGCGCTGAATCGGCATTTATATTTAGATCCCCGGTTAATCCGAGGCACATTCAATATTGTCTGGCGCACGAAGACGTTCTCCAGCGACACGAACCCCGGCTCAGTCCGCGTATCGCTCGCAAGCTGCAAAGCGCTCGAGATTGCGCAGAGAACGCTCGTAGCTCGTACCAGAAGAGCCATGGGAAAGTACACGTGATACACACTCCGTTTCGAGGATCTGACGCCGGTATAAGTCGTTGAATCGTATAACAGGTGGCAACGCGTCTATTTCCCCTGATGTACCTCGTACGCGTGTACCGGGTTAAGGCACTCTTCCACCGAGTTCCCTCCTGGGAATTATTTTACACGTGAGGGAAATATAACGACGGTTCAATAAGAAGTCGAATATTTAGGAAATAGTGAAGATTCGATATAAGATACGTTGCTGAAGTACGTAAGAATTCTTTTTTTTTTTTAAGGAATATCATTTTTTTGGATCGAATAAAAGTGTTGAATTTTTTTTGACTTTCGATACGACCAGTATAAATGTTTGATACGTGTATTGAAAGTACACACTTTGAACAATATTTGTGCCAATTTTTATGAAAAAATTTGTACTTGTATGGAAAATATCTTTGCAAGAAATTATATTTTAGATATCTTTGTAACGTATCACACGAATTTCGCACGGTTGGAATCGAATAAGATTAGAATAGTTATAAATTGGATGAACATTTCTATCGTTGCATAATATTGATTTGTTCGAAAACGGAAAGTTGATTTTTAAGAAAAAAAGATGTAAATTATAAGAAATTGACTCTTGAAACTTTGTCAAGTATTAATGGTGTTCCCTCGTTAATTGTGACACGTATGGTCTGCAATAGATCCAGGTGTCACGAGACCCTGGAAGTTTTACTCCTGCCTCTACGCAATATTAACACATAGGTGGTGGATAGTGTCTGTGAGCTTCCTTACGACGCAGATGCTAGCTTGTCAGGGTTGCGGTCTTTAGTGTCGCGGTTTCTCTGACAACGTACGTATGGTGTGCCAGAGGAAGGAACGGTTAAAACCGTGAGACACTAAACAAAGCTGCTGTCCAAAGTCTACACTCGTATTATTTAAGTATTTCTGACAGACCGCGAGGATTAATAAACCAACAATATACATGGGAATAATATATTGATAAGATTCGAACCTAGATTCGGCTCCTAGCATCGGTCCAACATGGAACTTCCCGGTGCATTGCAATTTGAGACTCAAGGTAGACCCAAGCCTGAAATCCAAACTAGGTCCGTCCACGAATCGTGAAACAGATTCAAACATGAGCTTCGAAACGGATCACACATCGAGACCTGAAACAGGTCCAAGTAACTTCCAGTCGGAAGACGTAGCCAACTTCGAATCCCAAAGTAGATCTATCTTCGAATCCCAAAACGATAAAATATCCACATCGAGTTTGAACAGGACAGCTCTGTCTTTGAATCCCGAAACTCTGAAATATTCACATCGAGTTCCAACAAGACAGATCCACCATCGAATCCCGAGACTCTAAAATATTCACAAGTAGTTTCAACGGCACACTACCAACTTTGAATCCCAAAGTAGGTTAACCTTCGAGTCCCAAAAGTATAAAATATCCACCTCGAGTTCCAAACTTCCACCTCGAGTCCTGAAATAAATCGAAGCGGTACCCCCGAAAGAATTCGAAACAACTGTTTCATCTACTGTTCCATTCTTAACCCAGATCTTCGCGCCATATCTGTGCGATCCACCTTCGATTGAACGTTACGTTGGCAGTAGCTAGTTCCCTACTGTTCTTAAAGACACCCCATTACGTTTAATCCGCAACGTCTGCTCGAGTATCGAGGCAACTCAGCTCATTGATCGCAGTTCGAGCGGAATCCGCAAACTGGTGATCTAGGTGACCGCGATGTCTGATCCCCGTTACGGCAGATCTCTTGATCGGCACCGTTAGCTCGTCCGCTTCGTCCACGAAGAGGAGAGGGGCTGGTAACAACTGGGGGGCCCGACTGTATCCGTAACCGCAACTTTCCAGTCAGCCAACTTCGTCGAACGTACGTGGCCCGAGACAATAGGTACTTCCGGCGGACAACTAAGTTTCCTGGAATCGGTTAACTTCCATACCAACCGGTTGATTGCATCGGTTCAACCTATTTCAAGGGGATTCCTGGAACATGGCACCCTCGACCAACGAATCCCTAGGTAACCGTAGATAGCTGCGGAACGCACACCGGCTGTGACGACACGACCCAACTGGAGGACGCGTCGAGTCGAACGGAAACCGGGTCGTCCGAGCGAATTCCTGGAAAAAGGACTTCGAACCGATCCGAATCGAGTCCCTTCCCTTCATTTTGGCTTTTCCCTTCAATTTTGTCCGGAACGAAGCTTCCGACGCTCGAAGATTCGTTGATACGAATTTGTACCCGTAGGACACTGTCGCAGTGTTTAGATGTATACATATATAGAGTAAAACAATTATCTTTTAACGTAGAGGAGTATCTCTTTTTCTAATCCGAGATTTCTCGAGTCCAGAGATTATCGAAGGATACCGCTGCAATATCTAGACTCTTACGTGGCTTGTGAAGGAATTAAATCGTAACGTTAGAAGAGGATCCTTGTATCCTCTTCTAACCTAAGACTTCTTAAGTTCGGTGAACGTCGCAGGTTATTGCGCGACTGTAAAACCATTATGGAAATTAAAAAGGAATTTTTTAATATACTCCAGGGTATTTATTTCTTGTCTGAGAGTTTGTGTGTCCAGAGGATCGGTGATTATCTAACTGCTGCGATATTTAAACACTTGGGGGACACGTAAAGCAATTATCTTTTAACGTAAAGGAGGATATCTTTGCCTAATTTTGGGTATCATGGGCTCAGCGACTCTTATGGAGTGCATGCTTCTCTAGCTTCTGCAATAGATCATTTTTTGTAATTAGGTTTTATTTTATTGTTGAACCTTTAATTATTGTCTTGAATTCTTCCTTCTAATATTTACAGAATTGAAAGAAGACTATTTCCTTACCCAGAAATAAGTATCGCTTACGTAGAATTCGGTTTGTTCAATTTATTTATCCAATGAACTCGTGTCACAAATACTTTGCAATAGTACGTCCGATTCTTTTGTATTAAATAAATCTTTTCCTATGATAGGATTGACTTCCTCTGAGTTAAACGTTCAGGAAGTACTTTTAAATATCTGCTGTAACAGTTCCATTCTCTTATGGTAAATCTTACTCTCAGCAAGGATCAAGTTCTTTTCAGCTCTCTGCTTCCTTTTCGTTTTACATCCGAGACAGTTTACCGAGGTTGAAGATTTATGGGTAACGTAAACGTATACTCGATGCAATATGTGCAGAATAAAAAGATAGTACTCTATAATGCAGATCAGCGTATCAAATGTACTTCAGATGTACTGCGAACTCTCATTCGTGAATTAATTTAACGTCATTTAAATTTTATGAGAATATCTACTAGCTGCCAGATACATTTAATCCCACATATTCATAAGTATTATTGAACCAACGTTTTTACTCTTACGCAAGAATAAAATACGACTATGGAAAGACAAAGAGACCTGCTATTCAACTGATTATTCAATTGAAGAATTGTTATCGTAAAGAAATGTCACTGCTCATTGAATAGCAAAGAAATAATTTTGAATTTAAAAAATAATTACTTTGCATCGGGAATGAAAACTCGAGCATTGAATATGCACAATATTTTCAACATCGCGACACAAGTCGAACATTAGTGTACGTATTGAGGATACGCGACAGTACAGTGCGTAACTTGGTCGAAAAGCAGCCTTTGATGTTTTGTCGAAAGATTAATAATCGGAGAATCACGGTGAATCAATACACGCGGACATACCCATTCCGCTTTGATATCGCGCGATGAGGCTGCATTAGAGAACTTCGTAGCGACTGTATGAGCGATTTAATCTACAAACAGCAACGTTTTCCTGACCACTGTTGAAAGCATAGACACTGACGAGCAACAATTTAAACCCGGTACACGTCATTAAACAGTAGAAAGGGTTCTATGATTGAGCATTCATCCACCCTCTGCATTTACCCAATGTCTGTTTCTGATAAAGAGATGATTTTTACAATTTGTATCTCTATCATCTACCTATATCAATGCAGACGCACTTTCAACATCTTAGGTAGCCTCAACGATGAATCCGTTGCTCTAAAATGTATTAAAAAGTATTCATCGATTATTTATCCTTGAAATATATCAAGTGAATTTACGAATCAAAGGCAAGAGAAAGGATTTAGCAACACAAAGCATCGTGCACAAAGTGTTTCACCTTCTACAGAAATTCGAGTCGAACATGCCCCCGTGTACCATCGTACACGTGAGGCAGATCACACGGAGCGTGTCCATTGGCGCCGGACGACGCCGAACGAGTGTAACTTAAACGCTTTCAACGTATGAAATTAGTTTCCTAATTGAGTATTCGTACGTAACTTTGATATAATTTGGTCATCAGAGGATTGACAGCACGAACACGGTTTAAAGTTAGAAGCGTGTAAACTCTACAAAGTTAAATGCTTGGCTAAAGATTCTTTTGCTTTAAAATAAGCAACACCGTGACACAGCCTCTAAAAGTCAAACTGACAGCGTTGCTATCGATATTCCCATAAAAATATACTTATTCACAGGGATACGTAGAGTGCACCGTACGACCACGCTACACTCTATACTCGCGCGACAAAAAGGCACGGTTTCCTGGAAGGAAGACGTATTCTCGCATTCGTCCCGTAATAACTAGCAGGGACTAAACTTTGTGAACGAGAAGGGGTAAGAGGATGCTAACGGTGGCTAACGAACGACGGAAAGATTTATGGACGAAACGTCTAACGAGATGTTGACCGGCGACAAATATCAGTTAATCAACGAGGGAACGTGACCGGCCGCGGTGCAGTCGGTAATTCGGTCGGCGCAGAAAACAATCTGCGACGTCTCCGCGCAGGAATTTATCGTCGACGCGAGCACGCCGGCATTCTCTAAATTAGCAACATTATTTTATGTAGCAGTCGCGTTCTGAGGCCGCCGCTGTCGCCAACAACCTTGCTTCAGCCGGCTGAGATTGCATTAACGCCCGCAATTTACAGACGCATAAAGCTGAGGCGCACCCTTTTGTACCCGGCTCTTCAAATAGCTGTTTCGAGGTAGCCGAGTTTAACCCTGCCCCGCCGCCTATGTCGGTTAATGAAACGCTGACACAAATGTTATATTTCGCGACCGTAACGAGATACGCATTCACGTCCCTGCCGGCAATAGAAATTACGAGTTAAGGCCTTCCTTCGTCCACGCTATTCCCATTCGATGAATACGACGCTAAGTAAAACGTTAAATGCAATTCTTTTCACCCGTGGTTCCCGAGGTGGGTTTACTATCCGCCCGTTCTTTCTTTCGTTTTTGTTTCGTCTTGCGCGAGTCCCTGTCTGGTGGCGAGCGACGACACGCTACGAATTCGTGTTTCACGAAGGAAATACGAAACGTACCACGAACGTTTCCAGTCATTTGCATTCATTCGCCGGTAGCAATTATAGTGTACCCGTGCCACGGGAACGTTTAATATCAGCGGGTAGTTCCTTACGACGATGATGTTTTAAGGATCGCGCGAGTACGGTTTCGAATGGAATCTTAATGCGGAGTAGGGTGACGTACTAGAAACTGGTTGTCGAATAGTAAGTGGAGAATACCGAGCACCGAATACCAAGTACAAAGTGTCAAATGTCAAGTATCAAATAACGAGTATTGAGTGCCGAATGTTAATACAGAATACCGAGTGTAGACCACTAAATATCGAGCGCCTATTATCGAGTACCGAGTACCGAGTACCAAATATTGAATACTATTTGAGTACTAAATACCATGTACCTTAAATATCAAATACCAAGTATCGAACACGAATACCCGAGTACTAAGTATCGTATACCAAATTTCAAATACCGATTATCCAGTACCGATTACCGAATATTAAATGTTGACCGCGAAAGTTGCATTTTACTACAGCAATTCGTTTCACGAACGAAAACTTCTATCGACTCTCAACATCGTATTAAAATCCCGCAGCGGATGGAGTTGCCGCAAAATATGGCGGTGAAAAAAGTTCGAAACAAAAAGAAAAACTGCAGGGCTCGCGGGAAACGAAGTGACATGCCAAGCAAACCGTGAGTCGCGTTGCAAAAAAATGTCAGTTCAACGATGCTCGCCGTTGTCGAGGTCATCGGTCACACCTTCGCTGGCTCGACGAATCGAATTACCGGAGATCGAATCACGGTCGGTAGCGGGAAACGCACGCGCAATAAGATAGGTTATACGTATTGTTAAACGATATACGGGGTCGCAGAGATATCGATGATGGCCACGGTAAATCGAATCTATCGCAACAGGACCCCAGCGATCGATTCAAGTGTTCATTTACCGACGTACGTCGAGGCTGATGCTCGGTATGTCGTCGTGGATTCGTTCGATTCGTTCTATTTTTCGATTTCGAGATGTACAACGGCAACGAAACCTCCGGAGACAGTGGAGCAACTAGAAATTTCAAGTAACAAAATTGTTTTATTCCCAGGAAGAGATTCTTCCGTCTTTGTTAAATATTAAACCGAAAATTTTTTAATTCTTTCATAGGATGGAGGCAATTGGCCTTTGCTCCCCTCTGGTTGCGTTGCTGCCTGGAGAAATCCCCCGAGGCGAACAAAATGGGAATTTTTGGAAAAAATAAAACGCACAGATTGAAGTGAACGTTGCTGTAATGGAATATGGACGAAGTTCGTTACAAACGTGGAATAAAAATTCTTGCAATTCTTTTACAGCATATTTCTCGGCAAACATTTAATACATCCATAACACACCTGAGAAAAATATTTGAAATATGAAATAAAATGTAATATTTTGAATAACGTTTCAAATTTTTTTTTTTTGGTATTTTAAAGTTACTCGAAGTACGTTGATACCGATTTCGAAGTGTTTCAGGGCCCTACCTATCGAAAACTGGGATTTAATCAGCCCGCAGATACACGTTTTCACGAAATCTACCATGGATGCAAAATCTCTCAATTTCAACGCGGAATCGTGAGTAGCGAATTTCGTCCGCGTTGTTGGTACACACGTACGACGATACGGGTGACGAATCGATTCGTTTGCGATTAAATTTTACGCGCGATGGATTACCATCGTTACGTTATTAAAAAGGGTAGAACAACGAACATTTTATTGAATTTCTCGCCGTTTCGACTGTTGAGTTCGGACGACCACGCGATTAACCGACAATTAAAGTTCAATCGAGAACCAATTAAACACGGGAAAGCTTCGAAAAATCGTCGACAATGGCGATTTTCGGTGACATTTTCGAAACTTTCTTCCATCGATAAAATAGAACGTACCGTTGCAAAACTACAACTTCTTTAAAATATTTCAATAAGGAGAACTTTGTATAAACATTGTCTAGTTCTAATTGTATAGAAATTATGGAATTGATTAAAAATTATTACCAGAACGCCTGGTGCGCAGAAGTCTGCAAATCGTGGTGCACGTGAGGCAGCTCAGAGGGAACGTATCCATTGGCGCCGGACGACGTAGAACAAATCGTACGAAAAATAGTCTCGAACGTTCTCAACGTGTAAAATTACTTTCCTAAATGAAACATTTGTTGTTTAATATGTATAAAGATAGATTTTTTCTGGTGGTTCATCGACGAGGATAACTCACGATCAATGTTCAACGAATAATCGCTTAAGTAAACGAAAATCTTGCAAAATCTTTGACGCAAGTTTCGTCGAGTTTTTGGAAACTTTCAGGAGGGATCTAACGCGCGTCGTGCTCTTGAGCAAAATCACGAAACAGTTGAGGGTCAGTACGCGTCCTCGAACATGGGGTACGGTCTAAAAATGAACAGCCAGAAGTTTCGCAGTTTCCAAGTGAACTCTATTAAGTACGTACCACGAACTACGAAACTTGGACCAATCCGAGCGGGTGATTGCGATGTAAATAGGAAAGTCGTAGAATCCCTACCACTTCGAAACGGTACGTGTCTGTGCGCGTTTGTGCGCGCGCAATAACGGATACGAGCATCGAACCCGGGTGGACAAAAATTTCCAAGTCTTGGTGAATAGGACGACGAACGAAAACCGCCTGCCTCTAACAACGTAAATGGAGCAGACGCTCCTGCGACGCAGACGAGCACGGTTGAAGTGATTCGCGGATACTGTACACTTACGAGTTATAAAAAGGCTGAATCGTTCACCGAGTTCGTGCAGACTCGTCATTTTTTTAGAACATCAGCTTTCGCGTATTCGAAAGCTTCCACCCGTTCACTTTTCAAATTTCCATCAAGATTTTTCAAGAACCCTGCTTCCTCTTCTCGGCAGGGATTGATCCCTCATCCTGTTTGGAACACGGTCGTTTTGTAACCGTATTTCTATGAAACTTTACCTTTTCACTGCTGATCGGTGAAAAGGAAAAGTTTCGGTGCTGAATTAATTTCGTAATTTATTTTCCAATTATTATACGCGTAAATATAAACGTTGAAATTAAACGGAGAATAAAGTATCACAGAGAAAAAGTTCATTTACACGATATTTTCTTTCATTCGAGTATCCGGTTTACAATGCACGCTAGATTCCACGAAAGAATATTAATATTGCACTCAAAGTTGTCCGGAGACCGTATTGTGCAGTCTATCGCTAAATTCGTCTTAGAATTGACTCGTAATGCGTCGGTAAGAATATTTAAGTCTGATTTTGAAAATCACGGAAAGAAATCTGGAAAAATAGTCTGTGGAAAAAGGCCCGGGTCAGTGGTAATTAAATTTACTCGTTTGAAAGAAACGTTTTTTCAATCTCAACCCCTTTTCTGTACCTCGACGAACAATGAAAATATTCCGGGCGGTCAGGTTAAATGGGACACCCCGTGTACTTGTTCTTTAAATATTGAAATTTATCTCGTCAACGAGACAAGTTTTCCCTCTACCCTGTAAAGGCCTCTAACGAGAGGTCTTGAAGGGGCTATTTTCAGAGCAAAAGCGCGATTAAATACTTCGGAGCGAGGAAACAGAGTGGAACGTGAACTCGAGAAAAGAATTCCTTCGCAAAGAACGAGCGAGTCGGAAAAGTCGGCTCGCATTAACGGAGCGACGAGAATTCGATTTTAGGTTGAAAAAGAACAAAGTCATCGCGGTCCCTCCTCGCAAAGGCTTCATCCACAAAAGGCTATTCGATTTACTTATTTACTCGAGGCTGGCGCAGATATGCCTTTGTGATCGGCTGGTGCAGCTGTAACGGGCATTCTTTGTTTCGAAATTCGGTTAACGTTCCACGTGTCCTACGAAACCGTGGCAAACCAATGAACCTCGAAAAAGATACAATTTCAGCCCCCAAGATGACACACGTACGAAGCTGTTTACGACGGTCCATGGGCGCCGCCACAATCGCTGCTTAAAATTAATTTTCCTGTTCAAACGAACTCGTTCGTTCGAATATTACATTAAAGCGCACGCTTGAACAACTAACGAACATTTCTAATTTCGCATTCGAGCGTTACGTTCCCTCAAAAATGTACAATACCGCGAACTCGGCGCGACAAAGGCGTTGAGGAATAAAAAAAATAACTCCAAAAAAAAAAAAAAAAGAACGAGAAGTACCCATGGCCGAGCACAGAAATTTCCACGCGCTGACGCCGCGTTAACGATTTCCCCAGTTGCCGGCGAGTTACTTTCCCTCTAATTCTGTCATCATCAACCAGAACCTCTCTGTCTACCTGCCCTACCCACGGTTCGCCATCCGCTGCTCGGCCGGCTTCCGGTCCGCCAACCGTCACCGACGCCGACTCATTTAAAACTCCGCGGGAGTGGCCCTTAATTAAAAAAGTTTACGCCTTTTATTGGCGGGTTTCCGCGTCACATTGAGATCTAATTGAAAATTACGCGGCGAGCGGACGTCTCCGGTAGCCGTGAACGATCTCCGATCCACCGATCGCTACGCCAATGGGGCCCGCGCCCGCGTTGCGTTACAACGGGACTAGGAACGATCGGAGAACGACAACGCCCCGGAGTTTCAATTTATTTAAAGGGGCGATCGTCCGGGTACCCTGCAAGACAGAGAATTCCAGCCAACGGTTCGAGAAACCGTAGGAAATCCAAAGTTCCCGCCACCTCTCATCGAGTGCAGTCGACGAACTTTCCGTCGACGGTTTTTGCATACCCGCGTTAGAAAAATACGCGAACGCTGACGGAAATGGGGAAGAAAATCCGTGAATCTTCGGGCACCCTCCTACCACCCCTCCGACCCGCGCTCCTTTCACGCTCTTCTTTCCGCTTCGATTTGCTGTCAAAACAAGAACTCCGGAGGTAACGATTTAAATTTTCGAACGAACGCGAAGCTGCCATCAGAAAAATCGTTCCGCGAACGGAATATCTTTTTTTACTCTCTTTTGTTTTGATGTTCGCGGTTTCTGTCGACAGTTTCTATTAATGTTCGAAGACAGACGATTCGTACGGTTTTTTTTCTTCCTTTTTTTGTCGGCGTTCGGTCGAGATATTCGGTGACGACTTCTTTAGAGAGAAATTTTTTTTTTTACGAAATTTTGGAACGAAATTGTGTTTAAAAGAAATTACAATTCTCTCGCGCCGTTAGATATCGGGTATTGGTGAATTTAAACGAACGATATTGCTAATCGTCGACCAGTATGTAAGTTAATGCAAATAAAATATATAATAGAATTAATTATTCTCGTTTTACATATTTTATGATACGAATAAGTCTATCGAATGCATAATAATATTTACGTTAGAACGTAACGATGGTACAATTCTCTGAAACAATTTCCATAATTAAATAACAGGCTAAGATTGATTAAAAAATTGTACGAATTTATATTTAATAGAATCGCCACTTTTCTAAAGAGTTATTGGTAATTTTTAGCACTGGATATTTTTTTATTCGATCGAAGCGATTTATTTTCATACTTGATTTTTAATTTTCGTGTTTTTATCGAACAATTTCGAGGACTCTTTGTTTTTCTGTTCCTGTATACGTTCGTACATAAGTACTTGTCGGAATGTATGAAATCCTCGTTGCACTGGAAATTAAATTTTGTTTCGTGCTAATACACACGATGAAACCTGTTTTTAAAAGGAAATATTCAGTAGGAATCTGTCGGTAACGATTAAGTATAAAGAATCGGTTGAAAAATAGTATTAAAACGTCATTTTAAAATTTGTACAAATAATAATATTCTATCGTTAAATGTCTGAAAAGCAAGAATCAATTTACGTCGTATGAACCACGTTTCGTGGAACGCATTAAATACAACGAACTTTTATACGAACGAATTTTATTTACATTGATGGGTTGCCGGGTTTATTACATTTCCATTTTTCTAGTAACCGCGCGTTCCAGAAAAATTCCACTTTCATGAGGAATTTAATTAGCCGGGATAAATTCAGAATTGATTCAAATTGTTGTTGAAATTCAATTCTTCGTTGAAAAAATAAAATAAACGGATTGTTACCAGCAGAAGATCCTATTTCGTTGACTGTACAATTCATATACCGGGTGTACCTTGTACATTTCTATTATTTTTTTGTTCGATCAAACGACCCAAATTTGTTATCGTGACGAAAAGAAATAATAGAAATGACTAATCCACTCCATGTACGAGATCCAACCACTGAAATATGTACCTTGGGTCTGATTACTCGAGATGCCTCTAATTCCAAAGCATAAATCGGTCATTCATAAGCGTAACAGAAATCCATCCGTTTCCAAACCCTAATCCGTAACGTAAGCCGAACCCTGACCAAGCTGTCGTGTCCACCGTGTCTCATTCCAGATTAAACTAACAAATTACGTTGAATTCGTTTCGTCTCGAAACGAAAGTGGATCCAATTACGTTTAATGCGACGCCGTGAATTTTTATAAACCTTTTATAAAATTCTGTGGAGTAAAATTATGTTAGAAACGCATCCTCGCCGAACTCAGCCACTGTAAATTAACCGCGAACGAAGGAGAGAAACGAATAAAGAGGAATTCGTTATCTAATTTTAGGTAACCGTAAATACACTTTCAATTACGCGTTGCCACGCGCAACCGAATATAAAACAGAAGTAATTAGAGACACTTAATTACAAAGGGCATCGTTTTTCAGCTTCTTTAATTTGCGTAACATTCTCAGATAACGCGAGCTACGCTTTTTATCATGTTTTCTTAAATTTCTTGACTACTACCGATCGCTTGGTTGTTCACGTGTAATTTACATTTCAGTTGCACGATGCTCAACTACCTCTTTCTTTGTACGTTGTCCTTGCCCCGTATTTTAAATTCAAATTAAGAATTTCAATATCCTCTTCTTCCGTTGATCCAGTACATGCTGGCAACCAGATACCAACGCTAGAGATACTACATTCTTTCCAGTTTTACGCGTGATTTATCGTCGCTTTAATATTCATTCTTCGTCTACCGTCTTTCGTGTACTTTTAACGGGGTCGTAACAATTATCGAAAAAGTTTCGTTAAAGTTTCTCGAGAATTTTCCTACACACAAGGTATCGACACTTCTTTCTTCTGTCTCGTGAGTCTCATCAATCACTCGATAAATACCCTGGTCCAGAAACGGCTAAAACTTTCATATAAATACAAATTTGAAATAATAAATAAAAGATAAACTGGTTTCGTTCGTTTCAGGTTGAATAAGAATTCGAATTATGGAACGAAGTGTTTCATAAAGGATAAATAAAAATTGATTTCTATATGTTGCTTTTATTCGTCGTATATTCGAATAAAATTTTAACAATCTCTGTTTCGTTGACGTATGAAACGTTTGAAACTCCGAGGAAATTCGAGAGGAAACGATTTCGAGGAAAGTAACAAGGAGGAAGAGAGTTAATAACAATTCGCCCACACGACAGAATACTGAACTTTAGAGATGCAACGATCCATAGTACACAGTTGTTACTCGTGTAATATTCGAGATGCCATTGCTGAAATTCCAACGTGTACACGGCGTGTGAAATTAATATTGTGAAGATTATTGGAAGGACTGAAGTTAACTGTACACACTGCGCAACTAACTTTATCGTTATAGTCTGCTCAAAATCACGTGACTAGTCGCTTCTATTTCCAAATCTGTGGGATACTCTCGAACTTAACTGTTACTTTGTCGTGACAAGTCATCGCTTCAGAGTGTGGTGGGGATAACGCCTCAGTGACCTTGAGCGGCCAATTAATCTCGTCCGAATGCCGACGAGTCGCGATAGGACTAGTGTTTAAAATATAATTTTTAAACTTCCCTATTTGAAATTTATTTTAACTCAACATCGAGGTTGCAATCGCCTTAATAAATGTCTCTGCGAAGATATTACGCTGTTATCCCTAAAATAATTCTAATAATTTATAATACAGTATCTTTAGTAATATTATTTACAAGAATCACTGACCGTTCAAATTACACTAGAATTACGAGATATACCGAGCTATTTTAGTGTACATTTTACATTCGATATTGTAACAAATATTATTTCTGAAATATTTCTAAACATTTCTACAATCATATTGTAGAAATTGTCCAATCAACGATCACCCGAAATCTAAAAGGAAATTTCTACCTCAGAGATAAATAACAGGTTCGAAACGATAACAGAAACATACACCCTTGTTGCAACTAAATTCCGATAATCGATAAACATTAAAAATTTTCTTTCGCGTTCCACTCGAATTGTACAATGCTCCCTTCCCTAGAGGGCCTCCCACTTTAGAAAACACTGCTTCATGGTCCCGAAATGCTTTATATTTGTCGCGACAACTCGAGAGATAAACCAAATAAACAGAAATTGCATTCGCCAACGTTATCGATTATGAAGTCGACAATAACGATAATAAGCGAACTTGCGTCCCCCGAGTGAACAATATTTGGCGAACAAACAATTTTTCCGCGTTCAATGCCGCGGAGAAACAATGACCACCACGAGATTGTATCTGGAGTCCCTCCACTCGCAACAAACGGTATATTTTTGCGTTGCAATTAGTTTTTCACGACGATTTTGCTCCGATTGGCGTCATTCAAACATGGACCAACGAGTTGTCGAAATTAACCGATTGTCTCTAGCGTCTTCGTGTCCCGTTCTGGGTCCACGGTTCCAGAGATTCATCGTACGCAGTAGGTTTCAAGGTAATTCTGTTTTACCATTTAATCTTTAGCCAGCACGTTGGAGTAAGCGAAGCGAGCAACGCCGCCTAACGAAGGACTGACTTTAATTAACTCGATTGTTCAACGAAGGACTTAGAACTGTTCCGGGAAGTTAATCGAGCTGAACGTCCATCCTTCTGTGCGTGCTCTGTTCTCGTGTCTGATAGGGGCAACAGACGTAACGATTAGTCGTACGAAAAGTTGGACAACTATGGTCGATAAGATCGTCCTACCGTGCTACCATAAATCCTGGGACAGGATCAATGAACGTCAGATTGCAGCATTTTAATGTTCAATGGTCAAAGATTTTTCTTGCGATTTTAACTACGAAACTGAAGTACCGAAGAATAAAAAAAGAAGGTAAGATAAAATGTCTGGGTTAACTTTTCAAAAATTTTCTTTGAAATTATTCCTCTTTATTCCGAATAATAAATTTATGAATAACAGTTTCCGTAGTTTCTCGAATCTATCGAAATATCCTAGAAAATGAACGTTGGTAACTCGAAAACTCAAGAAGAGTTCACACATTTTAGTATACAATATCAGAAAAGAAATATCGCTGAAATTATTTACACGCTACGACACGACCCACTCGAAGAAACGTGAACAGCGACGGGGATGATTGATCACGAACCCGAGCAACAAATTTTATCAATACCCGAGACATTACTGTAGCGACACCTGTCGGTTCCATTCGAGATCTAAACAGCATGTGGAACATCGCTTCTCCTGGACAGTCGAATCTATTGAAACACGACAAAGATTATGGTTCGGGTCGGGGTTCAGCGACCTACGTGCGACGAAAATTTTGTTCACGACGCAATCGTTATCGAAACACGCGTAACGTAAAAAAAAAAGAAGATAAAATCGCACAATTTCGCGGAACGAGGACCGCAACGATCTCGTGCGAGTGTTTCTCGAGGATCAAACGACGACGTTTCATCGCATTCGAGTGTGCCTGACGGTCGTCGTTGCATAAAGGTTTTTGTTTCAATTTTATTCTCCTTGCGTCGTTTATGCAAAGTTACCCCGTTTGAAACGTACAAACGTTATTACGTCGGGAGCGACCCACGCCGAGGAAAGTTATCCGCGGGACTGCAACGTTGCGCAACTCTCAGGTGCATTCACGGACGGCCAAGAAAATATCCAGAGACACACGATGCACTTAAAACGGAAGCATTTGATAAAAGCTCGGCTAAGGTTAAATGCCACCCAGAGGAGCTGTTTGCGTTTCGTTTCTCCTCTTCTCTCGTCGTTTTTTTCTTCTTCGCCAATTTAACGCTCGTATTTCCCAATGTTTCAAGCTCCCGCATAAATACGTAATTTCAGCTGTACCGGAATCGTTAATGGAATATATTAAAATGCATGTTACCATGGTAATTTGTATTAAAAAGAAAAAAAAGAAAAAAGAAAAGAAAAACGACATCCCGTGCAGCGATGATTAAATATTCATGGAGGGCACTGGACGCGGTATTTGCGCTTTACAAATATTGATATCAAACGCTATGGTGGCACGAAAGGTAGCAGGATTTTCCAATACCATCTGCAACGGAACTCATTTTTAATTCGCTCGTCGCCTATTCCTCCATTTAATTCCTCGCTGCGATGGTAGCGGTGTTTGCTGATGATAGAAATTTCGCGTGAAATAATTGAATTCCCTGTGGAGTGGCATTTTGGAGCACCAACTTCATGGAGACGCAAAATAAGGTGTAGCTGAAAACTAGTTTATTCGGAGAGTAAATATTATTTTAATTAGGAATTGTTCATCGTTATACGCGCATCGAGGAACTAAATTTTTATCAATTTGTCGTCGTAGATGCGCTAAGAAACGACTGGAACTGTATCAACACACGATGCAAGTGATCCAAAAATCGGGGTCTACGTCCACGGCTATCTAAATATTTAAAGATACTTTACGCCATTTTTCAATGCGGAAAATATGGTCGCGCGTACCTTGGTTACATTTTCCAGTAGTTGAAAAGAAAAAGAGTTTAACCTTCGTCGAGCTTACCTCTCTCTGCTTCGATTAAATGGATAAAATAGTTAATGAAGCAAACATCTATTTTGCGTTATGTTTTCTAGAATTGTCTTTCATAATACGGTGCATTGTTTCTTTCTCGAGTACGCTTTGTTAGGATTTACGTTAAGTTGAATCGTCAACGGTTCCAGGTAATAATCTTTAATTAACAGCGAGGAACACGGTAATTGGCCCGCTGTGACCAACAAGAGACCGCGACTGCATAAAATCGGGGCCTACACGCACGGATTCCACTCTAACCTCAAAAACGCGCGCTTGGAACATCCCAGAGAACACTTTGATGTGTTTTCAACGTTACCATTAGACACTAAAATTAACAAAACCGTAATACACTACACAATATTTATTATATGACGTCCTTTTTCTCAGCATCCATAACCCCCCTATATTATCATTTATTTGCTTGGAATTCGTGTTCTAAATTGTACATGAATTTTTCCTAAAGTGTCTCGTTTCAAATAAAAAAAAAAGGAACTTATTTCATCAACACTCGAATTGCTTCTACCATACACGAAAGCGCATAAAGTGTCTGTACGCGATACGCGAAATTCCCGTATACCTGGTTACACGATTAGACCCCGTCAACGATCACGAATGCTCGCGAATCAGAAATTAATTAGCCGCCGTAAAAGTAAGTCCCTCAAACGCGACCAGCGTCTCGAATGAGCTCGGTCCTCGAAATTTCATTTCGGAGCCCCTCCAGACTTAAAGTATTAACGCATAGCGCCGGAACTAATTGAATTTAACGTGGCCTATGGTTTTCCACGTCCCCCTCCATCTTTGGGAATTACTTTCGTGCTTGTCCACCAGTTTTTTCGATCCTTTCTTTCAGCGGGCGGCGTTCCTCTCTTGTTCTCGCGTTCTCGGGGTTGGCGAAAAAAAAAGAAAGGAAAAAAAAACCGAGAACGAAGGGGATGGATATCGCGAGAGCAAAACGAAAACAAGAGTCGATCCTCGGTATCCGTTTGTCGGAGCGTCGTCGGTCCCTGGACGTCGAGCACAAAGGCATCGCGGCGCTCGGACCGAGGAGGGTGGTCGGGTCAAAGAACCTGCAACCTCGGTCTCCTTTTATTTCCCTCTTGCCTGAATTACGTGGCTCCCTCGCGCCACCACGGGCAAATTTTACATCCCTGGGAAAGGTTATCGTGTTATTTACGAATCGAAACTACCCGCTATTACGAAACCAAAAATTATATACATATATCGAATCATTAAAGCGTGTCGAACGAGCTACGAGATTCACGAGTCTCGAGAGTTACGTCGGAAATAAGAATTCGGAATTTACTTGAAAGCGACCATACCGAAGCGTTGAGTACCGATTGTAACGAAACTTGAAAGATTTTTTTGTGGAACGATGTATTTTCTTGTTAGGAACAAATGGTATTTTTTTTATCGACCAAAGTGCATTCTGAAGGGGTGAAAGTAGCTCTCCAAGTTGGAGTGAGGGTAAAATCACACTCGGTCTGTTATCTCGAGAACTATTAAGTTCGAGGGGAAGGTTTAGATTGCAAAATTGTGTGGTTTTAAATGACAAATTTAATTATGTAAAGAACTCTTTGTTTAATATGCTTTTCCAGGCACTTCTTTTAAATTAAATATCATTTTTTAGTTCAAGCATGATAACTTATTTCCATATTTTTAGAAGGAAAGAGAAATAAACAGGATACAAATAATGATTAATAAGCCAAAAGGAAAGAAGCACAAGAGGATGTAAATAACTTTTTACAACTATCAATATCGTAAAAGGAAAGAGACATAAATAGTTACTTACATCCTGTTTATTTCTCTTTCCTTTTAGGTTATTCCAATAAACCCTTGTATTTTATACCGCGGACGACCTAAAACTGTAGGGTCGAGGAATTTATGCGCTCAATCCTTGTTTATGACTACTTCCCTCGCTCTATTGAATCTGAAATTTCTGCGATTCGAATTCCTAAAAATGGAAATGTTCGTGAACTTTTGTTTAATTTTAATTACACAATGCAATTAATCTTATTACACGGAGTTCCGGAATAATTGGGTTAGGTCGTAGAACAGCCATATTGATTGAACCTTGCCTTTTCAACTTGCTTCTCTATAGAATGCAATATTTCTCGTACTTGTATTCTTTTCTTCAAATTTCATTCAATACAGGCACACCATTATTTTACATTTTATCCTCTTCTTTTTTTTCCCCCCACTTTGCTTCCATAGAATGCAACGTTTCGCGTATTATATACCGCGTTCTCAAAATTTTACTCGATACGAGTACACAATTTTTTTCCCATGTCTTTCATCGTCATCGATATTCAAACACGAGACTTCAAACCCAGTTAGATACAAGGACGAGCAAAAATGAACGCTCGAGTCTTCCACGAAGTGGTTCGATCTCGAAATGATTATAATTTCCTGTATACCGAAGTTTCGTCGCGAGTCGGAATCAATTTCCATCGGACTCAATTCCAATTTCCATCAGAAAGTTCGTACAAGTGTGTGCCCTCTTTTGAAAGCCAACAGAAGTCGTTGCATGGAGAACGATGCTCGTGATACTCGACCACCGGAACTTTGAAAATTCATGAAGGATCGGCACCTACGATTTTTGGATCGTTTCACCATCGAAAGATGCTTCGAGGTGTTTAACTTTCGACGAAAAACAGGGCCGAAACGCCAGAGCTCGAGCGGTCGAACATACGAGAATCAGCGCGCCGAGATCGAAGCAGATAAATCAGCCATTAAATGAAATTGCTGGAGGTCAACTTCCACTCGACTCTGCTCGCGAAATTTCGATGCAATCGAACTACTTAATATCCTTAAGTGGGTCAAACTCTCCACGATTCCGTTCGACGCCCGATTTTCGACCATCCAAATCCTCACTGTTTCAACGTCAAGGTATTAATCTCACGCCTTACGGCTTCCAACGCTGATTCCTCTTAACTCGACTGCGAAATTGCACGACAAAAATTGTGAAACGCGTCCTCCGTCCATGTGTATCTCACAGTATGTTCAACACATCGACTGTCGCATTCGTGTACGAATCGTATAAATTTGTAGTGGTCCAAAAAAGCAAAAATCTCGAGAGATATCCATGGAAAATTTCGTGAATTATTATCTTCAACGTTTGACTGGTTTGAATATTTTACGAACGATTCTAATTAGAATTTTTGTTTTCAGGAGAAATCTGTATAATTTAATTTTTCATTTCTTAATGCACCCGTTGGTAAACGAGTATAAGTTTAGTCGATGTGATTATTCATTTCTCAAAACTGTACAAAAATGGTTAAACCGTCTCAAGAATACGAAAGAAAAAAGAAAATTCTCATCGCTCGTAAGATGGTCTAAGGAACCTATTCAACCCTAACTCGGAAAATTGTCGCTAGCAAGTTCCCATTCGAGTTCGAAAATACGAATAAAACTATTTCCGATACGCAATCATCGCTTCTACCACGGAGCATTTTTCTCCATTTCTTTCACACACCAGTGCCACCGCCGATCGCCCGATAAATTTCACGCTTATGCAATCCATTTTTTCTGGAGCCACCTCTACTAGGTCACCACGCATGGAAACACTTACGCGAAGGAGGTCGAGAG
Organism: Ptiloglossa arizonensis; assembly: GCF_051014685.1. Lineage (NCBI taxonomy): Eukaryota > Metazoa > Arthropoda > Insecta > Hymenoptera > Colletidae > Ptiloglossa > Ptiloglossa arizonensis. The sequence goes on from NC_135058.1 coordinate 12,405,773, forward strand.
TACGATGAAAAGCGGAAATGTGGTCGCCGAACGAAAAGAATACAGGCGTGCGAACGCAGACGCGATAGATAGCGTTGTTCGAGAGTGTTGCGACACAGATTCACGATCGGATGTTTTTTCATCTTTCTTTTACGATAAATCAACATCCCGAGAGATGATCGACGGACATACAATTTACCGTGTTGCAAAAACCCGATGTACGTGTCAGAAATTGGTTACAAGTATCTATTTCAACACGTTCTCACCGGGACAAGATTCAGAGGTACGAGTTCATCTTTATGGTCTTCTCACTAGGGGGCAGCACCATCCATGGTCAGACCTTCTAGGTACTTAATCACATATATCCATACTTATTATCTTTATTTGTAGTTTGATTTTCTACTCATTATATACTTTTTTTTTAAGTACAATTACCGAAGTGTGTTTACTTTTAACCATATAACAACAACATCAACAACAACAAGCTCCTCCTCCTTAGGACACGCCCTCCCCCACCCCCAATAAGCCTTCCCCCACCCCGTTAGCCCCCTGCCCACTCCCCAAAAAGCCCCCCCGTCTCTAATTAGCCACATTCCCTTCCCCTTTGGACACGCCTCCTCCGTTTTTGTTCTGTATTATTGATCTGTAATGAAGAATATTTGACGAATTGAAAATTTGGTAAAATGCAGAAAGTTGAATTGTCGATGCACGGTTAAAGCTGTCCACCCTATACATTTCTCGTATATTATTTACTTACACCTCGATTCTTCGCTCTCTGTGTATTTTCCGTCCACTATTACCAAATATCTTTCACCCGTATACAATTATAATGTTCACAGCAACGAAGGACGTGTCTCTGTACAATCGCTGTAATTCAAGTTTTTGCTCGACTCGTCGAAAAGCAATATGGCTGCGAGAGAAGGAAAACTCCCCCGGCTCGTCCTCGACGTACGCGGGCCTGAGATTCCTGGAAATCAGCTTGCGACCGCTAATTGTCGGAGCAGTTCAGGCACGCGATGTACAGTCGTACCAAGTACCCCAATTTGCGGTGTCGCCCGCGGATAAAGTAATTTCTAAAGCTCGACCATCTTCACGACCCCCAACGCTCCTCTGCCCCAACGACGAGGAAAGTCTGCGTTTCGTAAAAATATGTTATCACAGCGCGACTGGTACATCTACGGGGAAATTTTTAAGCGGGCATCGGAGATGCACCCGCCAAGGGCTCCCCTTTGTTCCCCAGTTGTTCGAGTATCGCGTTGCAAATCGTGTTCGCGTAAAAACGAGACAAAACTCGACAAAGGGGATGGAAATATTTATGCAACGAGTCGCGTCGCCCCGCGTACATGTATGTATATACATATATTGACAACGACTATATCAATACCACGAACGTTGTCGCGCTGTACACTCCGGTTAAAGTATTATTTATAAGCACGTCGCGCGGGAAACGATTTGGAGTTTCGATGTCCATGGTTGACGGTAAATCAATGCGGCCGGTTGCGCGCGACAAACATCGAAAGTGATAAAAATCGGGCGGAACGAATAATTTATTATTTTCATTTGTTGCGCGTTGTTGAGCTCCGATTTTATGCTCGCGGCGTACAGTTTATCGGTGTAATGGCTCGTATCGGGGAATTTCTCGTTTCATGATCCGCGAGTATATTGGAAATAGTAATTTTAAGTTCACCGAAACCCTCTGCGGTTGAAGGATGTTGAGAGCAGTTCTCGAAGCTTTGCCGAAGACGTAGAAAAGAACATTTCTATGAGGGAGATTTGCAGAGTAGAGACTTTTATGTTTATTCTGATTAGCTCAAAATTTCAGTTACCCGGGCGTTGCTTGCAAAACTATAGTATCTAAGTATAGTAGTAGAATTGTTAAGAATTCTTTACGTAGAACTTAGTTGGTTAGACTCTTAAAGTCTAAAATTGCTCGAGCACCGAATAATTAAAATCAATAATCGTCGATTGGGCGATTGCTAATCAATTTCTCCGCAAGAACACACCTTAACCCTGTTAACAACAAAATCGGTTGTTCTCCAGCCATTGGAAAACCGAACTTGTATCGCCGGATAAGCGTACGGTGGTTCCGAATAACTCGGGGTATCGTGAAAAATGATCGAAAAAAAACGTTCTCGCGGCAATAGGAACGCGCCTAACAAGATGGCTCTCGATACGATCGCAAAACCGTGGATACGGCGAAGAATAACGAGTCGCAGCCGCGCTGGAACTTATCGTCCGTCTGAATGTTCAATCTGATCGGGCCGATCTATATGCGGCCGTGCAATTACCGCCTCTTGTAAACACGTCGAGCCGCGCGGTGCGAATATAAATGGAAATTAATCGAGAACGAAGCAGCCCCGGATGAAAACGTCCCATCGGCGGGTGCATTGGCGGATAGAGGCGGGTGCTAACGGAGAGGGGGCGGGTAAAGTCCGACCCACCCCCCGCGCTCTTCCAACCCACCGTACCCCCTCTAGGAGCAGCCAGCAGCCGACAATGCTCCTTGTTAAAGTGCCGCTGCGAGCCTCGAGATCGATGTACACGGGGCTCCCGTCGTTGCATCTCCGCGTCACGGATGCACTTCCCGCGCGCCAAGAACCGACGAGTACGTGACGATCGCGCGTACAGGAAAATCGTGCGCTGTTTTCCGCGGGTAATGCGGTTCGTGACGTGCTCAACCTCGATATCGTGGCGTCACCACGCACCGGGTGTCTCGGGAGTCATCGCGACGAACGTGCCCCCGCCAAAATTCGGTGCCCCTTAACTTTCGAACTCTTTGAGTTTTTATTTATTTTTTTTTTATTTTTTGCTTGCATGGGTATTATCGATAGAATTTTTCAACCACTTTCAGATTTGTTTGTATATATTTCAAGGATACGTGTACGTGTGATTGTTTTAGATAAGGAAGTATTAATTCGTCGAAGAAACATTTTATTCAAGAAGCACGAATAATTTTAAAAAAAGAATATTTATTGGACGTATCGTGCAAATAAAATTTATCTCTCGAGTATTCGGGATGATTGCGCGACGAGATCTAGCTTCGTGCAAACGTTTGGCGTTGATTGGCTTTGTGTGCTCGTGTTTGATCGAGTCGATGGCGCGCGGTATACATTCAAAAGTAATGTTTACACCGGGATGTAATCCCTCCCTTCGGTAATATTTCATAATATAGAAGTGGACGCGTCGTCGTTGGTGAACCCGTGTAAGCGTTGACGATAAATAAAGTACGAACGTTTGACGTTGATTCTCTTTGTACGTTCGCGTTTGACCGAGTCACCGATGCTCCGCACGCTTCGAAAGTAGTGCCAATAGTGGAGAACAACTCCTCTGGCAATAATTCATAATGTGTAAGTATAATACATCTATCGTCGGTCGATAGCCGTATGTATGCGTTTGTGTAACCCTCTATCGTTCGAATTCGCTACAACCGACAGTCGTTTGCAAAATTTCTCGTCGACCTATGTTCTCCAAACCGCGAATAAGAAACACGAATTTCGTGAAACGAATGCGAATTGTTCTTTCGTTCGAACCGCGTTCATCATCGTGTTCCTATTCCGACTCGATAACGAGCACGTTCCACGAAGTGCATCACGCTTTTGTTTCGAAATAACACGTTAAACACATCGATGAACGTCCTTTACGTGCCGCGTCGAGACGGAACTGGACGTTGAAACCGAATAATCGGATACCTTATTTCGTTGTAAACATTCACCGGTGGCTCGCCGTATTTGTAATACTGTTCACTCGGATTGTTACGCGAACTTCGTAACAGAGTGGTACAATGCTGACCGATATGGATGATAAAAGGGAGCGGTATCGTTGCACGAGGAAGGACCCAGTGTACTGCCATTTTTTAATTTCGGCACGATGTATATTTAGCCGATGTAACGTCAGCGCGTTTACTGGCCCGTCGGGCAAAGCGGTTTTCGGCACACCGAACAGGCAACGTCGGTGTAGAAATCTGATGATTAAAGTCGTAAATGGTCCGGTGGGAGAGGAGCAAAATTTTGGACGGGAATCGACGCGTTAAATATCCGAATGTAGGTCATAGCGCTCGAGCCTAGCACAGTTTCCATTTTGTGTTACATACAGCGGCGTCAATAAGGACCGAAATCCTTGGTAACAGAGAGTGTTTCGTATCGAGAGAACAGGGCAGTTTATAAAAGTGTCTTCGGGTTAGGCACTTTGACGCTCAAGTGGACGCGCGCCGGACTGATCATTTGCTTTTTGCGTAACTATGAATAAATACCATTTTTCTTTATCTTTGCTGTGTAAGTAGCGTCCTTATTTCTTTTCCATTTATTTAAAAGCGTACGATATATTCCAGTTGGACAGTAGCTCACTGTACAACTGCTAAGGATTGGCCAACTACATAGTTCAATAGAATGGTAGAAAATGTATTCTAGAGAGAAAGAAAGATCACTTATGGAAGGAACGGCGAGTGATGTCGAGTGAGCTTAGTCAGCCTTCGTGAGACTGAGGCTAAATTAAAATACTCGACATTCTCTTCATTCCCCTTGAACCGAGTGTAGTACTCACGATACATCGTTCTTTTTCAATGGGGGAGTGATTTTTCTTTCTCCCTGGAATACATTGTACTTTCACAATTTGATTTTCGTGGAAAGTTTTTGCTCGTTACTGGCTTTCCGGTGCTCTCTCTTTTAATCCTTGCAATATCGACAGTTTAACCGTGCACGAGAAAGACCACAATCGGGTACAAACGAACCCGTAATTCGACTTTATATTTTGAACAAAGATTCTACTATTTTTTCGTACTTTTTTTAAATTTGTTTGCAAAGATGTACCAATATTATAATCGAACAATAACCTAGAGTTTTTCTAGGTCTGAAAAATTGTAGCAATTGGACAATTAAATAATAAATACAAAAGTTCTTCCATGTCCAAAAAGATCCAACCACAGTAGGACAAGAGTTAAACACTCGTCACGAATCCAAACGCAATCTCCAATAAATAAAATAAAACTCTCCTTGTAAACAACAACGGATGAAAAAGATTATTCTGTATAAAAATTGTATCAACCAATCGCGTTACTCGTCCACGTATTCGCCATCAAAAATTTTAGCATGCCATCCAGGTGTACCCAATTGACCCCATCCATGAGTATCTTCGTAGCTCGCGAATCGGGGGATAAAATTTTATTTGTCGCATAATCGTCGAGCACGGTAGAACTCCCGACGAAAGAACGCAAATTTCGGATCACGTTTCACGCGGTTCCGGCGAGCAATTGTTGCTCCCGCGATTCGTTGAAAGCCTTCGCGAACGATTCACGGTCACCCGCGGACAAGAGGAGCAACTGACCGAGGGGAATAAGTGCGTTGCGCGTCAGCTGCGGGCGCTCGAATCGCGCATTGAAGTCCAGCCGGCGTTGAAACGAGCCGAAACGGCACAAAGGATCGAACGTGGATCGAAGTTGGATCACCGTGGAAAAACTCGATCCCCGTGTCGAGGAAAATCGTCATCCGCCTGGCCTCGTTACGCTCGCGCGAAAAACTGAATAAGAAACGAACCCACCGGTGAGGAGGGGGTGAAAAAAACACCCGTGGTGAATACCGGAGGAAAAAGGCGCGAACAATGGCCCCGCAATCGTGTGTTCGCGTCGTCGGATGCACTTTTTCCCCGCTTTCCCCTTGCCAGTCTCTTTCTCTCTCTCTCTCTCTCTCTCTCTCTCTCTCTAGTTCTCTTTCGTACGGTCCTGGTGCAGGTTCACCGATACCAAGCCTCTGGCCGTGGTTGCAAGGCACGGAGTTACCGTGCCATCTCACGGATTGGCGAATCTGCGCATAGAATTTAATAAAGGACCCCTCCGAAACCCACTAGCAGCGATGCTGGGAGCCACCGGGATGAGATAAATTAGAGGTTGCCGCGAAGTTAAGCCCGCAGCGTGGAGAATGCGATGGCTCGGCGAACAGCTTCGGTCCGGGCGGACTTTGTTGTTCAAGAGATATTCGCTTTGTGATGGCACCTCCCGCGCCGCTAGACTCGGGAGGTTTTAACGTCGTGGTCGCGAAATCTCTCCCCTGGGTTCGATGACTAATTACAGAGAGCGAATCGAACAGACGGAAAGAAGACGATCGAACCGCATCGCGGTGGATCGGTTGGGTAAAAGGGAGATTGGGTTACCAACGGATATCGGGCGAAGTGGGACGGTATAAACGAACGTAGAGCGATTCTTTGGGCAAAAATATATGGAAAAGTTACAACAGTATTTTTCGATAGGGGCCTTCCTTTTCGAGACAGTCCAGTTTGAACATTTTTGGGGTAACGAGTTTGAAACTGCGCTAGAGACTGATACAGGGTGAACAGGGGTGGGATAACCGAGCATGGGGCGATTCTTTGTGCAAAAATGTATAGAAAATTTAAAACGTTTTTTTTTCATAGGGGCCTTCGTTTTCGGGAAAATCGAGCTTGAACATTCTTGGAGTAGCGAGATCGAATACTACTTGGGTTGCGTGTCTGACCAATGGTTACTGCTTCTACTTGCATCTATGAACATTGATAAGCAGGGCTCTTTTTAATGTCGATGACGCGAGATATACGTAACAGAGGAATCGTAATCAATGAAACCCGTACTCCACGAAGTTTGAAAGTCGATTTTTTCGAAAATAAAGGTCAATCTTACAAAATTCTATTCCATATTTATAATTTACTTTTACTCGAAGAATTGACGAATCACCCCTAGCACGGGCTTGAAATTTAACCTCGAATGAATATATACGAAAATGTAAAGACTACCAAGTGCGAAAAGCATTTATATTTAACACGCTTTATATTTTATTAAACTAAGACTACGAACAGGTACAAAAAATAGTACGTTTACGCAGCAAATAAATTTCAAGTGAAACGAAAAGTGTACGTATACGATGAGATCTTCTCGTAACGCTAGAAATATCTAACAAGGACTCGGAATAGTAATTATTTGCAACTCGTTTAGAAATAAGATTACTACGAACGTACATACACGTGATCGTGTCCCGGTTTCAGTATCTGTTAGGTGGACCGTAAACGAAGGTTAATGTCGTATCTTTTTAAATGGAAAACACTGGCAGAGGTACGGTGACATAAATTAGCGAGTCTGTGGCCGAATCGTTTTCCGTTGGGTTGTTTTTCCGCATTGCAACGCCTGCCCACCTTGCCACATGTGACCTGCGGGTTTGCTTTGCGGAAATGTTGCAGGAAACCTGGAACCAGGGGTTGCATCTCGGTTAGGGCCACCGACTGCGCTCACCGCATCCTGGATTTATGATAAATCGTTATTCATGACGAAGATGCAAGACCGTAGAAGTGCACGCGGTTTACGGAAATATGAACTCCTTACTCTAATAAATCAAGCTCCGTGGTCTTCGCTTCTCGTCCATCTACGAATTCAAACTTTAATTACGAATAAAGGAACTCCGATCCACTTACAAACATTTTACGATGTTACTAAACAACAGTAATACTCTCTGTGTATTTGAATCGTAAATCGAAACTTTCGAGTAGCTCCCTAAGAACTTTTATTTAAGTAGAATATTGTAAACGATTTAAAACGAATTCGAGAAAGTTGTCTCGTCTTGTACGTAGTAGTAAACTGTATCTTTACTAACGACTCTCATTGATGAACTTAGTTTAGTATTTAATAAAGAATAACTAATGATAAAAATTTGCAAACGACTAAGCGACCAAATTGAAAATTCTACGCGCTAGTATCCTCGATTATGGTCGTTCAAACTGTGTAGATGTACAAACAACTCTCAGATATAAATACAACAGAACGTTCGAGAGTGTATTGGCACGAACGTGTCGCGATACGTTCTCTCGGAAAAATTAATGCGCGAATAACTGGACGTTTCATCGTCGGTCGATTTACCATAATTAAAACGAGGTTAAGCTCGAACGTTCGGCTCGTATCAATATGATCGACAACGTCGATGAAAACCGATGACGAAATTAAAGTAATTGCGCTCCGGCTCTATTTACGAGGCCCGACAAGCGAACCACAACTTATCGAACGATCCATTTTCCGTTCACCGAGATCACGTTACCCAAAGCGGGCATTGAGCCTATGTTTACATGATTTAGGGGCATCTCCTATCTCCAATGAGCCATTTTCCCCGGGAGCCTTTCACGGTTTTAATGAAACGGCAAACAGCCATTTACATGCACACAACCGCAGCGTTCGCTGACAGGGAAAGCGATGGGTTCTCGGTACACAAAACGAGGGGCAAACAGGCGAAGAAAAAAAAGAAAAAAGAAGGAAAAAAAAAGGAAAATACAATCTGTGAAGTGTCTCGTTCTGAAAAATCATTTCCGTTTAGCTTTACTTCACGGAGGTGGATCTGGTGGGATTACGTGTTCGCGAAATGGAGTTTCAACATCGCGACGAAATATTCATGGTCAAACGAAGTACCGTTCGCTTACCGAGAAACAATTTCGCTACGTCCATAGACGAAACTGGAAAAGTGGATATGATTAATGAAACGGTTATAAATTGAAGATAATCGCTACTAAACGAAAAGAAAGATTGAAGAAACGAGTTAATAATAATTTGGGATCAAAAATTGACCCCAAGAATTACAGTTTCGGTCTAGACCCTAAGAATTGTAGATTTAGTCGAGACTCTGGGAATTGTAGGATCAATTAACACCCCAAGAATTATAGTGTCAACAACGGTAAAGTAATGATACGATTTGTAACTCCAGTGAACTTAAATCGTCCGTTGTAGATTTAACGTAAAAGTTTTCGATGTTTCCCGCGACGAGTGAAGTTCACTCTCGAGCTAATTCGCTCGTTGCGAATTTCTCGCGATTTGTGTCGCGGTTCTTCATCGCGTGTCTCGTCCGGAGCAACAAATTTCTAAACGTCCGGCGCGCTTTTATGATCGATGCGTTCTACGGGCGTGCCATTTGTCGTCGAACGATTCAATCGCCAGGGGAACGGAGACTGTGTGGAGCAAAGCTTTTGGAATTTGAACGGGAGTTTCCAAGTTGGAGGGTTTTGCAAAACGCAAACGTAACCGAGCCAAGCAGAACGCATCGATCACGCGACCGACCGCCGCGTTCGTCTCGTCTGTCGACGAGTTCTTGGCCCGGGAATCGATAATCGATGTAAACGCTTCCGATCGGATGCATCGCGGTCCCGGGAAGGCCACCCTCTTCGAAACTCCCTTTAAGTGAAAAAGTTTTAATGCCCCGAACGTACCGCTGATCAATTTCGAATATACGGGCCGAACCGTGATATGTGGGACCCAATTACAAGGACACGCGCGAACCGTGATCGTTGCACGGAAATGGGGCTGAAAATTCCCACGATTATCGGGGTAATCGAATCGGTACGAAGTATAAAGTAGATCCGCATAATCGCCAGACTCTTAGCAACGATCTGCTTTCGTCTCGAAGACGTCCACTTCGCGTTTCACTTGTTGCAGAGTCCGAGTGCTCAATTCGATCGTAATTAAGATCGACGCGCAAGTATCGGGGTACTACCATTTTTTTCGAGTAACGAAACAGACTCGTGTATATTGTAGTTTTGAATAAACGACAATAATTGTCCCCGAATAATTGAAATAATTTTCCGTTGGATAATTGGAACAATTCTTTCCAAATATATAAAATACTTTTCACAAATGAAACAATTTTTCTATTTATTTGTATCGAATTACCTGATCGCTTCATTATTTAAGTTTTCAAAATATTTCTTTGTTCTTGGAGCTCCTGTATGACAGTTATTTTTCTCAAGAGATTGTAATTTTTATATCGAACGTTCAACAGCATTTACCGCTGGTAAATAAATTGTTTATTTGTTCTAATTTGGACACTGTAAATAAGTTTGATGTAAATTCGATCAGTTCTGCACTACTTCTCTTTTGTAGTCGTTTATTTTCTACGGAAAATTTATCTCTCCTTTTTTTTTTTGTTGTTCGTATAATTGCGTGTTTCCCTTCCCTACTATTTTGTTGTAAAATGAAGTTACGTTCCTTTTAATTATTACTGGAAAGCACCCAACCGAAACTAGGTCGAAACGTTTAAAATATGCATACATTCAGCGTCGGATTATCGCAGATACGATAAAACCGACAAAAATATTATTATTTCATCCGGAAGCTTTAACCTATGGGAAGATTTTATTTAAACGAAAGTCGAAAACACCGTGTTGATCACGGTATTACAGATTTCCAAACCTTCCATATATTTTCCCTTTATCGAACGATACTTATAACTTCGTTCTGTTATTCCGATTGTAGAGATGAAAAATTTAATTAAAAAATATGAACCATCCTCCAAAAGGTCAAGTAGAGGAGGTAAGTTTGAAAGACTTCCCTCGTGCAAACAATAGGAGTTAAACACGTGCTTCTGTCAGATTACATAATTACTCAAACCATTTGCATCGTATTTAAATGCCCCATAGTTAACCTAATAGTTGGATTTAAATGCTCCGCAGAAAGTCAAAAGTGCACGCAGATTTTTAAACAATTATACAAAATTAAAAATATAGAATAGTATTCTACATTCGTTTTCGAGAAAAATGCAATTTTGTTATTCTTTATTTTTCTCTTATTTCGAGCCACGGAACCTTCGTGGGCCCACTCGTACCACGAATCTTGACTCGCAACGAATATAAATATACACAATTAAACGTGCACTTATCACATTGAGTTTCGAATGCAATTTCCCTCGAAAACGAAGCCTCCGATGCACTTTCGTTATTGGTTATTTTCCTCCTATTTCGAGCCAAATTCGACGAATTTCGAGCGTGTAGAAACCACTTTGAAATTACAAGCCTCGTTCGTTGCACGATTTGAAGGCCTCGCGATTAAGAGGCTCGGCCGATCGAACGATTCGAACCGATTAATATGGACACGTGGACGAGGTATTACCGCAAGAGGGAACGATTCACCCGTCGAGGGGGTCAATCGTCCTCTCCGTAGCGGATACCCGACAAGTGCAAGAATTGCCTCGAAGACCAACGACACAGACGCAACGAGGGGCTCGTCGGTATCGCGCGGTATTACCTTGGCTTAACGCGCTTAAAGATGTCGATGCACGTTTGTTTGCGAGGAGAAACATTTCACGACGCCCGGTACGGTTTCTCGCGGTACAAATCGGGCTTCTTTCCGCGCAGATTAACGAGAAACTTTTTTGCAAAATTCGCAAAACGATCGTGCACACCCGTTCGCGCGGCCTGAGGACGATCAAGCCTAACAAAAGCTCCCGGTTAATGCTCGGTAATTTTCATCGAAGGTCGCGCCGTTCCGTACACGAAGGTGTTCAATTCTCGGTTTCGCGATAACGGTGCGCCCGCTCGTCGCGATTACGTATCGTCCAACGATCAATCATTCGTTAACGATCGACGAGCGACCCGCGCATAATAGCCTGATGCTCGAATCGGTTAAACCCATTCAGACGGTACTTAATGCGCGTTGACGCGAAAAAACAGATCGTGCACGATGATTCGTGAGATCTTCACGGACACCGTGTACAACGATGGTCCAATTCTCGAAACTGTTATTCGTTACGACGTTCAACCGTTACGAAGCTGTTTCTCGATGGATGATTAAAGCGCAGAGTTATACAGAGAATTTTCAATCGATCGCTGTACGCGCAATAACTAAAATTTGAAAACTAAAAGAGTAACAGTGTATCTGTCGTTACACTGGTCTTTCGAGATCGTTTCGATTGTACGCGAATTATGTGTTTGTATCGTGGCGATTGACTGAGAAAATTGGGCGAACTGTCTCCATGAGATATCTCGTACGGTCGAGGCAGAGAATGTTGGCCGCTCAAGGTCACCGAGACTCCCCAATAAATTCTGGAACTGTTCAAGCACAAGTCTTACACAGTACCCAAAGCCTTTCGTACATTAATAAATAAGTAACTTTCCTTGCAATCAGTTCGATCCGTAACTCTTTGCTCGAGTGTTGCGCTTACAGCGAGTAGCTTAGGTCGAGCTTTTAGAAATCAGTGCCAACAGCCGTACGAACGATCGCAAACACTTCGAATTCTTGGATAGGTGGCGTTCGACGATCGAGTCGATGGCTCGCAAAAACTCGACGGTTCTTCGTTCGTTGGGAAGGCAATAAATGGGCGTGGCTCGATAGCTTGACCGATGGCTATTCACTCGGATAGCTAGCAAATTATCGACGAAATCGTTGCGTATAGTTGGCCGTTGTACAGCTGGACATTCGTAGGAGCCATTATCGTTCGCTCGTTATATTGTGTTTCATGGCGTGGCCTTTTTGTTCGCGGCGCGGTAGCCCCGACGCGAGCTCATTAGCAATTGAATGTAAGGGCAAACGTTCGGGGATTGAATCGAAGGACTCGATAAAACGAAACAGTAGCAGCTAGTTCGCTTTGCCCTGTTGTTGTTCGGCCGAGAGGAATTTACAAATGGGAATCACAGTTACGCGAAACCGGGACGATGTTACCAACACGTGAACAAAGAAATTTCGCGTTAAGCGGTCTGACGCGTATACTCGGAGGAAAGGAGCCCGAATATTCGCTTTTAATGCGAAATCCCCGTCGCATTAGCCGCTTTTAAGAGAGAAAATAACGGAAATGTTCGTTTGAAAAAAAAAAAAAAGGGTCGCTCGAGATTAAACCGAGGAACATCAGAGGGTGAACCCGAGAGAGCTATTTTCGTTCTAACGTCTTTGAACGCATATTAGGAACAAGTGTTGCGTCACAGCGATTGTACGACTGCGTTAAGATCGGGTACAGCCCGAGGTTTTAAAACGAAACTTAATTGCTTTAATATTTTATCCTTGTGTTTCTTCTCCGATTCGTTTCGTAAATATTTAACACTCGACCGATTCGCCGGTTTTAATCGCTCGCTCGCAAATAAATTATTTCTTTAGAGTTCTCGAAAATTGTTGGTCTATTACATAACCGATCTTCCATGTTGGTATTAAAAGTACGCTTTCAATAATAATTGTTTCGAGATGAGTAATTAGGAAATCTTCTAGGATAGAAATGTTGGTCGCAGAATGTACAAGAGGGGTTGAAAATACGCATCGAATGTGCGTTTTCAGGTGTCTTTTACCATTTTCCAATGTCGGTACGCTCTCTGAATAAAAAAAGAACTTCGATCAAAGTTGTATTATTTGGTAGAATAGTGTTTTGTATAACGAACGACGACGAAGTTTCAGTTCACGAAACACGTCTGGGTGGAAAGGGGATGAACATTCTTCGAAAGTCCGGACGGTTCATAAATTTCCAGCGAAATATTACAACGTTCCATCAACGCGATTTCGTGATGCAAGAACAAGTAAACCGTGCCAAGAATTACGAAAAAGAAGGAACAAATAATATCCGTGAATGGAAGGCACTTCGGCCCTCGCCGGAAATGGAATTTGCTGATGACGCAATATCGAAGATTTATACGAAGAGAGAGCGTTCACGGGCTTAAATTCACCGGCGTAGAACGAACGACGCGAATAACAAATAGCAACATTCTGCACCGCAAGAATTATTTTTCGACCATGCGTATCGATCGAGTGGCGGGGATTTGAAAACGTTAATACGAAAGGATTTCCCGATGCGAGGAAAGTTTCCATTCACGTGGTTGGTAACCGTTCCATTCCCACGAACGCACGTATTCTGTCGAACCGGGAGTGTAATTAAAAAATATCAGAACGCAACGGAAAAAGTATGCATCCGATCGATCGAACGCGCAATATCTGCAACTACTTCTCGAAACTCGAATGTTTCACGATTTTCGAAACACCGCGATATCGCGAGAAAGTAAAAATGAAATTCCTCTTTGAAAGAAATTCAATATTTTCCAAATGTTCAAAACTCTCACAGACGAAAATCAGGTCCAACCGTGAAACGTTACGTAAAATTCGTCAAAGAGTAGAACAAGGAGCTTTGAGAGCTCGAGGGAAACTCTCGGTTGAATTCTACTTCGATGAATTTCATTAATCGTTTTAACGAGCTCGCGAAGGAGGGCAGCGATACTCGAAAAAGGAAAAGAAGAGAGAAACTCCGGTGTCAGCGTTGCTTCGAAGACTCGATCCAACGGCGAGGAACGTTCTGAACACGATTTAATTGGTCGCTAACTCGAGGCTCGCCTTCGCGAACAATGGACACTGCTCGCGAGGAAGACGCGCGAACCCATCAACGGGAAGTTATTAGATTACTCGTTCGTAGGACGTAATTCGCAAACACAGAGGGCCCGGAGAAGCGTTCCGTGCCCTGTTCGACGTCCCGTCCTTTCATGCGCCGCGCGTCGCTTAATCTTCATTGGCATGCGTGAAGTCGCTTTGAAACCCAGCCCCGACCGGCCAGCTGCAGAGTCAGCGGATCCTGGCCCCGGTGCATCCTCCATAAATTTCAAAGCAGCCCGATGCGACGTGCAACACTTTTAGCGGCGCATTATCCACCGCGCCCGCTGCCCTGTCGCTTTTTCCGCTTCTCGTCCCTCTTCCGCCTCCACTCGAACGATACTCGCTTCGATAACCACGGTGCAAGATCGAACAAAATCGGAGAGATTAACGATTCACGTTTCTCGAGCAATTTTAGAATCGATCCTCCGCGTAACGTGTCAGTGAACTCTTCGAGAGATACGGGGATACGTTTGGAGTTGATTCGTCAAGCGTTGACGTCGTCGTCGATTTATCGAAATTTCAGCCGGTTCTATTTTTCGATATCGATCACCTTGGATATCGGATGATAGATTTATTGCTTGCAGTGTGGACGAATGTATACTCGAAAGGTAATGTTTAAATTTGTCGTATCGTTCGTGGAATTTTACAAGTGTGGGTACGGGAGTCGCGAATAATTAAAGAACGATGTAGTTAAAAGTATTTTTATATCATTTTTAAATTTAATTTGAAAATATCGTAAATCGAGTCTTTTCAGTTCCTTTTGCGAGAATACGAGACAAATTGATAATCGTAGAGAATTGAAATGTTACCAAAGAAGCATTTCGAATTGAATGGTACAAAAGAACGATTTTATGAGAGTGATAAATAACGTTTGTTTTCAGCCATTGAGCTTGTTAAATGTTAAATGTAATATCTTCTTTGGAAGATACGTTTAATTTTTACAGTTACTAATTTTTGTTAATAAATTTTCAAAGGAGGACTTAAAATCGAATATATGTTCAATGATTGAGATCACAGACGGTGTTCATTATAAATAAACAGACAATTTCACACTCGAGTCAAACACGATGCATTGTTACACATGCAAACACGGCTGCATTGAGGTTGGGTTGAAACAGCCTCTGGCTATACCTCGCTAGAGTGTAAATTATTCTTGTAAGTCTATATATGTACTATATAAGGCTACACGCTCTATAAAGACGTTCAATAACAATAACAATCGCCCACTGTTGTATCCTTTAATCGAGGAAAGGATACTTTGTCTTTGTTATTTTTTTTCAAACGTTTCAATTGGAAAAAAATCTCGACAACCACGAAACAATGGTGGCAATAAAATTAATACTTTTTACATCTTTTACCCTATTCTCCACTTTATCCTACTCTCTATAAAACTTTCTTCCATCTTAAGCTCCACTTTATCCCATTCTTTAATCACCCGTTGTTTATCCTACCTACTACTTTAGCCTACTTTTGATATAATTCTTTTCGTATCCGACACTCCGCGTTAATCTACTCTTTGAATCAGTTTCAATCCCTTTTTCCCTCATTTACCCATTACACGATTCTTCTTTCACCGTACTCTCCGCGGAATAAACGTTTTCGCGTGCCAATAAATCGGAATAAAACCGAGAGACGATCACCGAGTCTTAATAAAGTATAATTACCGAGCTCGGGTATAAATTTGAAAGATGATCGTTCTTCGTGACCACTAGCGCTCCGATTATCCGCTCTGTGCTCTTTCTGTTCGACTGTTTCGCGAACAAAAACCCAGCGCTGGAAAAACACTCGAACAGTTGCGCGCATCGAGTGAGGGTAATCAGTTCTTTTTTTTTCTTCTTCTTCACTCTTTTTCTCCAAGCGATTACCGAGTGCCACTTCTGAATTGACGAGGAGTCATGCGCGAGCGGTGAACGACTCTCGTCGATCCGCGAAGTCAACGGCGCGAATTATGAACCCGAGGATGGCGAGTTGGGCTGGATGCGGTGTAATTGAATTACTTGTCGCGACCAACTGCTGGCTCATATCGATTCGGGTACGGAGATGGTCGTAGAGTAGGTTCGAGATCCTTGATTAGTAGCTTCAGGGGGAGGCTGGCTGGGAGAGGGGTATTTAACCGAATAGAAATTAAGGAGGACCGATTGTCTTGTCGGCTAGACACGCATCGATAATTGAAAGTTGCAGTGTAAGAAAATAAGTGCACGATTAACCTCGAAATATTTATCACCAAGTGTGAAGAGAGTTTTGTGCCGATTGATATAATCCTTCGAATGTTGCATCGTGTATTTCCAACTGTAATTGCAAAGCAAGCTAACCGTTGTTAGCTTCGTGGCTATGTTCGAGTATTGTTGCCGAAGACAGGAGTATGGTACATTGAATTTCAATTTTTAAACGGTTTTTACAGCACAAGCCTGTAATTATTCGTTAACCGAAATGTATTCGCTCCAGGGTAATTAGTAATATACGAAATGTCCATTGTTCATGGCGAACTCATGGAAACAAATGTGCCTCGAGCCTACGAGAACATCCCCACTGGTCCATGATACCACAACTGATCAGAGTTTAGGCGAGTCACGACACAGGAACCTAATTAATGAAACATCAGCTCGATACGAATACCAAGCTCGGTTACGTTCATTGTAAATGTCCTTCCATTAGTCTCGATGATGTTGTGACACTTTGGTAGCTATAGAGATGGTCATTTGGTTGCTTCGTACATTTCCTCGAAATAACCTTCAGGGATGACCACGTTCGAAATATCAATACCTCGGATAAAGTAGTGCCGAGAAATATCGGGTCAAGAGGTAAGAATGACATTTTTACAAGAGATCTTTTCTTACAGGAACAATGAATATATTTACAATTAAACTATACTGGAATAAGTATCTGGTAAACACCGAATGAATCTTTACAAATTACTCTCTGGCTGTAACTTTAATTCGAGAAGATTCTCTTTGTTTAACAATTCCTTTGTTAACCCCCAACTCTGTTCCTCTAACCCTCGTGCTACGAGAGACTCTCGATCGGCTTCTCGCGTTGCGCTCTACAGCCACACACGCGCACACACAGACACACGTACATCACACATTCGCGCCACGGTGTCTCCTTGCACCCTAACTCTCCAAGTGCATTCCAAGAATCCACTCTGACGCGTACTACGCTCGCAACAGACACTCAAACCTAAACAGTCACTCGATCTCCACTTAGACCGACCTACGGCCAACGTGTAAATTTTAACTTTTATACACAAGAGAAATCGTGACGGAGGTTCCACACCAAGTGTCTCGCAGCTCTTTTATTAGAACGAACCCTTTTACAATTTCGTCGAATGATTTAATAAGGATAGAGACTAAATTGTAGAAGGATCTGATCAAAGTAAGGAGACAGGTGTCTCTGACCTTTACCAGTGCAACGTCGGGTTAGGTGCCAACCTTCCATACCGTTACTCTTCTCGGATGGTGTCATCCGATACACTTACCCGACTCCAAGCTGTAACCCGTCGCTTAATACTCGCCAATGAGGGTGCATGGTCTGTGTCTATTATACCATGTGCCTATTTAGCGTTCGACCTAGCCATACAACAGTGACACAGTACCAAACTATCTACCTTCGAAACATCCTTCAACCGAATACGTTCAATATTTCTAAATCTTACAAGAAATCTCATTATTTGGTCTTCGATGTAGCTACACACCTAACAACGAAATAGTAATAGACTATTTACCTTTGGAACATCCCTGAACCAATGAAAGAACACAATATCCATAAACTTAGCCCACAGAAAGATTCGAACGCATCTCGTGTTCCTCGAAACTGAATCATTTTCATATTTATGATTCTCAATCTCTTTTCCATTTGTTTGGAGAATTATCGTCTTCAAAGTTCACAAACGACATTAGCATTCACCCGGTGCGGTTCGTTAGAGTGCAAGAAGGAACGTTTCGAATGGCCTTTGAAGGGCAATCTTCTTTAAAGTCGCTAGGAACGAAACCGATGCAACCGTGTTTCGGTATTCGAATCAACTCCATCGACGCGGAGGTCTCTGCTGAGTCAACCTACCCGGTGTTTTCTTTCTTTTACCCGTTATTTTTCTACGCGAATTCGGTCTCGTTAACTCGATTCCCCGAATAGTAATTACAACAACACGTGGCTCGAAACGCCTCGTCGGATGTTTCGTTTGCTCACACGCGGCGTTGTGTTTGCGGAACGGTGTGGAAACCGAGCCGCGAACTTTGCACGCGACAGGTTCGTCGCGAGACAAGCTTTCATCGCAGACTGTGGTCGAGTTACGTGCCGACGTGACAGTAAGTCACGACTTTTATCGTCGGGACGGCGAATGGTCGCGACATTTGTTGCACCCGGAAACCGAAGCTCGCTTTGTCACCACGCGGTGATTAATGTCACGAAACCGTGCCTAATTCGATTTCTCGTGACGCGAAGACGACGATAAATCCTTCGAACGATGTTCAGAGATAGAGCTACGTTCCAAATATCGATACGGTGGTCCTCAGTTTCGAGAAGAGGATTCGGTTCCACGAGACGCCTTGAATCCGAGATCGGTCGAGAATTTTTCCTGGAATTAAAAAGGGTCACTCGATGGGAGGACAGTGAATGGGAAATAAATGATCGTAATATTCGTCGTGAAGACTGACAGTCGTATTGTTGAGTTACGATTGGTGCCAAAAAGGACAAAATTCTTCCTTGAAGCCGAGGACTCTATTCTATCTTGAAACCGAGGACACAATTCTGCTTTGAAACTAAGTGCAAAATTTCACTTTGAAATCGAGAACTAAATTCTGTCTCGAAACTAAGGACAAAATTACACTTTGAAACCGAGAACTAGATTCTACCTTGAAACTAAGAACATTTGAACTTGAAACCGAGGACAAAATTTCACCTTGAAAACTGTAACAGATAGCGTTCCGTGGATATTATACCCGTAAGCTAGATAAAAACACCTTTCTTAATAATAATATCAAACACATTTGACTCTGGTAAACGCACTCTAAATCCTCGCCAATTAAATTTAAAAAGATTCTCTTCGTTCGATAGCTCTTCTCGCCTCGATAACCACCGTATCCTTAACCACTCGTTTCGATTGCATGTACACGCACACAGCGACAGTTCTGGAGGGTGAATGTCACGTGGACGCGCACCTTGAACACCAGTCGCGCAAAATTCCCGTTTTCAAGCGCGTCATCGAAAAGTAGATGACGTCTACGAGCGAGAAGAGAGGATCATTACGCGACGAAAATCACGAACGATTAAATTAGTCGCTTAGAGCGACCGTCTCGCCCTCTCCAGGTAACTTCGGAGTCACTCGGGAAGTTCCCACCCATGCGAACGAAATTTCACGTTGGAACTCGAAACTTGCCAAGATCCGTCTAATTCGCGCCACTCTGCCGCCGTGCCACCATTATGTGCTCATTATGTATCGCCTGACGTGTATTACGGGGAAAGTGTCTCTCCTGGCTGCAGGCGTTATCGTCCTCTGTGTAATTGTCCCACTGATTGCCCGGTCGCGAGACTACATGCAAGTTTACGCAATGCTGGGCTTTCACGTCGTTGAAGACACTCTTTAAGAACCTCGTAATGGGAAAAAGTGTATGGCAGAACGCTACGAAGCTGAAGAAGTTTTCTCAAGGGAGGACCAAGTCTGTCTTCTACTCGGTGATTCAAGATGGGAGGTGGATGAACTTGTATGTACTCGTAAAGAGTTTTGGAGGAAACTATGGTGAGTGATATAGTTGGTGTTCTTATCCTTTTCAAGGATACTGACGCGTAGCCGCATCGTTAGCATTTAAATAGTGACCAAAATTGCGAATAAATGTTCGTAATTAAGTTCTCCGATGACGTAATATTTCAACGTACTCGTAAGATCGTCGTGCCTCGGTATTGGTTTGAATTTTTATTTATTTGGAAGTAGACGATTCTTTCCTGAAGAGGTTAACAAACTTGCAGCGATACTTATTAGATGGAAGTCTATCATCAGCCACCTCGTAACATTTGAAAGAAAATTGTTTTCATCCTGTCGAATTTCTCGTTAATCGTTGTACCATCATTCTTTTCGATTACTCGTTAATACGAAAACGTTTCTCACACTTGAGGCTGTTACAGAGGAGAAAATATTTTACAATACCACGATTCGACAGATCGAACGGAAACCAATTTCGAATGCTACGCGCAAACATCCGCGAGAATCTTGACTAAGAATTAAAACTTTTTCTATGCATACTGATATCATTCGATCTGATACTTTCTCAAACTCGTTTTTTGTTTGATCAAACAATGAATACTATTATACGTGGGAGTTAGCAAAACCGAGCCAAGCAGCGATTTTATTTGCACATGGTGCACATTTCTCGTACAAAGACATTGATTTTATCATCGATCGTAATAACGATTGCCTTCTCACGTTTCGAATACTACGCACGTTTATAAACTTTCACATTTTGACATTAACGAATAACTACGAGAGAAAAAATTGTGCCAATTAAAACTTGAAACCTCCATTTGCGAATATTTCTGTTTCTTTCTTTTTTTTCAAAAGACTTTAAAAGCAAAAACGAGAATAAAACGACTTGGTAAAAACGAAACACTAGGATAACGAAGGATAATACGGGATTTAAAAGGAAAGTTCCGTGGAATACTTACTTCACAAGGAAATAAGAAGATATTAGTATTTTCAATTATTACGAAGCATAATGGTAACGCGTTGAGTGCACGTTTGAAATGTCTCGGTGTACTGTTCTTTGACCAATTATGGTCTCTATCCTTCCAGCTGCACGTAATACCACACAACTGGCAAAACTAACTCTGTAAGCTGTACATGTAAATCCCTTACATTGAAATCGCACTCACGACATCTTCACCTATACAATAACAATACCCAGATGTTTCCCAAATTCAACCAAAAAATTCCTCGAGCAGTTACCTTCAACTGGTCACAGGCTCCCAAGCTGCGACAACTCGAAGAACAATAATCAGCTAAAAATATCCAGAAGTACCAAAAGAAACCTAATACCGGTCACAACGCGAAAACAAAGCACAATCAAACTTGTTCCTTATCACTCTCAACGAAACTAGACACCTTTACACCCACCACGTTTCGTTACTATATATACACCAAAAGTCCCAGAATCAAATCGCAAACCAAGCACCATCCGTACCCTTCCTTTCACGTTTCTTCCATGGTCGAGTTCCTAGCGTATTTTATTTTAATCTCGAATACACAGTCGAGTGTCAAAGTTTACTACCTCTTGGAGCCAATCGGTTTATCGCGATAACCAGCCCGGTTGCTTTCAACTCGAAGGCCAATTAATAGCGCGGATTAAATCGTCGCGGTGATCCGATCCGTAGTCTCGGTGCCGTTTCGATTCTCGGCCGAAGTTCGTTCACGGTTCTGATTTCGTCGAAGTTCAGACGTCGGTCCGCGTAAACGCGAGCCGATCCCCGAATGAATGCAGGCGATGGGGCGGCGAGCGGCAGCCGCACGCAAATTAAAACTTTTCCCATGAATAGTAACGTCGCATCGCTACTTCGCGAAAGTCGCTGATTTTTGCTTCGCGGGCGAGGCTGGTGGAGGACAACCGGCGCGTCCCGTGCTCCTGATGCTATCCGAGCTTTTCTTCCTGCCGTCTTCCCCACAACCCCCAACCACCCCTATCCTCTCCAACACCTAGACTTTATGGCCATCTTGCTCGGGGATGCGGAGCCGCGTCCGTGAATTAAAGTTAAGGCACGCTCGATATGCAAAACCGGACTGCGAAAGTAGCGAGAACCGGCCACTGAAATACGGAAACAAATGAACGGGGGATGAGGGTGGGCAGATCCGGGGAAGTTGGGACCTAACGAGCTAAATGGAACCAACTCGAGACGGTGATCCATCTTTGATATCTATCCTTGAACGACCGTTGGCTACTTCTTTTTCATCTTCGTTTCTTCTTTTTTGCTTCTAACTTGGTCCGCGATTCGCTTCAGCAGATTTGTCTTTAAGTTTTTATTACGACTGGTGTTGTTTGCGTGGAGTTCGAGGATCGACTAGAGAGCGGTTGTGCACGGGAGTTGGAGAGTTTATTTGATAGTCATCTCGATGAATTTGACGTTAATTTTGACATTTTTAAACACGGAGAATACTAGGAAATTCTCGTATGGTACGTCGGTGGGAAAAGTTGTGAACATTTTCCTGAATTTTTGTGGCAATATATTTAAGATAGTTTGGAAACTGATTTTTCTGGGTAAAGGTTAAAATCGATGGAGTGTAGTTTAACGAGGAGTTAATAAGGAATATTACAAAATGGTAATAACGGGTTAAGGGAATACGATTGACAAATAATAAGAAATTACGTGTATCTGTATCTCCGCACGGAATGAAACCGTATTGTTAATTCAATGGAACGGAACGCCAACATTAGTGGGTATCTACGTTAGCCAACATTCCAGCGTTTCGGTCATTAAACTCACTTACACGCTTCGAAACAACGAGTTTCAGCGACTTTATTTCGCACGAATCACACAGTGCATACAGCTCGCGCGATCTAACGAGAAATTCGATATCGTTGTTATCCGTGCGCAGCATTCGCCGAGTAACAGCCGATTCGGCCCCGGAAAACCAATATTGTACGTGAAATAATAATACGTAATGAAGCGGGTACCGCGCGTTATCCGCTTCGATTGCGGTCCAAAGGAATTTTTCGATTCATTCTAACCGTAAAAGCTGTGCACCATTGCCAATTCGTTATTTGCCTGGAACTAATGCGTCCGACGATTTAACAATCGGCAACGGTAGTTAGGTGTATTGCACGCGCGCGAATAGATTGCATCTGGCGTTACGGTAGGCTCTATTGACACGTACACCGAATTACGAAAAGAACAGGGGTTAATTTATAATCAATCGTGATAAAATCTCGACTTTTTCGTGTCACCGTCATCTTAAAGTATTGTACGCGCGTGAAAAGATTGCTTCTGGTATTATGGCGAGTTCTATTGACATGAATATTGTTGAATGGAAAGAGTAGACGTTAATTTGCAATCATTCGTGATAAAATCTCGACTTTTTCCTGTCACGTTAACCTTAAAGTATTGTACGTGCGTGAAAAGATTGCTTCTGGTACTGTAGCGAGTTCTATTGACACGAATATCGTTAAATGGAAAGAGTAGACGTTAATTTGCAATCATTCGTGATGAAATCTTGAATTTTTCGTGTCACGTTAACCTTAAAGTATTGTACGCATGTGAAAAGATTGCTTCTAGTATTATGGCGAGTTCTATTAACACGAATACCGTTAAATGGAAAGAGTAGACGTTAATTTGCAATCATTCGTGATGAAATCTCGACTTTTTCGTGTCACGTTAACCTTAAAGTATTGTACGCGCGTGAAAAGATTGCTTCTGGTATTATGGCAAGTTCTATTGACACGAATATCGTTAAATGGAAAGAGTAGACGTTAATTTACAATCATTCGTGATAAAATCTCGATTTGTTGGTGTCACCGTCACGTGTTAGTGTGATCCTGAAGTATTGTACCCGCGTGAAAAGATTGCTTCTGGCATTACAGGCGAAGAGTTAAATATTTTTGTGTTCATTGTAAAATATTCCATACCTCTTATTCGTTGTTTTATCTGGATACACATTTTGACCATCATTGGTACACGAATAGGACCCACCGCAACTCCGGACACAATCTCCTCACACAGCGTCACGATCCACTAGATTTTGTGGCTCAATTTTCTCATTGTTTCATTTCTTTTTCGTACATCGTTTGAATCGCGACAAATAATACTTCTATTCAAACTTTTAGGACCTTTGGAACGAGATCATAGTAAATTTGTAAAAAGAAGTCATTGAATTTCATAAATCAAAGACTTGGAATATATTACAGTGCAACGTTAACAATAATGAAACTAAGAATCTAATTATTTAATACGAGATTAAATCGAAAGAACATCTATTTATACAAAACAAGCATACTTTTCTTTTTTCTTTTTAAATGTTTGTTATTACGCGAAGTTTCGTCACTAGCATGTTATTCATAGTTAGGAGTAGGCATTTATGCGAACGTTTACGAAAATAAAGAACAAAACGGTCAGAAGTTCAAGATTACTATACCAAATTTTGACGTTTCGATGTCTGCAGAACGGGGCCAAGTATCTACAAAAAAAAGAAATGAAATAATATTAAGACAATTTTTGTTGCGTGTATCGACACCGTTTTATAAATAAATACACCCGTTCGCTTCTTTCGCGTGGTAATTATTCTTATCTTTTCTATAAGGTTACCGGTCGGTGGTGGTACGACGAAAAAATGGGCCTTTGAAATATTCTTGACCGTTGTAAAATAATTGCAAATCCGCGATATGATATCGAAAGGAAAATTGGCTCTAGGGTCAAAATGAGTTTGACATACCTGGTGGTCGAGGTTGGAATCAACTCGTAGAGCATTAAATCTAATAAACTCTAGCCGCCGGCTCTTAATTTTCCTATATCCGTGGCGATTCGATAGTCCCATCGTAATGGGCTGTAAAATTTTATTACACCGTCATTAACAACTTGACGTTATCGCGCGCCGTGTGGATTTAAATGGGAGGATTTATTACGAAAACCTCTTCGTTTCCGGCGTACGGATCGCCGTAAATAATTGGAAAACAGCGCATTAATACCGTTACTAGGCGACACCGTTTCGGTTCGATGAAACTGTGCGATTCGATTTTTCCGATAAAATGATTTCTACCTAACAATGTATCTCGTTCGTTCGTTTCTCCATTCTGAGCGAAGCAACGATTAATTCCATTGAAACTGACAAATAATTTCACCGGAGTCGTGTCTTGTTAAGCATATTTTCATTCGAATAAAATAAATTTTCGTCCGCACATTTTCGTTCGTGAGAAAGACACGTACGTGAAAAATTATTAATCGTCTACATAATTCAGGGTTAAGTAGCGGAACGGCTCGAAAGCTCGCCCATTAGTCTTGGCGTAATTAGGCTTTTATATATTCCGTGAGGAAGATTCTAAGAAATTGACGCAAGAATCCGAACCTGCACCGTGCTGCACAGAGTGCTTAAGTTACAACGAGCAGCGGTCATCATTCCGCATTGTGTGGTTTATAATGGGGAAAGTAACCTTGGGCGGCCACTTGCCTTGACTCTAAGTTCCTAGGTGCTCGTGTCTCCATGATACTCGTGGGTCTAATTTCGTCCGTATACTTATTTCAAAATGTATTCTTTAACACATTGACCGTCGTGCCAGTTCTCTGTGTCGAAAGCTGCTTTCAACGTTTATTTAAATTGTAACGTGAAAAATGAAAACACTCAATCGTTCGATAGTCTCACCATTCCCCAATACTCTACGAAACAACGACCAAACTACCGAACGATCCAGTATTTCTATCTTTATATTTTCATACGTATCCTCAACGTAAAAATAACACACAAACAATATGCAATATTTTTCATATAAACATATGATTCCCGTACGGATTATTTAAATCATTCTCCTAATAATCCGCATGCAACGACTAACTGTATAATTCTCCCCAACACTGGTGTCACTCGAAAGCTAACAAGCAGCAGAATATCCTCGTTGCAAACGTCCGAGAGAAACGTCACCGATCGTCGTTGTTACGAAATGAAAATTTCCAAACGATATTCGCGAGTATTTCATCCAAAGGACGAGTGGAAGATTCAAGATACACGAGTGGAAGTTTCGATACGTACCGCTGCTCACAATTCCATCGATATCTGTTCCCTTTTCCAGGGTAACTCTTCGATTCTAAGGCCGCGGGAATATTTCCCAGCACGGTCGTTTCATTTTCGACAGTTTGGCCGTAATATCGATTCCCGTGGACCTTTACCCAGCGGAAGAACCAGCTTCGTTTGCGCGGGCTCTCGCTATCGTTACGCCGAACTCCGTACCAAATCGAATCCTGGGGGCGGAACGACGCAATATCCGTCCCCTCGTCCCCCAGACCTAACCCGTACCCCTTCGGAGGGACTCGCGTAAGAATCAGAAAGTAATTAGCAATCGTGAAACGCAAATCCGCCCCTAACGAGCGCGTTACCGCGAGCGGGCGCGCGTTGCGGTATCGTACTTGCGGCGGCGCAACGCTCTTCTAACAAACGGACAATTAAGCACGGCGTTCCGAACGCCGCGGAACGCTCGGGGATTAAATTTACGTTCAACGAACCGTGTCGAGAACCGCGACGAAAATGAAGTAGTTTTAAACCTGGACACCGGGTTACGGGAAGAATGGATGTTGATTGGTAACGATACCCGATCGATCGAGATTAAACCTCCCCCGATCTGGTGGAGTCGCTGTGCCGCATTGACCGTCAAGTATAGCACGCGTGCGAAAAAATTGCATTTGGAGTCAGTTGTACGGGCCGCTGGTAGGACGACGGAAGGAATTTGAAAGAATAGCTGACAAATCTGGGATAAAATTCAAATACAGTACGCACGTGAAGAGATTGCATTTGGTGTTACAGAGAGGGTGGTATTGTTTGCGTGGATTGTTGAATGTCTGATCGATCGAGATTATATTTTGATGTATTCGAGATACTGTATTGCATTTACTCTTATGTATAGTACGCGTGCGAAGAGATTGCATTTGGAGTCATATAGGGCACTATTAACGCGAATTCTGGATAATGGAAAGAATTTACAATGATATCTAAAGAATAAATTTCTGATCTATTCGAAGCATCGTTGCGTTAACCGTTAAGTATAGTACGCACGCGAGAAGATTGCATCTGGATTTATAAGAAGGTGGACGTTATTAACGCGAACGATAGATAACGGAAAGAATTTGCGCGCCTCGTTCTGGTTACGGTCAGTCGACCTCGCGATTCAAGTACCGAAAATGAAACCATACGCTGCAAGTACTTTGTGGAGCGAGATCGAAGTACCGACGTTCCGACTGCCAATCACAGCTAAACAGATTGAAACACGTCAAACCGTACATGCTTGCTCAAAGAGACGAATTGTCTCCGGTTTTCGACAAAGTACCGCGTAAAGCGTAACAGATTTCGTTGTTACCCTCGGCAGAGGCACACACGCCCGTAATTCGAAATACTTCGTGCACGGATCAAAATTGAATTCGTGGCTGTGCACCGGGACAAAGGTTGGCCCCGCGATCCCGATCATTCCACGAACGTTCCTGTGAAACAATACCTCGATTATCTGTCACAAATCTTCGTCCCGGCGTCCGTCAATCCGCGGCCGAGTTTACCGCGGCATTGTCGCGCAGCGGTGCCCGGCCAGATAGAACTTCTGATCCTCCTAATTGCGCGATTCAACGAATCGACGAGGTTGGTGCGCGCGCATCGACGTTCCAAGCGACACGACCCGAGCCAAACCGCCGGAGAACCGATCAAAATTGAATCAATTCCGTGGTACGGTGTGTATTATTCGCGACGGGATCGTAAAAGGGACGATTTTTACGCGAAGAAACGGCAAAGAACATTTGAAACGTGAAATCAAGTCCAAAGGGTCGATTTTAGGACACCAATATGGCCGACGTCTGTTATCGGAGCGCCAAGGAGAAAAAGAAATTGTTTTCGAAATAAAAATTCGAGGATACGAATGCTTCTTAACGAGTCGAAATAAATTTTTTTGATTTTGTAACCTTCTGAGCGTTAATTATACAACTTATAAGTAGTTATATAACTTAACGAAGAGAATCTCGTACGAAAATATTCTGCGATCGAGAGCACGTATGAAATTGGGTTCGAGTTACGCGATCTACTAGTTAATTTATCGGTACGGTGTATACGATTATTTAAATTATAACCGACATCAATTTGACGTCGGTAAAAATATAATTAGCGATCGATGTCGCGATTAAAATGCGACTAATTGATTCGCCGTCTATAATTATTTATATATAACCGGGAAAATTTTGCTTATCCTCGCCGCGTTATCCGTATCCTCGTTACGATGCAAATTCAATTGTGTTATCGAATATGTGTACTAGCAATGCATCCGCACGAGTGATCGTATGAATTATTCGATTGGTAATAGCAGTTACAATTTTAGGGTAATTCAAGGCTCGTGTCCTATCTTGTAGAGTCTTGTTAAAAGTGGATTGCAACAACGTCACGAGTAATGTTCGAAAATCGAGACAGCCATTTATCAATATGCGAAACGCAGGTGGAGAAATTTTTGTCGAAACTGGTCGAACTCAAACGGGCCGCTCGAAGAGGACAATGAATGGAGTACAATAGGATGAAGTTCGGGCAGCTGAGTTTTGTTTCCATAGGTATGTGTTCCTGAAAATACGATCGCTCGAGTTGAAAAAAACACGAATAACGATGAAAAGATGACCACAATACTCTGATAGTATAAAGCTGTAAACTCTACGTAAAATCTATCCTCTAAAACACGAACAAAGACGTCCATATGCGTCGCCAATCTACTAATGCACGGTAACATTATCGATTCTTGTATTTTTATCGATATGAATAACTGTGGCGTGTTTTTAAATTTATTTGAGTCTTACGCTAGCCAAGAACGAAATGCAACTGTTATTCTCCTCCTACGGCTTTACATAATTGTATCATTATTGTATTAATATATTTACACAAAAGGTTATTTTTATTATTATTATTACTACTATTATTATTAGTATAATAATTTATAATAATATTCATTAAATATTAATAAGTGATCGAACCACGCGTAACAAGTTTACGTAATACAGACGATGTACGTGTATATCTATATTTTCGATAGCTGAAAAGAATTCACTCAGACGAAAGTCAGATCTAATGATCAAAATTATCGTAAAAGATCATTTCGCTATTAAACGAGACTTCGTATCGCGTTAAGTAACGATTAGTGGCTTCGCTGTCGTGAAAACGCAATTTTTAGACAAAGAGACGGATGTCCCCCGCATCGTGCATATTTTGCTCGAGTGCATTTTTTATAGCTTCGTGCAGTAGATTTTACCCTTGCGAGAGACTCGTCGCAGGAACAGAAGGTCCTCGCGAGTGGGCGCGTTAATTAAACGTTCTATTCAGCTTTCGTCAAACGGAACGTCGTCGCGTCTAATTAATTAAAGTGGCAGATAGAGAGAATAGTCGGCAATTTTAATTACTTGCAATTGCAGGGGATACGCGCGATCACCTGTCACGTTGAATTAAGTCACGCGTCTCCGTGGAGTCTCCATTCAATCTTGTGAAATTCCCTTCGCGTGAAAACAGTCTTCTTTATGAAATTTGATATATATATAAATTTCTTTTCTATCACACAAAGAAACAATCAAAGCTAGCGACGAAACACCAGCAAATATATGTACAGAAATCAATAATTATCACACACGAAAGTCTCACAATTACCCAATTCTCGGGTAGTACAAATCGTTCGTAATTGCTACCGATCTAAACAATATCCTTTCGACAATTACGCAAATTATATACAAAACACGAATAAATATATATATAAACTTATAATTCTCAGGCAAAAAAAATCGTGCATACCATCCAATTTTTAAAGTATCAAATCAAACATATCGAATCGATCCACAGAATATTCCACTGACAGTTTCGCGTATATACAAAGTACAAGGGATTGTATGTACAAAGTCCAATAGCTTTCTTACAACCAAATTTCTCATATAATTTTTGAAGTATCGAACTGAGCAGACGAAATCGTTCCCAATTGTTATCGATCCGTAAAACATCTCGTCAACGGTTACACGAAAACGAACTTATCCATGGGCTCTCTGACCGAAGTTTTCCCTCGCGGATGGAGGACTCGTGTAATTATTCGCGACTACAAAGATCGCTAATTAAGTTCATTAGCGAGGACGGCGGCCGATTCGTATAATGGAGCCGGTTTCAATGAGTGGAAACAGCGTTTACGCGTGCCAAAAATAAAGAAAGAGACGAACGAGAACGAGCGCATTCGACCGGGGAGAATCTCGTCACGGATAATGGAACTAAAAAGGAATAACGCGTAAACGTATCGCGTTCACCCTTTGACGAGCGTCAATTTCGTCGACGTCACGACAGGAAACAGACGCGTTGACGCAGACAGCCACGGTCAGTTTTGTCATTTGATTAATGGACGACGCTTTGTTGCCACTATGCCGGTAATAAGGGTAACCTTACCTCTCCCTCACTGGAAATCCCCATCGACGAATTATAGGGGCGGAATATGAATTTTGATTCATGGTCGAGATTGAACTCGATGACGCTACATCTTCTAATATCGTCTAATCGTTTTCAAATATGAATATTGATGGTAATACAATTGGTTCTTTTAAAAGAGGCGTGAATCTTGGCTGACGAAGGATGTCTTGTAACCGAAATTGAGGCGCGAAAGAAATTCGTTTGAATATTGGAGAAAAGTAATTGAAAGCATTCGAAAATAATTTCGAATGCTTGGGAAAAGTAGTTAACACACTCATCGTGTTAACGTATCGATTATTTGGGTTTAACAAGCATAGATATATCTTTATGTTCCATTATTTCGAACAATTTTCCATTGTTTTTTTTACCATCAAAGATTTGGGAAACCACCGATCCATTAGACACCTGAGTTTCGATTTTACGAAGCGTGTATTTTTAGTAGATTAAGTATCGGTAATTTGCATTGTAGTGTGTTGTTAGTTTCCATAGTGCTACTCGTGAAACAGCCTTTGTGCTGTAAAAAAGCAAAAGCCGTTGTTTCTTTTTTTTTTTTTGTTTTTTTTTTTTAATGAAAAAGTGGAAAACGCAGTTGGTTGAAACATTACATATCGATACGAAGCGTTCCGGTTTAAAGAACGAACCCATCAATAACTAACGCGAAATATCAATCATGTGTAACTTTTAATGGATGTCACTCTAGGCACACGATCGCTGAAACAATGCAAACTGGGTTACACTGTGACGCGGCGCGAAGCAAGGACTTTGGAAAAATTGAAAATTCGGTATACGTGAACAATAGTATCTACGACGTAGCAACGTGTAACTTTCACTTTAATTCTACAACTGTTACGATTCGGGTTAACGATTCCACTATAATTAATCGAAGCTGGCACGCTAGCGAGTCTCGAGTAAAGGCTCGTGAAAGGGTCTTTGTTCTTTCGAGCTCTTTGTACTCGTAAAAATTCACATAGAATCACAAAGAACTTTTGTTCAAGTGGATTCTCTCTATTGAAGTTTGGTGAACCAGAACTTGCACTTTGTAAAATTTTCGCGGATTCTGCCTATCGGTCTATACTTTATTACGACTGAGAATTTGATGAAGCGTGGTAGCTCCATTGATTCAATTTCTTTAATAAATTATATATATGTTATTTGTATATATTTATTCGTTTAATTCTACATATTATGAAAATACTTTTTAATTCGTGTAGTCTCACGACTGTGAGATACAGTATCTTGGATAAAACTTTACCGAATGTAATTATGTATTGTACGTACACGAAGAGATTGCATCTGAGGTTATGGCGTAACAGATATGTACACCTTTTTCACATCTGAAGATGCTCTCTGAACGAATAAGACCAGCCGCGACACGAGACGCAATCTTCTCGCGTAAAAAATAAAAATATAATTCTTAATTTATTGGATTCTACCGAGAAAATAGAAAAGATTGTGCCTGAATCTTTACTTTATAAAATCGACACTTTCGGACGAGATTTATTTTTACGTAACCGGTAAATGCTACAATATTTCTCTGCGATACGACAAGCAAAATATGTACCGATATTTTTGAAATTAATTAAGTCCGTTTTAACAGCTTGGATGCTACCCAGGAAACAGGAAAAATTGCACCTTCTATCTTCACCTCGTTAAATCTTTACATACCCTGTATATACTACAATATTTCCCTGCAATATAACAAGCAAAATATATACTTATGCTTCTGGAATTAATAAAGTCTACCTTTACTCGCCAGATTCTACGGAGAAAATTGAAAAAAATTGTTTACTTTTACCTCTATAAATCAACGATCTCGACGTTATTCCGAGCAGCACTTATCTTTAGATATCTTGCACATGTTACAATATTTCTCTGTAATATAACAAGCGAAATTTGTACCGATGCTTCTGAAATTAATTAAGTCTATCCTAACCCGTCAGTTTCTACCCAAAAAATGGGAAAGATTGTACCTCGTAAATCAACGGTCTCGACGTTGCTCCTCTTTGCATACCTTGTACATGCCGCAATATAAGCAAAACATGTATGCTTTTGAAATTAATTAAGTCTATCTTAACCCATCAATTTTGTACCAAAAGATTGGGAAAGATTCTACCTAATAAATCAAAAGTCTCGATGTTACTCCGAATAGCATTTATCTTTGCATACCTCGTACATGCCGCAATATAAGCAAACTATGTATGCTTTTGAAATTAATTAAGTCTATCTTAACCCATCAATTTTGTACCAAAAAAATGGGAAAGATTCTACCTAGTAAATCAAGAATCTCGATGTTACTCCAAGTAGTATTTATCTTTGCATACCTCGTACATGCCGCAATGTAAGCAAAATATGTACCGATGCTTTTGAAATTAATTAAGTCTATCTTGACCGATTAATTTCTACCAAAATAATGGAAAAGATTACGTATCTTTACCTCGCGAATCGACAATCTCGACGTTATTTCGAATATCATTCACCTTCGCGTACCCTGTGTGCGGTACAATACTTGCCAGGAATATAACAAGCAAAATATGTACCGATGCTTCAGGAATTAATTAAGTCGATCCTGGAAGCGAATTCCGTGTTCGGTGCTGGTTTATCGAGCCGGCGCGGAGATCGTTTACGCGGCTCTACGAGCGCAGGAGTACCGCGCGTCACGTAACTAGAACCATAACCAGACTCGACGCGGAAATCTCGATTCAGATTATTCGACGGAAGGCGAGAGAACGAGGGAACAGCGAACGTTCCCCGAATTCGAGGGGCCTCGAGTGCATCATCGGGATAATTATCTTGTCGGCAATACGTGGATGGGTGGGCTGCGAATACGTCGATATACGCGTTCCTTGGCCGGAAGTCGTGCAGATGCGCGGAACAATTCAAGCCAGAGGCGCGGTGTTTGTTCCGCGGAACGACGGCAAGGCATATAGAGAACGACACTCGAGGTCACCGGCTTGATTCGCATCAATATTATTGTCTCTGGAGGAAATTGGATCGGATATAAGGTGCGTGACGTCGCTCGTGCACTCAAGAACGATCGACCGTGACGCGAAAATGGCGAATTCCTCGGAACGGATAATGATTTCGTGCTCGAACCAATTTATTATCGGTGCTACGTTTTAGGAATTGGATCCGGATCGTAACGAGAAGATAACTGACGCGATACATTTCAAACGAGATTGAAAATTGTACGATGGGTCGAACTCGGGTCCCGGATAGGTGAAATAATTTCGCTCCGGATAAACGAAACAGTGTCTTTGGTTTTCGTTTTGTTCTTTTTTTCAGCGCGAAAATTGTAATTTTTGGTCTCGTGCTCGATCACCAATTGTGCACCGATGTATTGGTGCAATATTGTAGGAATTGGATCGAATTGTAATCAGAAGATAATTGGTACAATGTAAAGATTCTTTTTTTGTAGTAGCGTTAGAAATATTTGGTTAAATTAACGAGAACGTTTTCTCAAGAATTTCAATAGGTGTAATTTTAAGTAAAAAAAGAAACACATAACGTTGTATTATTATTATTATACTTTACGAGATCTTCTACTATGCTTTGTTGATATTATATTAAAACTACTTATATTGTACAGACTGTTCCAGTTTGGCCCGTGTCACGAATTTCAGTCAGTAGCATATTGCCAAAGTTTCATTTCTGTGTGCTCAGCGACTACGATTCGAGTTATGCGCATTGAACGTGTCAGGAACCCCTGTTCTAAGGAATGATTTTGCCGAATGCAGAAACTTACCGCGTAGACTTACTAACCTTCTCGTCGCGTGCAAATTGAAATTTACGTCTATACGTAGTTTAACTTTATAGCACGTATATGTAGAAACAGATGTTGCTACGATCTTGATCCGGTACCACGACGTTTCAAAGCGGATGATAACGAGTACAGACGGAGATAGTACTACCTTTCGTGAATGGATATTGAAATCCTTTAACACAGTACTACGTCTTTTCGAGGATACCATAACTTACTATTACCATCTGTTCGCGAGAAAGTATTAACGTAACGCTACAATTTTCTCTCGATTGAACCTTAACGTACTACCACGTCTCGTGATTAAATTTATCGATGAACATTACCTTCTTCCGAATAATAAATAATCATAATATTACATACTTTAGGAAAACTAAATATCTATATAGTAGGTTCTAAATTTTTCTCGTGACTAAATACTGACTACGTTGTACTCGTAACTAAATCTTCGTGCACATTCATTCGATATTGAACGAATACAGTAGGTAATAAATTGTCACAATTATCGAGTACCGATTCTATTACCGCGTCGTACGGAAGCAAAGGAAGGTCCACGTGTCACGTAACCAGTAAGGTGATTCGTCGAGCGCGCTCGTGGCGCGAAAATTATGTCTGCAAATAATTCTGGAAGAAGGTTTGCCCCGACTACGGACACACGAATTCTCCGACGAAAACGCGACGAACTGAATTTCGACACGGCGGTTCGCTAAATCGACTTAAGTGTGAAACGACACTGCCACGACAATTGAGTTGCGATCTTCGCGGGAAAGTGAACGATCCTTTTAACAGTTGTCTCGGATGGCTGACTCCGCCGTGTCGGATCCAGAGAATGCTAATTATCCGTCAGCCACGAACCAAGAACGTTGTTAACGGTGTCGTAGCAAGGTAAACAAATGGGAACGTAGATGGCGACGCGAGGAAGATCTACCGAGCGTGTGCGAGCACGCAGTTGGGTAAACTAGCGAGCTTCTCCAAGTTACAACGCGTAGGGACGAGACCCTGTCTTCCTTGACTATTTCTACACGTCGCGCATGTGTGATCACCGAGTTCCACCAATTGTACGAATTTTCTCTGTGTACGCACGACGACCTAACTTTGCGTAAATTGGAGAGCAAACGTGTATAAACAAACCTTGTAATTCATGCACGACTTCTCACTTGCGAACATCTTGCCTTCCATGGAAATTTCTGCTTCCAAACTCCTTGAAATCAACGCGTCAGACGTGTCTTGATCCTCAAATTTTTATACTTATCGTTCTACCTCTGTGAGAACACTACCGCTAAATTGCTGAAGCTTTTGCGATAAAAACGAGCCCAAACACGACATCATTCGGTTGAACTCGCATAATTGGAGCGACCGTGTCGCGAGCGCATGCGCGAAACACGTAGGACTAAAAATAGTCCGAAAAGGGTCGTGTTTGGACTCATTCTCAACGGGAAAATCTTAACAATTCGTTGGCAATACTCCGATGAAGATGTAATAAAA
The DNA here is from genome assembly GCF_051014685.1 of Ptiloglossa arizonensis. Taxonomy (NCBI): domain Eukaryota; kingdom Metazoa; phylum Arthropoda; class Insecta; order Hymenoptera; family Colletidae; genus Ptiloglossa; species Ptiloglossa arizonensis. The sequence goes on from NC_135058.1 coordinate 12,441,218, forward strand.
GAAAGACCCAAGTTTCGATCTTCGTTAATGGATAACAACCTACACGAGTGAAAAAATGACTGGACACCGAGTACACTGTGACATCGATACAGAGGACCCTGTCCCGTAGATCCGAGTAAAAATTGTTTCGTTTATTCGAGCGATACTGGGTTCTTTGGGTCGTGAGACTTTTTGTATCCCGTGTCGCTCGTTCCGTAACCATTACTCCGATCCCGAGTCGTGTCTCTGTCAGGCGATTGATATCGGAACTTACTGGCTGCGCAACTCTCGAGCCGTGCAATCGATTTCGGATTGTTTTATCCGGAAGGGCGTGCTCCAACGGTTGTTTCTTGTCTTCGTACGCGGCAGGCACTTTCGAGCACGGTTTGGCAAGGCACTCAAACGAATGCATTATCCGTGGGCTGCTGTAGGGCGGGGGTGGGGGCAGAAGGGACCGCAAGGACCGTTCAGAACTTAATAATGCAGCCCTACCGGTGGTCGCGAATTCGTCTATGAGAGAGAAACGTTTCGTAAGAGGGAATCGCGCCCAGAACTCCGACGAAACGCTTCTTAGGCATTCAGCGAACCCCGTGAATTCCATTAAAGGGGAATACCAAATACAACTTGGCTGCAGTCTCATCGATTTTGTAGCGGATGAATGTTAATCGAAGACGTTCTCGATGAACAGCTCGATTACCAACATCACGAGGACGTATCCTCGGGAGCGGATTTTATTTACCGGCTACGAGACGATGAATTCCTTCGCGTTCCGCGACAGGGACAATTATTCAAGCTGAAAATTCGATTAGACGATACGATCGAGTATTGGAAAAATATTTCCTCGATGAATCTTTTCACAGGGACGAATACTCGAACGCGATAATCGTGTAGTATTTACGCGAAATCCAACGTTCTCTTGGGCGGAGATGCGATCTCGCCGTGGAGGATCTTAAATTCGAGGAATAAATGTAAGGGATTTGAATTTTATGGGCAATCCGATATCGTTGCAATTTATGGTAACGTTTGAAGTATCTTCGCGTACGGAGCATACGTGTGCGATGTATATACAAACGTATAATTCTTGCGTTAGCAAGAACGTTAGCTTTGCACAATCCGAAGTATAAAAAGGGAGTTAAAATTTATTTAATAATGTAAACGAAGTTGAGTGAAAAGAAAATGAAAAGTGACCGAGACTTGTTCCTAAGGGGTTTAACTACGTAGCACACCATTTCATAAAACGATACAGGTCGCTACGTTCACTCTAGCTCCTGGAAAAACTCATAGTACTACGCCAATGGTTTCAACATCCACTGACGACAATATCCTCGCAGGATACAGTACCAAAGATTTCGTTAAACAAAAATACCTATCAAAGCCAAGTTCTACGAGCCACGATCCCCGTCGAACAATGCTCAAATTGGTGTACGAAGAAATTAATAATAAAATCATCGATCCGCCACGGTTCGTCTAGATATTTCAATACCGTCGCCGCTTACAAAGCGACGATATCAAACTATCTATCGAGAGCCACGTTAAAACCGAACACTGGCGGTGCATTTTAATTAAAGTCGCTGCTTGTTCGCTCGAAAATTTGCAGAATTCATTTCGTATAAATGCACCCTCCTCGGCCCGTTCCACCCATCCTAGTTCCGGCCAGGCATCCCTTCGTCGCGCATAATGCCACGTTATACGCGATTCCGTATTAAAATTCATTCGTCCACCTAGGTGCACGATTCGAAGGTATGCTGGCGCATAATTAACGACTGTAGCACCACGGTTCTCGGGGAATGGAACAAGAGAACACGCCGCGCGAAAATTTCGGTAAAAAATCGCACGTATATCGGTCGATCCTCGTGGCCACGCGAGAGGAACTCCTGGTGGCCACCCTCCTGGTCGTCGAATTATCCGCGCGCTATAATCGCGGCTTGTAATATTCATTCAGGTAGCGTGCTTATAAAATTGAGCGGTTGTCGCTCGACGCTACGATACGAGAACAGCAATCAGCGCGATTTCAGTCGCGAATAGCTGGCTCAGTTAGCCGAGACAGTTACGTTTCCACGGAAACTACAGAGATGGCGCTAGAGAGAATCGTTCCTGGCGACATCTACGACGAACTACGAATACAGATCGGATGTCACGAATCACCAAAGAGGGCAAATGATTCTATTCGAATGAAAGCAATGGAAACTTATTCGATCGAACGATACAATGTTTATCCGTATATTGTGAAATCTTTCATTCTATAATTGAAATTCCAGCGTTTAACATTTATTCGTTACTCGAATTTTTATCCAAATAAAAATTTTTAGGCATTTCGAAAAATATTAGTAGGGACGGAAATTATACTGTCGGACAAATTGAAACTTTTTCTGCCCTCCGATAACTAGTGGACGATCCTTGTAGAGCCGCACTCCCCAAATAAGAATGCAGAAGACGAAGTACTGTATTACCCCCACTTCTCCAAAAACTTGAGATTTTCGACAAAAATGAGGTATTACATGCAAACTAAAGATAGTAGAAAGTCCTAATTGGAGTATAAAAGTAGAGGAGAGTTTCTCGAATATAGTGGGATACAATTTATTAATTATTTTTGGTACTAAATAGTTATAAATTAAAGTCAAACTTTAAAAAAGCGGCGATACGTTGAGTTTCTCTACATTATTTTTGTACTTTTACGAAAAGTTTTCTACCTAGGACGTAAAATCTACCCAGAGTCGGATTCTCTAAATATTTCTGAAGAAGGAACAACCCGGCAGTATTGTCGGAACGACTTTTCCAGCAAGATGAGAAAATATTCGTCGGCAAGGCGTGTGTAGTGAGTATCCTTCCCTGATCGCTTGTTTAGATTTAGCAGAGCCATGACTACGCGTAACCAACGCTGATAATGAGGCTCAATGGGACATTCACTTTGTATAAATAATGTTTCACTTTTTGTTTAATGCTTCAGGGTTCTATTCTTTTTCCCCATATGTTTTTGTAAATATAAAGTACGATGTACTTTTTAACCAATTTCTATCAGCAGAAATATAATTAATGGAAAATTCTAAATTCGCAGCCAATTAGCTCGGTACTACCCGCGACCAAGAATTATCGCGGGTAATACCGATTACCAGGTCTCACCACGTGGAGGTTGCTGCGAGCGGAGACCCGGAGAGAGATAGATGGACTCAAAGTTCCATCGATCTCTCTCGACGCGCAATACAAACGAAATTACTAAACCGAGGAGATCGAAGGAACTTTGATTCCTTCGATCTCCCGGTTTAGTTCTGCCGAGCGATTACATTATGGACAAAATTAGGCAAAATTGGGAAAGACGCGACGCGAATCGTGTAGTTGCTCCTACTAGGTCTATCCCGTTTCTCCTCGGTGGGCCCGATTCAAGAGGAAACGAACGACGCCATCCACTCCCCTAGAGGAGTGCCCCGTTTCTCCATCTTTACGACGAGAGGGTCTTATTTTGGAGGCTTTCGCAGGGACCGGCAAATATGCCTGCTCCTGTGCTCGCAACATGCCCCCTCTGGAAGCGGACACACCGGAGGAGACGGCGATAGACCGTTCGGACCACCTACACGGAGGAACGACGAAGCGAGCAAAGTTAAGCTAAAGATTGGATAATTGCTTGGCAGAGCACAACCTTAAAACTAACTTATTCTAACTGCAGAGATAGAAGGAATCAATGTTCCTTCGATCTCCTCCTTTAATTCTGCCGAGCAATTACATTATGGAAAAATTAGGCAAAATTGGGGAATACGCGACGCGAACCGTGGAGTTGTTCCTACTAGCTCGGTCCCGTTTCCCCTCAGTGGGCCCGATTCTCGAGGAAATGCGCGACGCCGTCCACTCCGTGGAGTGCCCCGTTTCTCCCAACTCCGCGTCAGGAGCCACGCAGAGCGTGGGCCTGACTCACGGAGGATGACGAAGAGAGGGTCTTATGATGGATCAAGGGCTTCCGCAGGGACCGGTGCGAACACCTGCCCCTGTGTTCGCAGCATGTTCTCTCTCCAAGCGGACGCACCAGAAGAGACGGCGATCGAGCGTTCGGTCCACCTCCACGGCCGGTCACTTGCTTATGCAACAAGCAGAGGTGGCCGGACTGAGATACGAGCAAGCGAGCAAAAAGAAGCTAAAGATTGGATAATTGCTCGGCAGATCACAAATGTTCGTACATGGTGGCCTTAAAATTAATTTATTCTAAGCTCAACTAAAGATCCCACGATGGATGCGACGAGAAAGTCCTCTTGTGCCTACCTAAGAGTAACCTAAAGTCAAGGCATGATAGTAAATAGAAATGAAAAAAATAAACATGGAAAAACAAGTACAAATTAAAATCGGAGAACAAGTAAAGTAAATTAAAGAAAGAAAAAAATGAGAAAAAATAAATAGGATCGAGTGAGTGGTCGCCAGTACTGACCACCCCCTACCGAGAGGTCAGTACCGGTTACCAAGAGTGGGGGGCCCCCTTCCAGGTACCTAAAATCGAAAAATCCAGAGATCCGTCCACCTCGGAGGCTCCCTGTGAAGTGAAATTTTCGTTAACCGCCGGCTCCTTATATACTCTCATCAAGTGAATCGATAAACAATGTGTGTAGCCTTGACAATATCGGTTGGATCTCGATCAAAAATTCCATCGTGAACAAAGAATACTTCAACGAAATGACATTTTAAGCCATTATTTATACTAGAACATTGTTAATAAATGTTTAAACTATATTCCTACGACGGTTGTTAATAATTGCGATAAATAAACATCAAGATATTGTAAAATCTGCGAAGGCGAACGGTTTCGGTGAATGTTTGTTCATTTCCGCGATTGTTATTAACATTTACGCATGTCCCCAATATTAATCGAACAGTGTGCATTTTATTTATGCACTACAAATGATTATATAATTTATAGAAATTGATTTTGATCGAGATTCGAAGTAAAAACGTGTTTCGTAAAGTTTTAAAGCATGGAAACTAATAATTGTCTATTTGGTACATTAGTTTAACATTTGTTTAATTCTTATAATTTACACAATACGTGTAGAAGATGTATTTTTTACTTAAAAGCGTCGAAATTCAATTAATACCTTTTCTAAATAGAAAAATCGTCGTGATTACCACTCGTGAATCGATAAACAATGTGTGTAGCCTTGACAATGTCGGTTGGATCTCGATCAAAAATTCCATCGTGAACAAAGAATACTTCAACGAAATGACATTTTAAGCCATTATTTATACTAGAACATTGTTAATAAATGTTTAAACTATATTCCTACGACGGTTGTTAATAATTGCGATAAATAAACATCAAGATATTGTAAACTCTGCGAAGGCGAACGGTTTCGGTGAATGTTTGTTCATTTCCGCGATTGTTATTAACATTTACGCATGTCCCCAATATTAATCGAACAGTGTGCATTTTATTTATGCACTACAAATGATTATATAATTTATAGAAATTGATTTTGATCGAGATTCGAAGTAAAAACGTGTTTCGTAAAGTTTTAAAGCATGGAAACTAATAATTGTCTATTTGGTACATTAGTTTAACATTTGTTTAATTCTTATAATTTACACAATACGTGTAGAAGATGTATTTTTTACTTAAAAGCGTCGAAATTCAATTAATACCTTTTCTAAATAGAAAAATCGTCGTGATTACCACTCGTGAATCGATAAACAATGTGTGTAGCCTTGACAATGTCGGTTGGATCTCGATCAAAAATTCCATCGTGAACAAAGAATACTTCAACGAAATGACATTTTAAGCCATTATTTATACTAGAACATTGTTAATAAATGTTTAAACTATATTCCTACGACGGTTGTTAATAATTGCGATAAATAAACATCAAGATATTGTAAACTCTGCGAAGGCGAACGGTTTCGGTGAATGTTTGTTCATTTCCGCGATTGTTATTAACATTTACGCATGTCCCCAATATTAATCGAACAGTGTGCATTTTATTTATGCACTACAAATGATTATATAATTTATAGAAATTGATTTTGATCGAGATTCGAAGTAAAAACGTGTTTCGTAAAGTTTTAAAGCATGGAAACTAATAATTGTCTATTTGGTACATTAGTTTAACATTTGTTTAATTCTTATAATTTACACAATACGTGTAGAAGATGTATTTTTTACTTAAAAGCGTCGAAATTCAATTAATACCTTTTCTAAATAGAAAAATCGTCGTGATTACCACTCGTGAATCGATAAACAATGTGTGTAGCCTTGACAATGTCGGTTGGATCTCGATCAAAAATTCCATCGTGAACAAAGAATACTTCAACGAAATGACATTTTAAGCCATTATTTATACTAGAACATTGTTAATAAATGTTTAAACTATATTCCTACGACGGTTGTTAATAATTGCGATAAATAAACATCAAGATATTGTAAACTCTGCGAAGGCGAACGGTTTCGGTGAATGTTTGTTCATTTCCGCGATTGTTATTAACATTTACGCATGTCCCCAATATTAATCGAACAGTGTGCATTTTATTTATGCACTACAAATGATTATATAATTTATAGAAATTGATTTTGATCGAGATTCGAAGTAAAAACGTGTTTCGTAAAGTTTTAAAGCATGGAAACTAATAATTGTCTATTTGGTACATTAGTTTAACATTTGTTTAATTCTTATAATTTACACAATACGTGTAGAAGATGTATTTTTTACTTAAAAGCGTCGAAATTCAATTAATACCTTTTCTAAATAGAAAAATCGTCGTGATTACCACTCGTGAATCGATAAACAATGTGTGTAGCCTTGACAATGTCGGTTGGATCTCGATCAAAAATTCCATCGTGAACAAAGAATACTTCAACGAAATGACATTTTAAGCCATTATTTATACTAGAACATTGTTAATAAATGTTTAAACTATATTCCTACGACGGTTGTTAATAATTGCGATAAATAAACATCAAGATATTGTAAACTCTGCGAAGGCGAACGGTTTCGGTGAATGTTTGTTCATTTCCGCGATTGTTATTAACATTTACGCATGTTCCGAACATTTATGTTAGAGAATGCATCTTAGTTGTACATTGTAAATGATTGAGTTGCCTATAGAAATTAAATGTGATCGTAAATTAAAGTAAAACGTGGTTTTCATATGTTTTTCGATTTTTGATCGAAATTAATATTTGTAAAGTAATTAATGATTTATAATATACAAACAAGATGCACATTGTTCGATTAATATTGGGAACATGCGTAAATGTTAATAACAATCGCGGAAATGAACAATCATTCACCGAAACCGTTCGCCTTCGCAGATTTTACAATATCTTGATGTTTATTTATCGCAATTATTAACAACCGTCGTAGGAATATAGTTTAAACATTTATTAACAATGTTCTAGTATAAATAATGGCTTAAAATATCATTTCGTTGAAGTATTCTTTGTTCACGATGGAATTTTTGATCGAGATCCAACCGACATTGTCAAGGCTACACACATTGTTTATCGATTCACGAGTGGTAATCACGACGATTTTTCTATTTAGAAAAGGTATTAATTGAATTTCGACGCTTTTAAGTAAAAAATACATCTTCTACACGTATTGTGTAAATTATAAGAATTAAACAAATGTTAAACTAATGTACCAAATAGACAATTATTAGTTTCCATGCTTTAAAACTTTACGAAACACGTTTTTACTTCGAATCTCGATCAAAATCAATTTCTATAAATTATATAATCATTTGTAGTGCATAAATAAAATGCACACTGTTCGATTAGTATTGGGGACATGCGTAAATGTTAATAACAATCGCGGAAATGAACAAACATTCACCGAAACCGTTCGCCTTCGCAGAGTTTACAATATCTTGATGTTTATTTATCGCAATTATTAACAACCGTCGTAGGAATATAGTTTAAACATTTATTAACAATGTTCTAGTATAAATAATGGCTTAAAATGTCATTTCGTTGAAGTATTCTTTGTTCACGATGGAATTTTTGATCGAGATCCAACCGACATTGTCAAGGCTACACACATTGTTTATCGATTCACGAGTGGTAATCACGACGATTTTTCTATTTAGAAAAGGTATTAATTGAATTTCGACGCTTTTAAGTAAAAAATACATCTTCTACACGTATTGTGTAAATTATAAGAATTAAACAAATGTTAAACTAATGTACCAAATAGACAATTATTAGTTTCCATGCTTTAAAACTTTACGAAACACGTTTTTACTTCGAATCTCGATCAAAATCAATTTCTATAAATTATATAATCATTTGTAGTGCATAAATAAAATGCACACTGTTCGATTAGTATTGGGGACATGCGTAAATGTTAATAACAATCGCGGAAATGAACAAACATTCACCGAAACCGTTCGCCTTCGCAGAGTTTACAATATCTTGATGTTTATTTATCGCAATTATTAACAACCGTCGTAGGAATATAGTTTAAACATTTATTAACAATGTTCTAGTATAAATAATGGCTTAAAATGTCATTTCGTTGAAGTATTCTTTGTTCACGATGGAATTTTTGATCGAGATCCAACCGATATTGTCAAGGCTACACACATTGTTTATCGATTCACTTGATGAGAGTATATAAGGAGCCGGCGGTTAACGAAAATTTCACTTCACAGGGAGCCTCCGAGGTGGACGGATCTCTGGATTTTTCGATTTTAGGTACCTGGAAGGGGGCCCCCCACTCTTGGTAACCGGTACTGACCTCTCGGTAGGGGGTGGTCAGTACTGGCGACCACTCACTCGATCCTATTTATTTTTTCTCATTTTTTTCTTTCTTTAATTTACTTTACTTGTTCTCCGATTTTAATTTGTACTTGTTTTTCCATGTTTATTTTTTTCATTTCTATTTACTATCATGCCTTGACTTTAGGTTACTCTTAGGTAGGCACAAGAGGACTTTCTCGTCGCATCCATCGTGGGATCTTTAGTTGAGCTTAGAATAAATTAATTTTAAGGCCACCATGTACGAACATTTGTGATCTGCCGAGCAATTATCCAATCTTTAGCTTCTTTTTGCTCGCTTGCTCGTATCTCAGTCCGGCCACCTCTGCTTGTTGCATAAGCAAGTGACCGGCCGTGGAGGTGGACCGAACGCTCGATCGCCGTCTCTTCTGGTGCGTCCGCTTGGAGAGAGAACATGCTGCGAACACAGGGGCAGGTGTTCGCACCGGTCCCTGCGGAAGCCCTTGATCCATCATAAGACCCTCTCTTCGTCATCCTCCGTGAGTCAGGCCCACGCTCTGCGTGGCTCCTGACGCGGAGTTGGGAGAAACGGGGCACTCCACGGAGTGGACGGCGTCGCGCATTTCCTCGAGAATCGGGCCCACTGAGGGGAAACGGGACCGAGCTAGTAGGAACAACTCCACGGTTCGCGTCGCGTATTCCCCAATTTTGCCTAATTTTTCCATAATGTAATTGCTCGGCAGAATTAAAGGAGGAGATCGAAGGAACATTGATTCCTTCTATCTCTGCAGTTAGAATAAGTTAGTTTTAAGGTTGTGCTCTGCCAAGCAATTATCCAATCTTTAGCTTAACTTTGCTCGCTTCGTCGTTCCTCCGTGTAGGTGGTCCGAACGGTCTATCGCCGTCTCCTCCGGTGTGTCCGCTTCCAGAGGGGGCATGTTGCGAGCACAGGAGCAGGCATATTTGCCGGTCCCTGCGAAAGCCTCCAAAATAAGACCCTCTCGTCGTAAAGATGGAGAAACGGGGCACTCCTCTAGGGGAGTGGATGGCGTCGTTCGTTTCCTCTTGAATCGGGCCCACCGAGGAGAAACGGGATAGACCTAGTAGGAGCAACTACACGATTCGCGTCGCGTCTTTCCCAATTTTGCCTAATTTTGTCCATAATGTAATCGCTCGGCAGAACTAAACCGGGAGATCGAAGGAATCAAAGTTCCTTCGATCTCCTCGGTTTAGTAATTTCGTTTGTATTGCGCGTCGAGAGAGATCGATGGAACTTTGAGTCCATCTATCTCTCTCCGGGTCTCCGCTCGCAGCAACCTCCACGTGGTGAGACCTGGTAATCGGTATTACCCGCGATAATTCTTGGTCGCGGGTAGTACCGAGCTAATTGGCTGCGAATTTAGAATTTTCCATTAATTATATTTCTGCTGATAGAAATTGGTTAAAAAGTACATCGTACTTTATATTTACAAAAACATATGGGGAAAAAGAATAGAACCCTGAAGCATTAAACAAAAAGTGAAACATTATTTACACAAAGTGGGTGCCCCATTGAGCTTCACATGAACTGTCTGAATTTTTGTTCGCATTTTATCGCAAAGTATGCCTGAAAATCAAGTCACTTTCTAAACAATTTGTCGGCTGACTTTTGTTATCTTCATCGTGTTAAATTTCATTGGGTAATTTTTCTCAAAAATACCGTTTTCTTGAACAATTTTATTCCATATTCTCGATCCATTTTATACTCGCAGAATAAACATACTTGTCGCTTGTCAGTGGACACCCTGTACGCGTATGAAAAGTATCATTTCCAAGACACGCCTTAGTCAGAAATAGCTTCGCCGAGTCCACCGGCAAACCTCCGGGGACGAAACACAAATTTCCTTTTGCTTGGCAGCGGTAAACATTAATTATAACGTCGGGCACACGTCGCCAATTCTCAGGCGAGGAGAGGAGCGTTGCCCGTTGCTCGATAAGGGTGCGAGGGAATAATGAAATCTCGATCCGCGCGGGGGTGTGGCGGTCCCGGGATCGTTAGTCGGATTATGAGACAATGGAGATTCCTCTCGACGATCGACATTCGTCGTCGTGTGCGCGGATGACGCATTCAACGAACGTAATTCGTGCACGGGATACAGCACGAAATGGTCGTGCGCGAGCCAGATAATTGAGAAAGAGGGATGAAAAAGTTCGCGAGAGTTACGCACAATATTGGAAACGTGAAATTGAGCGAGTATAAAGGTGGCGGGGCATCCACGGATCCTCGTTATCTGGCTTCAATTTATCCTAATCATCGGTGGCGAAGAATTGGGGTGGTGGGTGAAAAGTGGGGGACGAGAGAAAGAGAAAGAGGGAGGAGAAAAAGAAAGAGCGAGATGGTGTGCGAGAGAATGAGTGAGTGAGTGAAAAAGAAGTAGAGAGTGAGTGAATGAGCAGTTGAGTGAGTGAGTGAGTGAGTGAGTGAGTGAGTGTGAGAGAAGGAAAGAGAGAGGGAGGAAGAAAAAGAAAGAGAGAGAGAGCGTGCGCGTCAAAGAGCTAGCGAGAGAGAAGGAGAGACAGAGGGGAAGAAAAAAGAGAGAAAGAGAGAGAGAGTGTATCTGAACGAGAGAGTGAATAAACGAGTGAATGAGTGAGAGGGGGAAAAGAGAGAGAACATCTGCTTGATTTCCACCGGGAATGCAGCCACGATAAAAGATCGACCGAGGTACTTTCCGGGAGGCTGCGATCGAGCGTCACCACGTTTCTTTCCGCTTTAACAATTAGCTTCGGGTTCGTTGTCGTGTAATCGCATTGTCGTGGGTCCCACCCGCCCCCACCCCCCACCCTGTCCCCCTATTCTGGTCACGCTCTCACGATGAAAGTATTCGCGAACGTGGAGATCGTCGCTGCGTTTGGCAATTAACAATGGAACCGTTGTTTTGGGGCATGCTTCGTGCAATTAGCGCGATAATTCACATTCTCGCCAAACACCACGTAACGGCGCACTTATTGCGCGCAGGAAAAAGTTAAAAATGTTTCTCGTTGAATTAAAAAATTTCGTAACTACCGAAACTTTTCGGGCAACATAAAAAGTAGCAACTCCATCCCAATTCCGGTAAATACAATTTCGGAACAATTTTCGATGGAATGTCAAAAATCACAAAATGTTAAATTTAACTCTTTTAACTCGATTCTTGTATTTACTGGCCTTCTTTTAGCTTCTTTATCATTAACTTGGTCGATTGGGTCGCACTCAAAAGTATGATCGCTTCGTGATTAATAATTAATTGGTTAATTATATCCAATGATTATGTATGTTCTCTTCAATGATTTGTGTTGTTCGTCTAGCGTAATTATTGGTCGTTCAATAATCATAGTTGTTAATCGATGGAACACTTTACATTTTGTCCAACGTTTACAAAATCAGTTGGCATTTTTTTTTTCTTTGGAATGAAAAAACCCGCTACTGAGTCTTGTAATATAAATCATCGAGAGAAATGAAGCAATTACTTCGATTTACAATTAGAATTAAAAATGTACCAAATATCTCTAAAACTAAGGCAAGGTACAAATGTTCTTGTTGTTTCGAGATGGTGTGGTCTCAAAAAGGGACTCGTGCAATCGAACCAATTTTTTTCTACGAACACGAGGACGAGTAGGTTATACAGAGGACATTTTAACTTTCCTCAACGTCGACGTATGTCTTTAAACAGCTATATACGTAACTCATCTCTGATTAAACTGCATTTACGTAGTCGAGGTCAACTTAAGACAACGATGGACAAATACTGGAGAGGATACTGTACGTTGATATTCAGAGAATTATTCATGGTACCATTGACATCGCACATAACGCATTGCCACTAGTCGACATGATTAATCTCATGAATAACTCTCTGAATACATACAGCTTGCACTCATTTCGTAATGAGAATGCTTCTCCCTATTTTACCACTATTTCCATCGTCGTGTTGATTCAGTTCACTTCCCACGGGACAAGCTACGAGAATAAATATTTTCGAGTACGTGCAACTAAAAGAAAAAAAAAAAAAATGTGCAACATCACTTTTATACGACTTTTTCGTGCAACAATTTTATGCCATATTTAATTTTAAAAATATCACCCCAGAACGCTTCGAATTTTGCATTTATTACGTGCTGATCTGCTGTTAGCGACGCGACCGAAATTGCGACAATTTCTCGTTCAAAAATAAATTTAAAACGCAGAATTGCAATATTGTTGCACGCGCCTTTGTATTCCGAATGACCGATCACGAATATGCGTGGAATGTACGCACCATTATCTGCGACTCGGTTTCACAAATATCATTACAAGCGCGTATTATCCTGCTGTACAGAGTACGTAATTGGGATACCGATCTGCCGTTTCGTTAAATATAGCAAATAAACGATACAGGAAAAGGGTCGAACGATAAAACAAGACCTATCTTCGCGCGATATTTTTGTAGCATGTACGATGTACCGCGTGAAACGCGATTAATTGTTATTCGTGTCTTTTCTGGATGTATAATAGATCGATTATTTTCTCAACATTGGGTATAAAAGTATTAGGGGAAAGTGTTTGAAAAATGAATGCTTGCATCGATTTTTCATAGGTACAATTTGATCATGCATTTGTCACACTTATAACGCCTTGTCAGCCAACATTTTTATATTGGTCATGGAGGCAGAAAGTATCAAACGACTTGGTTCACGGAACTGGTCTCGGATAGGTCTGAGACAGACAAATTACCTTATTGGTAGAAAAACCTAGCGTAAATTAGGAAAAAGTTCTTAGTGAAACGCGTAAGATAACCAACAACGAACACCTATTAACTATTTTATGAAACTTCTGTTCTTACGCAGAAGGGGCCCAATTTGTCCCTCTCCAATTTCGACAAACTTTTGAAGAACGATTCGAGACAGGGAGCTGTTGCAATACGTGAAAAAAAATCTCAGTATAGACATTTCATAATTGTGCACATATAATTTTTTTCAAAATTTACTCTCTTACCCAAAAAGGGCCCAATTTTCTTCCCTCCGATCTTAACGATCTTCTACAGAATAATGTAAACTAGCTCTCTACTGCTATACTAAAATATTAAAAACGCTCCATGGTAAATCTAAAACGACAAGCACAAATTTTAATAAAACGTACATTTTTACCAGTAAAAGACCCAATCTGCTTTCCTCCGACTTGAACCTGTTTTCCCAGAATAATAGAAAAAAACAAGTAACAGGAATGTGCAAACGATAACTTACTCGAAACATTTTCCCCATAAATGCACAAACCTCCATATACACCTATCGTTCGAAACATTCACCGATACCTTACGAGAGTCACCCGATGACGAACAAAATGGACTCCGGTGTAGAGTCGATTACTCTCGGTCGAAAAGTGGCTGCAATTAAAGGTCGTCGTATCTCGTGCGGTATTGTAAGGTTAATTATCGTAGCATTAATTTATCATTGTATCATTAGCGTAAAGGTTCACGGAGACAGGCCACGTCGGAAATACTCGTCCCTCGCGAGAACCCGACAAAGCCCCGGTTCTCTGGTCGGTTCGCGGGGCGATACAAATTAACAGGGCGCTTTAAACGCATAACTCGATGAACACCGGTTACTCCGTGGAGCTGGGAGCGCCAGTGTGCCTCGAGACACCCCGATTCCTCACATTTCGAGAGGGTAGCCACCGAGTTGACGGAACTTTCACGGAATAGTTGCCGCCGCTCGGAACCGAGCGGTACGACGCCGGAAACGAACAAAGCCGTGGGGCTCCGATTGGATCCGTTCGTTGAACAAAAATAGAATTAAAAGTAATTAAGACTGCGAATCGGGACAACCGGTCGTTCAGAAACGGGTTCGCCTCGACGGCTATCGTTTTCGACTCGAATAGGTTTTCTCTTCGCTTCCGCGAGAGCCCCACCTCCTCCACCTCCTCCTCCTCCTCCTTCTCCGCCTACACCGTCAAGATTTCTCTCTGTCGGTGGCCAACGAGAGAGAAATCGTCGAACGAGCCATTGTTTTCGCCCACTTGGCGACAAACTCGACGTCGAGGAATCGAAGGGCCCCTGAACGCGAGAGGATGGCCTCGTTCACGGCCGAACGACGCTGCGAAGAAAATAAGAGAGAAGAGATCCACAACCACCCCCACACCCACCCTCTCCCCTTACCTCTTTTCCATGGTACCGAGCAGCGAACTCGCAGATATAACGGGTATATATCTTCGAACACCGTTCCCCCGTTCGTAAAATACGAAGAGAGCGGTGGGTGGCGGTGGGAGTGGGGAGAGTGGGCGGGGCCCGTTAAAAGTGGCCGTGTGATCGAGGGGAGGGGGCGCAGGTTTAATACCGCAATAAAAACTCGCTCGAGATAAGGGAACATCTCGCGAGAGACTACGGAATGGCCGGAACGAATTGAGATTGAGTATTCTCGAACGGTCCCGTGGAAACTCCCTCGAAAAACGAAGACCGGTTTAATTATCGTCGTAGCGAGCCTCGGAAAGACTCGATCGCTCGAGTGGACATCCCCAGGATCCGATTTCTCGACTGGGTATTGTATTAGGTTCTTCGAAAAAGTGATTTCGTTTTACAAAATGGAGAATGTATAATTTAGTAAAATGTTTGTACACTTTAAAATAATCGTGTTTCGTAACGAAATGACTCTCCGAACAACCCGATATAATACCAGAGGGAGGATTCGTACAGTCTAATTTGAAAGTAATTAGACGACGCGAATTTATCACGAGAAGGTAATAGAAAATTGTAGAGGTTCGTCGATCGACCAATCACGACTCGTGTCGGCGTAGACTCTATCAGCGTTCGTTCACGAAGCTACAGGCTTATTTCTCTCGCGTTCATCGGAAGCCATTTACCATTTTTGGTATTAAAAATTACCGCGATCCGTCTCTCGACCCACCTACCGGTTTCACCGACAGTCGTCGAGGCACATTTCTGTGGATTCTCGAGGGTTAAAGCGTAATCCGGACAGAGAACCATCGACGGTATTTTCATGGAAATGGAAATCCTCTTCTTTCCCGAGGCCCGGCGTCGGTGACCAACTTCTGATAGCTATCCGGCGCTGAGCGGTTCACCGACGATATGCACGCCCGCGCGAGATAGAATTTTCTCGTGGCGGTTCGCGACTCCTACGGGATAAGGCTTCTCCCGTCTACGTGTAATTGGAATAAGGGAAACACGCGAGGGCGTAGAGAGTGAACTGTAGATACGGCGAAACGGGGGGAAAAAGTAGGGCCTTGCCAAAGGAGAGCGAAGAGAGTAATAAGAAAGAGGAACTAGGGGGAACGAATCGAGAAAGAAAAGAGGGCTTTCGAGCTACAAGAGGGTGGGGAAAAAATGGTGCCTGAAAAATGTCAGTGTTGAATTTCTTCGTACGGACCTGGTAAATATTTGAACGCGATCGACAAATACTTTCTCAAAGGGTGAAACTAGAAATTGGAAAACTGGAGACTTAAGATTCGCGTTGTTGCACATGTTTGGCGAGTTGAACGATGATTATGACTCTGGAACCTTTTCTGGAAAGAAAAGGGCAGTGTTTTTCAGAGAAGGGGTAAAAATGATTTCTTTGGGGCGTTTAAAATGGCACAAGAAAATATACTTCTCGGGATAAAATTTTACTTTTGCAAATTTGGAGCGACTTTCTTGGAAAGTAAGCTTCTTTTCCTAGGAGTCTTGCTTCGGATATTGGGGACGTTGATCCCCAAGATGGAGAAATCGTATCGTAGGCAAAGTAATTTTAATTCGAGTTGCAATAGAAAAAATTGCTTGTATAGTCCAACAATGGTCGTAATATTAATTGAAAATAGAGTGCAATTATGATCCACGGAATAAAATTATGTAAAAAAAGAACTGAGCCAACAACACGCGGTGTTCCCAGGCGGTCACCCATCCAAGTACTACCCACGCCCAACGCAGCTTGACTTCAGTGATCAGACGAGAACTGGTATAAATGCGTGGTATGGTCGTTGACGTTGATACTTGCTCAAGTATACGTACATCACGTAATTACTTCTTTATACATAATTTAAAACACGTGTGATTGTTATTCTGTTTAAAGTAGTGATTTACGAACATTTGAAAGATGCACCGTATAAAAAAAAAAGAAGAAAATTTCTATGTCGAAGATAAAGTATAAGATAAAAATAATATAGAAAGAAATATATACACTCCTATAATTATGAAACTTTTACGATCAGTGTATTGATAAAAAGAGATACTTAAATTGTCCATGTTTAAATCCATGTTTCTCTATATTAATCATACGTGAACTAAAATCTAAGATGAATAATCTAAGGCTGTTTCTTTAAAACAAATAGAGAAACGATTTTTGAGACTTACCCCAAAGTCGCACAAGTTTTAGGACGTAGTCCAAAATGAAAGAGATCAATCTTTAAGAGACTCTCCAAAATGAATAGATACTCAATCTTAACACATTACTCCAAAATAAATAGAAAGACAATCTTGAGGATATTATTCAAAAGTAATTAAACACAATTTCCAGAGGCTCCAAAACAAATAAACAATCTCACGGTAGTACCTCAGAATGAATAGACAACTTTCAAAGCGTTGCTCTAAAATAAATAGGCAATTTTTCGAGTATCGCTCCAAAGCGAATACACCGAACCCTGACCCGAAAGACAGGAAGGAAAAGCAAGGTTTTGGTCCGCTGGTCGATACCGGATGCAAGTTAACTGGAAGTATCGATCCGGTTTAAATATTCTCAACGAGCAGTGTGTCCTCCTCCTCAATAATTCATTTGGAAAACGTTGCCGTGCATTTGCCATTCGTGACGAGCCACGACGATCCCGGCCACGCTGAAACGTCAACCGAGCTCGTACCCTTGAATTTCCGTGGAACGGTGGGCGTGTGTCACCTGCGCCGGCCTGATGCGAGGTCACGCTTCTTAGACCCTTCGCGTCCCTTATCGAGGGCGTGCTCGAGGTCTAGTTCGGCGTTACTTGCAGGGCTCTCGTCGCGTTTCTGAGCACGGGCGTTACGTTACGGCTTAAGCGGCCGCTTATCGTACAACTTCTGGCCTGGCTCACTCGGCCCGCTTGTTTGCGATGCATGCGTTCCGGGTATATCGCGTGGCTTTCCGGCGTTATGTCAACGTGGTGTTTCGTTAATGCGGATCACTTCGGAGCTACGAAATTGTTGAAGAGAATTAGTCGAGGGCCTCGAAGGACTCGAAATTGACTCGGCGCTTGTTAACTTCGTACAACGATCGAGCTATGAATTTATCCGTAACGTTGTATCATAAATGGATCAATTTTATAGGAATATAAATTTCATTTAACCGTCCATCGGGACCAGTTTATGTTTGTTCACACTTCTAATGCTGTTCTACGTCGCGGATCTACCGTACTCAATTTTACACGGGGTACTAAATATGTGAGCGAATATTGAGCAACCTGAGTAGACAGTAGATAGAATTTATACAGAATTTAACTATTCGTGGTACAAATACATTTTAACGCATCTTTAGGACACTTTCTATTAATTTCTCACAATAACGAAGGTATGATCTCTTGGGTGAAAATTGCTATTTTTATAATAATTATGCCATTCATTTCGGATACGTAAACATCGTTTACTCGGGCACACGCTCTACTAATTTTTCATAATAATGAAAGTATAATTTTTCGGGTGAACGTTACAACGTTTACACAATAATTGTCCCATTAATTCTGGATACGTAAACACTGTTTACTTTCTACCAATTTTTCACAATAATGAAAGTATAACTTTCTGGGTGAATGTTACATTTATAATAATTGCACCATTCTTTCCGTATACGTAAATATCGTGAACGAACCATCTGGTGGAAATGTAAACGTATCGGGACATTTTGTATTAAAATTTTTTTTTTCTTTTTTTTTGCTACGAATAAAGATGTCGCTAAGTTGAATCGCAGGCAGGGAATGAACTTCGCTTCCGGGTCGGATCGGGCCATTTAATCGTAACCGTGCCGATAAACGCGAGCAGACAGACCAGGGGTGACATATTAAACAATAGGTTATCAGAGAACAATGTGTGCATCTCTAATCTGCATTTAGGTTTGCAACGCCCATTCGAAAACGTCGAGCGACTTGACGCAGGTTGCACCATTGTTGGAGCCTGTTGTATTGTTCCCGACAGAAACCTTGATCGATAGAGTCCGACAATTTTGAAACGCCCCTTTGTTCCCACACGAAAACAAATTTTTCCCTTTTTCGAGTACGTTCGGCCGACCTTCGTGCAATGTTTCACGCTGCACGAGCGGCTTGCAACGTAACACATCTCACAGGGACGAATATTGGGCAATTCGATTAACCCTTTGCATTCCAAGCCACTAGCACTATTAACACGCTCGGCGGTTCCAAGCCGCTTATTACTTTTTCTAATTGTTAATTCCTACAGATTATTGCCAAACGCGGTTACCGGCGTACAATCGCGATAAAATTTACAATTTTTACCAAACACAATTACACTTGAAATCGTAATCACTACCAGCCACCGTTACAAGTCAAATTGTAATTTCTATAACCGAATACAATTATTACACAATTAATATCGTAATTACCACCAACCATCGTTACAAGTAAAATTGTAATTACTACCAACTGCGAGAAGAATTGCAATTGCGAAGTATAATTGATAATTACAAATGAAATCGTCAATTTTGAAGTGCATTTAACAGCCGAGCACTTTAATTACGAAAAACAATTACTCGCATCAATTACTACGGGAGCGTTCCCAGCCTCGTAATTATCCTCTTTCGGTCGTTCGACAATTTGTAACACATTCGACGTAACGAACGCTTCGCTTTTTATAATATAAATGAAGACAATCCCCCCCGGGGTGGATTTCATTTCAAAGGAAGACGCGCAGGGATGAACATAGTTATGAACTCGTGTACGCCGGCGCGCGCATTGGACAGAACTCATTTCCAAGTTGTGCAATTGCACATTTGATATTGAGCTCGCGAACTCGCAATCCTGCTAGACCTACGGCTTTCCTATGGCGCTGTAAAGAATCTATTTACAAAAGCTTATACGCTGCGCGCGGCTCAAAGCGCGCTCGGCCGAAAACTTTTCAATCGCGTCGTAAAATATGTGAAAGCACTCGCAGTTATGCAAACGAGTATCTTCGAAATAAATATCGCGAAAAGGACGTCGGTGTGCTCGTCATTTTATTCCACTGAAACCGATCGATGTGTATACCGTAATTCGTACGTGGGTATACTTATCGTCTGATCATTCGCGCGATTATTTATCCAGTGATTCACTTGGTAACTTTACCATTCTCTCTTTTATAATAATTTTCTTTCGAAGTCATAATAGCTGTTCGAGCTACACTGTACTTATTCTTTATGCATAGTTATGTATAATAAGAACGTTAGAAGAAAAATATATAAGTACAGTGTAACTCGGACAGTTATCGTCACTTCGAAAGGAAATGATTAAATAGTAAAAATTATTACACAAAAGAGACAATGGTAAAATTACCAAATGGACTTAATGGAGAAATAATTGTATAATTTGTATTATTGGGAGAAAGAAAAATCAATCCTGGAATTAAGGTGAGTGTAGCACCATTAATTCGGTAAGTAGAATATGCACAGACTACGTCAGACAATTTAAGTAGTCACGGTCCTCGCGACGTTACAACGTCCGACCAAGTACGATCTCATACTACTTCTAGAACCGATTGTTTCGCTCTCTCTACGCTAAAACACATTCACTACCTACCCTCGTGTAAGAGTTCACTTCTCGTTCTTGGTTTCTTTCTAATTTTTTCCCGCTTCGTTGTCAATTATTGACCATTGTTTCTAAAAATCGAAATCAACCGAAAATACACGTACAATTATTGTAAGAGTCTCAGGGATTACAGCGACGAATTAAAATGTCAGAAGTTGAAATATCGACAAATTTTTCAACCACTTCTATTACTAAGCGCGAGGGCGTTAACCCGCCGGTGGAAAAACGTCGAAATACAATGCGTAATTCGATGCTAGTCACGCACAACGCCTACACACCTTTAATTAAATTCACCAAACCGCGTTCCCCGTTAGGAAGTTCAACGCACCTCCTCCGCATAATTACTTTCCACCGCAAACCGCAACGCTCTCTATCGAAAGTTCTCTAAAATTACGCACTTCCGCTTTTGTGTGTGTTTGTATGTATGTGTGTGTGTGGGCACCAGCGCGAAAATACGTCTTCACGGTATACGGATTGTGTTTCTTGACAAACTCTGGCATTATCCGGGCAAGATTACGCAAATATTCGCGATGCGAATTCACGAGGTGAATTCCAGGGAAAACAACACTCGCGAGAACCTACGCAAGTTAATTGGAATTCCGATCTGTATTTAAAATATATTTGTTGTTTTAGTTTTCCATCCACCACCTTCGTTTCTTCATTCACCGTTGCGCGTGATTGTTCTTTTTTTTTTCTCCTCCGTTAAACGCGAATTTTAGAACAAATTGAATCCGTTACTGGGTATCTACGTATTGTCGAATCTTGTGTAAGTGCAAGAGATGTAAATTTAGAATAAAGGTGTCTCGAAAGTGATGGTTTGGTATTTTTTAATGGGAAATTGGGGGAGGGATGAAATGAAAATCATTAGACATTTAATTGATGTAATATGCTGTGACCAGAGAAATAATCTAGATATGCAACTGTAGAATGAAGAAGTTTTGGAGAGGGTGATTTGGTATTTTTAAACTAAAAATTATGTCGGAGGAGTTACACGATAATCGATAAACATACAGCTGGTATAATGTAGTCTAATGGGAGAATCTATTACTTTCATTTCCTTTTTGGAGTAAAATGAAGTTCGTTCATATCGAACTATAAACGAATAGATTCCAGAATTTGTAATGTACATAAGCACTTGTGGAATATATAAAATATATTATTTTTCCTGAGATAATTTTTTCTTGCCGTTTTTCTTAATTTAAAACCAGTACGAATAAAATATTTATTAAGTTAATCGGACAGACAAAACTGAAAAATCTCCATAGAGATGAAACTTCGAAAATGAAAAACATGGATGTTCGATCACATTTCATCTTCTTTCCAAGTTATTTAAAAATGGAAATATTCAACATTTCGTAGCAAGAACGCTCGAAGAATGTTCAGTCATTGGATAAATGTATTTTGTCCTGGAAAATCACATATCTCGAAAAGTTTCTCCCGTCAAGTTTCGCCAAAGAGAACGGATCCTATTGTTTCTATTACGAGTTACGATTAAATTTTCGGTGCCGAGGAGGATCACACTCGAAACTTCGAAGAGTTCCAGCAGCATCAGCCACGCGATATTTGCATACGCGTGTATTAAACCAGCGCGTTCGACCGTCGCTCATAAATATTCTATAAAATGGTGAAATTTCCAAATTTCCCGATACGATGCTCGGAATACATTTCGAGCCTGTACATCGCGGCAGAGTGCGAAACGGAATTATTTTATTATCCGAAATTACCGGGACAGACCTTCAACTGGGAAACCAGCCTGTAAGCACGAGAATCGTAAGACGCCACTTTGCGTACAGCGAGGCGAACCCGAGTCCTATCTGCTCACTCGGCTGGACGTGTAATTGTTTTGTATTTGCATGTAATTATTACGGCGAGCTTCGGCAAAAGGGTTTGTGTTAATACCAGCAAGCCACTTGTCGGCAAGGCTGTCGCTCATTAGCATCGTTAGCTACGGGGGAGAAAAAAAAAAAAAAAAAAAAAAAGAAAAAATATAAAGAACCCGAGGAGAGAGGGACAAAGTGGTATCGTAGCGGAGAATTGGAGCACCGAACAACGCGGGCGCAAAGGAAGTCATGCCCACTTGTTATTTCCCAAGTCCACGAAAATTACAAAAACACAGGAAAGCCCGGTCGAGATTAAGCCACCGCCCGGGAAAACGCTCGTATTAATATTTCACGCGTTTCCCCTTGCGAGCACTCGCATACGCGTTCGCGTTATATTTTTCATCCTGGAGATTTCGTTCCGATAGGATATGTTTGTTGTGGTCGGTCCGTGTGTAACGTGGACCAATGTGATCGACGTGAACGAGAAAGTTGCGTAAAATTAAATCGAGAACGGGTAGAGAAATTTTGTTCGCGAAAGAACAATTCTCGAGAAAATTCCATTTGAAAATTTCGCGTAACGCGACACGGAGTCTCGAACAATTGTTCGATGATTTTATTTTGTACTTTATTGACCGTAACGATAAGTGAGATTATTGTTCCTTGGACATTAAGAATTGACATTTTTTTTAATTATAAATGACAAAGGCTTCGCCTGAAGTGGACGTTCTAGAATTATTTAAACGATGTTTAACGCGTAAGTGTTTCGTTGCCCGACGATGTTTATAATTCGTCGAGAGTATAGTCAATAGAAGCACGTTTAATTTTAATATTCAATGTTCTGTAAAAGCTCGTTTAATTTTGATATCGAACGATCGATACAAACACGTTCAATTTTAATATTATAACGAATATCCAATTTCGTATTAAACACGCTTCTATTGATCACAACCTTTAGAAATTATTTTCAGTTCACCAGCTATAATTCTAAATCGTTTCTATGGTATCGAAAATGTTGTAAAGTTTGGAAGAACGTGTTATTTGAACAAATGTAGCAGTAAGGCGTAATCCCTGATATAATCAAGGTAAATTTTTGCGTTCGATTGACGAAACACCTATGTGTTCTTACAACTGTCGCGGCACGATTCCTAGTCTGTGACACTTCGAAGAGCAACACTGTACTATAAGCTCGGTCGTTAAAAACTTTGTGCAATACACTTACCAAGTGCAGCAAATACACTATCGGCAAAATATTTTCTCAAATAAATCTTCATTGCGTCAACTTACCTGAAACAAATTAAAAAATACGTTGCGTTAAATAATTTTTCACGACTGCGACACAAGGCAAGATGGATCATTATCGTAACAAACAAAAGAACGAGGTAGATTTCGTCCCCTTTGTCACACTTGAATTTAGAATTAAAAGCAATTATACAATTATTACACATTCTTTTAATTAGTGTACAAAATCGTATACTTCGCGGGAAAAAACGGAGAGGGAGGATGAAGAGGAGAAAAAATTAAAAAAATATAATAATAACCAAAAGCTCAAAGAAATTGCTAAAAACTGAGTCACGAAGCGGTCATGAGTTACATAATTGAACGATGACAAAAAGAAATTTCTGCCCCCATAAAATCGTGTATTTCGCAGGAAAAAATGTCGAGAGGGAGAACGGGGGAAAAAAGAAAAAAAAAAAAATAAAATAACAATTACCGAGAGCTCTCAAAGGACAGCAAGGTAACGCTAGAATTGCTAAAAACTGAGTCACGGAGCGGCCGTGAGTTACGTTCGACGATGGCGAAAAAGAAAAAGAAAAAGGAAGAAAAAAAATTTTTTTTTCCTCGCAAAATCGTATACTTCTCGGGGGGAAAAAAACCCGGAGAGAGGGAGGACGGAGAGGAGGGGAGAAAAGAAGAAAAAAAAAGAGTTTCCAACGACACGACATTGTGCATACATCGGCACTGATGCCGCATCGCGTATTTAAAGCGGCCAAACGAACCGGAGCGTTGTTCGAATTCCCTCCTCGGGGGTACGCTAATTAGGGGCTGGTAGGGATTCTCTGCGGTGTCCGGGGCATTTTCGTATCAATATTTAAAACGAGGCCGACGAACAGCGTCGCGCGAGCACCAGCCGTACGGCGACTGCACAGCGTTAAAGGATTACAACCGATTGCTTTTAATTAGAGATTATCGATTCCTAGTGACGCCATTGTTCACCGGCCCGTTCGATAATTGATTTACACTCCCGATCCACGTGCAGCCGTCGCTGCGCCAAATATAAAACATGGAATATCGGAGTTTCGATTAACGAAGATAATACCGACGCTTTAATGCGTTATTAAATACGCGACGCGCAATTTGTCGCGACGTCAAGTCGCGCGTTCACTTCCACTGGCGGCAAGATATCGATTCACGTCGCGTCGACGTGTCGATTTTAATTCCGACGCTTCGACGGGGGCAACACCGACTTACTCCGTTTGCGCTCCAAGTGGAGGGAAAATATTGTTTCTACACAATGGATCGAAAAAATGTTTCTTACGCTATTAGGGAATTTCCCTGATCTACAATTTTGATTTTAATGAAACTTTATGCGTGTGTAAAGCTTCATGCGTAATTCTTTTGTCGATGAAAAATGTTCTCGAGAGGATCGAATTAAGATTAGAAAATTTTAGAGCATCGTCGACGACTGCAAGGTTATTTAAGAGTTTAACAGTATTGGATTTATTGCTTGCGAAAACTTTAAAGAATGGCATTCAACGTGTTGAAATAGTTCTTTTTCTATTCGAAATTTGACTCACCGAATATTCCTTAAATTTGTTATTTAAATGCATATTAAATAAGGTCTGTACCATACTCTAAAAATAGTATGCATTATGCTAATGTGTGTATTTATATGTACCTATCAGTTTTCCCTGGAAAAAGATTTCTGATTTTCCAACCACCTCGATTACCCAACCACCAACCCTTCGTCCCTGCTAGATCGGATAATCGAGGGACTATTGTATATGAAAGTTCTGCGATAACGGAGAAGAAAATTATCACCTCCGAGGCATAAACAATATCGATTATTTCGTTCAAAAGAACTTCCTGTACTAGGGAAAAAAATTTTCTATCGAATAAAAGGAATATTTTCTAAAAGTGTAATATACAAGGTAATATGATACTAAACGTGTTATAAATGGGCAATATGGTACTAAATGTGTAATGGATGGACAATATGACACTTCAGGGGTTTATTCGGCCCCTAAAAACGACAAAAAAGTTTCATGTAAACATATACATAAATGTAGAGTGACATTTTTTCCTACGAAGTTTCATTTCTGAACAGTTCGATGCTCAGAATTCGGAGGGTTAATTTACAGATAAAACATTTACGAAATAAGAAATAATGATTTATGAAATAAATGTTTTCAATCTCCGTTTCTATTTGCAAAAACAGAACGACACCGTTAACAAAGAAACGCGTGTCGAGCTGCTCGAGAACTATCGTTGCGATTGGATTCAGTTTCGTTAGAAAAATCTTGCTGAAAATGCATTCCGAAGAAACGTCGTTTAATCGAGTTAATGGCACTGCGTACCGTGCAACAGTCGCGCCGATTACGTGCTCGCGAAATCCAAACTTCAAATATGCAAAAGAGCGCCATGGTTGTCTATGTTGGAGTATTGATTGAGTCTAGACGCGAAACCGATCCCCCCATCTATGGCGAATCTAGTGAAATTCGAATAGAGCGTTCGAAAATGGCGCCACGAACACTGCTGCCAACGTGGCGGCGAGTTCGGTCACTAGTCGGTAAATGGTGCCCCAGACGAGGTACAGGATGAAACCAGCATCCCATGGGAAGTTGGGTTTCACGCGAACTGAAGTACCGACCTCGTGAAAAATCAGTGGTCTTGCAGCGCACTCTACGTTCGAGGACAGCAACTTTCGAAACTATTTTCAACCCAACCATCAAAATCGGTAACAAACACGGGATCTTTGGTTTTGAAATTACTCTAAGTTAGTTTCAAGGTTACCGTATACGAAATCTCTGTACTCTGTTAAGCAATTATCGAGCAACGCTTTTTTTTTCACTCTCTTGTTCGTTCCAGGTACCATTGCTTGTTCCATGAGCAACTGACCGGCCGTGTACGTGCTCCGCGTGGTCAGTTGTCAACGTGCGAGTTGCTCACTCGAGAAACAGATACACTTCTCTGCGAAAATCACCCATTGGGACCTCTCTATGATCGGATGTCTTAAGTTCTGTCCGTAACTTGTATGAGTACGCAGAGAAAAATGAAGAATCCGTTTTGATAAGTCTTATCATCTTTCTTCATAATTGTCCTCACTAAGCGGAAACGAAACGACCCTAGAACCTTACGATTCGCGTGACGTCTTCCCCAATTTTTCTTCATTTTGTTCGTTGAAGTAATTGCTGGGCAGTTCTAAACGAGAAGATCGAAGACTATTTGGGTCCTATCTTTTCGGTCAATGATCTCAATTGTAATGCATTCGGAGGAAGATCGACGAAACTTTGATTCGATCTGTCTTTCTTCCAGTCTCTGTTCACAGCGACCTCTTTGTTGCGGGACCTAGTAATCGCCTGTAAGCTTAGAATAGTTTCTTAAGATGTAAGAATAACTATACTATTGTAACACAAAAAACTTTTGTAACGTGTGAAAATATTTTAATGAAATGGAAGAATGTGTAATTCTGATGTATCTCGATAAATTCATTTCTAGTAACATTTCGGTCGTTCATCTCCTTTAGATGATTCTGGATTATAAAGCAAAGAATTTCCAAATTGTGTTTGATTATCCTTCCCTTGGAATATAAAATACCATATGACATGAGAATACACTAAAATTTTATGAAACTTCTACCATAGCCGTAATTAGAAAAATATTAGGTTAAATATAGTTCCAAGAGTCATTGCCCTTACGTGTAGAGTGCGCTGCGAAACCACCGATTCACGTGGTCGGTACTTCAGTTCGGGAGACACAATTCCCCGTGTTACGTTTCGTTTCGCTAGGTCTATTCTATACCACGATCGCAGAATCTATATCTCTCTGGCACTACTCGATACCAACAGCTGGTATTCGGTTTTCGAGGATTACCTACAGTCCGTAACATTATCCATGACGTGAACCGAATACTGGAAAAAATATTACGCGACGAAATCCATCGAAATTTTCGCTCCGATCGCGTCAAAATCGTACAATGTTGCAACAGTACCGCGAATAAAAACAAAAAGAAGAAACTTTCTAACTCGACCGCCAATATCGAGCATCCGTGCATCGTTGTCCGCGGATACAGCAGGGAGCAGCTCCCTGCAGTACCAACACCGTCGTTTACCACTAGACTAGGGATAAAGCTCGTCCCAGCGGGTAGAGGGCGCGGTAGTCCGGTTGGTCACCCCACGGGAGCTTGCAGGGAATTATTCGGATCAGCGTACCACGTGCGTTTGCGAATATCGCGGCAATCTAACGTAACGACCAACCGTACAGTGTATTTAACGGTTTCGAAACGACCGTTCGTTCTCGCGTGGACGGGCTCGAAAACGGGAACACAATTCGTTGTTTGCGCGTGTAAATATTGAAGCAACGCGGGAACAATATCTCCCGTCGTTTGTAAAAATCGAACAAACGACGAATCGACGTGGGAACGATTCGGTGTAAAGATATTGAAAAAAAAAAGAAAAAAAGAAACAGAAAGAAAAAAAAAAAAGAAAGAAAAGCTCCAGCGCAAAAAACCTCGGGGACAAAAATTCGAACGAATGGAGAAACGCAGTGAAACGTTCTAATCGTGACGCAAAGAACGTCATTAAAGTTGGCCAATTTAAAATATTAGCGAGCGGGAGCCCGAATGGCTGGTAGGAGTTTTTGCTCGCTTCCATCCGGCCCGCCGTACACTTTATCCACTTCAGCGATCACCGCTATTGAGTTTTAAAGTAGAAATGGTATTCATCGTTCGTCCGCCTCCTCATCCCTTTTATGAACGAGTTTCATTCAAAGAGGCTTCCGCGATTTACCTCGGCCGGAGAAAGAAATCGAACGCTGACGAGATTCACTATGTAATTCGCTCGGCGTGATTCACTCGCTGGAACTACTACGCGAAGCCATTGCCGGACGAGTAAATCGATGACTGGTATCGGTACTCGACGCGTTAATAGCCGTGTTCTGTCCTCCGTGGACCGATTGGCCGAGGAGGCTACGATTAGGCGCCTGATCCTGGATGGACTTCCGCTTGGCAGCTGATTGACACCACGTATTTGGAGATTGGATGTAACTTGTTCGTGAACGTCGCCCTCCAGCTAGGGATATACATCTCGGTGTGTAAAGTGCACATGGCCTCTATGTTGAAAAGAAAACGAAACTGGTCGCAACTGCTCGATTCGGTACGAATCGAACGCTCTTAAACTTTTCACCAGTGTATCGATCGGTGATTAAAAAAAAAAAAAAAAGAAACCACTGAATTTAATTTTACAGTTTATTTTGGAAAAATTATACTTACAAGTATGTGTAGAAACGGAAACGTAAGGTCTCACCGAATTGTTCAGGAGAGAATTTTTATAAATATTCAACATTCCGTAGTCGTTTATTCCGAATAGAGTTTGTTAACCGGTAAAAAATGTTTACAAGTGAGAATGCAATTGCGCCCACGTGTGTAAATGCCTCGATTGGTAAACTATGAATTTTAGAAACTTTGGAAAATTTAATTCGGTAGTATTACAAATTTCGATGGTTCTTTCTTAAAGAATAATTTTAAAAATAATCATTTTTAAGTTGCTTTCGACAATCGTTCCAGTACCACGAATTTTAGTGTTAATGTTTAACACTCGTATTAGTAATCGTTGGGAATTTTCTCATTATTGCAAAAAAAAAAATGATACACACAGAAAGTAACGTTTTATTCCGAAACCTGAATAAATTGAAAATACAAAATATTCTACGCAAATAGTGTCTTAACTTATTAGTACTCTTATTCGACTTATGAATAGTTTCCGTCCTTATTATAACATCTTTCGTTATTAACCCTCCAAGGATAGATATACACGTTTGGGACTCGAACAATGAGAGCGATGTAAGTCGAAAAGTCGACAAATGGAGGCAGCCTACCGTGAAATTCCTCCACTTTGTTCGGAAGTCTACATTTTGAACAATATTTTTTCAAAACCAGGTCAAACTGTCATTGTCTCCATAAAAATAGAATATTTCAATGACTCGAAACTTCTCGACCGGTTCAACGCGTTTATACGGATCACTGTCGTATTATGACGTTTCTACACGCGCAATTTGATACATAAATAATTCATAATGTAATCACAAATACACGATAATAAATAATGCACGAATTACATACAGAAGAGTGTTTAAAAAAAACAAATTTATCACTCCAATCCAGTTGTCAAGTTTCGGTTAGTCCTCTCTTCTCTCGTAGGCAGTATTTCACATTAAAATGCAATGCAAACTAATTCACGACACTTGCGATAAATTACGAAAATTCAAAGTCGAGAAAGAGACTGTAATCGAATAAATTGAATTTTAATGTAATAAGTTTCGTAAAAATTCATTTATAGGATCAACTTCAAAGGTTACATGTTCGTACAACCTGTATATTAATTATTTTAGATTTCTTTTCCTCGAGTCGATTGCATAACAATCGAAAGTTCTTTTCGTCTACTTCACCGCAATACAAATTTATCATAATACTACTTAACAATTTTCAACCATATTACTCTAGAATTAATAATTGTTAAGCCTTGTAACGTTAAATAGACTTTCAACCGATGATCCAATCATTATCCCACACTATCCAACGAATCGGCATACTGGAAGACCTTTTCCAATTTTTAACCTAGAACTAATTTTGCTCTAGAACTAATAATAATTTCTACTCCTTGTAAATGATCCAATCGTTATCAGGCACTACCTAACAAACTGGCCTACCGGAAGACTCCTTTCGATGTAACATCGAATTACACCCCGAAATCGGACAACAGGCAGACAAACGTCGCGAGAGGGATCAACCCGTGAAAAATCCCTAACGCGATAACTGTTCGGTGCAATTTCGAACGTTTCCACGTGAGACCCGCCCACGAGGGAAAATATAGACTAAACTTAATCGAGGCGTGCGATCCCGGTCGCGTGTTGCGCTCGTGATACTCAGCTTCGAAATCCTTTTAGTCACTCTCCTCGGACCATCGTAACGAACGAATGTTTAGCTTCGAATCGCGCACGATTCTATCCAGTCCCGATACCATTATCACGGTATCGCTCGCCTCTATCGTTCGATCACGGAAAATCGTATGGTTTTCAGGGGTTGTCCGACCCAATTTTCACCATCGAGGGGTGCAGTGCGCGGATTGGATGCGCGAACGATCGAAAAATCGCACGGAAGATCTCGACCGGGAACCCCGTACCATTAAGGACGAGTAATCTCGTCGTTTTGATTGTTTCGACGCGAGTTTCATTCGATGGAAACAACGCTCGCGAGATTAAGGATAGTTTCACGTTCGAACGCCCCGAAACGAACGTCCCCGTGAATTTAAAAAGAAACGATCGATCGTTTTTCACACGTGTCACACGTGCGCGCAGGAATACATAGAAATTTTATTAAATTAATACGATTAACCCTTAGTAACGTGCGATTAGTTTTGCATAAGCGCCGAGTTCGCGATAACGGTAATTTTATCGCGAACGAGGGGAAATATTTATTACGAATGGTACTCGGTGAATTTCGATCACCGTTCTCGAGCGTACGTGGAAAATGAAATCTTAAGGTATGATACGAAGGAAAAGAAATTCGATTGGAATACTTGGTTCGAATTGGAGATCTAATTTGCAAAATAAAAAAAATAAAAAATAGAGCATTGAACAGTGAATTTACTTTATCCATCGAAAAACTTATGAAACGACTTGTTATCGGTTTCAATTGTGAAAAACTAGGTCGAAAAGGTTTCGACATCGACTCGAATAATGTGAAAACAATCGAAACGGGATTGCTCGAAAGCGACTGGAATACTTGGTTCGAATCGGAGACCTAATTTGCAAAATAAAAAAAAAATAAAAAAAAAAAAAAATAGAACGTCGAACGGTGGATTTACTTTATCGATCAAAAAATTGATGAAACGACTCGCTATCGGTTTCAGGGGTCGATCGACCCATTTTTAAAGAGAAAGGGGGTGGTTAGACGGGGCGCGCGCGTACCGCTGAAAAATCGTTCGGTAGATCGCGACGAGGGGCCCGGTCCATTAACGTCGAGTAATCTCGCCGCTTCGATTGTTTCAACGAGAGTTTTATTCGGGTCGGTCCGCGAAGCTGCTGGGGAGCGATAAATCTAAGGAGAAACGGCACGCGAAAGACGGAGATCCGCTCCGCCGATAAATTCCTCCTTGACGCGGCCGAGAGACGAGGAGGGGGCAAACCTAACCTCGAAACTCTTTCGAGCCCGTCTCGATCCCTCCCGCGAGATTCGCGTATAAATTATCGGCCGGTACTTAGCGGCGATTAGCGGTTCGCGATGGGGGTTTAAAATTGGGAGGGGTGGGAGAGGGGTGCCGTAAGGTTCGATCGACGAGATCGAAACGACGACGCCAAGCGTCGAGAAGAAGGGCTCTTTCGCCTATCGACCAACGATGCTGACACGCGGCCAGCCAAGTAATTAGACGTTATTAAACACGTTGGGAATAAATATCGATTATGCGCTACCGACCCTCTTTGCTTTGACGTATACAGTCGCATGCAGGACCTTGGACGTTTTACACGCTGCAATCGATACCGACCCGCGACGGGAGCGATGAGCGACTGGACGGACACTCGCGTGGAATTATTACTCTTGAGTAGATACACCGTGAACTGAAAATTTCGTTCAAGTTTAATAAATTGTACGGAGAGTTTCAGAGTGGATGGATAATAGGGTGAAATTGCTCTTTAGTAGAATATGAAAACTACAGAGTGACACTTTCAGAGACACAGGATAAACACTGGAATTATTACTCTTGAGTAGATTAATATGAACTGAAAGTTTCGTCGAAGCCTCCCTTCCTACCCCCAATTTATATTCTACTCTTGAGTAGAATATGAAAAGTACAGAATGTTTCAGAGACCCTGGATAGACACTCGTATGGAATTATTACTCTTGAGTAGGTATACTATGAACTTGAGTAGTATCTTGAGATGTACTGATGTCTTGAGTAGATTAACATGAACTGAAAGTTTCGTTGAAGTCCCCCTCCTATACCCAATTTATATTCTACTCTTGAGTAGAATATGAAAAGTACAGAATGTTTCAGAGACACTGGATAGACACTCAAATGGAATTATTACTCTTGAGTAGATTAATATGAACTGAAAGTTTCGTTGAAGTTTAATAAATTGTACGGAGAATTTCAGAGTGGATGGATAATAGGGTGAAATTGCTCTTGAGTAGAATATGAAAACTACAGAGTGTTTCAGAGACACTGGATAAATACTGGAATTATTACTCTTGAGTAGATTAATATGAACTGAAAGTTTCGTTGAAGCCTCCCTCCTACCCCCAATTTATATTTTATTCTTGAGTAGAATATAAAAACTACAGAATGTTTCAGAGACACTGGATAGACGCTCGAATGGAATTATTACTCTTGAGTAGATTAATATGAACTGAAAGTTTCGTTGAAGTTTAATAAATTGTACGAAGAGTTTCAGAGTGAATGGATAATAGGGTGAGATTACTCTTGAGTAGATATATCGTAAAGGGAAAATTTTATTCGTCTACTCAGATTTAATAAATGCTTCAGAGGGTTTCAGAGGGGCTGGTTGGACACCCACGTGAGATTACTCTTTAAATGTTATAAATTTTAAAGAAATCATTTCGTTCAACGCCTTGGTTCGCTATTTCGAATTTTCGATCGTACGATTAGAGACAAGAAATAGAGATCAATGGAGCATTGATTCCATCTATCTCGGTTTGTGTCTCGGTTCGCAGCAATCTCCTCTTGGTGAGACCGTGTAATCGCTATTATCTGCGATGTACCTACATAGTTGTCCATTACGGATAACAGCGAGCCAATCGACTGAGAACTCGAAATTGCGTCTCGAGACATAAAAATAAATGCGAGATAGAAAACTTTTCCACGATATAAATATGTTTTCGAACTTGAAATACTTTTACGAAACGTATTCCTCCGCTACCTTCTACATAACCGAAGTAAAAATGTATATAATCTGTGGAAAATTGTTTCATCATTCCAACGCGTCTACAAATTTAAAATTAAATACGAGAGTGGATATTGCATATCTGGAATATTCAAATACGATCCTGAAACGGATGAAACTGGAAAAATCTTTGACTCTATCTATTTTAACATATTTCTAATGTACGGTACACTTGCTGTGAGAATACACGAAACTTAAAAGATTTCCTCGGATTGTTAGGTTAGTCGAAGTAGCCATTTAAGCTGTTAGCTTAAGCTTTTCGCTGAAACAAGACACATAAATTAGAATACAGAATAGAACAAAGAATATACCACCAGGAATATGCACAAGAGGCGAGATGTAGTTAAAGTGCTATTATTCTAACATAATCTCAATTAAAAGCTACACACAGAACAGGGTATAATTTCGTAGAATGTTAATACACACTGAAGTAATAATATCTCCTCAAATTATTAGGGCAGATAATTGAATAATTTCTTAAACTGGTACAAGAAATAAAGATAGGTGATCCCTCGACCATTTTTATCTTCGAGTTTAATTTATTACTATCGTTTCGCTTATACGTATTCCAATTTATTTCGTTAACATACATTCGTGGATATATTCCACTATTTTCCAGCATTTTGCCGTTGTCTTTTTTTTTACTGTACGCTACAATGTTTTGTTGCCAATAATACCGGACACAAATAGCAAAAAGATTCAATAAAATACAATAGAACTGTAGGGAACGTATTATTAGATTGCTGGGAAAGTTCTGTCCGCTAGTAAACAGAGAGCAAAAATTCGATTGTTACAAATACGGTTGTATTCAGTATCGAACCATCTACGGGGTGTTCACTTGCAATTTGTATCGAAATACATCAAGGAACACACCGGATGGAAAAAAATTGTGCGTTTTATATTTAAAAACGAGGTACCAGAATATTAAAATTTCACGTAGAAAAATTAATGAACCCGTTTTTACAAAAAATTGATGAATTATATTGTACGGAGAAAAATGAAAAGAAGACCGTCAAGATTAGAAAATATTACACACTACCTTTTATTTTATAACGCAACAACCCTTTTTAAGAAAAGTTCAACGACCTATCTTAACCACCTCTTGAAAGTTCAAGGTTACTTCGTTGTAGGTCTACGATCTTGAACAACCTCGTGCAGTAGATCACTGAATCCATCTTGAAAAAACCTGATATCGTATTGGAAAAGAAACATTAACCACCGATCTCTTCCTGTGAAATTCTCCACGAGATACTCCGACCCTCTTTTATTAAATTTCCTAGCTTTCGTTAGAATTTATTCAACGAAAAAATTATCGAGTAACTTCGAGTAAAGTCGACTATCAGAGGTGATAAAAATACAGTGTCGTCTACTCTGACTTATACAACTTACAAAGCTTTCAAAATATCGATCACCTAAAGAACAACTTGCGAGAAACCTTCAATTATCACTTTACGTGTACTTTTCTTTTACCCATTTTTTTTTCTACGATGTGTCAAAATGAAAAAAAAAAAAAAAACACACACGTTCTAATCGATCGAAGAGTTTTACATCCATGTATTGTCACGGTCTGTCAGAGTCGTCGCTCTTGGTCGATTCAGGAGGGCAGAACACTCCCCTCGTTTCCCAGGAATTAATGCAACTGACGCGCTGAACCGACACCCTTATTTTCTCCACGTCCTGCAGGTTTGCTCCAGCCCGCCCTTAAACCCCGACGTTGCGTTCCGATAACTAAAATAACTGGAATCAACGGGTTTCCCTTGCATTTTCCGGCGGTGCATGTCAGTGTTCAAATATAAAACCAGTGATATCGATTCAGCGCGAACGGGAGACCAGTTTCTATAAACGGCTCACGGTCGCACTGATGTTGCTGGCGAAGTATTGTACGCTTTATTTAGGAGACAAATAAAGCGATAATATAAATTCTGTAAAAGCAAACAGTGCGTGTTATTGGGAAACGGGTAGAACGTTACGAACGACTTTATCGGAGATATTGTACTCGGTTCTGTTGTTCGTTCGTTGTGCATCGAACATTGAACGTCCAACGATCTTGTCAATAATTAAAAGATCGCAACTTTCGAAATTATGTAACGTCGTTCGTAACGGAACTCGATTGATATTTCTGGATGTTCGAGAGGAACTTGTTGGTTGCGAAATATTTAAAATTAGAAACACTTGTACGTCGATAATTGATATTCCAGTGTACACGAGTGGAACGAGACACGGTAGATTTTTACAAATCTTTGAGAAGGTTAATATGAATAAAGTAGTAATACTAGATAATAGTATATAATACTAAAAAAAAAGAGAACGTTTACTTCGATCGTTAGAACTTATGAGAATATACCGGCTGACTGGGATAACCGTTTTATCTTAACCATTAGGTTAGTTGCTGACAGATCGAAACTTTTTATCGTGCATAACACGAACGAAGGTCCTCGAAGATAATGATATTAGTTTCGTTACGTGTATCTTCGGTACGCTTCGGAGGTCACCTTTGATCTTTTATTTACAACCCTATTGTTTTTCTCTATCAACCGGGTGCAATCTGTTCTTCGACTGACCTTGAGTATGAAAATTTATGCACAGAAATTTCGGAAATTTCTGGTATCCGTCCAAAACCATCTACGAACATAAATTCACGTGTTCAAAATCGCGTCTGTGCGATCTCTTAATTTCATCTCGATTTCCGTTAAATAATAGACGAGAATTATTGTAGACGATGAACTTTGCAAATGACTTTGAAAAGTGCAAAAAACAAGACGCGTAAAAATTTATTGTTATCGGAGTTAAAGAACTTTCTGAACCCAATCGTTGATAAAACGCTTCGATCCATACGGTAACAAATATAACAGAGAAGGACAGTCACGTGGTTTACATTCTACATCCGATACGATACATAGATATAATCAACATTGATGTAATATCCTCCACCTCTCTCTCTGGGTAGGATGTGGACGTGTATGCATACATATTCTTGATGTACACAGAGTCATTCGGCTAATTCGATGTAATTGTAAGCCATTGGAAACCTGTTGGGACGAAATAATGGTTTAGTTGCAACTTGCACGGCATCAAAGGGGGACGTATAACGGAGCAGTTAATCTTTAATAACTTTGCCGTTCGAGTGATGTATAATTGAAAATATCCCCAACGAATATTTTCAAGTCCTGTCTGGACCCATTTGCACCGATTAAATATTGTCGATACATCGGTAACTCCCTCGATTAATTGCGCCGAAAAATATAATCATTCCCAAATGAAATGGGAAACTTTGACTCGACGATACCGTGAAATATTATTCGTTAATTAATTGCATCGAAAAATAAAATCATTCTCAAGTGAAATACGAAACTTTGACTCGACGATAACTCAACGATACCGTGAAATATTATTCGTTAATTAATTGCATCGAAAAATATAATCGTTCTCAAGTGAAATACGAAACTTTGACTCGACGATAACTCGACGATACCGTGAAATATTATTCGTTAATTAATTGCATCGAAAAATAAAATCGTTCTCAAGTGAAATACGAAACTTTGACTCGACGATAACTCAACGATACCGTGAAATATTATTCGTTAATTAATTGCATCGAAAAATATAATCGTTCCCAAGTGAAACACGAAACTTCGACTCGACGATAAGAGATAACTCGTATCGGGAGAAAATTTGAGAACTCGACCACGGACAGTGGGAGAACCTAATCGTTTATTACTCGGGAACGACAATCCTCGAGGTCGTAGTTTGCCGCGTGGGCGTTGCGAAGAAGGCGAAAGAGGCCAGTGAACGAGAGAAGAAGTGAAAGAAAGTGCGCAGCGGGGCACTAGGTTCTATCGACTTTTAATTACCTCGCATCGTCTCCCACGAACAGCTCACGGAACCCCTTGCGCGTTTTACGCGAACCTTATTCGGTGTTCTCGTCTACATCGGTTCGAGTCGTAGCTTTAAAAGCTACGAGCCAATGGCGCGCGCGCACGTGAAACGGGTCGCTGGTATCGAAAACACTCGACAACGTTCAATTCTGTCGCGACATTCGCGAAAGATGAAAACGAAAACGAGCAGGCGACACCACGGAACGATTCGCGCTGCATAAAACAACGACCAGGTCAGCTGGAAGCGTGTACAGGGCGATTCGGTAGGGAAGATCAATATTTTCGGACGCGATGTTATCGTTCATTGCGAGAGAAAAATATTCCCATGAATATACCCCTACCCGATATTTTCAACATTTACCGCGATATATCCACCGTACACCTGCTCTTCGACGAATCGTCGCCGCAACGTCGAGTTCCTGACCCAACACGCCCCTAGATTTTTCTTTACGAGCTTCGACGCGAGAAACAAAGCTCGTAACGCCCACGAATGAACGAAACGCATTCGTCGTCGTACGAATTTTCCACGATTTTGATCCCCGAAACGAGGAACATTTTATCCCGATAAAAAATCGCCAAATGAAAATACCGCGAAGCAATTTAACCGAAACGTTCGCTCGTATCCGATCCGAATCGATTATTCGGATAACGGTTTTGTTATTCGTTCGAGGAGAGATGTAATTTCATTTTATAACTCCGATTGTAATTTTTATCGAATAAAAATTTCGGATCTGGAACATTTTGCGGAGGATCGTTGAAATAATAAATTACCTTACCTTTTTCTTCTTATGTGCGCGAGATGAAATTTGTATTCGTACGTTCTAGATCTTAGTAAACGTTGAGAAGACACGGTTATAGAAATATTCCCACGGTAATTTGTGCTATAGCTTCTCAAAACATTGATCCCTCTCCTCGAGTCACCCTGTACGTTCCACCTTTCCAACGAGTTTCTCATCGCGATACTCTTTCATTCCGCTTGGCAGCCGCGCGAGAAGATTAGCCTATCGGACGTCTACTAAACCGTGACTTCATTTTCCAAACTAGAAACGCATTCGTTGTTTCGATTGGTGAATCGGGCAGCGAATATGTATTTTGTAAATGTTTCACCGAATGGTCGAAATTGTACGATCGCGTCCAACTTCGTGAGGGCGCGATTTAAACGAACGAGGGTGAATTTCAGCGGTCGCGAAGTACGCACAATACCGATTGAATCGCGATACATAGAACCCGCGTGGCCGTGATTAAAATTACCAAGACCTCGTGGAATTTCGGTATTGTTCGCGGAATATTTCAATACCGGTTAAGTATTTAATTACGTAACATAAACTGGACATCGAGGCTCCGGCGTGCAAACCGAAACTGGTTTAATGAAATATCGGGAGCAAACTTTTCCGCGATCGCCGTTGAAGCGCGGAAACGCGCGTTGTCCAACCTCGCGAGCTTGTTCATCGTTGCAACGAACATTTATCGGTCAGCGCGCGTCTACTGAATTTTCGATACAGAATTTCGGAGCCACCGGCGAAACGACGACGATTAATCGTAATATAATCTTACAATT
The DNA here is from genome assembly GCF_051014685.1 of Ptiloglossa arizonensis. Lineage (NCBI taxonomy): Eukaryota > Metazoa > Arthropoda > Insecta > Hymenoptera > Colletidae > Ptiloglossa > Ptiloglossa arizonensis. The sequence goes on from NC_135058.1 coordinate 12,480,048, forward strand.
CGATCGCGAGCGCAAAAATCACTGGTAATTCAATTATCGGTTACCTGTTACAACTAACAATTGTATTTGGATGTATCGTCAATTTTTTTGAAAATACTTGCGATAATTCTAGTATTCTTTCAATTATTGTTTTACGCGCTGAAGTTCTTACATTTCAGAAAATGTAAAAATTACTAATTACCGTTGATTCAACAAATAGACACTTTTGATCTAGCGATAACAATTGTAAACTTGCAACGATCGTATATACTCTCCGATGTGTTTCCCGTATAATATTTGTTTAGACTATCGAACGTCGGTGTACGTTCGCTCAATATTTGAGGTTAGATTCGAAAGCAACGCCGCGATCCGCGCGCACCTGGCTCTTTAATTCGTGCAGATGTTTCGTTATTATACGTTAAGAGAAAAAGGAAAGAAAAAAAAAAAGAAAAACGACAAATATTACGATATTTCCCGGACGTTTGCAATCAATGGTGCACCCCGGGGAGCGTAAAAGTTGCGACGTTACAGAGACGCGAGAGCCTTCTGATTGGTGGAGTCGGCGAGATTGGCTACTCGCGTTCCGCCAATTGGAAGTTGGAACGCGGTTCGCGCTATACTTTCCTACTCCCCATGGTGTACCTATTCAACATACTCGGGTCCTTTTAGAAAAACAGCTTCGGAGACTCGTTTTATCGGCGTATCCACCGCTCGTCAAAGCGAACGGAAGCGGCGTGTTTCGAGAATCCTTAACGAGTGGGTATTCCACGGCACACATAATTACGCAGGTTGCTCTAAAGCGACCGTGGACGTAAAACTCCATCGATGCGCTATTAATTTATTCACCGAGCGGGGCTCTCTCTACAACGGCCCAAGGAAAAACTCAATTTCGGAAAATTGACTGCTCCCGCCGTCGCGCTACGCCCGAAAGATATTAATACCCCATTCTATTCTATGACGTAATCGATTGGCCGCAAAATAAACGTCCCTCGAACTACGAACACAGCCGTATTGGATATCACTGACCCCCCAACCACGAGTAGAGCACCGAACTACCTCGAGAAAGCACTCCGCCTCGAGTAATTTATTTTTGACGTGAGCTTTTTAAGTAAAAAAGATCACTACTCGTGGCGTTACGAAACCGCCTTGAATCGTTCGATCGATTCTTTCAACGATTTCGAGCATTTGCTGTAGGTTTGTTATTACTATGTTAACCGAAGGACTCGTTGTAAACAGAACCACGTGACTGGGTGAGGAACAGTAGAGAATCGTGATCCGAATGGACGTATATATAGTGAAATTTCTGCAAGTTACTATCGATACAATTCATTTATGATATTATAAATTTAATCGTACATAATTTATATATCATTTGTATTATATTGTACTAGTGCAATAATGGGCGTCTTTTCGAAGGTTCTAGTGTCTTCCAGAATGTTTTAACGGAGGCATCGACAAATAACAAAATGTTAATTTCGAAGTCGAAACAAGCTTGTCGGTTTAAACGAAGCACGTCGAGACCCACGGCGATATTTTACTACAGGGTGTAGTTTACGTCGCTACTGTCAAGCGAGGGAATGGCCTCGGGCGGCCAAAACATTTGGCGCGGACGTGAGAGTCAAATTTATAGAGTTCGCTAGGCATTCACTTACGACTTCTAGAAATCTTCACGGAAGTTAACATCCGTGTTACATCGTAATTAAAAATCGAAGTATTTAACCATCCATAGTAAATGGATAAGAAACATAACCTCAACGTCTTGTAACTTTATATTATCTATGCACTCTACGTAACTATTAAAGGAACCACCTCGTAAAGGAATAATTTGCAATTCCATTCGCACCCTTGTGCGATCAAACGTTGTTACATTCTAATGGTATACTTTTTTTATGCAAACGTCTTCGTGAGTCTCTGGACGAGACTCTTGCGCGCTTCGAAGGAGAAAATAAATATATTCGGCGCGACACGAATACGCGATTTTGATCCATTACGCGCAAAAAGAGTCCCGCGGTTCTCCGTGACTGTACGTCAATATTTTATTCCTTGAAAAAAAGTTTGCGGTTAATGGTCGGCCTCTGTCAATGGCCACCCAGCGTTAAGCCGGTCCATCGGGAAATTCCCTGGTCAGTGGACGGGTTCAATTCGCCGCTGGCCACGCATCACGGATATACCCAAAATGAAATCGCGAAAGCCCCTATGCTGCACACAGGGTGTACCGAAAATATTTCAGCAAATTTTCTCGGATTATTTTAATAATTATATTTACGAAAAGGATCTACCGACATCGAGGGTTCGCGAATCGCCCCTCTTCGACTTCTGAGTATCGAGAGTTGCAAAATTACGGGTAAATTTACAGGTAAACGAACTGTCAAGCATTAATTAGCTTATAAATAGACAGTGAAATGGAAACGATAGTAATCGGACAGGGAAGAAAGTTGAGAATGATAATAGTGTTTTGAGGTCAGGTCCAGCCATCTTTACTTGCGTAGGAAACTTCTTTTAAATTTTTTTTTTAGAAGATAGCGCATCAGTTTCAAATGTCATTATTAATTCGATAATAATAGTACAATTGTACTATTATTCTCCGTTGTGTCGTGTTCACCTGCTGTTAATTTGCATAACAAAGTCCTCGTAACAACAGCAACTATTAATAGTAATAATGTTATTATTATCGACTATCGTCGCACGATTAAACGAAACCAAATTGTTCCGAAAGTGTTCAACGATACACGATAAGAAATTGTGAACCGTATCCTCTTGGAAATGTGTTGCAACACATCGCTGGTACAACATCTAAATGATGCACTGATACAAACAGTCTACATACTTCAACAAACTTCCCTAAACGAGAAGTTAGCCTACACGAGGAATTCTCAAATAGTATCAGCTCTAAGAACATAGACGGTGGAAGCTTCAGCTTGTACAACGTTAGCCATATGCAATTCGTATTTCACTATTACTTCAGTTAAGAACAAACCAAGGATAAAATTTTCCCAATTCTTTATTTCCTATCTCGTTAGTTACAATCTTCAAAGAAATAAAAAAAAAAAATAAGTTAACACTCACGATCACAAACCTAAGAATTTCTATAATTTAATAGAGTATGAAATTCGAGATAAGTTCGTAAAATAAATACACAAACATCATACCACATTATTTACACATTGTACGCTTTATACTAGAAACAGAAATATCGCAGCTTTGAAAGTCAAGTAACTCTCAGTATGAAAGTTACTTATTTTGAATAATTATCTTTAAAATATTCACACAAAAATACCCACCAAAGTTACTCCTTTTCAATTATCGTCTCTAAAACATCCGCTCAAAAGTAACCATCAAAGTTTCTAAATTCTCTTTCTAAATTACCATAATCGAAACACTCGCCTAAAAACATCCAGAAACTGATCTCTTTTTCAATTATAATCTCTAAAACGCTCGCTGGAAAACATCCACCGAGGTTATCCTCTTCAATTAACGTCCCTAAAACACTCGTTGGAAAATATCCACCGAAGTTGAAGCTCCGTTTGAATTATTATCTCGTTGGCGGGGCCGTGACCTATAAAACTACAATCGCACCGAGAACAGAAATATCGTAGCCTCCGAAAAGCCGAGCGGCTTCCGGTAAGTGGAAAGTAGTGGAAGTAACGACCTTGGAGACACCAAGGTAGACGGATCGTCTCCCCGAAGTAGTAAAACGCGAGGGAAGTTCGACGTGATATTTTCCGAACACCCTGTGCAGACTACGCGACTAACGAGTACGTATTTGCGGCTCGATCTCGCCGTTACGTATCAGCGGGCGCGTTTTCAATCGACGAGCCGCGAGGGATGAAAGTTATTCAGACGCCGGGGCAAAACGCGAGCGGAGCGGTGCACACGCTTGTGCACGCGTGCGCTCGCTCGCTCGCAAACCACCGCGACTGGTAACTTCCGAAGGGGCCGATTAATCACGCGCCATTGACGGGAACATTAGGCGGAGTTGATTAGAGCGTTTCGAGATACCACCGATTCGGTCGAGCGCGAGCGACATCCATTGGCGTGCGTCCCGACGCTCTAATATCGCATTATCCCTACGAATCGTGCCGCCAGATCTCCGTGTCCTCGACCGGACCGACCGAACGTTCCTCGCGTCCTCGTGGAATACTAGTACACACAACCACCCGCGAATCCACCTAATCACCGTAATCGAAGCCAAAGTGCGGACACCCTCGTATCCAAAATGAAGTCATCGAACGATAATCCTCGAATATCAATCGAACCAACGCTTATTCGCCGGCTGGGAACACTCTTCGCTGATTGGCCCCAATATTTACAATGCTTACCGGGCGAGATTTTCAACCCTTTGGGTACGTCTCGTTCAATTTCCTCCCGGTTAATTCACGAGGATCACCGAACGGTATTCGGTTCTTTTATTTTATACTATTTTTATTCAGTTTGTGTTATTTCTCATCTTCGCGAACGTTATTGTTGTACGGTGTGTTTATTCATATTTGGTAGTTTAGCTTTCTTTTTCTGTGTTGAATTGCACTTCAATTGTGTCGGTTTCAAAGTTAGGTTGATAGTAGGATATATGGATGGACTTAATGTTTATATATATGTTTATAGCGTACTGTGTATTTATCCTTATTTTTTGTTCTACTTTTCCTTCCTCTTTTCTATTCGTTGTTATTTTATTACACTCTTATTAGATTGTTTTTAAGCTTGTGGATTCTTGACAGAATAAATACATATTATTGTGGAAAAATATCGAACGTTGGAAATTTTCAAATTTACGACCCGAGATAATTATTAAAGGAAACCTAACAGTCGCTTACGCAGCTTACTGTCTTGCTTACGGTTACTGGAAACGCTAACGTAAGGGATTCTATTGCATGTGCAATAAAACGGATGCACTTTCTTCGTTGCGACTTTACTCGTTGCACGTACTTTTAGAAAATATTTAATAAACAGTTTTCAACGAATGTAACGTAGAAGTGAATTATTAAAAATAAAACTATGCGCATAAATGTAGTCAAAGTGAATTAAAAACATTTTCTGGATACACCAGGAATTGCCGAACGTATTTTCTTTTTCGAAATATACATTTGTATCGAATTATAAAGTTAAATATAATAAAAGATGCATTATCCTGTTCATCGCGGAACAGTAATATTGTTATTGTACAACGGATGATATTTTATTATCTCTACAGTGGAAATAACGACAATCAGAAGAATATCACGTGCCGCACAGTCATAAAGGTCAGAAATGTTTTACGAGCACGATATAGATAGGTAGATAAAAACCCATAATAAAACCATCAAACAGAATCAGATCCAAGTTTCGGAGTATTTTTTCGTCGCGAGATTTAAAACTGGTGCATCGTCGTTTAAAAAGAATTTTGAAAATGTACAACGTTACAAATTTCACAATCATACTTTGTATTACTTTACGGATCGAAGCGATGTTATTCTAAATTGACGAAACATCAAAGAACATTCTACGGTTTTATGAAATTTATTCCAAATTGCTGGGAAATGGTAATTTCTCTTGATAAAAAAGAAATATAAAAAATGTGAAATAAAATGTTTCTATACGAGCTTTTGTTTTCGACAAAGGTACGTTACAAAATATGCACACGCATGACTGGCAATAAATCTCGCTTCCGATGATCTCTTTGAAAGTTTTTCCAGTTGCATCTGTAAATTTTTGTCTATCCGAGTATCTGTGATACGGTCACGTACGAAAAATTCGAGTTTATATTTTGCTTGTTCAAGAATAATCTTTCGCGTTACGTATCATTGTGTACCATACTTTCGCGTGATACTTTATTATTGGAATATATTCCATATTAATAAATTTCAAATATAAAATTCACAAAATGCAAATAAAGGAATTTATAAATACTTAAATTTAAAATAAACGGAGACAAAGTCTTACGGTGCACAAATTTCCTATAAATATTTATAATACCACGGTAAAAGTAGTGTGCAGCGAAATTAGTTTCGATTTGTAATCGTCCTCCTGCAGTGTATGCAATTGTGCAATGAACTATAGTTCAGAAAATTAAGTCTCCCGAAGATAATTCGCGAAGAAATAATGGAAGACTGTTTCCATGAATGAAAAAGTAAAGAAAATTGACGATGTTAAGTATTGTTTCTCGAAACTTGGATAAAACTGAGAAATTTACAGAAAGTAAAATTAAAAATTAACAGTTTATCTTACGGAAGGATTTATATTTGATAAATCTCTGTGAAATACTCCGTGTGTAAATAAATCGCTATCGCGTTGTCGGCGATACACGCAAAAGAGATATAATTAATTTTTGAAAGTGAATATAAATTTCGATCGAAAACGGAGTTAAAGTCTCTGTGAAGCAATATCGAGTGATAATTAATAACGAATTGTAATTCGTTGCATTGTATATGCTGTAATGAGATCCGTAGGGAAGGTCTCGACGAAAACGATCGAGGTTGAAAATACAAAATCGTCGAACCAAAATTCTTTCAATCGCGTGCACGTCCGGTGCAGCCTCGTACAACGCGAATTTTATCGTTCACGGGGAGCGATTAATAATTAACGCGTCCCTCGGAACGGAGAAAATGTAGACGCACGCGAAACGCTGTAACGTCGCGACGTTTATGCAGCACGAGGGTGCAAAAAAGAAGAGACACGTGAAACACGGTGAAGCTAGGTAAAGCATAATCAATACTTTCACGTGCTGTTGCTCTCAGATGATCCCGCTTATCTGTTACGACACTCATCGATGCAAGCGAAAGCGTGAACCGAGTAATCTCTGTTCGAACGTGCGCGAATAAATTTGTATTTTCGATCGAGGAATTATTTATCACGCCACACGTAATTATTGACGCCGTGAAATTATCACGGTGTGAATTTTAGAAGCCGAGAACCCATGTTTGTTAACACACTTTTGTTCTCACCACCGTGGAAATTATTGCAAACGTTCACATCGAGATAAATACATTCGAAGCATTTCGTTTGTTTCTTCACTTCCATTGGCGTTGCACGTGCGTTACGAAGTTGATCATACGAATTTTCAACCACCCTGAACGATTTCGAGGGCTAGATGAGAACACTCGTAGCAAGATCAAGTTCAATGTGTACTCATGAATATCGAGCAATTCGGTACTTAAGGCCCATCTCGTTACAAGCGAAGGGCACTCGTAACGGTATACGTTTCGGGTTATACGTCAGAAAGGGCCATAAATTCGTGTGCACTTTTAAAGGTATATTCGTACCCTTTTTAAGGTACACGGAACTAGATTACAAAACTACACTATTTACTTTGAATTATTACGTCCTGCGGAATGTTCTGCAATGTTTCAGGTAATTTTTCAACTTCGTACAGCGATGCTGACTTGTAGATAAAATTGCACGTTTAACCCAATATTCTACTTTCACTACAACGTTAATTTAAAAACGCGAAGTACGCCTAACTTCTAATATCCTTTCCAGCAATTCCACTAATAGCTGACAACGTTAGGGACACGTTAAGTATACCGAACAGTCTGCAGTAATTAAATTAAAGAAAAAAATAGACAAGTCATACCGTAAAAGATCACAAGCCACGAACACAAAATAAATACATCTAGGACTAACTTCTAGAGCTTGCATCGTTTTCACTTAAAACGTTGCACGAGTGATTTTGAAATTATTTAAAAGGTCCACACCTTGAAATAAGAAAACAATTTTTGTGCTTACGAGAAATAGTAGGTTTAACGTGATACAAGAAAAATATAACCCTGTAATTTCAAACTCCAATGATCAACTAATCGATAGAAAGACATATTCAAATTATTCGCATCGTGGAAATTTTCTTTCACACCCTTTTTCAATTAAAAGATCCCCCTCCCCGAGGGGTCACGCCCACCCACGTTGCAAAACACTGCCTCGCATTTCTAAACTATACAAGAACACACGTTTCAGTGTCAGAGGACACGCCCTCATTGACGACCAAATGCACGCCCCGCTAATATTTCAAACGGAGTCCACGCGCGCACAGTGCGTGCCATAAATCTTAATCTGCAACTTCATGCAACACACTTACCAGGGGCGTCGGCAGCCTGCCGGAAAAATATATCCGAATAAATCTCCGTTGCGTCAACTTACCTGAAACAGATTGAAAAGAACGTTATGTTAGAGAAGCATATTTATGTCTAATATATCAATAAAAGAGCAAACTCTTGTAACAATAATTTCCATTTCATTTTTCAATTTCTGACAGCTACGCTCGATCGAAATACGAGCTCAAAAGAATTCATACGGCTACTCGAATCGTATTCAAATGTACCTGTACAAATTTATAAATTACAGCTTCGCTAATTTCCTTAAAAAAAATTCTCGGAAATTCTCTAATTTGTATCTTTCTACTTCTAGACGGTCCTTTAAGGGTTCGTTTCATTTTCCACGATTTCAATCGTCAATTTCTTTTTAACTTAATTTTAAACTCCGGTGCTTGGAGAAATAACCTCGACAGAGAATAACACGTTAAATAAGTTCCTTAGATGTAGACAAAAAGAATTCTATAAGGTAAGATATACTCTCGTCGATAACACGGTGCGAACGATATCGTTCGAAGAAGAAGAGAAAAAAAAACGTCGTAATCTATTCGTGAAAATTATGCGCGAAAGTTTTAACATCCAGCCTGGTAAGACAATGGTCGAGAGAAGAGGGAATTTCGTCGGATTCCTGGAAAGAACGACGGTGCCACGTAACGGGGTTATTTATCTTGCCTCGGTGTTAGCCATGTTGAGTAAAATTGAAGAACATTTTCCAGAGACAGTCACGTAGTATAATAAGTATAGAGAGACTGTAGTGGGGGTAGTCAGGCGTGGGTGTTAGCGACAGGAGGGGGGTAGGGGGCGGAGTCAGCAAGCCCACCGTGATCCACGCTTTTGCTTCACGAGAGTGCTTCTGCATAACGACCTGTACTCGACTCGAAAGTCAAATCCGTCATAAGTTCGGCAGCGATATTGTTTGCCCTCGCTGGGAATTATTTTCGTCCGTACCACGGTGTGTTTCTCTCGCATAAAGCGTGCACACGAGTCACCAAGTTGAGTGTCTCCGCGGTCGTAATGAAACCGGAGTGATTTATGAAGGGCTTTGGCTTCTTTAAAGCGAAGGGCTGTCTTTTAAATTAAATATCAAACTTCGTTGCTCGTTCCATTCCGCGCGCAAGACACCGTATTAACGTCGCGTGCTCGCGATTCGATTTAATTGAAAAGTTTCTCTTATTGTTTCGCGACACTTGTACTTTCGTAAGTTTTATTACCAAGCAACGAGAATTTTCATTCGGTTCGCTGCGAAGCATTCCGTTCTTTGCCTCTTCGATGCTCGCGCACTGCATCGCGTTTAGGTTATAGATTGCACACGTGCACGTTGCGGTATCGCAGTGAAATTTTTACACCGAGTGTATCTATTTTATAGGAAGATGTTATTATCGGTATTTTCAAGAGTTGCACGGGGTGTGCGAGAAAATCGTAAACAAACTTTATCGATCGAATTGGAAAATTATTTGTTCTCTTCTCGGGGTGTGCTCCACGTGTCTAACGTTAAATTTTCATCTTCGCTTCTATAGTAATCGTGCATTCCATTGCATTTAGGTTACAGGTTTAATACGTGCACGTTGAAGTAGTGTATTAACCCAAATGCAACTTTTACAGCAGTACTTCTTGTACAGTGTAAAGAAGATATTATTCTCGGTATTCATCGTTGCTTCTACAATATTTGTATTACTTTATCGAATTTAGGTTACAAGCTGGATACGTGTAGGTTGAAGTTCGATATCAGGCTGAAACTTTCACACCACTGTACTTCTTTTGTAGTGTAAGGAAAATGTTACTGTTAGTATCGAGTGAGAATTATACACGACGGGTAAAAAAGTTGTGGATAAACTTTAGCGGTTGGATTGGGAACAATTGGAAAATCATTCGAATTCTCTGAATGTATGTTCAACGTGTTCAACGTTGAATGTAGGTACTCCGGCACGTCCTTTGCGAGAATAGTGTCATACTGGAAGATCCCATATCTTTTCCCTTATTTTTCGAAGACAGTGTCGAATTCATTTCAATATCAATATCTTCCCCTTATCTGTCGAATTCATTTCAATAGCAATATCTTCTCCTTATCTTTCGAAAAGAATATGGAATTCATTTCAATGTTTTCAAAGTATCAATTGGTCAAGCACCCTCAGAAATAATCATTCAAAGTTACGTGACTCTGGAACGAGTGATTTCCAAACCTATACCTCTTCAAGTTTTTATTCTTCCTTACGACGAGCATCACTCGTTCTCCAAGTTCCATAATTTCCTCGTAATCTTGTATAGAGGAAATTTCTAACGAATTCTATCGATCGAATAGCGAAAGTTTCAATCAATTGTACATATTTTTGTAAGAAATAATAATAATCGACGAAGAAGGACGTTCCTCCTCCACAACGAGGTCTATTATCTTTCGAAGCTTAATCGACCCCGTAAATACGCGAACTAATAAAATATCTCGACAAACGGTGGAATACGCGTCTTTGTAAAAGCAAGTAATATTTCTCGCGGAACTCTCGCTAATTAAGAGGATTGTGCAATACTGCTTTCTCAGAGTGCTGAATAAATGAATCTCCTTAAAGGCTATCCTATCAAGGTTTCAGAAGGGCTTGACGAATAGTGTCAGGCAATTCCTCGTATTTTACGCGACGCAATTATGATGAAAAATAAGCAGGAAAACGGCTGCCAGGTCGTAAAACGCGCTTCGAATCAACGTTCTAACAAATTATCGTCGATCCTTTACACGTCCGGACGGTTGCCTTCGATCTTTGAAAGGCGAAAATTCGATTAACACTGACTCGGTGTCTGTTCCAGTCTGTTGTTTTCGCCTTGCGAATAACTGATATCCTCGCGTTAGAAATTTAGACCGGATACTTCGACCAGAAGTAATAAATTCAGGCACGTCTTTGAAGATCACGAAGTTAAGCTGTTCGTGGACCAAATTGCTACAGACGGTATTTCTCTGTTGCATTATAGATCATGGTTTCAACGCAACGCTTTAGCGAACGGGAAATGAATTGTTTTGCGTAAATTTAATATTTCGTAGATAGAATTGTACGCAAGAATTTCGAATTGCATCGTAGAATTATTATCACACGTTTCGTGTACAGTTTAAACGTTCATACGTTTTTCTCAAAACGGAAAATATTGTTTCACTTATTACGCGCGATTACGATATATTACTTGGATCATCGCACGATCGTGCTATTGTCTCGTTCTCCTTTTTACAACCACTAGTTTTATTTGTAACAGTCCGCAACGTTCCAGATATTATTTCCATTAACAATGCCACCTAGAACGTTCTTGTAGAATTATTTATAAGATCGAAGTTTCGGTCACCGAGCACGTGTAATGCGAGATTCGCTCGCTGTTGCTCCGTCTCGCTCGCTCTCATTGTATCACATTTGCTCTCCTCGTCGCACGGTATGGAAGAGGAATTGCTTTCCACCCTGATATATCGAGTAAATTGAAGACTGTGAGATTGTCACTCGAACGTGGGAATGACCGTGCAATCTTAGTTTGAAAACTCGATTAAAATCGAATCGATCCATAAATACTTATTTATAAAAAAGAAAATCAATTCTATGCACAAGTACACGTACCAAATACGACACAAGTGTTTGGGAGGAAGGTATCTACCAATTTACGTACCTCGACAAATTCTTGTACAACTAACGTTCTTTTCATTCAAAAATAGCACGTGTCTCACAGCGGTGTTATAAACCCAATTTAGCGACCAACGCCGACACAAACTGTGTCAGTTCTTGAAGAACATTGTGTCCCGAGATATAGCAACGAAGAGGGTCGTGATCTCGCGCGAAACGATATTTCGCACCCTCGTGCTGGAAACGTGAGGCAAAAAGTGAAAAAAAAAAATACAACTTCTCCGCACAGAGAAAAATATTACAATTTTTCAATATTCCAACTACGCATTGTTTTAAAGCTCCGAGAGAAAAAAAAAAAATTTCAACCGAAACCGGTTCATTCCTCCCGAAAGCGAATATCCGTGGCTTCGATTTCTCGTGATATTCGAAAAATTTAAATAATACACCGTTCGGAAAAGGAAACTGAAATTCTATCGTTCGATTTATGAATTCTCCGCCGCGTATAAAATAACGATTACAATACTGCCGAATATCGATAAATTGAACGCGTTCACCGTCCCCGGGATATTTGATGCATTTTTCACGACGATAAATTCTGTTACGCCTTCTTTTCCGAAGGATACGAATTACCATCGCAGTAACGTACCTGCAGTTTTAATTACACGAACGGTGCTCGTCGAGTCAAAACCGCCCGACATGTGGGTCAGTGGACTGCGAACGTGTTCAAGTGTACGGTTTGCCATGAACGAAAAATAAAAAAAAAAAGAAAGAAAAAAAAATACATTCGCTCTCTATCAATCGACGAGACGACACTCTCGATGATCCGATCTGCGACGAAATTACGCGCGATCGTTCGCCGCGATGGAACGATCTTTCGATCGGTTCGCTAATCGGGCGCACGCGCGCCTTCGAGACGCGTTTCAGCGATAATTCTCTCATTAAACGTTCCGCGACGTGGACCTCGAGTGCGCAATAAATAGTCGAGGGTTTCCCCTTTCTTCGCGACATCGTCGGGCGCGGAAATTTCTCTCGACCGCGCTCGAAAATCTGCCTCCAACGTCCCCACCAACGCCCCCGTCTCCGCCCGGTCCGATCTCCTTTACCTCTTCTGGGTTCGCCCTCAGCCGCGTACTTGCAGGCTGCTTAAGTGCACGGCTTTAACCGTGGAAATTTCATAGACGTAACAATCTGGGGGCTATTACGAAGTCTATGGACTATTATGCCTTGCCACTTTGAGGACCTGTGTACGGGGGTGGTTGAACTCGTGGACACTTTCCGACGAAAAGTGAGAGCGTACACGTCGGACGGGGGGAAGAGAGATACGAAGAAAGAGACGGTAAACGATACAGAGAAAAATAAGGAGAGAACGAACAAGAGAGAGAAAGAAAGATAGAGATGGATAAGTAGATGGATGGATTACGTGGAGGATTGTTAGGCATTCAGGCAAGTTAGCGACGATACAGCTCTTCGATGATGATAATAGTCTATTTAAGCACGAAACTGCCAGTCTGCGATCCAAGTGTCTCTATTTTCTGACCACGACCCGGCTACAGGTAACAAAGCCCTTTCTTCGACTGCCTTGGTTGTTTCCTTCAGCTTAAAAATTCCAGCCCCATTTTCAATGATACATACACACTCTCGAAACCGATATCCTACTGTAAACTGTACACATCCTCTGCTATTCGTTGTGTCTCGAACACTTTTCGTTCACACCCAGTCGTACCAATATTTATCTCATACCTACAGTAGATAGATAAATAGATAGACAGATAGATAGGTAGATGGATAGATAGATGGATAGATAGATAGATGAATAGATAGACAGATAGATACATAGATAGATAGTTAGGTAGATAAATAGTTAGATAGATACATGGATAGATAGATAAATAGATAAATAGATAGATAGATAGAGAGAGATAGAGAGAGAAAGATCGAAATTCACGATACGGCGCATTTGCATCCGGAGCGGAATCCAATGCAGCTCGTGGCAAGGGATGCATTGTATTTCGGAGCTTAAGCCGTAGAACGGAGAGAAAGGAAGGGAGATCGCGGAACGGGGCAATAGCATGACCGTCGGGAGTTTAAGAATCGGCCTGGATACGGAACAACGATTCCGCGACCCGAATCGAGGCGCAATTATGCCGGCCTGATAAACGCACCGCGATCCGAGCGGGCCATCGCCGCTCCGCAATTTCGGCATCAATCTGACAATTTTCCAATCGTTAACTCGCGAAAATGGCCCCCGGAGCCGCCAACGCCACCGCCGCCGGGGAATTAAATTGTACCCGGCCCGTGGCCGGGAGAAGTTGCAGAGTTAATTAATTCGTTCGCCCCCGAAACGCTACCGCGAGTAGCTGTTTAATTATCCTGCGTGTGGGAGCGGCTCGTAAGGCGCGTCGCGTCCGAGTCGAGGACTCTCCGCTTCTGGAAATGGAATTCGGAGCACGGGGCTGGAATTTTCCTAACGTCCAAAGAGTGTTGATTGAACCGGTGGTTCCATTCGGTGGTTATGGTTCGTTGAGTACCGTAGCGAGTACTGACTGGAGAGATAAATGTTTCGGGGTATGTGTACTCACCGAGTACCGGCGTTCAAGTGGAACAGAGGGCTACGTCGAAAGCTCGAAAATACACCTGGAAGTACTTTCGATTGGACAAGCATCGAACGAAGAGTGGTATTGTACTCGTGAGTAGCACCTGTGACTGTTACCACATTTACAGGGAGTACTCACTGTCGTTAATATACTCGTAAGTACTAATTACCAAAAGTATTGTTATCCTACTTTTAAGTACTAACTGTACGTACTTGAAAATACTATTATTAAGTGTACAGACACTACTTAAAAACACTATTATTGCCCTCATAACTACTACCTATAATCTCTATTGTTAAATACTTGTACCGTTAAAATACCTCACCAGATACCGCTCACTATACACTTGACCCTATACCCACAACCAATTCCATTCGTAATTTATTTATTTCTTCCCACGATAAATGTACAATCCGTCACTCGGTTGAACGCGATGATTTTTTCGCTCGTTCGAGCGCCAATATTTAAAAAAAAAAAAAAAAAAAGACCCCCGGAAGAAAACCGTACCAAATCCTGCAACATTTCCCGTTCGCGCGGTAAACGTTCGCGTTTGAACGGATTTCGTATATAATCTATCGAAACCGATATTTTCCGAGCACAATACACGTCGCATTAATTAATCAGCCGTAAGACTAGCCGGGGTTCAATGGCGCGAGCGGGAACCCGACGTTCGCTCGCGATAAATCATTTTCGAGCGGCGTCCGTTGTTACCCCCGAATCAATAATTCGAAACGGCTAAAACATCAGCGGGAAAATTAATGAACATCACCGTGGGCTCGGAATTCACCGCACAGGTACGAATTTCGATAGATTAATCGGAGCAACGTTTCGCGGGCGAATTGATCCGCGGGGCTGCCGCGCGTGCACGCCGACGTTTCGTTCCGCGCCACGTGAAGCACCATTCAATTCCTGGGAAAATCAAGGGGAACGAAAAGTATGAATGCAGAAAGATCAAACATCCCTACGGATGATCCCATTTCCACTTTCGTCGAACACACTGCATCGCCGACGCTCTCATTAAAAAGTACGTGTTTGAGTTGCTCTCATCAGCCGAGCCAACCTAATCTCTCGCGAGCACGACAAATGCGGAACCCCGAAGCTTTCCGGCTGAAAAGTCCGTTCTCGTTCGGTGTACACGACTTTTTGAAGTAATCAAGGGAACGCGATTCATTCCCCCTCCTGTAACGTTATCGCGAACGTTACCACTACCTATCCAGCACCGCCTGTCTTTCAATTTTATCGGAGAGAATTCGACGAGTAATCGTGCCACGAAAAGAGCAATAGTCGCTTCAGAATATTAACCATACGGATTCCTGTTCGAGATGTATGTTTCGCTCACGGTCGTGACGACACGGATACGTATCTCGAAAGGTATAACGATGGTAAACATTCTCCGACGAGTTCTCGTGGAAATGCAATTATGGAATTGTTCGTGATTGAACTTCGGATCGGTACAACGAGACAACGCACAGTTGATAGTATTTAAGAATTCCAAATTTTTTCTTAAAATATCGTTCGTGAAGAAATTGATATACCAAATAATAGAGATGTTCACTAGTCTTTGAACGTTCGAACTCGATTCTGACCATCGAGACCGTAGTAATCCACCCCCCTAGGAAATTCTAGTGACACGGTCACTAGGAAGCTTGTATATTCTACGTACGTGGACATTTTTTTACCAAAATCGGCACAACTATTGTCCAAAATATGTACTTTTAATGTCCGGAACATTTATACGTAACGTTCCAAATTGTAGGAAAAAGATTCGAAACATCGAGTTTCGTTTCCACCCCCCGAGACGGTGCGTCCCTCGAGTTATTCGCGTTTCTCAGCGGGAAAAAATGTCTTTCGCGTCCCTTTGGATCCCAAAACGCCCTCTTCCTGAACTACCCACTGTGGATACAACATGAACCATTCTACCGTCGAGCTTCAACGGATAGAACGATTCGAAACGAGATTTAACTTATCGCGTCTCTCTCCCCGTTCATTGAATTCCGACGTTCTTAATACGTTTACAATAAAGAACGGCCTCTCATTATCCGGCGCATTAAGTGTTTACCACCCCTTATCGTAAACTGAATTTAAACGAACTTGATTACACCGCAGCCTCGAGGCAACGCTTAGTTAAACGAATTACTCGAACATCTTTCCGGCGCAGCGACCGTCTTTAATCGCGTCCGGCGAAAAAAAAAATATAGTTTAACAATTGGCTCGATTCGGGACGAATTGAAGCAACTTCGACCGTGATTTCCGGGCATTATCTCGGCTATTAATTCAGCCAACTTTCGTGGAATGTCCACGGTCCTGCTTATCGGCCACCTTAATAGCGTTCACGTACACGCTTTTGATACTCGTTCTCGATTGCGTACCAGCGTTATTTTCAGATCAATATCGGACACGTACCTTCGTAAATTTTATTCACCCGTGTATAGGTGCCTTTACGATGGAAACTCCGTATCAGGGATTTTCGAACTTCGAGCCTTCGCGAACGGGGAATTTGATTATGTAAATGCGACCGATGAGTATCGCTTTATACGAAAATTATCGAGAAATGTGTTTCGTTCGCAGGAAAGTTCCGAATTGCGTTCTATTAGCGTTTATTTGCCACGACGGTTGAATGAGAAAAAATATGTCTCGAAACTATAGTCTATTCCTCGTGACGCGATCGGAGATCGACCATGTTCGCTCTGGAATTGAGCCTCTGAATTTTCCTCGTCGATCGTACCGTGTGTTCGGTGATGAATATTTCGGGCTCTTTGGAACGTGATTGGCCCTTCGCTCACCTGGAAGAGGAAGACGGATGTTTCTTCGGTGACAAAGCACGTGGAACGCTAATTGAAAGGATCGATACTCGGAACCGATCGCTTTCGGGATTGGCTCGCCAGGGTATCGTTCTTCTAACGGTAATGCCTCGGTTATTGATGAAATCTCCGAGAATATATATTTCTATCGTCATCTAATTGTGTCTATATCGTCTCATTTATTTTCCTATTCTCGTTCGAGTTCGATTGATTCGACTTAAATATTCTAAACTTGCTTCCCGTATTGATAACGGGTGGTTTCGATTTTCGAACATTAAGCGAGGAACTAGCGTAGCTCCACCGGGCGAAAGTGAGACCTGAAAATGACACACTGGGGGAGTTAGTTGGAAACTTTCACCAGACCTGGCCAGTACAACTGCTGTACTCTGCATTGCTGGGAAATTAATGAGCGGAAGGAATGCGGGTACGATTGATCATAGTGAATTAGCCAACCTATTCTTAATTACGGTGTATTATTGGCCGAAATAGTTACATCTAGTACCTACTAATTGCGGCAGCTGACAAAGGGGGAGAATTGAACGCGTCGAGGCGAAGCGAAATAGTGTACAGAAAATAGGGATCTACGAGTTAAAAGTAGAGGTTAGGTGAAGCCAATGAGGTATTCTTCTTGCCTCTGTAACGTCCCGCTAATCATTTATCCAACAGCACGCAGCATTCGTGAATCAACGTCTAAGATACAGAATGGAAAGTGGAGGGGATACAATTCCGCGCTGATCACTCTTCTCGGTTTACGCATGCGCAGTTGCAACCTCGCTCTCGCTCGGCCGAGCTGTACAACGATGAGTCAGAAATATCGTTCTTTATCCGATACCTCGTCTAACATCTTGACTAGATTAGACATCACACAGATCTAATCCAAATTTAATCGAACTAGTCTCGGTTTCTCTCGGTTGCAGAAATAAGGAAAATATTTTGTAACAATTTCACGACCACGCGTTTATTAATTCAATCGAGATCACGTCACCGTTCGACCATTTTGTACACCTCGTTTCAAGTGTTTACCGTAAACGTGAAAGTAATGTCAATTACGAGAACACATCGTGCAAATATACTTTGTTAAACGACGCGGTCAGCCTATTTCAATTTATATCGAGTACTTCGCCGGTGAACTATTGTACAAGTATAACGTCGAAAGGAACAAAAGGAAATCAAACAATGCATTGTTGTTTTTAACTACGCGCTGCGGTGCACCGCGGGCTCGAACAATTTTTATTCAACGATCTAGTCGTTATAAAACAGAAACGACCATTTCGAGGGCATCGATTGTTTCGGTCGCGAACATGCAATAAGATTCCATTGCGAATTTACGATTATCTGGCAAACAATCGATCAATTATCGGGGGATCGGTACAGTGGCGAGGTTAATTAGTGTTTGCGGTTTAACGGGGACTGTACGGATGGACAGGAGAAACTTAATAACCGAACACTGGTATCGATGTTGATTCGGAAACACTGTGGCGTACTTTTCGCTTCGTTTCGGATGGCACGAGCTCGAGATGACACAGATTGTTCCATTTTTTATAACATTAACGAGTCGTTGCACAACGGTACGTGTAAAAAATGTGTATCACTTATAAATTGTGTAACAGTGGTGTCGAGCAAAAAATAATCCATTCGACTGCTCATATTTGTGAGCAATTGATCCGAGAAAAAGAATCAATTACCGGCTGGTAATTTAATACTAATTTCGCATACTCTCCCTCGAATTATTAAATAAGAAATTCGTCGATAAAAATGAAACATCGCGACGAGTATTCGCGACATCAAACTGCAACTGCAAACCATGTATCAATTATCGTGGAATCTCGTGTAAACGATAGAGTGAGCTCGATGTGACACCGGATCGATTGTACGCATAGCCGGGATTATACATCGATTTATCGAGTTGCTGAATATAATACCGCGTGTGGTAATCCGTTAATGGTAGGTGATTATGATCTGGTACGATATTAGCAACTTTACAAACACGTGGAAATTTGTCAATCTATGAAACGAAACGCGGAAAGAATCGCCGACGATGCGACAATTTAACGAACCGTGATTCGGAGTGTTTTATTTTTTAACGAACGAGAGGAAAAAGGACAAATTCGATTTAATACAGTGCTCGACGAAATATTTAGGGCACCGCTTACCCGGACGAGTTCATCGCTCAGTTAGACATCTAATATTCTAAAAGCTGGACAACGCTGTGCGAGATAAACATTTAGTACACGTATCGACTAAATTACACAACGTTGTCCTGAATAAAGAAATATTCTTCCCGATAACAAATTATTCCAGCCTCTTCCCGATACAAAATTGTCTTTTACAAACAGTGTTCTACTGCAGTTTACCCTCGTAGGATATTGTAAACAGGAAGTCAATATCCCTGTTATCATAAATTCTATCGAAAATTTGTACAGGACAAAAAACAACGATAAGTGAAATATCGTACATTTTACATTCGATGTGGCTGGTTCCATCTTGGTTAACAATAAAATTGTGCAACGAAACGTTCGACTCGATTGTTCCATGTTTACGATTTCTTTATTACGTTGAATACTTTCTTGCACCTTTGCGAGTAAATATTGTACACTTTGTCCGGTGAATATTAAAACTGGACAAAAGTAAAACAATGACGGGGAAATATATATAATAGATTCACGAGTTCTATTCGCAGAATTTGTAATAATGTTCGCGATGAAAGTTAACAAGTTTACAGCGATTAATCCGCGTTATAAACGTTCGCGGAAGACACGACGAAGAAAATATCAACGGCCGAGGTATCCCCCGGTGGATTTACATAGTAACGTTTTTTGCATTTTAATCTCCGTAACTCAATTAATTCAATTCGCGGGGAAGTTAATTCATCGCGCGACGTTTAATGTAAACGCGGGTGTTAATATTCATGCCTCGCGATTTTCTACTCCGCGGTCGGAACATCATTTAAGAGGGGCACCTTGATTAAAAGTAACGACAGGAGAATTCTGTTACGGGGTGGTGAAGGTGAAGAACAAATGAAAGTGGAACTGCGTTATCCACGGTCTTGCTACCACGAGGAATTATACACGTCAGAACGTAATATAATATATGGAGTGCCTAAACGTAAATACCTTCGAAAATTGTACAAGGTGTTTGATAAAATACGGCTCAGAAGGGATGGGATCAGCGGAGAAATAATACCGTGACTTTACGCAAAAAAGAAATTCTCGTTTGTACCGTTTGACTCGGTTTTTGCAGTACAGTCGGTTTTTTATTCGAACTGGAAAAAAATTTGCAGACCATTAGAGGGAAACGTGCTGTCTTTATTTCGTTGATGATAAATGGTCGGAAAAAATGTGTAACACCCCTTCCGAACTCATGGCTCGTTCTAGAATAAATCTCGAAATATTTGCCTGGTTCGAAATCAGATTTCCCTTTATCGCGAATCGATGCGAATATTTTTATATAGGAACAATTTCATGGAAAAGTATTCATTTTCAACGTTTCGGGTGTCAAAGGCTGTCCAGAAACGGATACCATTACGAGTCAAATTTTTTTGTAATAAAATATTTGTTCCACGAGCAAAACTTTGCACAACTTTGTAATATTCTCCCCCTTTGATCGTTCCTCGAGCAAAAAAATACCAATCGTTTCGCGTATTCTTGAAGTAAAAAGAAGAAAAAAGGAAAAAAAACAATACAATTAAACCAGTGCAGCACTCGGCGAATTTGTAAGAATTTCGTTGGATCGAAACACCGAGGATAATAAAACATTAACGCAGCGTTACGAGTTTCGCGTACGATATAAGCGTGGACAAAAGAATCACTCTCCGAAAGATGAGCTGGGACCGGTGTTCCACTTTTTTTCGTTTCCAACGTTCTCGTTAGCCAAATTTTGCATGCATCGTTAAAACGTGAGTGGCCTTGCGATAAAGGTAGAAAAAAAAAAGCAGTCTGGCGACCTCGTTGTCAGCCAGCCACTCAGGTTCAGCGAACAGGAAGACGCATCTCCTCTATCACAATTAATTCACAAACACGCCTATGTACGGCACAGCCTCGTCATTTCTTAGCCAGACTGCGAGCAAGAAACTGTCGGGGCTCGTGTAACCCCTCTTCAACGAGGGCTCGACAAACGATAAATAAGTAAACAGCTCGGAAACATCGCGAACCAATTAGAGCCGGCCGACTGTGGGGAAATACATTTTAAATCACACCGCGTCGTGTACAGTCAGTAGTCGATGGTCCCTGTACGAGCTGGCTAGTCAGTAATCGGAAATCTCGTTAATCGATTAACATTCGATCAGTCTGCTTCGTGTACCGATCAATCGAACGCGTTTTCGTTAAAAGATAAGACGAAATGTCTCATCTCGAACTACCATCGTCTAAGGATAGTATTCGAAAGTATTCAGGGGGAAGCATATGGACTTTCCTTGGAATTTGTCAATTTTATTTCAATTTTTTAAGTATGTATTCGAAAAGTACATATATTATTTTCTAGTCGTACTCTATGGAAGCTTTTTGTCTGTTCTTCTAGCATTTTTATTCGTTTCGAGTATTTAAAAAATTTCATACCTGCTGCGAAGGATAGAGAAGCATTTAAAGAAATACATAATTTATATTACACTGTCGATGTTACATTTTTATTATTTGTATTTTGTATTTTGCTGCCTATTCGATTCGTTAAATTCTTAGAAATCTATAGCGTAGGTAATTGATAATTGAAAATTAAATATCGATCACCGAGTCCATTTTAATTGATCGAATTTTTGCAGGAACTCCAACTATCCACACTTCTCTGTACACGTCCCCAGCCTTACCTTAACTTAGTCAGATGCATCCTGTAACTGATCACGTACAAGAATACCTCTTGTCCAACTTTCCCTGATCTACATCCCAACTTACGTCCCAGCCATCTTCCGAAGCTCCATCAATCTCTATTTCCGAAACTTCCTCCCTAACTTACGAACCCTTCGTGCATCGGGTATTCCTCGAATATTTGTTCGAATATGGTCCTCGAATCCACGTCATCCGAGTTGAGGACAATAGATGGTAATTACACGTTAGAAAAATAACACTCGAGTGTACTCCGAAGTACTAGCAAAGTAATAGCGAATAAAAGTAATAGGATTAGTCCACTCGACCCCGAGCAGTCAATGGACCTCGAGTGTAGCTCTCTTCTAAACCCCCTAGAAATTCAACGACGATTTTCTTCTCAATTTCAAGCCTACTGAAACCTCGATAGCAACAGGTCTCTAAAAATTCCATCCAGTCTGTTCTTCTAACCCCGAAAATCCAGTGTCAATTTTCTTCTGAATCTTAAACCAACCAAAATCTTGTTAACAGCACGTCCCTCGTCGACTCTCTCTTCTAAACCCTAAAAATCAATTTTCTCCTAAACGTCGAACCGACCAGAAACTTCTTAGCAACAGGTGACTAAAAATTCTACTATTCTACCACACGGTGTAAATTCTTTTTCCCCTAACATTTACGAAAACCCTGTTAGCGACACGTCCCTGATAAATTCCATCGAGAGATCCCTAAAAATTCCATCCAGTCTGTTCCTCTGACCCGAAAAGTCCAGTGTCAATTTTCTCCTCGTCTCGAATCTACCAAACCCTGTTAGCAACACACCCCCGAATAAATTCCATCGAGTGGTCCCTAAAAATTCCATCCAGTCCCCCCTAACCCGAAAAATCCAATGTCAATTTTCCCTTCCTCTCGGATCCACCGAAACCTAGTTAGCAACTCATCCCTCGTCAATTGCAACGAGTACACCTCCGGCTCTGCTAAACCCCCCGAAAATCCAATGTCAATTTTCTTCGGAATTTCAAACTAACCGAAAGCTCGTTAGCAACAGGTGCTAAAAACTCCATCCAGTCTCTTCGTCCGATCTCGAAAAATCCAATGTCAATTTCTCCCCCTCTCGAGTCTACCAAAACCGTGTGTCCCCTCTACGGAGCCTCGATCAATTTCGTCCGGTACACCTCTCCCGCTACTTCAACCCCGAAAAATCCACGGTCGATTCTCACCTCGTTTCGAGTCCACCGGAACCTAATTAGAAACGCGTCCCCGCGCAATTTCGTCCATTTTTACAACTCCTCGCTGCGGCTGCTGCTGTCTGGCTGGCGCTCCCGTGAAAATTCGCACGCATAAACGTTGCTGCAACGCCACCGCCGGCTCCGCCGCGACGATGCGGGAGTAAACGGGCGCTGGCGAATGAAAATCCACGAGAGTTCCGCGAGATTGCACCGCAAAGTCCAACGCCCGTCCGTGGAAACAAGATTATTTCGCGGGGGGTGTGGCTAGGGGAGAGAAAAAAAGAAAAAGAACCCCAGAGAGAGAGAGAAAACTCGGTAGCTTTTTATTCCTTCGAAGAGTATTACCGCAAAAAAGGAAATGTCGCGGTGTCAGTCGTTATCGTGGCGCTCGTAAAGCGGGAAAACCAGAGGGACGCGGAACGACGATGCGCGTCGACGGTAGCCTGCTGCACCCCCGACGACCACCGCACCCACCTTACCAACGAAATACGCTTGATAATACCGCGAGCGGGGTGGGCCAACGGGACGTGAATAACGAAATGTTCCACGCGCCAATGGAACGATTAAAACGAACCGGTGATCTAGCAGCCGCGGACACGAGACCGCGTCAAGTCGGGACCCAATGAATCAGGAAAGTTAATCTCCCGACCGGGCGGATTTCGGGCCCGCGATAACACGCCGCAAAACTGTCGCGCTGCGGGAGGGACCCGTTGATTAATAAAACGAATGCAGGCGTATTGTCCGCGGGACGCTTGATTCGTCCGGGCCGCCTAGCCTGGAAAATCGCGATGAATCAATCAAAATTGTTTTCGGGGGTTGCGCAATACGCGGTCCTGGGAGCCTACCGAGCGTTGTTCACGACTCGGTTGACACCGGGAACCGAATTAAACATTCGTCGCGCGACAAAGACCTCGCTCGACGACCGAATCTGGTAAACCGGGATTTTCGAACGACCGACGAGTCTACCAGAGGGGGTAGTTTTTTTTTTTTTTGTTTTAATTGTATTTAGAACCGGGACTAAATTCAGTTCTGGAAAACCGAGGACAATGTTCTGCGGGGGAAATTTATATTTATCGAAGGTTGAATGATAGGTAGGTTGTTCGATGAGAAATGAAGGTGTTAGGTGCGTCGTTTTATTTTTGTAAAGATGGTACTGGGGGTTGATAAACATGTGTTCGAGAGCGAGAAGTAGAAAGGGAGAAATTTTCTTCAAGGGTTGCTCGATAAATTTCAATCGGTTAATCGATTACTTGAAATCTTGTTTAATTTCAGAGAAGCGACCGAATTCTTTCGTATACCGAGAAAAGTGTATGAAAAAGTTTATACAATATCGAAAATTCACGGTTCGCAAAGGGAACGCAGCCAGCTCTCGAACTGGAATATTCAGAGATAATTTATTTTTATTTATTCTATTTAACCAGTTTAGTACCGACGAAAAACCACGAAAGAGGAGAATATGGTAGAAGAATATGGTATTCTACAGAGGGAAGATAAAATGGCGAGGTTGAGCGCACATGGCTGTTCTACAAGGTAACCCAATTTTATCAAGATGTCCAACGAAGAAAGCAACTCAAACAACACATGTACACAGTTGGGAATTGAAAAGTGTGTTCTTGAAAGGAATGGCTGCCTTATTGGTCAGAATTCTGGTCTCTTTCTCTCGAAAGAATAACCCGGACCTACAAGCAGCGTCAATTATTGACCAGCGACGAATGTAAACTCTTTGTTAACAGTTACCCAGCCGCTCTCACGTTGGCACGAGTTCAAAAATTCATATATTTTTGTGTACCTTTCTCAATGTAAACTACGTACCGCAACAGGAAATACGAGAATTTTCGACATTATTTTCTCACATTATAACAAATATTACGTTTCAATGTTACTCGAAATTTATTTTACATAGGATCTCGATTGTAAATACAAAGTTTGGAGTGTTTACTGCGCAAGATGACGCGAAAGAAAATAAAGTGCGCAAAGAAGAGGGGTGCAGTTGAAGTGCTGTTTTCAAACATAATCTCACCTTGTGTAGCTAAGCACGAATAGATTTTTCTGAAAGTTATTTAAGCTTCTTTTTTCAGACGATTACTAACCCTAGTATCGGGAAACTTGTAAATATATTCCTTACACTGTGACACCCTCGAGGCTATAATTTGAGCTCTCGATTGTATATTCGAAACATCTTTGAACTCGATTTGCAAAGACTCGATTACTTTTGTTACGTGTACTTATATTTGTTAAACGTAACGCGTCGTCTTTCAATCGATACGCTTCGAAACAAACGGGACATACGACCTCGCGAAATTCTTTTCAATTGCTATGTACGGGTTAGTAAAGGCTACGAGATCGATACTCGAGTAATGTACTCGCGCGAAACAATGCGAACCGGTCGTGCAATGCTTATTCGACCACGATAAATATTTAATACATATTTCGCGAATGACGAATCAATTTTTATTCGTGCAACGTGACCGGGCGAACAATAAAAAAAATATTTATTTCGAGCGCGAACGATAATATCGTCTCTTATCGCGTACGCACGCGCGTGCTTTACATACTGTATTTAAATGTACTAAAAAATGTACTAAAAAATTATTCGAGTAACGTCCGTATCGCAAAGGAAGTTATATTTCGCTGGAAGTACTTCCGTATTCTCTACAGATTACGAACAACGAAAAAAAAAAACAAAAACCGTATCGATCTTCGAGATTTCGTCCTTTGAAAGCAACTTCGAAAGGGAACAAAATTTTTCACATATAAAGATATCCTGTACACATATGTTCAAAAAATATAATATTCTGAGTTTACAATTTCCAGATATTACACTGTCCTAGAATTCCTGAAAATTCATCGGATACGCTATCGAAATACCATCAGACACGAAACGTCCAAGAATCCCAGGTTACATTTTTTCAACGAACAACAAATAGGCCCGAACCGTCCCCGATTCCCCGCGTCTTCGAAACGCGTCGCTCCAACGAGACATACTGACACGATTCGACGGTTCAACGGCCAAACATCGTGTCCATCATTATCCCGCTATCCGATAATCGTCGTTCGTGTAGCATTCGCGAAGCAACAGCCTCGCCTCGCTTGTAGCGCGCGGCTGTCCACGACGTCGGCGATTAGTTATCGCGAACGACGTCGACGATTAAGCCGGTTCGCGGGACGATGATAATTCGTCGAGCAATTAGTCGAGCCTCCGCCGTTCCATTGTCGGCGGTTGGAAACGTACGAAAAAAAAAGGAAGAAGAAAAAAAAAAGAAAAAAAAACCAGCCAGAGGAATTAGAAAACGCTAACCGGCCGGGAACAGTTTTCATCCTTTGGCCCGCGACAAGCCTGATGAACGGTGGTTGCAGCTCGACTCCACTCAATTGTGATCCTAAATGCACCGAGCCATTCAGCCTCGCCACGGTTACTACCCCCTTTTTCCTCTCTTTTTCCGTGGCAACACCCAGGATTACTTCATTCCCCTTCGCCCTTTGTCCCCCTCCGCCGCGCCCAGCCCCCGGCCGACCGGCCACCCTCGTTGTACCGTGGAATCGTATTGGCTTTTGGCGGTGGTACGAGTGGCTACGCGGGGCCCCCTCTCTCCTCTTTTCTTCTTCAACCAACCCCCCTCCTCCCCCTCCACCTTCTCTGTCCTCCTCGACCATCGCCCCTTCGTCCCCCGTTCTTCCGTTTCTCCTTCCACCGTCGAATTTCCAACCCCCTCTGTTTTATTTACATCCTGCTCGCTCCCCGACAAAGCAAGCAAATTATACGGACAGTAGCGGGCACACGTCGCCGCGAGTTTCGAGCTAATAGCCGGGATTCCTCGAAAATTTATCGACGACCGGGCACGCTAATTTCCAGCTGAACGATGGAACGCCGCGCGCTCGGATCTCATTCGCCCGGAAGTTATCGATACCATCTGGGAATGGTATCCAACGACTCGAGTCCAGTATCGATGGACGGACCTTGTCACGGACCACGCGTTTTCGAAGAGAAAACCAAGAGGAAGCAACGTTACTGACAGAGGATGTCTTCGAAATTTGGAGAGATACCTGGTCGTCGCGAAGAATTCATTTTTAGGCGATCGCGTCTCGGTCGTTGCGTAATTTCGGGTATTCTTTTTTTTTTAATTTAAACAGTGGCTCGAAGTTGGAATCAGAGTTGGAATTTGATCGTAATATGTACACGTGCGTGAAATATGTAAGCGGACTTGTTCCAGATTAATCGGGAACAATTGTACGATTCAGAAATTTCTTCGAAATTGTTTATCAATTTTCCTGGGAAAACAGCTCGCTTCGTTTCGTACGATTCACTCGGTGTACAGGGGAATGAATTTTCCTAGTGTCGACTGTGTCGAATTTTCTGCTGTTGCAGAATCGAAGTGAAATTTTATGTACACTTGTACAGGTTACGATCTTCGAGTACAGTTTCCCCGGATCGTGATCAATTTATAAAGTTTGATTCGATTCGATGCCAAGTATCTTCTCGTCGGCCAATCGCACGTCCGAGTAGAAATTCGTGTCGTACGATCGAAATTAAATTTAGCCTAATTAATTTTAATCGAACGGTTGAAATTTCCCGACGTGATATTTGCATGTTCCGTTGCAATATTCCAGTATCGTTAAATTTGAAAACACGATCGAACTGTATTGTATATTCAGCTACAACCGATTCGAATATTAGAACCAGCACTTCCCAATATACATAATTGCTTGGTAAAATATTGTCCGGTATGTTTGTAACGGGGTCGTTTCGATAGTATTTAAGTGTGTTCCTGGACCGAGACGTAATTCGACGACGAAGCGTGTATTAAACGATTAAAAATAGAATTTCAACTCGCTAACTGTATACAATGGTCGTGTCCGTGTCTTGTACTTTCCAGCGCAGATAATTGCTCGTTAAAATATCATCTCGAGACCTGAGATCGATCGTTTTAACAACATTACGATATTCTATCGCAGAAGCGAGACATCTCTCAACGAGAAAGTGTAAATTCAACGCTTAAAAATAAATCCCCAACTAGACAACTGTGCAATGGTTCTGTCTGTGTATACACCGAACAACGCTCCTTAAAAGTGTCCCGCGATGAATATCGGTTCCAGTCGAAACTGTCGGGTAAATTTCAACGAGCCGAGTACAGAGCAAGTAACAATGCACAATGGTGCAACCGCTTCGAATTTGTGCAACTTAGTCACCGTAACAGCTTTCGTGGGGTGTATCCGTACATGTATTTCCACTACGCCCGAAATTCCTTATCGAAACACGTACCACCACCATCCGAGTCTCTCGCCGAATACATATTTCCATTTCGTCCGAGACCCAGTGACACAAAGCTAACCGAAAATGCCTTCCACGATTCTCAATATCGCTTTCTCCGACCGAAACGTTTCGTTCGCCAAAATGTCCGCCGTCCGTGACTGCGCGCGAACAATCGCATCGCCCTAAAATATTTCCACCCCCCGACATCCCCCTTTCACCGCACACTCGAACAGAAGCCGCGAAAGTGCAGCACTGTTTCAAACCGCGGCGACCGAAGCGCGCGTTTCGAGCGAAGCCGCGACGACGAAACAACAACGTTTCGCCCAAAAATGCGCATCGAGGCACCGTCCATTATTCCGCGAAATTACACCGCGAGTGCGATCAACGTTATCCACGAACGCGTTCACAGTTATCCGTGCCGCGCGACGACAACGATGAATAATCAAGACCCGTTAATTCCGAAGTCTTTAGCGACGAGACCACGCGGACGGACCGCTTTGCCCTTCGGTGGGCGAGTTATGATAACGGGAAAACGGATAAGGGGGTAACGGAGAACCGAGAGCGAGAGAAAGAAAGAAAGAAAGGAACAGCGATGGGAACACACGCGCCGGGGCCCGGAGGGAAACGCGGCCGGCACCCGAGCGCCAACTGAAAAGAGCGAAACGCATGAATAGAGTTCAAGAGCGGCCCTTGTGCCGGCCCGTCTAGCCATTCAATGTAAGCTCGCAGACTTTTCAGAGTTGCGGCATTACTCTTCCGACGTTAATGCGGCCGTATAACCGAGTAGGCAGCTTTCCACCGGAACACAGCGAGAGAGGAGTACCACCGTGGTAGGGGAGCATTCTTTTAATGGGAAACTTTCATTAATTCTCGTCTAGGAAGTTACGGGCAAACGAATTTCGACTGGAGCGCGGAGCGCGCAATTGCCGCGGTGAGTTCGGGGCGCGGGCTACCCTAGTCCCCTTACCCCCACTCCGCGCCGCGTGCCGTTCTCCCGCGGAGTGGGGAGAGAAACGGGTCGGTGGTGGGGGAGTCAAGATTGCGCGCGCTGTGAACGCTTCGGTTCCCCGGTGAATCGAATCTCCGCGAAACTGCCGGGTGTTCCGCGCTTCCCTTCTTCGATCAAAGTGGGCCGCAACACACACGGCACCGCATTTGTGCCCGCGCCCGCGCGCGCACGCCACTTTCCCGATATTCTCCAACTTCCACGCGTCGACTTCCTCCGAATTGAATTCGAGACCGTTCGCAACGGGCTATTGCCGGGAATTAACCCTTCCGCTGTTACGAGCGTACGCTCGGGGCGCGATGTGTTTCGCGTGCTACGGGAAACGCGCAACACGTCTACCACGGCGCGCGTACACGCTCGGCTCGATATCTCGCGTATCGAGACGGTACGTAGTCGCGAGTATCGATGTTTTTAAACGCAACGGAGGCCAGTTCCACCATTGCGGAGTATTTCTTTTATTTTTTTTTCCCCCTCCACCTTCGGATGGAGAAATAGTCGATCTTTTGTTTTTATATTTCGCAGAGTACCCAGTGCACGAAATACGCGCGTTTGGTTACCGTCCGAGCGTAGCACGCCGAGAACGTAGAAACTTTTCCACCCCGATTTCGTGCCTCTCTCGGGACATCAATTCGAAAGAGAAGCACCGCACGCCACTTTCCCGATATTCCACGACTTCCACGCGTCGACTTCCGGGAAATTGAATTCGAAATCGTTTGTGACGGGCTATTGCCGGGAATTAAGAAATCCAGGTGGACGCGGAACGAAAGACGCCAAGTTCCTCGCGAGTTTTAGCTACGAGCTGGAAAAGAAGAAAATCGAGAACTTGGATCTCGAACGATGGCTCGAATCAGCAGAAAATTGATTCCGTTAACTTTCCAGGAGGAGAATTGCGATTGAGAATCGAATAAATTACGAGAATGGTCGACACGGGAATATTATTCATTTAGGTCTTCTTCGAATATAATATTCATTTACGATAGAATTGTACAAAAATTGGGATCAGAATTTAGTTATCGATAGAAAGAAATTTTTAGTCGATCAAATATCAACTTCTCCATCGGTCTTGGTATCTTGCAACCGATTGAAACAAGTTAAAGTGGATAATATCTTCGTCAACGTTTACAAACGTCTACACAAGTAGAAACAACGAGCAATGGACAGACACGTTAACCAAGTCGTGCTCGAATTTCTTAAAATTTTTTTAATTTCTGAAAAAAACACGACGTTCCACATTTTCGATTTATTTTCGCACAAAGTTTAATCCTGTGTTCCATTGTACCACCCATCTTCGTTCACCGTGCATAAATTGGACCAAAAATTGAGGGTACTCGGAAACATAGAATCTGTCGTTACTTTCGATTAACTTTCGCGAATCTCGAATTACTTATTTAACTTATTCAGTGTACTCTACCGTGGCTACAATACTTAATGCACGGTCCAACGCATCCTGTACAAATAAACCGATGGTGTGCAAAGAAGCGCGAGACATTACACAGATTTTCAAGTGAACGGCCAACAGCAAAGTCCTACGAATAATATTTTTGCTTTCTCGTGTTACGAGGAAGTGATTTCATCCACCGCTGAAAAATCACATTTCTGGATCGTAACGCGCGCAGCGGAAGAGTACCTTGATATTACAGCATATGAAAAGAGGAGCAAGACCCCCTCGTACATTTGCATCGAAGTTATTTTACCGCCTCCGATCCAATTCAAGACCGAACCTCGCGGCACGTGTATGATTTACTTTTCCGTGCCGGAATAAAAATTGAGAGCTCGCTTTTTTCCACGAACCCTGAATAATAATCATTTTTTGCGGTACGCGATAAACGACGGAGAACTCGAGGCACGATCGAACAATTGCAAACATTTATCTCGAAATTGTGTTTTCTTTATCCTTTCTTCTTTCTTTTTTCAATCTTCAAGGTAGACGAAATGCTTCAAAGAATAGACACAACAAACTACCTTAAAAATTTCAGTGTGAATATCGTGTATTCAATGTTCATTATTTGAAAGATAATTCTCGATATGGAATTACGTAAACTACTCTCTTCCATTATCGTGCAATGTTCTACTTTGTAATCGTAATGCAATATTTGTAATCATCACAGTCCCACAATAGAGATACGTAATGCTGTGTACTTGTTCCTAAAAAGCTGTGATCGATCTATTTAAAACATTAATACTTCTTTTTTAGAACAGGTCTTTACGTACAGCGTACTGTAAAATAATCTCAAGTGAAATTACAATTATTTCAAATAAAAAAGAAAAATACATTTCAAACGTTGAAGTTAAACGGTTCACCCGGTATGTAGGAATAGACCATCGTACGTATATTCAGAACCTTTTAACGTTCGTCGCACCGCGTACACTTTACGAGGTACTTTAATAATCAATTCCTCCGTGTCCTCGATAATTAATTTCCACGCACGGAGCTTCAAAGAACAACAGCAACAGCAACAACAACAACAACGCACAACGAAACGATACACATTGTTTTAACGAAGACGACCTGGAAAACGGAATTTCACCGGTCGTGTTTGTTTGAGTTCGAGGTAAGAGTGCCGTTTGTTAAAGAGACATACGAAATTTGCGTCGGGATGTGCACGTGCTTACGTGTTCTGTATACTTAACCGGTTTGCACGAGCAAAGCTCTGCGGCAGCGTGACGCTCTCCTTGTGAATTACAACAAACTGAAACATTACATCGGGATAATTACACATACGCGGTGTACACATATGGGCTCTTACTCTATTTGCAAACTTCGTCCTGTATATTTTACGAATTTTACTCCGTGCCACGCATATAAAAGCACGCTTTCGAAAACCGTAGAGAGCGATTGCCTCGTTGTTTGTAAAACGTGGAAAACGAAAACAAACGAATATCAAACATTGATCACCGCGTTGCAACGAACCACGACCCTCGAGATTCGAAAAAGTTTACAGTGTTCGAAGATTTTACTTTATATTCGACGTTCGAAGTCTCGCGAAAACGAGAGGGCGTTCGTAAATATCGTAATTCGACGTGCAAGGTTCGATTGCACCGTTCGTTGAACGCGAGCAACGAAAACAGACTAATGCGAAGCTTTGATCACCGAGGTTGCAATAAACAGCGACTGTCGCGACGCGCAAAATTTTACATCGTGTACAGATATCGCGCAATACTCGACGGTTGAAATCTCGCATTGAAATTTCAAAGGGCGTTCGTACACGGTGTAACGCGCGCAGTTCAACTGCTCTACTCTTCGTGGAACATGAAAAACGAGAGAAAAAAAAAAGGAAGGCGGATATCGAGCTTTGATCGCTAAATTTCAATGAACCGCAACTGTCGCGATCTGTAAAATTTGACATTGTTCGAAGACTTGGTACCTTATTCGACGTTCGAAGCTCGATTGCTCCATTTGTGGAACGTGGAAAATGAAAACCGATGAGCTTTGTTCACCGAGTTGGAACAAATTAGTAACCGTCTCGATGAAAATTGAACACTGTCGAAAGATTTCGCGTCTAACGAAACGTTCGAAATTTCGTTCCCGGAAAATCAGAACTCGTTCGTACCGAGTTCGATCAGCACTGTTCCATCGGTCTGCGATTCGCGGAACGTGCAAACGAAAATAGACAAATATCGCGCATCGATCGGCGAATTACGATAAACTACGACCGTTTCGATGAAAATTTGACACCGTCCGTAGTTCCACGGTTAATCCGACGTTCGAAATTTCCCTGCCGCAAAATCAGAATTCGCGTCGAAATCGGTTCGGGCACCGCGTGGTGTTTCCATTGGTCCGGGTATTCGCGCAACGTGGGAAACGAAAACAGTCGAATATCAAGCTTTGATCATCGAGTTACAGTAAACTGCAACTGTCGTGATCCGCAAAATTTGTCACTGTCCGAAGATAATACCGTAAATACACGTGTCCCGTAGTCGTCCCATTAGTGGCGACTGCACACACCCGGCACGGTCGCTGGTTTATCATTATTATCAAATTGTAGCACGTACTGCCGCCCGGTGGTTTACGATATGGAAATAACGTGTGCATAAAACTAACGTTACGGGCGACGGGCTCCGCTCGGAAAAACGAAATTTGAAATTCAGGCAAATTCCGAAACCGAGCTATCCACACACTCGTCGCGCCAGACTTTCGAATTAATTCCGCGAAACGATCCCATTGGGCACAGGGAACTAACGTAAGGTGCGTTGAACGCCTCGAAAGAACTCTCGATACCGATTAGGCGAAATTCGTATCGTTACTTGATACGTGTCAATATTCTCAATATTCGTAGACCTCGTCAATTTTCAACACCCAAATTACACGCGACAACCTAGGTCCAAACGAAGCAATACTTCCTTCGCGAGTTTCGTTTCGGAGTAAACGCACGAGTTAGCTTTAGAAGTTACTAATCGTTGTTAAAATGTTAATTTTATTTTTCTCTCTGTCTTGTACTTACGAAGATATTTATCCGTATCTATTTGTCTATCTGGTTTGTACTAAATATGTATTTGAGAGAATAAGGAAAATTTTAGAAGATTATATTCCTTCGAACACGTGCTCTAAAAAAGACACGTGCCCCCCACTTCTAATTTAGAAGTTACCAATTATTGTTAGGATGTTAATTTTACTTTGACGTCGTATACGTAATACTATTACGTCTTATATTTACAAAGATCTATTTTATACTAAGTACGTATTTAAGAGGATAAGAAACATTTTGAGACAGATGTATCGCTTTCAATATTTGTCCTAAAGTAAACAAGTTTCTCCAGCTTCCGGTTCAGAAGTTAGTGATTATTTTCTGTTAGTATATAAATAAAAGTTTGTATCGATATAAATACACGACACAGTTCCATAACTAAATGTATGTGGGAAAAAAGCTTCGATCAATCACATATCGATAGAAGCAAAAGTTAGTTTTATTTTGTTTCAATAGCTGGTATTTTCTGTTCAGTGATTCGCATGAAAACACAACGTACAGAAAAAGTGAGGTACGCTCGGTATGCTCGAGATATCAAGGTAACCTTGAATTTTTCTCATGGCCCCACGTATTTCTTTTAAACATTACCATCACTGTAGATTACAATCGTTCCACGAGTACAATAGTTGAACAAAAACGATGCGTGTTTTGACGATGAAGGTCACTGTAAAGTTACACCGTCAAAGATAATTGAATTCTCCTATTTAGCGAACACAACGTAGCACTGAAAAGAAACAAACGGTGCAATATAAAAAAAAAAAATTCAAGATAATCTTGCCACCTCGGAAAATACAAGACACAAAACGAGAAATTTGTTCAATTTTAGAAGCTCGGTCGAATATAAAAAATGTACCCAAATTAAATACATGATAAATTCAGATATCAATTACTCGCGGTAATTAATTTCTTCGAATATTAATCATTTCTCTCTAAATAAACACAAATCTAAATTAACATTGACCCGTGACATACGATATTCAATCACTGAGAAATTTATTCACGAACATTTATCCGAAATTTTAGTAATTATTTCCACGCAATTGCGCAATCAGAAATATCAACTTACGGAACAGAATTATGCAACGTCCGTATTTACGAGTAAAAATAATCATTCTTTTATCATTGTTCTTCGTTGATATACGTAACTCGTATGGTTGTAAAAAATGAGAAAATTTTCTCAATTTTTCACGTGAAGTGAATTTCCTTGCGTTACTGCTCTCGATGTCGACGAACAATTTGTGAAAACCCAGTCGGTTAATTTTTACGAGATCGCCGCGCGCAAAATAAATGAGAAATCACGGAAAGATAAGCGGCGACCACTCGCCAATCGAAAAACTCGACGACATTGTCCAATTCACGCAAACTGTCATCGTAATATTCAAGGAATTCGATACATCGATAGCATTTAACCCAACTGTTCAATTTCCTGTGACGAAGGAAATGGAAAAGTCACCGGTGCCGTACAATTTATTCCGTAGAATCCAGCCACCGTGCACTCCGCAGAATCCTCTTCCATTTTCTTCCCATTCGTTCTTTCCTCTTTTCTTTTTTTTTTTTTTCATCTCGAGTTCTCTCGCGTCAATCGCTTCTCAAGAATCGAAGAAACCTGTATCCGTGTCGCGTGAGTCTTCCGCGCCACTCGAACGAAGAAAAGAAAGAATTAGTTTATCATCGTATAATACCGCGAGCTACGATACTCTCGTAACATGTTCTTTTTCCTTTACAGATAAAAATAATCACTTTCGCATAATGCCAAATCCAATCTACTTTTATTTTTCGTCGTTACGATTTTACGGGCGCATAAAACAACGAGACAACTTCTTTAACTCGTTCGTGGAAAGGAGCCTGCATCCCCTTACCTCCCTACCTTGGACCTCACTTTATATACAGGGTGTTGGGGAAAATATAATTCACCAACTGTACGTTGAACTGATTAAAAAACACTTGCGTACACAAATCGAAAGCGTTAACGTCCTTGGGATTAAAAAACTATCTTTTCGTCTTTGCTCGGTATAATAAAACGACAAATATAAATATCAGTTGTATTTAGTCGACACTGTAACTGTAATAATGATTATTCTATCACGATTGGATAATATTATAAGAAGCAATTTCTTTCCTATATTTTGTCCACGAAATTCGAAGATAATTAAGACTGTTTGAAAAAGTACGCAATTCTGTAACGCGAAGTGTATGTACAAACATAAGGAGAGTGTATAGAACACTGTTTGTGAACATTGAAAGATGATTATGGTAAGACGATCCTCCGTTTAGAAATCGTATCTAATTACGATAACGTTGATTTGTAAACTTGCGCGAGCTAAGTAGTTTTTACTCGGTTTAGCAAGTACAAGTTTGGTAAAGTTTGTAAATGTATCTTCCGCTCTGTGTAGCCGAGAATTAGACGTACGACAAGCGCAATCGAAGACACAAGTTCAACTTAACAAGTGACAAAATACACACTCCACCGAGACAGGTACACTAACTCTGTATTTGATATTCGCGCCACACAGCATCGGTAATTGTGTATGCCGTAACTTGGAGTAAATAAAGTACACGTATGCACTTGAAGTTGTCGTTCGACGTAAGTTGCTGCCATTATGCAAAACCCCCCTGCCAACCCGATATTCAATACCTACAAGGAATCACAAGAAGCTACATCTTCGTAGGGAATAAATTTTTGCATAAAACAGAATAGAGCAGACAATCGTTAATAGTAAACTCCGCGTTAAAAGCTCGTTCGAAATCCAATCTCACGGTATAAGCGTTCATAGTTTACTTGGAAGATAAATTTACGGTTAAATTCGTCGTAATGTTCGTTCAATTATTTCTTTATCAAAGAAGATAGAAACAAAGTGTATTTCATTGATTTACGTGACGTTTAACACTCTTCGTTATTTATTTGAAACATTTTTAAAAATTCTGACAGCTAACGAATATACATCGGAAAAATTCTATGGACCGATTTTGCTCGAGAATCTGTGATCCACGGTGGATTTTTCGTTCAGGATGTTCATTGTTAGAGATAGGTTCATTGTTGAGAAATATTATTGTAAAATATATCGTGTTATCGCTAATTGTCCATTTTCTTGTTAAAGTCGTTCTTTACGACATTGTGTGTCTCGTGTTCGTGGTCTTGCGAGTATTACAAGACAAATTGGAAATGTTTAAAGTGCATTGGCGTTATAGATGATCCACATACCCTGAATGAAAAATCACGCAAAATTGGCACGATACGGAACGCGTTAAACGTCGAATTATCGACATTCTCGTCCACTCAAAAATTCAGGACTCCTCGTCCAACGAGCTCCATCAGTACGCCGGCGAAGTGTGTCAACGCTATCAAACATAATGTGACCCGTGAATTTCAAGTGATCCAGCGATTAACAATCCAGAGCTAACTCGTAGAATCGGTTCACGATTCGATACGAGCACAAATCAGTGTTACTGTCGACGTGAGTTGGCACTGTTGTGCAAACAGCGACGAAATCGAACACGTAGCAAGTGCTACCGAAATATTCGTTTTAAAATTGAAAGTCGATAACGTTTAATAATTAATCGCGTTCCAGAATACGTGCGACTAGCCAAGGAGTTTAAAAGCCTGTTTAAAACAATCGATAGGAGAGGTCGTGTAAACATTTGGCGTATTCGAACTTGTTTACAAGACACTGACAATTTTTGTATCGTTCTCGTTACAAAGTGGGTCAATGTAACTGATTACACTTGAATACTTGCCGACGTATCTCGTTAATAATGACAGTAACAATGATGTCTTTATTGGATCAGGCGAAAAGTAAACGTATCGAAAGTTGCTCGAAAGAAATTTAAATAAAATCCGGACAAAGTTCTGTTCGGATTTATTTTTATCGAGGAGACATCGTCAATCTATCGATGATAATAATAATAATAACAGTGTGTCGTAAAATTCAAAGCTCGGATGCGCTTCGATTAAACCTGATACCAGGAACACCGGAAACCGAGCATAATCGCAATAATAGTAAAACTCGAAAGAGAAAGAAAAAATGAAATTATATTAAAATACTCCCGTTCGGGTGCGATGAAAAATAGAAAAATTCAAATCGTCGCTGAAATAAACGACAAACGGTGAGGATAACTTTGTTTCCTTCTTTATAACGAAAAATTATTCCATTCCATCCAGCGGATAGCGTACTCGGCTATCGAATCGATTCGTATTTCCATGGACATATTGAAATCGAGCCCACCGCTTTCTTTTTTATCTCCTTTATTCGTGCACTAGTCACGCTACTTTTACACGACTTTTGCATTACTTGTATTTTGGTTCGCATTCGCTCAATCGCTCATTCCATCCAACCCTGTCGCTACTTGCGAAAGATCCTCCTCGTCGTCTACGGACCAGTCATCCTCGATAATAAAGAAACGTGAGAAACCTGTCAGCTGTATCAGGTTTCCATAAGAACAATGAACACGTCTCGAGAGGTGTGCATATTCGTACGATTGTTCGGTATCCAATCACAGCTGCGAATCCCAACCCAGACCAAACCCATCGCTACCTGTGAAACCTCCTCCTCGTCGTCCACGGACCAATTATCCCTAATAACGAAGAAACGACAGACCTAACCCATCGCTACTTGTGAAACCATCTCCTCGTCGTCCACGGGCCAATTATCTCCGATAGTAAAGAAACGACGGAAATTCGCTAATTGTATCAATTTTTCGTAAAAACAATGAACGCATCTTGAGAGGCGTGCATACTCGTACGATCGATCGGTATATCCAATCGCAGCTGCGAATCCCAACCCAGACCAAACCCATCGCTACCTGTGAAACCATCTCCTCGTCGTCCACGGGCCAATTATACCCGATAATAAAGAAACGACAGTAATTCGCTAATTGTATCAGATTCACGTAAAAACGATAAGCACGTCTTGAGAGGCGGGCATATTCGTAGGATCGATCGTTATCCAATGGCAGCCACGAATCCGTTGGTGGGTTTGAACGTAGACGATTTCACGAATCGTCGAGCAAAAGGACTCTCGACAGGCGTGTCTAGCGGAGACCAAGGCAGGTACAATCGGCGCTTAACTAATGAATATAAACGCAACGGTGAAAGTGGGTGGGGCGGTGGGTGGTACGTTGGGCGGTGGGGGTTATGCGGGCGGGGACGTCTGGTACGCGGCGACGTTTCCGCGAGCGTAATCTGAATTTCTAGCCCGGACACACGGAATATAAGGTGTTCTCAGGTTCGTTGGATATTACCGGAGACGAGAACGAACTTCCGCGAAACGCGCCCCCGCAAACCGCCAAACTCGATTCTCGTTCTCGCGTTTCCTGTACCGGGGCGGCGCGAATCGCGCGCTAACGAGTGCGTAACGCCGAATGGAAAGGGCCCGTGGCGGTTGCTTGTCGCGATCGGATGCTGCTCGATCATTCTCGCGGCTCTTACACGACGCATTAACGACACGCGAGGCCATTGTCGAGCGGTGTCGTTACGATGACGAGTCGTAAACTCGTCCCAACGGTGTAGCGTGTCGCGGCCGCCCCACCGATACCGTCATACTCTTATAAACGAATATAATAGAACGGGATTTCGCTCACGCGTAATGGAACACGGTTCGTCAGTGGTGTATTAGGAGAGTACGAACCTGCTGACAACTGAAACGAAATTTTTACTAACGGTTATACGCGGAATTCGTTTGCCTTATTTTATAATGCGTTCTATGGCCCAAACAATGTGATTTCAATCGAATAAAGAATATTATCGCGCGAAAGTCGTGTGCACATAGAATCTTTAAGCCACTCTTCAACCAACGTTACAACGTTACTAACGTTACTATCGGCCGGTATAAAAATTATCTCGCAACGCTTCCTTGTATGTCGCTTCAAGTCGTACTTTTACCTGAACGACGTGACTACGACGCGATAAAAAAAAAAAAAAGAAAAAAAGAGAACTGCAGTATAAAACCTAACCAATATCTATATATAATAACTTAAATCAGAAGTGTTCAAATTCTCTCTCGAACCCCGATACTCTCGACATCCACTCACCCATCCTTGACACGTCATATATTTAATTCAAGACCAAAAATGACCAAAAAATTCTCATTCGAGACACGAAATAAAATTCGTGGAACAGAGTTTCCTTCGATCGACTCCGAGCGATTAGTCGTGCCGGTAACTTCTCCGCCAGTCACTCGATAAACGATTCTCGCTCACTGCTATCTTCTTGATCGCGTTTCGGTCTTATCGTTCAAGTGGAAGAACGGCCTAACTGTTCAAAGGTCTCAACTTACAACGTTCCTCGTCCGATAAATCGAACACCTCGAGCTGCAAAGCGCGACAACAATTATTTTCCGCTCGGTCGGAGCAACGCGCGGAGGAGGAACGTAAATCGAACACCTCGAGCGAGCTGTCGGTCGATTAGGTCGGCCGCGAGCCTCGAGATCGATCGAAATGCTTCGAATCTCTTAATTAACTCGTTGATTACTTATAGCTGAAATATCGCGCATAATATAACGAAGAGCCGGCGAATTTCGCTCGAGGGGGGACGAAGAAAGCGTTGAATATTGAAATACGAGGAGGCGGAGGAGGCAACCCGGATCGTTAAGAAGCGCGAGACCGAGGGAACGAAATAAAGACGTTAAGACGGAAGAGAAACAGAGACACCTGGACTCGTGGACCTACGGAGAATCTTCTTCGAGAATCGTAACGATCGGTGCAGCTTCGACTAATTAATTTTTCTCCCCCGGTTCCAATCAGCTTGGACGACGACGGTGATGGTGGAGGGGGTTTAAGGTCTGGGTCGAAGCACCCGAGAAACAACGAAGCCTGTGACGTTTCAACGCCACCGCGGGCCCATTATCCTTTCTGAATATAATTTAACATCGATTTGGGGAGTAGGTTTCCGCGCAAAGTCGTTTACCGATATCCTTGTTTCAAACGAACAGGCAAAAGCGAACGAAAGGGAAACCTGTTCTCCGTTTCGCCGCAAGAGGATCAAACAGGACGAGGGCTAATACCCCCGATCGATAACGAAGTAACAAACCTAAGAACGAACGGAGGCAAATATTTATGGGGTTGAAAGGGAATCGGTGAAACGAACGAACCGATCGCGAGGATCCCTGAGAAAAATCTCCCGTGTCCAGATGGGAGAACCTAGCCAGCCGAACACTCTCGTCCTAACGAGGGCCTCGTCAGGGTTCTGTGTACAGAGTGCTCGGAAATTCGCGCGATGAACTGTGCGACAAACCCTCGACAAAATCGAGTAAAACGTGTCTGTGGACACTGGATGGAAAATCAACGGGTCTCGAGTGACAAATGAAAAGTACTGGGAGGCTGAAGACGCTCGATGGGTTCGTTGTCCACAATCGAAAAGTTCTAGTCGCGCGTTAACGACAAGAGACTATTCGTTGTTTCGATTTGACGATTGAACAACAACAAACGACAACGGATCGTAGCGGATCGTATCATAGTTTTCGATTGTACTCTAACGGAGATGTAACCGAAATTGCTTCGCAATTTGGGAATTGTTGATCTTCGGACACGTATTTGCACGCTGCGAACAATTTCCCGCCAATTTCACATCGAACGCCATCTTTCACTTCGCGTCAATTTGGAAACGATCTTTGTACAATTCTCGTGTCCTCGATCGTTAATACTAATGTTCGGGTTAAGTTACAAAGGTGTTAAGGGATGTTTCTCGTGTATAGGTAATTTTGTTTTTTATTTACTTTGTTAGTCTTCGTCAATTGGGATAAAGCTCTTACCGTTTCTAATACTTCCAAGTATTAAGCGTTTAACTTTCGATGCAGGATACCGAATTCTATCCGAATCTAATTATTCAGTGGTATTATTCCAAGTGGATGAAAACGTGTTGAATGAAAAACGATGAAGAAAATAACGGGGAATATTCTCCCCGTCGTAATTTGTATCGGGGCAGTTTCCCTTTAATGACGTCGCCTTCGACAATCGTATTTTCAGTCCGATCGAGAGGAATCGTAGAGCGAGAGAAAAATAAGTTGAACGACTTGAAATCATAACGACGCGACGAAACGAACCGATTCTATTATCGTCGTAGTCTGAATTCCATTTAACGTGGAAGCAATTGTAATCGCGAAATGGTTTCGTATCGTACCATTTGCGAACTTTACCGACACACGCGGGACTAAAGACACAGGTGAAATATAGTCGAACGAAATCAGAATCGACGGGACATTCCGTTCGCCTACTTGAAAAATTCGTAGGCAGTGGATGTAAATATCGATACGAAACCAATTAATTGGAATTAGAGAAAATAGTACGTATCAGACTCAAACCGCGTTGAACGATCGGTCGAATTTACAGACAACTTATTTCTTTCGATAGAAAATTTTCAAACGATTTACACAGAGGTATACAAATTACATTTTAAATGGATCGTTCGTGAAAACGACCGATTACCCATTGCGATACGAAAATTAACGAAATTTTGTCACAAGCAATTTTGTTTCACCGGTTAAATAATTCCATTCCGACCATAACGATCGAAACTTCGTACTCCTTTGAGTGTGTGTAACGTAAAAACAATTTTACATTTTGCGTACATCACGCGTCACCGGGATGTATCCGGATACCTATTAAATTATATACGGATATGTAAACATATTTTTGATTCGGTGACCTACATACATAGTAAAAAGTAATCAATAATATTCAACCTTTCCTTTTTCACCACGTATAGATATAAGGTGTCTCACGGAACTGGGACTGGGTGTGTCGTCGTAACGATTAGAGATACGACAAAAAACGATAAGGTAAAATTAAATGCTCCACTTTTCTATGATGCCACTAATGCACTTTTACGAAGAGATTCTAGACTCCTTGATTCATCGATCGATAAAATTTCGCATTCTGTACAAATAAGTATCGAGTGCTTTCGTAAAATTATCGTTAACTCGCGAATCACTGCTCTGGGTATAATTTAAATATCTCTCGCAAAAAATACAAAAATTCGTACACAATAGAAACGAATCATCTTCGACGTAAACGCAAAACAATATTACGCACACTTTGGTACTCGCGAGTACGTTAAAAAAAATACGCGCGATATTATTCAAACACCTCACAAACGTACGAATATCTCGACCGAACGAGATTTTTATAGAAAATATAAATTTCCACTTCTTTGCGATAAGGTCGCGGAACGGGGTTAATTAACCGTTCTGGTAACCGCGGGATGCAACCGGGGTACGTGCACGTAAATGCATAATGCTACAGGGGCGTACCACCGCGATGCAGTCTCGTCGAAGAACTTTTCAATTTCAGCCGATACTAAAAATACTCGGTTCGTTTCCTCGCGAACACGGTCTTTAAGCGAAGAAGCAACTAAATGATTATTTATCCACGCCGGGAGCTATTCACTACGGTGTGCACGGTGCTTAATTTTCTAAAAGCAAACCGTTCCTCTCGCGAACGACCACTGAGGTCCGATTAAGGGATCGTAAACGGAAGCTGAGCTATTTAGAACGCGAAAGGTACCCCTTTTTCCCCACTGACCAGGATACTTCTATTTATAGCGTGTTTCGTAATTGCCACCACTGGCGATACAACGATGTTTGTCCCTTTCGAGAGTATATTATGACTTCGCGTGCAATAATACGAGGGTTCGAGGGCGGGGAACTCCACGAGGAACGCGATTCTTTGGCGAACGCGTTTCGACGAGCCACGATACAATGGGGAGTCATGCATTATACAATAACTCCCGTTTAGAAAGAAACCGAAACAGGTTACGCTCGTTTTCCGTAAGTTCAAGTACGGTGGTTCGTTTTTCGGGCGTGGATCTTTTTCATCCCGTTCCGAGGTCGACACTTGCCAGTTTCAAAGACACGTCCTTGGTTAGAGGACCTTTGCTCTATTCGTTGGAATATATTTTCTCGCCTTTGCAACGATCTTTGAACAGTTGCACATCGATCGACGTGTCATTCTTTCGCGTGAACGCGTACCATTCAACGATATTCACCCAACGCGTAACAGATCGTTCATTGTCGAACGTTTCTATTTTTACAATTTGTTGTTACATCTTCGTGAAAGTATTACCAATAAATCGGCGATATTTCCCCGGTGAAAATGAGTACAAACACGACCCAGTTCGGAGAACTTTTAATTACGAGAATCCAAATACTTTTTTTATATTTCGGGTAGCTTACAATTAAAAGTTAGCGAAAAACTTCGCCAATCCGTTATCCTCCACGAGAATAGTCTGGCTATACGTTGTGAAATTGTTTCATTCGAACAGGGAATGCACTCGTGTGATGGAAAAACGATATCTTCGAGATTCAAGAATAAAAATGTGTACTCGCAATATTTAAAAAATTATAGCCGTCCTCCACGAGTACAGCCTGGCCTATACGTTGTTAAATTGCTTCCTTCGAGAATGCACTCGTGTGATGGAGAAACGATATCTTCGAGATTCGAAAATAAAAATGTGTACTCGCAATATTTAAAAAATTATAGTCGTCCCCCACGAGTACAGCCTGGCCTATACGTTGTGAAATTGCTTCCTTCGAGAATGCACTCGTGTGATGGAGAAACGATATCTTCGAGATTCGAAAATAAAAATGTGTACTCGCAATATTTAAAAAATTATAGTCGTCCTCCACGAGTACAGTCTGGCCTATACGTTGCGAAATCGCTTTATTCGTGCGGGGAATGCACTCGTGTGGTGGAGAAACGAGATTTTCATTTCTCCCTCGTTCCGTCTTCGCGCTTAAACTTTCCCCATGCCAATCTGGCCTACTTGGCCTCTATGTTTGCGTTATAGAGGGTGTCGGAGCACCGAACCCTCGACACGGTAATCGACTGATCCGCTGTAATCCGTACTGCCGCTGCGAGAAGAAAGACAACGCGACGAGGAGAAAAAAAAACGAAAAGAAAAGGAAGAAAGTCGAGCTCGAAGGGAGAAAGCCCTAAGGGCGAAGGAACGAATCGATACGAAGTTACGGTCACCCAGAATCTGTTTAAAAGTCAACCGTAGGAAAAGCAGG
The DNA here is from genome assembly GCF_051014685.1 of Ptiloglossa arizonensis. Classification (NCBI taxonomy): domain Eukaryota; kingdom Metazoa; phylum Arthropoda; class Insecta; order Hymenoptera; family Colletidae; genus Ptiloglossa; species Ptiloglossa arizonensis. Next base: position 12,524,805 of record NC_135058.1, read on the forward strand.
TAAACGAGCAATCTGACTGTAAAATGGAATTTCCAGGGGGCAGATACAGCCTCGCCTAGACACTTCTTCCAGCTCGTTTATCCTCTTACTATTTTAAGCCAGTCTTTGGAATCTCTGCTCGAGATCGAAAGGTCGAACCAGCTGTTACGATCGACCGAGTCACACCGAGTATAATTTATTGGCTCTTGAACAATTCATCGAGACGAATGTTTAAGAAATACATACGTTAATTAACACGAGAGATCTTACGAAGGATCGAAGTACGACGATAACGCAACGAGGATTGTCAGGTCTGAAGTCGAACGTTGATGACGACGTTCGCGAGATTCGGGAAAGGGGTTCGAAGACGAAGAATTAAATTTGAAATCGCTCGAGTATTGTAAAAGAAAATATTTTATTAAAATGGGTAACCGTAGGGTCGGAAAGTTCGGTGTGAACGAGCGGAAGATGGAAGAGAAAAGTTGAAATTAACGTTCGGAAGTACGTCCACTTTGTCTACTGTTGGGAGCTAAGTCCCGAGGGGTACATCGAGATGAGGGGGACGCTTCTGAGCTCCGCCTGTGAACTGTTTCCTTATGGCTGACACGGTAATTGCGAGTTAAGAAGGATTTACTGTCAATAAACGACTCTTTTGTAGTCCCGGCTTAACCGTGTGCGTTACAAACGGGGGGTCAACATTATGACCGATCCCTTCGCAATTGTGACGAGTAAGATACCATATTTAATTCTGACTCCGACACTTCGTCGCATTGTTACAATAAAATATTAAACCGGAACAAGTTGTCGTCACTTTCTGAAAAAGTTCACCGTTCGATCGACGCGTTATTAAAATGATAAAAACAGGAGATATCAATTCTTACGGACAGATCGATAAAAACACGATCAACGATTCGATGAATCGATACAAGATTTATCCATTAAATTTAGAAACAGAAAATTCTATCCAATGGAACATTCTTTCCGGATCTCCTCAGTTCCCAACGATACACGAATTATCCGTTTCGGTTTCACCACGAACCTCGGTCCAATCTGTGTTAATTGCCCCAATATTTGGCTCGATGTTTCCATTCTTTCGAATTGCACGTAACGGTCATCCTCTAATTGCTTCGAGTGTACGTTCCATTGAATTATTTTCAACGGCCGTTGCACGAGCCGCGCAAAGAGCAGTTTGCGTTACGAGCCTCGCGTTTTTCGACTCTTGTTCCCGATAGCGATACATCATTTTGTATAGGATACGATGCGCCCCAAGTTGTCGAGAAACACCGAAACACAAAGGGCACGAAGAACGGGGGGTTAAGACAGGACGTAGGATTCGTGCCGCTTGCTCATTATAAATGGGACGCGTAATCTCGCGAGCCTCGGGCATGCAATAAGGTCATGCGGAGCCAGGCAAAGGACACACGAACGGATTCGAGGCTGCTTTGAGCGATACAGTCGCTAATTAACCGCTAACAACGGCAGACGGACTCACTTCGTTACCGCCGAAAGAACCAATTCTATCCGACGTCTGATGCGTAACCGAAGTGACTACTTAAACGACGATTACCATCGTTGCGCGGAATGTCTATTAAAATGTAATTTAACGCTTTGACTGCCGCGTCGTTTACTCACGAATCGCGTCTAAATTTTAATTTACGCTTCACTTTAGTAATTTTAATTACGCTTCAGGTACATTCTATACGAATTGTAGTAAAATAAAGAAATTACGAAATACTATAGAATTTAAATTTTAGGAAGAACCAATTCTATCCGAGGTCTGATGCGTAACCGAAGTGACTACTTAAACGACGATTACCATCGTTGCGCGGAATGTCTATTAAAATGTAATTTAACGCTTTGACTGCCGCGTCGTTTACTCACGAATCGCGTCTAAATTTTAATTTACGCTTCACTTTAGTAATTTTAATTACGCTTCAGGTACATTCTATACGAATTGTAGTAAAATAAAGAAATTACGAAATACTATAGAATCTAAATTTTAGGAAGAACCAATTCTATCCGAGGTATGATGGGTAACCGAAGTGACTACTTAAACGACGATTATCATTGTTGCGCGAGATGTCTATTAAAATGTAATTTAATGCTTTAGAATGCAGAAATTAAAAATTTTGAAGCGTAAAAATATCCGCGTAAAATATCACTTTATGCTAAAAATCAAATAAATTGTGGAAAAGGTACGTACGATCTTAAAAATGTTTAACGGAGCAAAAACACTTGTTCCAATCTTGTATCGAAAATGATACACTATACAAGCATATAATTACGCAAAATTACTACTCTCGGATCTCCGCTTCCGGTTCCTTTTATCTCAGTACGAACCAAGTAACTCGAAATGCAGTCGTTGCTTATAATTGTTCACCGAACACGTACAAGACTTCACCGTTTGAAAATCGATACATAATATTCCTCGAGAATAACCAGGTCGATTCTCGAACCGGGAATACGAATCGTATTACAGAATTAACACTCGTCGCTGCATATATTTATATTTTATCAAACTGAAACCGTCTACCGGGAAACTTTCCTCTCGGGATGAGACTCCCGGGGAAACCGGCACCAGGGACGCCGCTTAAATGTAAATCATCACGCGATAGACCGTATTCATCCTCTTATTATCATCATCTCGTAACTTTCGCGCGCGGTGGGATAAGGTGCTGCGAGTATCGTAAAAATCGCATCTCATTTCGCGAGGACCCTCAAGATTTACGAAGCCATCGGCCAGATGAAATAGAACAATCGTATCGAACACTGTTCGAGGTGACGATCGATACACGAGCTCCGGTAATACGCGTCAATTTTTTTGATAAATAATTTCTGCAACTTGGATCGCTCGGATAAATTCTCGAACACGGTAGATTAATTGAAAACCGATCGTACGATGAAATCGAATGGAAAAATAATCGATGAAAATATTCTTCGTTGATCTTGTCGTGCAATCGTGAAATTACACGAAATGCACAAATTCGTTATGCACTTGTCGCGCGGAAATGCAACACGGATGAATTCACGGAGTGAAAGAGAGTTACGCGTGTTCAGGTTATGTAAATGGTTCGCGGCTATAAATGGCGAACTATGTACTACTTGTTCGACCGGTACCGCGCGTTTTTCATTAATTTTATAATCTGGTTGATTTTGTAATTTCCCCGATAACGACACCCGGTGACACCGCGTCCCGTGCAAACGACATTTAATTGTAAAGCGTACGCTGCAATAAAACGTCGACTACCCTCGAAAGACAACCTTGTACGAACTTTTTTCAAACAGCAAAACGACGAAGTTACTTATTTTGCGTATTTTATAGGGTAAGCTTCATCGGATTTCAACGCGATAATTAAACGAGATTCTTTTCGCCGATCGTTTTATATCCGACGGCAGTCGCTAGATTTATTACAGGATGCAGGTTTAATACACGTAAATGGAGAGAATAATTGTTCAGTCAATAACGAACGTCTGGATAGTACAATAACGTAAATGGCATTTCTCGTTCGCCTACGAAACGATGGAATTAGGGTTCTAATACGCGCCCGCGCGTTTAACGCGCGTCTTAGAAGCAATATTGCTGCTTTGTCGCTGATTCGATATTATCCGCACAGGTACGAGAAAATTCCTGTCTTCGTCGTTAATCGTTAAGGTGAGATGAAAATTATCCATTGTTTTCTCGTCTCGATCGTAAAAGGGTAGCTGAAAACTTTGTAAATTTTAGCTTCGTTTCTTTTCGATGAATTTCGACCGAAGTGCGGAAAAGGTAAGCACACTTTTTACATCGACATCTTTTCGTACGAAATTAATTCGGGATTAATTTACATAGTCCTTGCGCCGCTTAGAAGAATTAAGGAACTATATTTCCGAATAAATTAATAAATTAAAGTACCGTGTATTTTAATTGCTAATATTGACGGAGACATCAATGCCGTTTCGAAGTTAACTTTGTGTCTTCGAATGGAAATTTTTACCCTTAGGGTGGCGCTCGCTTTGAAGTCCAGTTCAACGACCTATTGAACAGGGTTCTTTAAACGGAATAACGTATGACGAAATGATCTCGAGGATACACACCGAATCGTTTCGTAGAGTCTGTACGAATTTTTAAGTAAATTTTATTCAAGGAGAGTACACTGTGGAAGCTGGTCGAGAGATCTTCCGGATAATTCAACAGCATGAATTTAATATTACATGGGAAGGAAGTAGCGTGAGTTCTATACCAATATTGTTGCTAAATGTCCGCAGAAACATAGAACATTGAGTAATTCTTTAACGATAAAAAGTCACCGGTCAATATTACTTAAAAATCTTTCTTCGTGTTACAATACAAAAAGATAATTTCTTGCTCGTACCACATTTGTAATCACAATCGAAACGTAACAGATACGTGTCGGTAACGTGTAAATGCACAATTACCCGTACAGCGTACATTAGTACCTTCCCTGTCAAATCTCTGACAGTTTGTAACATCGCTACGTCGACTATCCACCGACAGTATTCAAGCCGGAAACATCTCAATGGAATAATAACGTTACGATCAACGAAAACGTTAATTCGCGGGAAGGAATGTAATTAAACCGTAAGAAAACAATATTACCCTAACGACCTCCATGGAAACGCGTATTTACGAACTCTCTCGAATAAATTCAACCTCTTTTCCACCGATGGTACCCTCTAAGCACCGACCCTTCCGTCGAGTGAACTCTTCGTAGAGCACGAACATCGTTTTATTCCTCGAAAATGACGAAAAGTGGTGTACACCACGGTTACCTACTACGGTCCACGCAGATTAATTAACGCTCGAATGAAATAATAACTAAATTCGCGAGCCAGGTATCCCCCGTTAAGGAAACCTGGTGCACGAATCCCCCGTGAAATTTCCTCGGGCGAACCGAGGAGGTTTTTTTCTTTTCAGAGCTCCCCACCGGTCGTGTTACGTAATATCGAGGGTTAAAGGGTCGTAAACACGCGAGACGCTTCGAATATCTCGACTAATGAGCCAGCGATTCGGTAATGAAAGATGACAAAGGCGTCGAAGGAAGGACGCGGCACGCGAAGACGGTGAAGGCAACAAGATGACATCGACGACGACGACGACGACGACGACGACGACGATGATGCAGAAGAGGAAGAACCGGCTCGAAGGGTGTTGTACGAGGACGAGGGAGGGGGTTACATCGAGGATGGGCCACGCTACGTCGCCGAAGGGGCGCGTATCGACCGACTCGTGCTGTCTGCCTCTCTGCCACCCTGTCTGTCCCACCGTTCATACGTACCAACAGTACGGTCACACAGTGGCGATGCTATTACAGGCCACCCACCCCTCGTCACTACCTCTCTGTCTGTATCGCTCGTTCTCCCTCTATCGTTCCCCAGCCCTTGTTCTGCCTTTCTTGGCATCCTTGTGCATTGCCTCTTTGCTTCGGCGTGCGGACCCCACGAGGGTCCAGCTGGAACAGCGAAGCGTGCTGCTTCGAACCTCCTCCTACCCGGTATTTATCGCCGAGTTGAATTTAACTCGAGGCATACTAAGATGTGCATGCCGGGTTTACAAATATACAACGCGATTCGCGCGTACCTGTTTGTAAGGTGAATACAAAGATTGAGACAAGGGTTGAAAATGTCTCATGAATGTGCGTTTGATGGGAGTTATCGAGTTGTGATGATCGAGGAATGTATTCAATGTAGATGTCGAGTTTAGAAATATACTGGGTGATTTAGACGTAGGTTTTTATATTATAGTTTAGAAGTGGAATTTAAGGACTATGATAAGGGTAGAAAATGTCCTATGAACGTATGTAAGTTAGTTCTCGAATTGTGGTTGATCGAAGAAAATATTCAATGTGCATATCGAGTTTAGAAATATACAAGAGACGATTCACACTTAGGTGTTTATAAAGTGAATCCAAGGACCGAGATAAGGGTTGAAAATGTCCTGTGAATGTGCGTTTTATGCGAGTTATCGAGTTGTGGATAATGGAAGAAAATGTTCAGTGTCCCCTTCGTCCTTGGACATTTTTATTTCAAGGTCGTTTAAAATCTATCGTGTGTTCAACGGAAGCCAACAATGGTCTGCGCGGAGCTGAGAAGTTTACGTCTGAAAAAAACTGGGAATCGTATCGAGTCGAATGTTTTAATCGGCTTTCGAAGGTCTGCAGCTAACAATGAGTGAAAATTTCTGTCCACGTTTCTCTATGACGCGCTACTACATCCCTTAAGGGGATATTCTCGGTGAATTGGCTTCGAAAAATCGATTTCTTTCTTTTTATTTTTTTTTAGACACCTTGGACATTTTCTCCCATCATCCACGACTCGAAAGCTAAGGTACATAGAGCGTACGCTCGCAGGACAATTTTTATTCGTCTTGGTGCGTAGGATCACCTCCTGAAACATGAACGTGTACTTCTGAATCATTCTGTGTGATACATAATAAATACCGCGCTGCTCCGAGTAGCCGATCCAGAGAGTCACGAAATGACTGGAAATGTACACGATCTCTGGAAGACGCTACGATAATCGTGACATCTTTTCAACGAGAAACGCTGGTACAAAAAATATTGGAAACATTACGCGCGTTGAAAAAGTACCGTTATTCGTCAATATTTATATCAAGTCGCCTTCGAAATAATCCCCGTTGACTGCGAAACGCTCGTGCCAATTTTTCTCCAGTTTTCCGCCCGTTTTCGAAACAGTACCGATACTCGATTTTTGCTATTAGCTTCGAAACACGCGATGGATTTTATTTAATCTTCTCTATTGACTCGAAACTATGACCTCGAAGTGGAAATTTTAGTTTCGGGAACGGAAAATGTCACATGTCGCGTTTCCAAACGAATGTGGAACTCGTGGAACAGTGTTCGTTCAGTGTTTGGCTAAAAACGTTGCAAGTATCGGAGTACGCGCACAAGTATCATCGTGTTTCGCAAACGGTGTAAAAATAATTCGAATAATAATTCTTATGAAATTGTTCAGCCAGTCGGATGATAGTATTGTTGTGCAACATTACGACAGTCGAAAAAAATAATAAGTACGTTTCATCTTATACTTTCGTTAATTCGGATTGCGTAACCCATTCAGGGAACCAGTGTATTTTCGTTTCACGGGTTTCGTTCCAAATGAAATTATTTCTCTTATTGTATTTCTTTCGCATATTCGTACTGCCTCTTTGTGCTCGTTTCTTGTAGCAATTTATATAAATAACACCGCTTTTCCAAAGAGGATCTCGAACGAACGGTTCGAAACGTAAAAATGAATATTACGTTCTGCACGCATCGCCATTAAATCGAGAAACCATTATTCTCCTTCTTTCATTATTCGAAAGATACTGAATGTGTGTCAAAATACACAATAATACGAGCTGTCAGTCGTATTGTAGGTGCCGAAGAGAAATGATTGGGAAACTGTCATGGAAAAAGGAGAATTTATTTATAACTAGCTGAATTACTCAATGCTATCCCGGGGTAGAAAATACTTTTCGTATGCAAAATAGAGTGCAATAGAATGCAATTTGAATGCATATTTTTCACCATTCTTATTTTTCCTCTTCCATCGAACTTCCTTCGTTTTAAGTGACACGATACTTCAAAGTGACAACGTTAGAATTTTTTATGCTTCGATAAATAAAAGATTCCAATATCACCAATATTTTTTTATACGCAATCCTATAGCTTTTTCATCTATTATTGCCAACCACTAGTTGTATTTCGATCTACATTGGATAGGAAAATTTACGTTGAAACATAGTGTTGCAAACTGATATCGGTAATTTCCAATGTGTCTGTTCAGAACGATTAATTCTACTTCGTATCAGTTTATGCTCCAAAACTAATTTCGTCCTATCATTTCTGCAATATTCCAATATTCTCCATAAGTTGTTTGATTGTGAGCACGTTTATCTGAAAAATTTATCTACGTACTATTTCTCTACCTTATTCGTTGCACCTTTATTCAGATATATACTGTAAACTTTACAACGAAGTAACTCGAAAGATGGAACAGTAAATAAATAAATTCTCAATAATTTCAGTTCACGTTCTGCTCACAAAATTCAACATTCGATATTACTACTTTCCCTACCGCAACATTTCACCGTGCCAAATATTTTATTTCCGCTTTCTTTGCTATCTGTAAAACGTCGAAAAGAAAAATTTATTCGCTGTACAATCACTTTATGACGTTACGTATCTGACAACTGCCGAGACAACCGTAAGAATCGAAACTCGCGTCGATCCCCAAGGAGTCGTGAAGATACGAAATCTTGTGCACATGCCACAGCTCTGTGAACAATTGCTCAAATCGTCGTATAACGGTTAATATTTGAATCTCGGGGCCTCGTGAGAATTTAAACAAGACTTTACACGTCGCGATGGGATTCGACTCACAGAGAACACGACCCGATTGACGGTTCCCAATTTTTACGAAACGCGCTAGAAATTAAAAAATGTTACACACGAGTGTTTCTCTATATCTGGGATATTCGTATCCCAGGCTTGAAAACTACCCTCGAAGTTGCGGTTATCTAATTAATTAAATTTCTCGAAAACTGCTGGAAATACCTACTGGATTAAATTTCTCAGAAACTACCGGTGATGGAAAAAAGTTTCGAACATGAAAAAAGATCGGTTTTCGACGAGCGATCGCAAAGTTCGAGTAAAAGTTTCAGAAATCGTAAATGGTGCTACCGTGTCCGATCATTTAATGAAATTTCTACTCAAATCTTGCAATTACTCTCATGAAATCACACTCGTTTCGTATTCAGAATTTCTTTCAATCTCCGTTAGATTATTAGAAATTTCATGAAATAACACTCCGAGGGTGGTTCTCAAGCTTCCAACTCAAACGTCAACCGATATTAAAAAAAGGAATTTTAATATTTCCCAGCGCTCGGTCGAAAAAGTTGAATAAAAATGGAAAATTGTCGATGTTACTTGTCAGTCGGAGTACACGACTGTTTGGTTTCGGAAAATTTAATTAAATATCGCTCCGAGAGGAACTTCCAAGCCTTCGATGCAAATGTCGAACGAAATTGAAAGGGAATCCTATTGTTCGATGGTCCTATGAAAAGAGCTTGGTAAAAAAATCGGAAATTGTCGATCGTTGGTGGTACTTCGCGGTGTGATTTGTTAGAGGTAATTTGCGAGCGAGGGTGTCCATGGTGAGAAACAGAAACGATCCTTTCGGGCGCGAAGTTCGTGGAAATTCGGCGCAACGCACAATACGTTCCCTCGGATACATTTCCGCTTCGTTGACCCGTTACCACCATCGCTGTACGTTTCTCCGCGTTAATAACCGTGGAACGAGTTTTATTAGCGGCGCGCCGAGAGAGGAGCGGAAGTTTAACCGAGGATTCCCGCAGGAGGCGAGAGAAAGAGTTCCGCGGTGGCCGGGTAATTCATAGCGAAGTAAGTCCCGGGTAAATACCAGCTTCCGATCTCTTTACGAATTTTACGCGGGACTTTTTTCTCGCTCCGCTCGACATCTGACCGAGCGAGATTTTTATTCGCCGGAAAGTAATAAAATCTCGAGTCGCTTCGAAGGAGCCACCGACTCCAAACGGGGATGGAAAATGAAGAATCGACACGACCCATTCTTTCGGTTTGCTCCAACTCTTGCCCAGATGGGGCGAGATCGTTCAAATTGGACCACCTTTGACGTTTCTCGGGATCGTGACATTTTAATTTTTACGATCCTTAAAGTATCACGAAGAACACATTTTTCGGAAGAATTGAATAATAATTTCGAAATGTGAGAGAATGGTATTTTTCCTCGAATGAGAATATCGATGTGGAGTATTATATTGCAAAGGATAAGTTTTTGACAGGAATCGAATAATAATTTTGAAATCTTTGAGTATGATATTTTTCTTTGAATAAAAATATCAATGTAGAGTATTATATTGCAAAGAATGTTTTTGACACGAATAGAATAATAATTTTGTAATCTTTGAGTATGATATTTTTCTTTGAATAAAAATATCAATGTAGAGTATTGTACTGCAAAGGATAAGTTTGTGAAATAAATTGAATAATTTTGATGAAATTTTCAAAGAGATCTTCGAACGAAGTTTCGCACCAATTTATTTAAAAAGGCGAAGAGTAAGTCGTTCGATCCAAACTGAGAGTGTGATTACTTAATTTGCACTAAAGAAAATGAAGAATCGAGACGACCTACAGTTTGCTCGAACTCTTACGATCACGGGGAAAGATTGTCGAAATTGGACCACTTTTGAGGTCTTTGTAGACAATACTATTATAACTTTTACTAAAACGAGTTCTTAAAATAGTATATTACAAAGAATAAATGTTTTGAGTCACATTTTCAAAAAGATATCCTTTTCGAACGAGATTTTATACGATTCAATAACATTACGCGTAAAATATTAAGAGTTCGCCTTTCTTGTTACATTTGAAGTATCGTACAATGCAAGGAACGTATCCGATACTTTTTTCAATATTTTCTTCTCATATTGCTCCGAAACAGTCTTATTATTTTTACTTCCTCCTCCTTGCAAATCCTTTTCTTTCCCCTTTGGTGCACACCATACATACATACATACACAATACAGAAACACATCAAGTACGTTGAAATCCATTGGAAAATTTAAAAGAACATTCGAGAGCTAAAATAATATCAAAATTATACCAAGTACGTACCGATTCCAGCAACCTTACCCTAAACCTCGACTTCAACATTGCGTTATAAACTCGCGCGTAAAACTTAGGGACAGGACCAATGATCGATTAACGGTTACTCTGCTCTCAACTATAACCGTCACGCTTGTGCAAAGATGGCCACCGAGCAACGAAACTATAAATTCGACGTGTGCGGCCGATAATTCGCCAACCGTGTGTACGAACGTCGTCCGTAATGGATTCGATGGGCGTTCGAGTTTACCCGTGGAGTTGCTTAAAACTTTATCTAAAAACCGACGGAACTGCACCGGAGAAATACCAACGTGTTCTTTGTTACATCGTTGTTCTTGTTGCTTTTTTCTTTTCTCTCCTTCCTCTCCTTTTACACGGACCGAAGAGCGAATATGTGTTCCGAGATAGGGGCTGATAACGGACTTCCACTTATTGGTGTAAGCGGCGTCGTTCAGTGCCTCTTAAAGCATGGTACCGTAAAGGGGAATCATATTCCTCTTTACCCTTTGAAGAGCGTAGTATTAAAAGCCGACAGTGCATCGGAAGGTCTCATGGCGAAATGCATGCACTACCGGCGGCAAAGTAAATCCCCGGCAACGTCCGGAGAATTCGGAAGGAAAACATTGATTTTCCTGCCAGAAGAATATTTCGATCTCCGAAAACGCTCGTCCGTGTTTCTTCTCCACGGTGAGATGAAGCCTTTTGTTTTTTTTTTTCTCGGTTCGCCAGACGCGAGGATGAACCGGCAACGAGATCACCAATGACGTGCTCGTTAACGCGTTGAAAGCCCCCTCGCCACACACCCCCAAGAGTGGGTCAGCTCGTTTTGAGTTGGACAAATTGCGATTAAGCTGGAGGCTTCTCTAATATTGCGAAACGTGGATTATACCACGGGGGATTATACGCTCGAACAACGCGGTTTTCAACAACGCGGATTCGGTTTTGCACGGTTTCTTCGATTATGATCTCAAACGACGGTGGACATTCTTTTTTGTCGATCTTCTTAAGTTACTATTGTAAAAATAGTAACACGTGTAAATATGTATTTACACGTGTTACTATTTTATAGGGTATACTGGAAACTTATACATGGTACATACCAGAAAATAAGATTCCAGAGTGGATTATATATTTAGTTATATAATCGTACTCCTTCTGTAGGGAGTCGTTCGAAAGAAAGGGTAGAATATCCACTGCTACGAAAATCGATGAAATTTGTTGCACATTCTAGCGATATTTTCCATACCGTGAATTCGTTGATATTTGATATGTATCGATTACCAAGCAACGTGTAGTATCGGACCAGTAGCGAATTATTACATCGATGTTGGTACAAGCGAGACAATGTATTGTTATGATCTCCGTAAAGCTCCCCGAACCTTTCGTGAACGCTGGACGACGTTTCACCGGACGTCATAAAAAATTTAATCACTATACTCGGAATTATTTCTTCACTGTTTTCGTGGCCGTGGCCCACGGACAACACTCGACGAGAATGAACCCGCCGGGGAGCTAGACACGCGACAATGTTCAAATTGTACTTATATGGCCAGACAGCTGCCTGGTGTATGATGGCACTGCTGAGAAAATTTCATTTGAAACGAAAATGAGAAATAACTACTGCCACCGTACGATAGCACCGCTGAGAAAATTTCATTTGAGACAAAAATGAGAAATAACTGCCACCGTTGTACGACAGCGAAGGGTTAGAAAATTTTATTTCGGACAAAAATTAGAAACAAGTACTCTCGAAGAAGCGAACGAACGAGACAGGGCTGTTAACTTTCCAAAGATATTTCCGTCGTTTCTTTCTCGGTTGGTTGCAGTTCGAAAAAGAAAACGTAGAAATTATTATATTATTATCATCGAAGTGTCAAACATCGCGGTAAGCTGATAGCTCGCGCCCACTCGTGCAATCGCTTCTCCAACGAAAGGATAATAGAAGACTCAAAGGACTCTGGTTAATCGACCACACACGACGCAAAAGGGGTCTCTTTGTTGGCGAAGTCCTTATCATTTCACTGTACAGACAACACCGGGTCCTACGTCAACACATTGGCTCAAAGAATGCCAATTTTTATTGCTAGAGTGAATCAATTTTTTTTTTAATTATTATCTCGAATTGAAATTTTCGTTGAATAATCGAGAAAGGGAAGGAAAAGGTTTAAATTGCTTATAAAATATAATATTGTACGTAATATTGTACGTTTATAATAAAAAGTCTCGAAAGATGAGAAACATTATTATCGTAAGATTTACCAATAGTAGAAAGTTTCTTCTTAATTGTGATACTCGAAACATTTCCGTTCGTTAATTTCGTTAACAATTATCGAACGAAATATCGATTTCGCAACACACATCCACGAATAATTCAATGTTTCATTATCACCGACGTACAATTATTAATTTCGAAATTATTTCGTGAAACTAAATAATGTAATTGCATTTTAAGCACGAAATAACCGTGAAATAAAGTAACGTGTTTCGCGTAACGTTACTTCACAAATACCGGGGCCCCGGTATTATGGTACACACGAACAAGTTGCAGAACTACGGGCCAGCAAACAAATTACTCTCGAAACTTTATTATCACACCTCGTATATTAGACAGCTACGCAAAGTGGACCATCGGAACCAGAACACCTAATTATCTCTCTTGTTCCCGATGACAACGGGAAAATATTTCCGGGACAATTTTAACGATTTCGAACAGTGAACACGATGCGCTAAAAAATTATATTTTCCGGGGTCAAGCACGCAGATTCTTCGAGATCGCGTCGCGTCTGAATTATGATTTCCAACCGGTCTTGAATCTCAAGAGGATCGTCTCAAGTAACTTCCTTCTGCGAGAGAAGCTAAAAGAGGATGTCGTCTTACTTCTGACGAGACACTGTAAGTAGACCGGTGTAACAGACTGTGGCTACCCGAAGATACCATCTTTAAATGCCTTTCACCAACTGGACGAAACAAAAGGTAAAAGAAAGTCGATTGCCAAGATACATTCTTGTCACCTAATCCAAGTTTAGCTTTACTACTTCTCCGTTGCTGTGTACAATGTACAGAAATATTTGTCGAAATATGATCCCGAAAATACCTACTGAACTCAAAGATGTTTCCTAGTTTTGGTGAGACACTCGAGGTAGACTGGTACGACTATAGCTTTAAAGATACTACCTTTGAATACCTCTCAGTGATTAAAACAGAGGGTAAGACAAAGTTGATCGCAAAGATAAATTCTTGCCAACCTAACTCGTCTTTAGTTTTACAACTTCACCGTTTTGGTAAACAGTGTACACAAATGTAAAAAAATACTGAGCTGAACAATCTTTTCTAATTCCAATTGGACACTCTATAGGTAGACCAGTACGACAGACTAGCCCTAAAGGCTACTACCTTTGAATACCTCTCAATGATTAAAACAGAGGGTTAGACAAAGTTGATCGCAAAGATAAATCCTTGTCAACCTAACCTCCCTTCATTTTCAGAGCCTCCTCGTTACAGTTTATGGAACAATTCCGCGAAAAATGGTCCGAAGAACAATTAGGCGCTCAAGAATGATCGGGCTCGGCCACACAAGTATTACACGGTGCATAACCACAGAATTAATATTTCCCGCGAGACAGATAAATTACGGTTATTAATAAGACTACCTGTCCGAGCCAGTTCCCAGATAGGAAGGAAGTTCACCGGCTGATACCGGAGAACGCTGCTCGCTAAACGGTGCCGCGCAAGCTTGAAAACCAGATAGCGGAATTGCTAAACTCGCGGATAGTGGAACGGGGGTGGACCACCACCACCACCGCCACCGCCACACGGCAACCATAGGTTTTCTCTCGTTGTGTACGCGAGTTTGCATCACACGCGCGAAACACGCGGCACTTCCGCGGAGTGTACAGCATGTGTCATAACGCGCGGGATTCCGCTTCGGTGATGTATTTAGAACGCGCGAACAATGAAAAAAATTGCGGCGCAAACTCCATTAACCGTGGTCGTGAAAAAATCTTCCCTCCATTGTTCGTGTGTTCTTGTCGAAATAAAAACGAACAGAACGAAGTAACAACCGACTCTCGATTGGTTGCGTCGCATTTCAATTTGCGAATTTCGGGGTGAAAACATGTGTCGCGATCGCGTACAATTTCTAGAAAGCTTTTTTTTTTTTTTTTTTTTTTTTTTTATGGGACAATATTTTTCAAAATTTGCAAGTTACATTCTCATTGTTGAAAAAAAAAAAAAAGATGCACGTCAAATGTACCGTACGTGTCCCAGAAGAGTACCACTTGTGTCAATTAAATGCAAGTGTATTTCTAAGTTTCTGTTAATTATTTTTACAATTTTGTCTGAATTTTACAAAGATGCTCAGACAAATTACTTCTATCCAAATGGTCTTACAGTACACTCTGCACACTCGTTCGATTTTGTTCGCGAAACACTCAACGAATCAAATTCTCTCAGTCAAAGACTGAAGAATTATATTCCTATATCGATTGTTGACTATTCCCGTCGATTTTCAAGATTCCGTTACAGCAAAAGACGAATTACATCTGTCGAATTTACATTACGTGTGCACTCTGTACGCTCGTTCGGTTTCGTTGGCGGAACGTTCGCGCACCGCCAGGGGCTGAACTACAGCCGTACTGTAAATTCGTAACTTTATACGGAGGAAGTTGCGGCCGGAGGATCGTGAATCTCCTAGGCGAATGTTACCTACGTATCTGGTCCCTGGCTCGAGAGACGTGCATAATAAATATTCATTTTCCCGCGGAACGAGCCCGTTCGCCAGGTCTCGCGAACGCGTATACACGCGAGAAGTAATAAAGAAATCGAGAACTCGTAACGCGGGCGTTAAAGTCGCCGAACGATCGTGAAAGTGCACCCTACTTCCCCCGTGGATACCTGTATAAAGTTCCGTCGTTCGATCGGTCACGTGTCTTACGAGAAACATCGCGAACCACCGTGAATTTGAGTGCTTCGAACGAATAGTGCTCGGAGATCGAGTCGCTTCGTGGATAACTCGAACTGGAATGGCGCGCGTCGCTCAGTTAATTCGCTTTTACTCGACGGTTAATTGGCTAGGAAATTCGCGGACGATGCGTGCGTGTTGCACGATGTAACGCCGGGCTACGTACGAAACATTGATGTTATTAACCAAAGGAACGACCAGCGTGCGCGAAACAATTCGAGGATCGAGTTTGTTCGCGGTTCGCTCGAGAGACTGGGATAAATGTCAAGGATGGGAAAAGTAGTTTTCTATTTAACCTTTCGCGAGTCTGACGCGATTCGTGGAATTCCAGATATGTTTTCAAACGCACTTGTCTTCCACTGTTTCCATTCTAGGTATTCCGGTTTCATTGGGAAACTTTGAGCGATTTCCCAATAATTTTTGGGAATTTAAGATTCTCTCGCTTCTTTCGAGTGCGTGGTATTTTTTACCTGATTCGCGTGAATTGTGTCCACTAATTTTGCTACAGTACGACTTTTTTGTTTCTTCTTTAAATGTAGATATTGTCGTGGAACTATCGTAAAATTCTTTAAACGATACGTAATTCGTTTAATAAATATTCGTACAATTCGTAGTTTCGATAGAGAACGATCGAGACGCGTGTTCGGTGCAATGTTGCAGGTCTTTGTTCTCTCTGGTGTGCGAACAGAGGTCACGACCTTGAACCTCGATGACTTTACGAATTTCTAGCAACGGTACCCTATCCGGTGTAAACAAACGCTGGGTGGGAATATTTGAGGGCGAGTTTGTATCACTTGGTGCAACCTGCACTATTTGTATCCTGTCCCATTGTGTGTTCGATGAAACGACTGTTTACGTTGCGTGTGAATGATGTACGGCTCGAATGGTAGAGCGATTGGGAATTCAGAATACCGTATAGGTTCAGCGTCAATATTGACGTTCACAGTCATCTCGAACTAATATCGTTCTAGGTCATTGAATGCGTCTTTTATCGTTGATGCAAAGAGTATCGAGTTTCCAATCGCGAAACGTATTCCCATTTGTGTCTTGTTTCTCTGTCTCTGCAAAAAAATGTACACCTTCGTGAACATCCGAGATGCAACAACAACGTACACTCTCTGTACGACGAATAGATCAATGGATGATGAACGTGCAACAACACGGGACGCGATACCATGCTGTGACTCTTATAGAGGGTACTTGTTCCGATGTCGCGAATCGTTTGCGTTCGATTTGAATCTAAATTGAAAATTAATGCAACGAGTTAAACTCGGGGCGTTCCGAAGATCACCGTTTCGAGAACGAAGTCGGTGGAACCTTCAACGAAGATGGAGTAACCTCGAAACGCGCGATCGCGGGACCAAAATCAAGTAGAAATTGTTCCGCGATAACATTTTCCCCGGTTACAAGTTCCCGAAAAGAAACTCGCCGGAAAGGTTCCCTGCTCGCCTCGGGCGTCGAATTCTTGCGAATCGACGATTAGAGAGAGGTTCGTTGTGTTCGGGTCATCGAAGTCGAGAGCACCGTGTACAAGCGGAAAGAGAGCAATAATCCACAGGGGTTGGAGGAGGGGGAGGGTTAGCTTCCAACCGAGCACTGCTGCAGCGAAAGATTTCAGTTAGAGCGCGCCACCCACCCATCTACCAAACCTCACCCCACTGGGAAATCAGAATGCTCGGAGATTTACTGCATTATTCTCTATCACTGAAAATATTACGTTTAGATCTTTGTCCAGTCACGATTCGCTGTCCGTTCGTAACGGAATTTCCATAAGATTAAATCCGTTCTGTCGCGATCGATGAAAAAAAAAGAAAAGAAAAAGAAAAGAAAAAAAAGTAAAGGTGAGAGAGAGTGGGGGGTTAGGAATAAAAATGACGCTCTGTCCTATGCAAATAAGGTTAGCCGATACTGATAAGGTCCGATAAACCCGATATCCCAGATACCGACCTGCCCGCCATCTGCGCGGATAAAAATCGAAACGTTCCTAGTTCGAGCTACGCGGTTTTTCTATTCCATTTTCTCTTCGTTGTTCCCCGCTCGTCGTTTTTCTCCCGTTTATACAATTTCACAGCGTGCGGAAGGTGTCCCCGCATTTTATTCTTCCGATCGAACGGTTATCGCGGCGAATGAATATTATTGCGTCTGCGAGCAATATTGTTCCATCTGTCGAGACTCCCCCGAGTTCGTCCCCCGGTGGTCGATCCAAGTAACGCAACGTTCTTATCGCTCTTCTCGAATACGTTACGAGAGAATATATTTAAACGTACGGTGAGCGAGATTCGTATTCTCCCTGTTTTGTTGCACGTTTCGTTGTTACGGTCGCCGAGGACACCTTTATTCGATTATTCGACGACTTTGTTGCCCGAGTTAACTCGGGCACGGCTGCTAAGTAGTTAAGAGAACGGGTGGGACAAATATTTGCAGGCTTGCGATTCTCGCTAAGCCGCGTAAAGACCGACGTAAGTCTCCTCGTCAACTCTTTTGGAGTAAATATAGATTTTATGTTTCGACGGAGTTACCTCGGTGCTTGCGCGAGTTACTTCGACCGGCAGGGGTAAACAATTTTTAATAGACTTACGACGACGAATAATGGCTGTGGAACGGTTCGAAGCGAACCGAACGCTTCCCCGTGTGGTATCGCGAGTGTACAGCGGCGCGAATTTACGATACGAGGGAGAAAATCTTGTATTCGACCGGTGTACCGCGTGCGGTGGACGCCTATGGGCGTTCGGTGAACACGCTTGGTAAACACGACTGCGAGGTTTTCGCACGGACGTCGCGCGGTGACTTCGAATCGTCCAATTGGCACGGGAAGGGTTCTTCGAGGACGCGTGTCGACCACTAACCGCCCAAACCTTTTTACCATTGCGGACGCGCGTCGACGAATAACCGCCCAACCCTTTTTACCATTGTGGACGCGTGTCGGCAAATAAGCGCACAAACCTTCTTACCATTGCGAACGCGTGTCGGCAAAGAGCCACACAAGCCTTTTTACGGTCGCGGACGCGTGTCGACCAATAGCCAGCTAAGCCTTTTTATCGTTGCGGACCCGTGTCGAGAAATATCCGTACGCAAACTTTTCGAAATATCGCACGATGCAGGTGTACGAAACTTAAAATTCGTCGATACAGTTACATATACCGCCATCATTTCAAAGGCAAATTCAACACGTTAAAGTAAGAAAAAAAGTTTGTACAAATATATGTATACTCGGTACGAGCTTGTTTTCTAATTACAGTCGTTTCGTGTTCCAGCGATTCTTACGATAAACTGAGCTCTTTCTTGAGCTCTTTTTACGTCGAGGTACTCCGACTGCATATTCATGAGAGCTGCCAACTAATTCGAACAATACCTGATATTTCTGAAGGGATGAGGAAGTCTGTGATAAAACGTTTAGAAGTCCACGTTCGATCGGGGATCACCCCTTTCAACAACTTTTGTAAAGTCGAGCAACTGGTATTAATACAAAAACTGTAATAATTCGGAAAGAAAGTTATATCGGAACGAAGATTCTTTTTATTTTGATACGTCGAAGTAGATTCTAAAACTATACCCACATATTTTGAATCGTCCTGTATAATCACATATTCGTTCACAAGCACAAAATTTGACAAATTTGAATAAAATTTCAATTTTCATTTGAATGGACCGAAGTATCTTTTAAAGTTACACCTCTAGAATTACACCTACGCATTTGAAAACATCTTCTACAATCGCATATTCGTTCACAAGGACAAATTTTGACGAATTTCAATAAAATTCTAATTTTCATCTTAATCCACTGAAGTCTCGTTTAAAACTAATACCCACGTATGTGTACGATCACATATCTCCCACAAACGGAGAGAAACTTTCCCAAATTTGAACAAAGTTCTAGTTTCCGCGATACAATCGTTAAGTGTAGATTCTTTCCTCCGCGAAAATTTCTCGTCGACAGTAATGCGTTCAACTAGACGATTAACAACCGTTTCTAATTCTCCTCGCTACACGAGCGTCCAAATCGCCATTTTGTCAAACCGATCGACTCCGACGGTAGCTGTAAAAAAAAATCCACCCTTCCCGTGCACCTCGTACGATAACCCCCACCCCTGTAAAACACGACTAACAGAGATCAGTTTTATCTGAATCCCGACGCAAAGCCTTTCGTTTCGAACTGACATTTTCGGCAGCCAGGGGCGCAGCGATATATTATCACGTCCATTCCGACAGTTTCGTTCGAGCTCGCGTGGAATTGTGACGGCGGGAGTGAGTTCCACGTTGATGATACGTGCTCGTGGACAACGCATCGTGGTTATAGAATCTATTCGCTTAAACTTTCTCCGTGCTCCCTGTGTACGTGTTTCGTGTAGGTTCGTTCGGTGTACGTACATTCGTACACGTATGCAGAAACGCTACGAGCTTTTCTGACATTTCAAAGGAAACGCATCCCGCTCGATTTCCGTCGCCGGTGCATTCAAATCGGTATATCGACTGTCACTGGCTGTTTATTTATTAAACCGTTCCTCGCGCCGGTGTACGCTCAACGAGTTAGTTCGCGTATCGCGCGACTCCTCTCTGCTTTTTTTTTTTTTTTCACGCGACGAACCAAGTCGGAGAGAACAAGATCACGTTCCGGGTACTTAACGAGAGGCGTGTACGTTCGCCCATTCCTCGAGAAACGGAAGGAAAAATTCCGAAGAAATATTGGCCGACACGAGGAGCGAGCGTCTCTCCAGCCGAGGAATCCGAAACTAGCGCGACGTTAACCCCTTCGTGTCCCGATTCCACGCGCAGCGAAGGTTATTTCTTGTCTTCTTTTTCTTCCCTAATACCCAGTCTCGAAAGAGAAGTGCAAAGAGAGTGCGACTGGTTTGCTTTGACTGGATGCTTTGAAAATTCAGTGTTTCAATGTTTCTTCCATCCTTTTCATCGTTGAATTGAACAAATGCACAAGTAGTGCATTCAGATTGAACGCATCTTGACTGTAGTATTTATGCAATTGTTTGAAATTACACCTGTTGTACGTACGAATAAATGGTGACACGCTCTTTGTGCTCGCGAATGAAATTACGATCGTAAATCGTTAAGAAGAGAAAAATAAAAACGATTTTTCTTCCATCCTAGGAACGATTTACCCCCTCGTGTTCATTTCCAAAAAAAAAAACGACTGCCTTTACATTTGAAAAGACATCGAATCGAGACAATGTCTGTCTTGAATCCTTCCTTCGTCCTTTTCAAATGTTTTCAACTCGAGGAGAGCACGTTCGCTCGTAACAAAGACGCATCGAACACCCCGTACATTGCTCCCGCTCGTTCTTTCCGTAAAGCGGAGAACATCGGTACGTCCCCGGTGAATGGATACATTCGTTGAAAAAAGAAAGAAACGGGGAGAGAAAAGAAAACCGGATAATTCTTTGTCGACACACCTACCTACCCCGCCGAGATCTCGTGACTCCTGGGGGATCGTAATTATAGGGCGCTAATTGGAGACGGTCTGAGGAATCTTCGTCTTCGTCGACGAAACTTTAACTCGGAACTTCCACGGCGTTCTGACATTTCCCTCTCGTGGAATATCTAAAGCGGAACATATTTCGCCCGTAGGCTCGTATTCTTTGACGGTCTTTAATTTCCAACGATGCGTAGGCGACCGAGAAATTAACGTGCTACACAGCGTAATTGGCTTCATTCGGAAGGCAAGAGACGAAGGAAAAAGTAACGAACGCTCGCGATACTCGAAAACATTCGCCGCGACGTCGTGCGGTTTCACTTTCGCGCCTGTCTCTCTTTAATTGCGCCACTCTTTCCACGAAACCGCATCATTATCGAGGAACATCGTTAAAAAAAGTCTCCGCGATAACGTTTTATTTACGCCGTATGGATTTCATTGTACGGATCGTGATTTTAAGAAGCACGTTCCATCGAAATTATTCACGGTGGTATCCGTCGACGCTCAATAGCGATCCAAGGTACGAATAAATAATAATCAACCGGGGAGGGAGAATTAAAAATATTCATCCTGCGTTGCGAGTCTATCGCGGTGTGTTCATTATTGCACGAACGGGAGTCGAATTTCGCATGTTGTTTTTTTGACCGTTGTTTCGCTTCAAACTCGCGAATATGAAGAAAATTGTCGAATATCATTTTCTCGAAAGTTAACCGAAATTGTTGAACTTACGAAAAGTGGAGTCGAGCGAGTAGACCTCCGACAGGCTCGTATATTGCTCGTCTCAATGCCAAGAATAAACGCTACGTTAATTTATTAATTGATCGAACACGAATCGTGGTAGAACGTTTGCACGTTTACCGTGTTGCGAGGTACGAGATACATCATCTTTCAAACGTTCCACAATTGTTCCACTGCTCCGGAACACCCATAATTCCTTCTACTGATAAAAAAAAACTTTCTAAATCCCACAACGATTCTGTTTAACGATCGATTAACTTCTCAAACCGAGATACGATCGACTCGAGCTCCGATTCTCGAACGCGCGTTACGACTTCGTTGTACGAAACGTTCTATAATTGCGCGTGGCTATAATTAACAAGCGTAACGTTTTCATTCACCGCTGTCGAGATACATATCGAAACGATGTTTCGGAATTGCAGAAACCCGACCAGGTCGTCGCACACCGATCTCACGTGGACGAAACATCCTATTTATAAATCCACGACTCACCGCGAATACAACCTTACGAATAATAAATAAATTCGACCAGGTGGACGCACGTTCGTGAATTTCTATCCCGAGGTCAGGGTCGGCACGTATTTCCGTCTAGACGCAGCTGCGAACCCGCCCGATGCACGAGCGTCAATTATTGCTTATACCCTGGTGAATTAACGTCGGCTTAATTAAGCTCTGTGCATAGAATCCAGCGCGAGACAGGTACTCCTTGGTGTGCCATCGCATTGTACGTGCATTCTCGTCCAGTTTCGCGTAACGCATTATGCAACACTTGTCGAGCCGACCGAGATCCATGCAACATCGTTGAAACGGGATACCCAGGATACGGATACAATTGCAAAACGAACTTCTGTCGGAAGACTCCGCGCGTGTCTCCGCGCGCCTAATTTTTCCCGTCTTTGCCAACTTTCTACCAATCCACATTGCGCAACTGTGGTCGGTTACGGACGACGATCGGGAAGAGGAAAATTGGATACGCCGAACCAGTGACTCGAAATGGAATTTTTTTCGCCACGCGACCGGTAATCCAATCGAACTGGTCCAAAGTGTGTATGGATAATTGTCACAACGGTAGCGCGAAACTCGAGCGGAGAGAAAACGTGTTCTCGGTGATTATATGGGATTCGATGAGTTAATGAATGGAGTCGATTTTGCTCAGGGAAGTAGTTTGGAAAATGTAGAGGAATTATTTTTAACATCTTCTGTTGTGGTAATCCAATTGAACTGGTCCAAAGTGTATATGGATAATTGTCACAACGGTAGCGCGAAACTCGAGGAGAGAAAACGTGTTCTCGGTGATTATATGGGATTCGATGAGTTAATGGGCAGAGTCGATCATTTTGCCCAGGGAAATAGTTTGGAAAATGTAGAGGAATTATTTTTAACATCTTCTGTTGTGGTAATTTGATTAATTATCTAATCGATGGAATCTAGGTGTACGTAAATGATCGAGTGGATCAGTAGAGGAAACGATATTGGTTTTGTGTGGGATTCGATGAGTCGATGGGTGGAGTCGATAATTTTGCGTAGGGAAGTAGTTTGGAAAATATTAGGGAAATTACGTTGCAAGGTTTAAATTGTGTTTAAAAACCGTGTGCATCGACAACATCCGCGCGGGCGTTGCAAACAATAACGACGATAACCGTGGACTTACGTAAGTGACTACTACCATATTGATCTTTGTCCGACGCCACTTTATTTCAATGCATTTCTAGTTATTTTTAAGTACGTCGTTAGATCGAACGCACGAGCGTGTCACATGTGCACGCGTTCGTTCTTACCGATAGCACAGCAGTTATACAGGGTGTCCTGCTGGATATACTTCGTCCAATTATAATTTCGCTCTCAACCTTACGAACAATTACTCTCCAAGGTAATTTTTTTTCACACTCTTCGAATAATTCTCATTCTTTCACGTTACAGAAAATATCTTCTTCTCTACGGTGGTACACCGTAACGAATATTAATACGTACTCGGTTGTACGTGAATTGTCACACGAAATTTCAAAAGTGAAACATCGAACTCACTTTCTCCGAGTCTCTAGTCGCATAGATGACGGAACGTGAATTGCGAATGTACACCACCGTGTTTACCAACATACCACAGGTATCTGTCACGTCTGTTTGCTATCAGATTATACAGAATGTTTCGTTTACCTCGTCCATCTCGATATCTCCGTTACTTTCCCCGGTACGGAGAAATAAGTCAAGAAATTGGGGAAATTTATTTCTCAAGGTTGCCCGCGTTCGAGTTTCCAAGGTCGTCGACCCTGTTTCGTTACAATATTAAAGCATATTTAACGCTGTACCGTGCAAAAGAAACAAATTCGACGGTACACAATATCGAACGCAACAATACACGAACGTAACATTTTTTCACAGACGTCTTCCAAGATCAACAATTTTCAATATCTGTGTTCGATTAAAACCATATATTGATATTCCTCGATTAATTCAAAAACACTTGAAATTCGACGTACGTTCGTCGACATATTTAAATCCACGTTTTCCTTTCTACAGCAATCGAAATAAGTCCTATTCCGTACTCTGTACGACAGACGGTACACGCATTGGAAAATAAATTTGGAAAACCTGCCGAATCTCGTTTGGTCACTGAATTTCCTAAAGACTCCGAAGACTCGAGCCATCGTGAAACCCGAGCTTTCGTGGGTACAAACCCCTCCTCTGTAGAAGGAACTGGTAAAAAGCATAGAGCTCTACGAAAAGTCAACCGATCCTGAAAGAGCCAACCGAGGAGGCTACGTAAGACGCGCATCGGTAGTAACCAAAATTAAAAGTGAAACATTTCCAACGGAACCACGAGCCGTGAGCTTATCCACGGAACGGTGCATTTACCCTACGACCCGTAGAACGGACGAATCTTCAACGAACAACTGACCTGTGACGCAGCAGAGAGCCAACATTCGGTCTCGCGAGCCGAGTATTCCGCACAAAGAGATCTCCAGGGATGGTTTCGTCGATACCCCACTCGGCGAAGTAGCCGTGGCAGCGGTGCGCAACAGTAACGATTTGTTAGGCGATTTTCTCGTTCCTTGTGTGCCCTCTGTCCCGAAAGGAGACGCGTATCGTGGTACCGCGCGAAACACGCGCGAAACAGGCCCGGTTACCACCGCCGAGCAACCGTTGATTCGAGTGTCCCGTGCTTCGCGGATACCCTCGAAACACTTGGCCCGGTGGTGTTGTTCCGTGTGAGAAGAAACGACAGTTAGAAACCGAAACTGTCCCCTTCGATCCAGGAACCCGTCCGGGGTAACTTTATCCGATTAAAGCCGCTCTCCGCGACATCCCTTCCCTTCGATTTCCTCCACGGCGCGGCCGACCAGCCGGGAGGTTTTTGATAAGTTCCTCTCCGTAGCCTTCTATTGGGAGTTTCGCTTCGACCGGGAACAATCTCTCCTATTCGACGTCTCTTTTACCTCGAAGACGGGAGACAAAGGAGGCTCGGTGTCGTACGAAATTCGACCGAACTGTAACGAGTGATGCACCGAGACTATACCGCAAACGTTACACCCGGTGGACAATGAAAATATTTACATTGTAATTGCGTTTAATAATGTATGTAATCAATGTGAGTAACCAACACGAAACGATAATTTATTCGTAACGTGTAAAGTGCGATATACCGATCGAAAGTCCATTTGAAATATTTACTTCGATTTACAAGCATGAAATTAATATTTCAAATACGTGTTTCTCGTTACGGTCCTCGTACGACCGATTGAAACGATTATTCATTTCGTTACACGGACAACGGTATATATTATACATTGCATTCCCGTCCACAATGTCCGTGCGTTGATTTCTACTTATACATAGTTCTCTTCTATTCTTAATCGTGAAATATTGCGCGAACCGTGGTATATCGATTTTACGTATTTAGAATGAACTCTGCCGCTAATGTTTTATGTTCGATCGGATAAACCGATTACAAGAATAATCACAGGGGTTGGAACGATGTTAAGGAACAATTTTATAATTAAATTTCGATCGTTCCGATTCGATTCTCCATTTTGCGTCGAGTTCCAAACTTACGCAAACCAAATTGCGCAAACACGCTCCGATTTCTCTTTCTTGAAACGTCGACGATGAATCAAAAATATCCTCGAGGGGCTGGAACGTCGTTGAAGAATAATTTTATAATTAAATCTCGATCGTTTCCGATTCGACGGTTCGATACCTACGTCATCGAATCGAACTCCAAACCGTACACACGATTTCTTCTCTCCCCAGTTCAACGTTAGATTTCTTTCTCTCTTCTTTACGTTTCGATCTCGACTCGACTGTCCTCTACGTACGGATCAATCGTTACGAGACGAGAGCTCCGTGTTCTCCTAATCAGAATTGAAAGTTTCCACGGCTGGTAAATGGCGATGAAACGGGCTCGCGAGTGCACGTGGGAGCGTGGAAATTCTTAATTCGAAAAATCACGGAGGCGTCGCGGCGGCCCCCTGTCATAAATCACAACGGTCGTGTTTCTTTTGCAGTCGCGGTGGGACATTTTTACGGTAGAACGCGTACGTCGCGGCGGAAAAGCACGTAAGCCGACCACCACGGACAGATTTCAATAAACAGAGGAACAAAGCGGAAAGAGGAATCGAGGGGAAAGTTTTCCATGCATTTCCCCGAAGATGTCTTTCCCTTCGAACGAACCACGGCCGCTTGTCTCCCTTTTCTTGAGGTATGAACACTTAAGAGCATCTGATGGAACTGGGCAACAAGCACACCACGGACGAGGAAATACCTCGAGGAGAATGGAGATCCCTTTATCTCTTCAGAGATGAATGCATGTAATTCAGCGCAAAGACGCGACAAACCCGTATAAAATATCAACGCGACAACGACCAAACGTAAAATATATATCGTCTCGCGTCGATTGTGTCCTCCTCTTCCTGTATTCGTCGACTCGGGCAAAGCAACGCGTTTCCACGATATTTATTCCGTTTTCTTTGCATAATTGTCGTACAATTTATCAAGTTATAAATAATTAATACTTTGACGATAACTGGGGGACAGTACGTAAGCTAAAATTGCGATACCACGTGAATAGTTGATGTGGCGAAACCCAATTCTATGGAGAACTTAACGCGAAAAATGTGAAAACACGAAGAAAATAATACGTACGAGATTACGTGTACAGAAAGTCCTCGATAAGAGTGACACACTTGGGTCCAAGGCGAGACTTTTAACGAGTAAGGTGGACGATTCGATCCGTTACGTTTGTAAAGTTCTATCGATTGTGAAAATTCTGAATTCGCGGGCTTGGAAACATTCTCGAAACTGTTCGAATTACGTCTGAAATATTTCCCGCGCAGCCACAAACAAAGAAGATAATTAGGTGTCTTATTTCCAGCGGGACACCCTGTACACCGTGTTTCTTCGTTCGCTTGTCGACAACTTTAACGAGTTTGCGCGACAAACTCAACCCGATACTTGTATCCGACAAAAAACAAAGCAGAAGTGTGCTA
This sequence comes from Ptiloglossa arizonensis, assembly GCF_051014685.1. NCBI lineage: Eukaryota > Metazoa > Arthropoda > Insecta > Hymenoptera > Colletidae > Ptiloglossa > Ptiloglossa arizonensis. The sequence goes on from NC_135058.1 coordinate 12,552,033, forward strand.
CAAAATGGCAACAATGCTACTCAAACACCGCTTTTATCGGCTTACATCAAACATTGTTCTTACGCGTAGTATAAAATACTGTTATTAAGAACTGCTGAGCGTGAGTCAATAAATTGAATCTGAAATAACTTTTTTTTAATGTTATTTGTTTTCTCAGGTCTTACGTTCGAGATATCCGCGTAACACCGAGTTTTCGTAGCTATTTGTAATCGTTCTATAAGCGTTGAAAGAAAAACTGCACGCGTTGGAATAAAAATTGAAATAAAAAATTCAAGCCCACCACCTTGGTATCTCGGAAAATATGGTGCACGAAAAAGTACAATACACGTTGTTCGAAACAATTTTATCCAGCGTCGCTCCATTTAAAAATACGATTCGTCCTATATTTTATTATTACGTACAATGCATCCTATATTTCGTAACTACGTACAATTCATCCTATATTTTATTACTACATACAATTCACCCTATATTTTGTTACTACGTACAATTCATCCTATATTTTATTACTACGTACAATTCACCCTCTATTTTATCACTACGTACAATTCATCCTATACTTTGTTATCGCGTACGATTTATCTTATATTTTATTATTATGTACAATTTATCCTATATTTTGTTACGTCCATACGATTCATCCTACATTTTACCATTACAAACGATTCGTTTCGGGTTTCGAAATTTGTGCTACGTTTCGTTATTACGGACATAATAAATCAAAAGAACTTCTTCGAGGATGTTCACGAGTACCGTCTTCTTCGCGCGACACACGCGCCGTGGCTGAGAAAAAATCAAGAAACACGAGAAAGTAACCTGTCTGACATGTATCCGGCAACCACTTGTAAGGGTTGACATATGCAACGCCACCCTCCCGTCTAGAGGGGTGTGTGTATACCTTTTGCATCTCCATACTTTCGCGTTCTCCCTAACCCTAAGGCGGTGCTTTCTAGCTTTCATACGTCGTGGCGTTTTAAACGTTTCCTTTTTTCATTCCACCGATGTCATCCCGAATAAAAGCTACAGTAGCATCTGACCCTTTACGTGCTCTTCCGGTGGCGCGTACCGCGCTCCTTTTCCGTACACGGATCTCAAACTTTCAGCAAACTCGGTTTGCTGTCAAAACCTTTGACGCGTGTTCTGAATCAGATCCATTTAAATTTATATGGAACCCGCCACCGGATTTGACGCCCCGTGTAAGAAGCTGAATATATCTTCCGCGCCGACAGACTTGCCGTGTCGCTTCCGTATCGCAGAAACGGGACCGAAGTTTTCCTTCCGCGAGCAACTTTTCGAAACCAAATTACGTCGATAACCGTGCAAAATTTGCCGAGCTGATTACTCGACAAACTGTAACAATATTTGCCGATGTAACGCGTCGATAACTGCGCCGATCGGAACGTTCAACGATCAAATAAAATAAATACAATCGCACGAAGTCTAGAAAAATTATCCTTCTCTTTTCTCCGTACGGATACCATTCTTTTTTTTTCTCTCGATTGTATCCGATTCAATTTTACATCGATTTATTCCAATACGAAATTTGTGAAATTTTTCAAATTTTCATTAACAGTTGCAATATTTTTATCGACTTAGATTTATGATACAGAATAAAAATTCTGGGGGGAAATATACAGGTATATTTATACATAAATATGTATATTGTATATAAATATACAAAATCCGATGAGTAAGCTCACCGATGTGTAAGAATATTTTCAGAGTAGAAAATAGTAATTGTTCAAGGTAACGGGCAAGTATTCCCTTCAGATACACTGTTTAACACACCGCTCAAATTATTGTCTCTTTGCTCCACCCACAGTTTCATTGCAAAGACAAACGAACATACTCCAACCGGTTAAACTAAAAGACAAGCTGAACTCGTGTAAAAGTAGCAGTCATACTTGGCGTGATTCATAGTTGGAGAAATGATCTTGTACAGTCGATGTTTCGTTGCAATTTTGAAGATTGTAGACCTCTCGCAAATAGCAAATTTCTCTCGTCGAAATTTCGTGTTCGAATAATTGTGAAACTAATCCTAGAAGTACGAATTCTACTCTCTGAAACGGTCTTCGAAACTTGTGGATCTCCGTAGGTCGTTTGAATACTAATTTTGCGCAAATGGGCTCGAAATTCCTTATCTCGACTGCGATGTCAAATTTACCGGCCAATCGTCACCGGTCGATTTGAATTTCGCGCTATATTTAAAACGTCAAATCGATTCACACGAAACTCGATATACGTTATCCAGACAGGTGGAAAATCAATCGTGGAAAAGTACACGGTGAATCTTGTCACCAATTTTCATGATCAATTTCTAAATTATCATGAATATTAACACTTTGTTAATTTTATAATCGATTTCACGTTACCGTAAGACGAATAGGTTTTCGTTAGAAAACCTGGTCATTGCACCGTTCGTTGTACCAAAAATAAAAATCGTACGCAAAATCCTGCCATTGTGATAAATCGATCGACAAAAAAAATTGTCCGCAGAAATTCTAAATGGAATTTGCAAAATTTTCCATTTACGGAGCGGACGAAATTTACGTATCGTATCTATACCTCTCGCGCGCACGAAACTCTTCGATGAAAAAACTTCGAAAAGAAACTTCTTCCGAAGTTTGAATTAAAATTTGAAAATTTTCCCACTTACGAAGCGGACAAAATTGATTTATTATACCTATATTTCTCACGGGCGCTGAACTCTTCGATCGTGAAAAGAAAGCTCCAACTTTCCCCCAAATTCGAATTGAAATTTTCAATTTCTATCATCCGTGGAATCGACAAAATCGATTTATTGTATCCCTCGCGTACGCAAAACTCTTCGATGGCGACGCATCGATCGAGAAAGGAAAAAAGAAAACCGTCCAACTTCCCCCGGAAATTCGAGTCAGAATTTGCAATTTTCCCCACTTACGTAGCAGGACAGATTGAAACTGTCGAAGTATAATCGCGCCTCTGTCATTAACCCAGTTCCCGAGCCGCGGTTCTTAACGAGTTACATTTCCAATTTTCCACCGAGTAACGAAAAGATTGCGGGCGGCGGGGACCGCGCATCGGTTTAAATTGCGGGAAGCGAAGTTGAAAAGTTTCCGCAAGGTGGCGATGAAGCTCGACGCTGCTGGCCAGGGATTATCAAAGCGGAAAACCTCTCTCTGTAATTTTCGCGTAAATCCAGAACAAAGGGAACGAGACGCGCGAAATCGCGCGACAGTCTCGAAGACGACCATTCGGGATGCAACAAACGCGAACATGGCGTCGTTCGGTCAACAATGGGCACGTCGCGCGGGAATCGAATTTCAAAGACGAAAATAAACGCGCGGAGTCTTGACACGTTGGATTAATCGTATCGCGGGAGCGTGAATCGGGATTGCGAAACGGGTTGGAAATCCGGGGGTACAGGATCGTCGGGCGTAGAACTATTAATCACGAGCAGGCGAGACGAGGAAACCGAGCGTGCAGTCGGGAGGGAGACGTTTCGGATCTTATATTATCCTCGATATCCGGAGGACCACGGGTCACTTCACACTGCGGCCGAGACCTTGCTCCTCCTGGAATATTATTTTTTTGCTCTTCGATGGTTGCTCGTTCGCGAAAAGTGGTACTTATCGCGCAACAGTGGCTCCGTTGAGTAGCCGGAATTTTTTGATCGTTTCACAACGTCTTCTTTCATGACATTTAGGATACAGTGCAAGAAAATCACCGCGTGCCCTACGATTTTAGTTTCGATAACTGTTGAAATTTCTTTGATGTTAAATATGTAATATTTTTTAATGCGAAAGTCTAATAAGATTCTCGAGCAGTCTAATAGGAAGATCGGTTAAAAAATGTATTCCGGTCACGCCTCTCCTTTAGCCCACCTTCTCGTTCTCCCGCCCACTCCCTCAATAGGGCCCTCCCCCTACCCGTTAACCCCGCCCGCTGCCCAATAGGTTCCACCCGCTCCTCCAATAGGACCCTACACCTTCCCGTTAGCCCAGCTCACTCCTCCAGTAGGTCCCCCAACAGACCCCGCCACTTCCACAAGCGACACGTCCCCCTTTCCGATAGCCCCACCCACTCCCACAGTATGCACCTCCCCTTCACCGATAGGCCCCTACACCTTCCCGTTAGCCCAGCTCACACCTCCAATAGGCCCCCCAACAGACCCCGCCACTCGCACAATCGGCCCCTCCCCTTTTCCGATAACCCCACCCACTCCCCCGTATGTACCTCCCCCTCCCCCAATAGACCCCGCCCACTCCACCAATCAACTCCTCTCCCTCTCCGATAGCCCCGCCCACTTCCCAAACAGGCCCAACCCACTCCGCCTTTAGCCCCGTCCACTTCCCGAACAGGCCCAACCCACTCCGCCTTTAGCCTCGCCCACCCCCAATAGGCTACTCCCCGTAAATAGAATTGTTATCCATATATATTTTAAATACACTCTTCCGCAATAGCTGAGAAACGTGCCACGAGATAAACAATAATTGAGAACGAAGATATTGAGGTCACCGTACGTACCGAAAAAAATATCGAGTCTCGTGAAAAAAAAAATTACTCGCGAATGGTCTCGTAACGATCGATCGATCCACGATCGTACGCCCATTTCGGATACAAATGGGCGATATTTCCCGACTCTGACCACGTTCCAGACCCCAGGCGTGGAATAGTTGGCCAAAAATGTCCGGTAATTGCTGCCGACCATTGAAATAACAATTTTGCGGGCGATCGGTGAAAAGTTTAAAAAAATCTGACACTCCGTATTACGTCACGACGCATCGAGTTTCCATTAACTCGATTTTTCCCGACCGAATCGACGGGGCGAGCTGCAGAGCGCAGCTGGCGTAAAAAGGTCGGGAAACAATTTCCATGGAAAACGTGATTCTGCGAGCGACGCTCGGAAAAGGCGGGGTCGGGGGGGCGGGGTCAGGGGGCGGGGTCAGGGGATAGGGGGTCGAAATATTATCTTCAATAGATAAAGGCCGCCGCGGCGCGGCTCGGCGCGGTGCGAGGCGGCTCGGTGCGATTGCGTTGTAACGCGGCTCGGAAAACGAAGCGGCAGCTGCAATCGTATTTTCGCGGTGCGCTTTTATTAAAAACTTGTCGAGCCGTGGAACGCGGAAAGTTTGCCCGGTGTCACCGGACAGCTCTCCGCGTCTAGCCGCGAAACGTTGAAACCCTGTTCACGGTGAACGATACAGAACGAAAACGGTCGAAAATTAAGTGTCGCGTCGCGTCGCGTCGCGCGCGGGCTGCATCGGACAGCGGGCCGGAATACCAACGAAAACGAGAATAAATACGCCCACCGTTGGTGGAAAACCAACCGCGGCGAACCCAGTCACGACGCTCGAGTGATTACGGAACGCGCCGAACCGTGACGAAACGCATCGCCGAGCCGATTGGTCGAGCGCGTCACGTGATACACGCGCGGGGACTTCAACGGTAAGAATCGCCGGAGAATCGGCCAGTGAGCCGATTTCATCGAGCTGAAGTTATTTAAAGAGGGACGGTAGCGAACTTGTTCTTGGAATTGATATTTTTAATTTTTTTACGTCGACCAGATTGAAAGAGATACAACCAGAGTGAGAGTAATTTGTAACAACTCTGGCGAGTGTTTATGACTTTTATTGTCTTTTATTGTACCTCGGGATGTTCGAAAAATTCTGGTGATCGATATGCGAAGCACGGTTGGAGAATTTTTGAATGAAACGAAACGAGACGAGTGTCCACTCGAGTCGAAGAAACACAAACGTTGGTATTGCTTCCGATCGCCAACTCGAGCGCGACAAATGTTATCAATACTGAACGTATAACGTAGACTTAGCCCCGATCGAGCGACCTTGAACGGCCAAACCATCTCGTCCAGAGCCACTCTGCAGCCAATATCCGTCGCGCGAGTTTCACATCTGATTACACTCGTATCTCACGTTAATGCCCGCTGGTTCTTACGTGCCTTTGTCCCGCGTTGGTCGTAATTAACGGCAACCAACACCAAGAATGATAGAACGTGGCTGAAATGAACGCGACCGCAACAGAAATTCACGGAAACCGTCCAACAACGAATCGTAAATCGTCCCCGGGTTAAGCGCGCACAGGTGAATCCCGTTGAATTAATTTCGCGGGGCTGTTTAAGGGACGCTGACGGGGGAGAGGGGTGGAGGAGAACGAGACAGTGTCGCGAGAGGCGACGGAAAATAGAAGGAAAAAAGATAACGGCCCTCCGGGATGAACCGAGGAATTACGCGGTGTGTTTACATTAATGAAAATGGAAATGTCGTGTAAGGGACGGTGAAGCTGCTACTCGAACGAAATGAACTTTCCGTGAGGGCAGCTCGTTTCTTTCGTCCAAATCGGGCTCCATCTTTCCACCGAAGTTATCTCGGACGCGAGTTTGCACGCTCGATTACGTTCCCGCGATCGAGAACGACAAAGAGAATCGTCGAACGGTGAATCTCGTTCGCTCCAGTTCTCTCCGCGTTACGTACGATTTCGCAGTCTGTTTTGCATCGATTGTGCGTCGACGACTCGTTAACGACACGTTGGCGAAAGTTATACGCGCAAGACAAGAGAGTCGGACGACGAGCTTCGCATCGAACGAGACATTTATACGAAAGTATTGGGTTGTTCCGAAAGTGATTTCGTTTTTTTTTTTTTTTGGTGAAAATGAAACACGATTTTTTTAGAGTGTATAAATATTTTATTAAATTATATATCCTCCATTTTGGAAAACGAAACCACTTCCCGAACAACCTAATACTTCCTCGATTTATCGTCGGTCGATTATCGGTGAAATTATCCAGAAACCGAGGTTACCTGGAGAGGATAGGGACTCGAACCCGAGCAACGACAATAAGCGAGGGAAGTGTTCTAGAAAGTGAGTAGTGTTATTTATAATAGACTGGTTCGTTTTCGGACGAATCGTTAGAGCGAATGTGAACGACTTATAAGAGAGCAGTTCCATCCGATAACTTCGCGACTGTTATCGAGGTAGAAGACGCGACTGTTATCGAGGTAGAAGACGCGACGGCTAACGAGGTACTGATTTTTTTTTTTAATCACAGTGGGATAGTATAAGAATTACTCTTTAGATACAGTTCTATATAATTTTTATCAACCGATAGTACTGATACAAGGGTAAAAATACAACCTGTTCGAATAATTACGGTAATAGAAAAGTTTGCGGACAAACTTTGGAACCGAATTATTTTTAAAGAATCCTCAAAGCGTGTCACTTGCGACCAATCGGAAGAAAAGAATATTTCAAACTGGAAATTACATCTTGATCGCTATTTAATACCATCCAGTTCTCGCGATCGTCTCTCCAATCAGTTTAACTTCTGTTCTGAAATCCAATTCCCTTCGGCTTTGGCAAGGTCGCGTTCATAATAAACCAACTCGACCTATTTACGTATACACCGAATCTTGTGTTTCGACGATCTTGAAACGAATTTCGATGTTCTTGAAGCATCCATCGATGCGGGCGGTGTTCTTATACCCAGCGAGAAAACGCGCGTCGAGACGGTGCTCGAAACTTTCCCCTCGAAGATATAATTGTCGCGAACAGACGGTTAACTCGATCGTAATTCTCTAATTACTAGGGACGGTGATTCGAGCAAAGAGGGTACACCAACTTCGCGATCGTTCTATCGTGGACATCTCGGGATCGTTATTAAAAGCAAACTATCCGCGAGTTGAACAACAGCCGGCCCGAACAACACAGAATTTATTTCCGTATTAAAACAAAGGCCACCGCGTTGAAAAGCGTTACCCCCGACCGTGTGTGAGAGAAATTTCCTACCTTCTGCCGCCTATTCGCTGACTCGTACATTTTTTAAAGCAACTCTGTACACGCATCCTTTTAATAACGGGAGCAAAAAGAAAAGAGTGGGAGGAGGGGCCAGAGGGGGGAATGGAAAAATCCGGTTTCGCGTTTTAAACATTGGTACAGAACGAAGAGGTTGGCTGGCCGCGTGTTATTTTTCAGAGAAACAATCTCATATTCTCCGCAAATATTTTAACGCAAACGGACTGCGGTCGCGTTCATTTTGTTACAACGCGGGACAGGACTTTACTTACGAGTTTACCGCTAATTATTTACTCCAAATCCTACCAGATCCCTAATGAATAAACCCGATAAAATTTAGCAGCAGTCTGGTTGTTACTACAGGTGTTCCCGCTTGCTTAATAATACGGAATTGCATCGCGCGTTCGCGTTATCGCTACGACATATTTTTCGCGCAATGGACGCAAGGAATGTACAATTCGGTGTCGATTTTTTATCATTTTTAACGAATCTCCAGGTAGCCAAGCATTTTCGATCCTTTGACTTCTATGGATACGTAACGTGCGAGTTACTCAGACAGGTGTGACGAAGTGTAACGCAAGAATGTTCAATGACTCGGAAGATTGAAGAAGAAAGAAATAAAATAAAAATGTACGACTCTGTGTGTAAAATCATCGTGGAACTTTTTGAGAAAATTTCAATTTCGTGAAGTAGAGTTCACTTTTCAGTTCAGTTAAGAACGTTATTCTAACTGTCAAGATAAATTACCATTGAAGGTGTAACTACGACGTTTTAAAATTTACAAACGATTTCTTTCCTTTTTCGAACGTATTCGATTTCACAGTTTGTGCAATTGGTATCGTTGGACTTTTCTCGACGCAGCTGCTTCCATAAATTTTGAAAGGACAATATTCGTAAAGATACAACATTAATATCGTACTTGGAAATTTAACGCTGATTTTCCAAGTTTCTTTCGAACTATTTTATCCGTTGCAAAGTACAGGAGAGAATTTTCCTTTTCCATTTATCTTCGTACAGCTATCGATTGTGCACGGAACCATATATATGCAAATATTGCACTGTCCCACCCTTAGACGAGATAATTTAAAAACATTTACCACGGTGTATTCTGTACTATCTCCGTTCACAGTATCTCGTGTTCACACTGTGCTGGAAAAAGTGAAAGACCATTCAAGGCCACTGATGAGCCATCCCCACTATTTAGCCAACCCACTCTACCTTTCGCCATCTAGGGGAGTGACCTCGAACGGTCAATTGTTTTCGATCCAACTGTAACTCATTCATCGAAACACTCGACCGGCCAATTGTTTTCGTTCCAACTGTAGTTCATTCATCGAAACAATCGTAAACACACCAACTGTATTTCCAATTCCATATTACCGTGTTGTTCGAAAATTTAATAAAACGTGTATACGCTCTAAAAAAAATCGCGTTTCATTTTCACAAAAACAAAAAACCAAATGACTTTCCGAACAACCGAATAATAAAATATATTTACATTAATATAACCGTATCGTATTATTTTCATTTCGTTCCATAAATTACAAATATCTTTACTAGATTAATTCCTCTTCTTAATCGTGTCTTTCGTAATTTTCATTCACAAATTTATTATTCCTGGTACAATTTACAGAACCCATCGCTTAAACACCTTCCTACGTTACGTCGCAAAGAAACAACCAAGCACTATACATTATTCCAAGAGAAAAGATTCAACTTGTAATAACGTGTGCGTCAACGATAATACCACAATCTCCCCGATATTAATTTGCGTAGAAATTAGTACCGAGATTAGTTCATACGAGATAAAATATGTTAAATGACACGATATTGGCAAGGTTCTCCCCCCTTATATATAATTATCGTAACCCACGTGCGAACGTGTCGGCCGACGGATGGTCGATTCAGAATCACGGTGAACGAGATCATTATTAAACCCGTGGAAGACCATCGATAAACCTCGCACGCTATCTCGTTCTCGGTGCAATTACCAGTCGCCATTTAAATCCTGGTTCACGCCGGTAGTAAGATCGCACCGGAAGCGGGCGAAGGAGGCCGACAGCGGTTGCCGCGTAGCGAACATCGACGAGCAGATTGCTTCGTCGTTTTCATCGATTTACCGGCCGAAGCGTCATCCAGAAGCCCAGTTTACGATCCCTGGGACGTGTCCGTGAGGATTTACGGTACCGTTACAAAGACGGGCTATAAAACAAACATTTCCGCGGCAGACTACGCTCTCCTAGATAAGAATTATCTTCGCCGCGAGAAAAATGAAAAATAAGAAACAACCAGCGAGCTGATAGCGACCAAGTTTGTAACTCGATGTGACGAAAACTGAGCAAACTGGCGACCATAGCGTTTGTGTACCGAATGGTGTACCAAACGGGTCCATTTCGAATCATTTTCCAACTATGCGAGAGTAATCATTCTATGTGAATTATTGTGTACGAATATTGTCTCGAGAGGCGTTGTTCTCGTACAGGTAGAGATGTTTGGGAAATTTGAAGGATTTAATTTGGAATTTTTAAATCGAACGTTTCATCTCGTATGGCACAGATTGAGTATGGAATTTTGAAAGAGTTATTAACGTTTGGTCGGCTAGGCCGACAGGTAACGAGATATTCTTCTTTACGTCGACGTTCCATCGGGGTCATCAATGTTGCAATAGATGATAGTGATGAAGTAACGGTACGTATGATTTACAAGCTACAGTGTGGATATTGTTGAAAAAATTCTTTTCTTCGCGGTGACAAACGTACGTATCGCTTCGAGAAGGACGCGAATATGTTTCTCTCCGTTCGGTGCACTTGTTGCGCATCGTCTAATTTACGCTCAAGTTGCCATAGGTTCCGCAACGAAACCCCGTTCTTTGTGTGCGAACATTTTCACCCTGCAGAATGATCGAAGAATTTCCCAAGTGCTCGGATAACTCCATTACTCAAGAAGGTACCCGATCCTTTGAAAGTTTCAACACGCTATGCAAGTTAAAAGTTCGGTGAACCTTCATCTCTGACATTTAGTTCGCTCTGAAATAGTAATTGTTTTGTGGATATACAGGGTGCTCCTAAAGAAGTTCCAGGCAATACAGTGTGACAGTAACGAAGAAAATTTCTCTGGTATTCATAAGTTTGTTCGAAGGTCACTTTCTATTCTTTAAATTGCCACAATTTCCTATTACTATCGTGAAAATAAAAATAACTATAAATTCGATAAATAATAAATTTGAAAACGGCATAAACAAACTTTCTTTACTGCCAATCATCACCGGTCAATTAACTTTCTTCCCCGAATCGTTAGCGTTAAAGATCTCGATTTTTCGCAATACGTCTGAAAAATTTACACGCGTTCTTTCACCGTGTTCTTTTCCACGATTAATTTCCCATCCGTCTAGATAACGCGCGTCAAGTTTCAGGTTGATCGGTTTAACGTTGCGAAAATGGCGCGAAATTCAAATCGACCGGTGACGATTGGGACACCCCGTACGAAACGCAACCGATCAAAATTTTAATATCAATATTTAACGTTCACTGGTAAGGATTCAAAATCATGATTCGTTACACGAACGAAAGCAATCCCAGGATAATTTTCACCGAAAATGCAATACGTCTAACGGTGGAACACATTTTGTACAAATATTCGCGTTTAAAACCGTTCGACGTGCGCACCGTCCAAAATTAAACGTTCCGTGTCTGATATCCAATATCCGAAATAAAAAAAATGGTGTGTATTCGGGAGTACAGTGTAAAATGTCGAGTATTCAAGAGCACGATTTAAAACGGCGAATACAAAAGAGTCGAATACACAATGTCGAATATTCTTCAATGGAGACTCCGCGCGAGGAAACGGTGTCGATGATAAATACAATTTGACGAATCTCTCGCGCGGGGTTTACCCGCTGTCCATTTATTTCCACGTGCACTCTGCTGAGAATTAGTAAAGACGTATTCGAGGAAGTCGTGGAATCACTTCGCTTCATTATACCCCGTCGACGGATACGACGTCGCTGGAACGATTCCACGACGCGGCGCTGCCATTGTCAACGAGATCAAGAAAAATCAGGGAACACGCTCGACTTCGCGCAAGCCGAAAAGATCCGCGGAGTAATGAATGGCTGAATGAAATGTGGGTCAGCCCGAGAAACGGCGAACACTAACTCAACCACACCACCCGAGGCATCGTAAGAGGAGAAACCCTCTCTAACGAAAATAATTCATGGAACAACATCCACGTTTTTCATTTGTTCTCGGTTGCGTTATGAATCCACCGACGCGATAAATTCTCCATCTCCGTGAAAACGACCATATTTCACCGTGAAAACTATGTTACCCTGGCTACCTGGTTGATTGACAAATACCGGCAACGTTTTAAACGATCGCCGCTCGTCGTTACGCGACGCTGTAACCGTTGCGTGTGAAAATAAAACAAAAAAAAAAAAAGAAAGAAAAACGAAATGGAAAACGTTACGCAGATCGTTGCGTTCTAATTATTTACTCGAGCGTGGATGGTTCAGAAATTGAGAATACGTGCTCGGCTACGGCCGGACAAGTTGAAAAGATAAGCGAAATACGCGAATGTCGGTTCCTGGCGATATTTTTAATTCGCTGACCCGTTCTGCGTAAAAATAGGAACGAATAAAAATGAGAAATGTCAGCTAATAAAAGTGGCAAGTACCCTCTTACGTTTCACCTTGGTCTTACTCGAAATCGATTATCTTAGAATGTCAGCTTGAAATTTACTACGTTACACGGGGGAATGTATAATTTTCTACGACCATGTGATACTTGACGAACATTATTTTTAGGTTACCGTGAGAACGTATGTCATCTGTGACAGCATGGAGGCAAGTTTTCGGACATTTGAAGATAATAGAATTTACGTTAAACGGTTCAGTTAATTGAATTGATGTTAATTGTTTGTTAGGATTCTACGTTACTGGCCAGTCGATCGTAACCGGGGTCTACGCGCCAAACTATCGGGAATACATCGATTCGGGGTCTACACGCACGGATTTCGCGATAGCTCCAGAAACGCTTGGAACGTTGCAGAAATTGCGTGTAAAATAAAGTTATAATTTTTCCAACAGAAGCTTATCGTAATCTTTCACGAAATAACGTACAACGCGTAACGAGTAAATTATTCTTCGCAACAATGTGAGGAAATATTTTTCAGAATGTCACGTTAAAATTTACAACAGCAAAATAGGTATCTTTCTCTAGCATTGTGCATTTAATAGGGATCATTTGTGCGTTACTATAGCGGAAATTGTGAATGCGATGAAATAAAACTTTTATAATAGAAAATGGTATCTTTTACGAACGTAAACGGTACCTCGAGGGAAATTTAACTGTCACAGTGTACATCAAAATAATTGTTACGAACGTTATTCCGTTTCCACAAGCGAATTACTTCGTTCGAGAATGTACATTTTTATTCAAACTGTAAAGTGTTCTCGAAATAAAATTTATTTAACTCTGTATCGTCGCAAATTTTCAGAACGGCGAACAAGAATTTTGAAATGTTTGAAATCCATTACACTTTTTTACAACGAATGTTTTATTATTTTGTTTCATACCTTTGGTAAGTAATTACTTGCATATATAACTGGAATCAGTCAACATTTTCTGTTGTTCATTATATAAAAATGAACCCCTATTAATGGCACACGAAGCACAGACACAAGCATGTTTTTAATATTTCACAAGAATGTCCATTAATTTCATATTAAACTGGAATTTTACTTGAACCCTATCATTCGTTTCCTTCGTAAATGGAGAAATTATTAATATCGTCTAATTTACCCCCTTTCGTAATTATTCGAAAAATCGTCAATTCTATCGTATAATTCTTACTTACAGACAAATGATTATTTCCGTTCAATTCGTACTTATTTCCGTCTTATATGTTGCCAATAAATACCTATCAATTTCTCGTTTCGTATTCTCCGATGTTTCAAAATGTGGACGAAAATTCGACGAGTTAATAAATGCGCGAGGTACGAAAAATATTCCCCTTGCTTTTTTCGAGGGGAAAGCTTTCGTCACTCCACCCGATACGTAGAATCAGATTCCGTTAATTACGAACGCTAGCACGTGTGCACTCGCGTTTCAATTCTAACCGAGATTATACCGCGAAACAAGCGCGCTGCCGTAGGAAGCGAAAAAGGTCGTTTCGCGCGCCAAAGAAATATCCCCCTAATTGACCAGCTTTCACCCAAAATCAATAGGGCTCGGTGGCCGCTCCCTACCGACGGGTGCTTCATATTGAATCGTTTAGTACCCGGAACACGTATAAACACCCCGATATAAATAATAATCTCTCCGCGAGGCCTCCTGTAGGAGGATCAACGTAAAACAGAAAATAAAACTGGCTGACAGGTGGTGGTGGCGCGTTACCTTCGCGAGGCTGGGATGTAAGTGATTTCTGCCAGTGTAACGGCCAACATAAAACACCACCGTGAACGTAAACCAATCGGGAACGAAGCCGACAACTGAGTCAACGGTTGCAACAAAAGTCGCGCCCGACAGGTCGTAATGTACCAAGCAAACGAACTAGATCGCGATAGGACCGAAGTGAATATAACGGGCGTAACGAAACGAACGTTTCCTCGAGCAAAATATATACATATTTTCGATCATCCACTGTCCAGCGACAACGAACCAGCCTTTCGTCAATTATGCGAATTTGTGAATTCTCGTGACGGTGGAGTGGAGTCTCGTGACTCTAGAAACTATATCCTAGTTTTTTTAAATTTGTTAAATCATCCTTATCGCTGTTACGAAATATTTTAAACGAAGAACACTCGAAGATAGTGTACTCGAGTTTTTATTTGCGCTGCGTGCATTCTGTATCATCGTGTCTTTGGTTTAAAAATTACTTATCGCGTTACTGGTATTATCAGAAAGCTACTTACGATTCTTTGAAATTGTCAAGAACAGTTCTCTTACTCGTTGGTAATCGAGAGTTTCGCGATACAACTGACCATTATAATTAATCATACACGATAAAGGAACACATGGGCAGTATGTACCTAATAATAGCTGATTAATTATTAATACCGATGGAAATGTCCCCGTAGGTTTGTCCATGCATCCGTAATGTGCATTGGAAATGCGTCGTAAGTGGCAGTTGAGATCCCCCCGCGCATGCGCATGAACAGGAAGAAGGAATCCTTGCGTGTAGACCCCGACTATGGGCCGTGGTTCACGAGTTGCGCGATGCGCGATAGTTTATAACTGTCTCGTGACAATAAAAGCTGGTACAAAGTATATCTAGCGTTTTATAAAATTATTTCACAAAATGGCCCCCTCGCCGAATATAATAAATATTCCGTTATTAGCGTACACCGCGGTCTAACGAGACCGTGGAAAAATAAAACGCGTCGACAATTATAGAACGTTACTACGACCCGTAGCCATTTCGAAACAACATTTCCGGCCGCACTTCTGTCCCGAGAACAGAAATTAATTAATCGAAAAAATATCACCGACCAATGTTTCGCGAATACGCTCGTATTGTTCGCGTCCGTGTCCCTCGGAACGAAAATTGATATTTTTCAACAGGGAGCAACATTTCGACACCCGCACCGGGAAATTCCATTTCGCGACCTAATGAAAATCTAATAATTAAATATAAATTCGTAAAATTGACGAAAAAGAGGAAGCCGCGACGACGGATAGACGAGCTGCGAGAAAATGGAAACGCTGCTCTCGAGGTGAATAGATTGAATTAAATATGACGGGGTAGGGGAGGGGGGAGGGAAATACCTAGTTACAGACAATCAAAGGGCCTCGGCGTTCATTTAAATGCGGCCGGTACGCGAAAAAAGAATGTTTTTGTGTTCGCGTGGAACGTGAAAGGTAAAATTGTGCGAGTGCGGGTGCAGGTCGTTTAAATGAAATCCTCGGTGCCAGTAAAGCTCGCATTATGCGCACCCGGAGCGCTTTTTGCCAGAAGGCGCATCTGGCGCCTGTTAGAACCTCTACTACCCACTGACTACCGAACTTTCCTAAAAAGCGAACCGGTTCGTTTTCCGATACCGTGCCACAATTACATTCGTCCCTCAGCGAACGCGACCCGCTTCACGGCTATATCGAGTGTCCCATTATACGCAATTCACGTGATCGTCGAGATTATACGTGGCTATCGAGAAATGTTTCGAACGAAAGGTGGACGATTAAAGATTCTTCTCGGTCCTGGCGCGAGCAATTCCTTTTAATCGATCGTTAACGAATCGGCGATCGAAGCGTTATCGACCCTTTTCAACGATTAAAATTGTACAAAACCGAAAGTAACGCATTGTTCGGTAGAGGTATTGAACTGGGAGACTTTCGAAGGGACAATAGAGATGCGATATAACTCTTTCAAAGGGCCATTTCGAATAGTTGCAGGTAATAGAATTCACGTCGAACGAATCACCAAGGATTAATAGGTACGTAACAATAATTTGATCGAGGATCACGAACGAAGTAATTCACCAGGATTAACGTGCGCGAACCAAACAACCGGGGTCTACGTGCACGGATTCCGCGGCACTTCCAGAAATTCTCGAGACGTTCCAGAAATTACTTTGGTACATTTTCGATCCAGAGACGTTTCGATTCGTGTTAAACGAATCGATGATTCGCTGGTGGAATATTTCCGTAACGTATTTCTTTCTTTTCCGATGGTTTGCATTCTTGCTCGACAAGAATATTTTCATTCCAGATGGATGTATTGAAAATATGTTTTTACACAATTTTTTACTAACGTCTAGTAGCAGTTTTTAAGGTGAGTTCCAAGACGCGATTTAACTCGTCGTTCAAGATTTAAAAAAAGAAATCTTTTATGCGACTTAAATGCATAGCAAATATTTCGTGCTTGCAAATTTCCAGAATAATTCATTCGAAACGCTGTCGATGAATATGTATAACCGCACAAAACTTAAAATACCTATTGTATTTAAACTTATATTATAACAAACTTAAATATATATACATACATATATTTATTTATTTACTTATTTATCTATTTCTACGAAAATGTAACATTTCGAACAGTCGAAACTCTTTTCCATGGCATGTTCGAACAATTCTTTCGCGTGGAGGAAAATCCAAAACCGAATAGCTCGAAACGTTCATGCATAAAAGATGAACCGTACGCTCGAATGGACACCTTCTTTCGATATTTATTTCAGCTGTTCCAAGAACGGACTAACATTCAAACGTTCTCCTCGAACGTGCAATTTCCGAAAAAGTGTCCCGAAACACTCTGCAACAGTGTGCGCGCCGCCACCCTCCGCTTTCGTCAACTCGTTGACAAGTAACGTTCGAGGATTTCGAGACGCAACAAAGTGACGTCCCTTTTATCGATTATCGTTTCACCGTTGTGAATCGTGTGCAGGTTGCCCGGTGTACGTTCTGGCGTCGATATCCACCGCGATATAGCGCGACTCGTGCCCCCTGAACCGTGAAATTGAAGTTTCCGCTTTTCAAAGGACTCCGAGAAACGTCGGACTCTCTTCTATCCCCACCAATCGGTTCACCCGCACGACAATGACTCGCGCGTGTCCTGTCATTCACCGTACGAGTCATTAACCCAGTGTCGAGCGCGTTGTCACGGTGGCCGGTCGCATACGTGTGTTCGAAGGGTTGGTTTAAGATCGATCGATCCCTACTGGCTGAGAATGCACACACCACGGTGTGTGTAACGTGTTTACTCTCCCAGGTCTCCGTGCAAGCGCACGGAATTTTATTTAGAAATTAGGCCGTTCAAACTCGCCGCGTTCCAAGTTTCCGGGTCACCATCTCTACCTCGCCTCGTCAATATTCTTTAATTATCACTGGTCGTTGCGATCGAACACACAGGCTAAAAATAGACTATTCTTGGTACACGTACACACCCTCTCGCGTACCATTCGCGTTCCCATTGAATGAAAAACGATTTGTTCGATTCGTGATGTTTCCAGCGATCGAAATCAAGGATAATTGGGCCATTTTTCTTCCTTTTGCTTTTTTTCCTTGTTCCTCTCTCTCTCTACTTTTTTTTTCTTTTGTTTTTGCAAACGAAAAACCGATCGTCCGTGCCACTTTAATTGACGTTGCTCCCACGGTGAGTCCACGGTGAGCCTTTCCGTTGCAGTTCACGCGCACGAGGCTACCGCACCTTCGCGCTGAAAAATCGAGAGCTAATCGAAACCGATATCACGACGATATTCGATATTCGGGGAACTATCGTACGAACGATACTCGATTCGCTGCGTGACGACAGCTCGTACGTAGGAGTGTTACGAACGTGTGCAACTGACGCGATAAAACGCTCTTCCCGTGATCAAGATCGACCTTGAGTAACCATGGTCGTTGAACTCGTTCGTATGTGGGCTACCGACCCGGTACACTCAAATATCCTGTGATTCTCTTTCTTCTTTTTTTTTTTGTAAATTACCTCGAAATTTTACAAAGATTTTCCCGTGACAAACCCTACATTGTCGCGTCTTATAGAACACAAAGAACCGATACGAAAAATTGTATTCGATATCTTTGCAAATAATTTCTACGAGAAAAATCATTGTTCGAACTATACGTCGTAAATATACACTGGTGACAAAAAAATCGAACGGTAAATTAATCTTGCGATAGGTTCTTTCACGAGTAGTACACTCCCTTTAGGAGCGAGGAAAATATGTTTAGCCAATATGTTACGAGAAACATTATCGTCCCGTATTGTATAATATATTTTCACAGTTAATTCTCGGCGCGATTTGAGCGTGAGTTTCTTCTCGCAAAAATGTTCGCACGCGTTTCTGGAACAGAATTCCCGCCAGCTGTTCAAAGAGACGGAAAACGTTCCGAAAAATGGCGGTCGGTTGAACGCAACAATCCACGTGCGGTTTTCGCGGCTCGGTGGTCCGAAGGCTGTAAATATTAGCAGAGTTAAATCTCTTGACGCCTGCCGAGCGAAGAACGAGTAAGCGAGTGCATTATAAAGAAGCAGTACCTTCGTTAAGCGTTACCTTCAACTTTCCATCAAATTTAGGCGGATACGGGGAACTTATTAAGGGGCTACGGACTCGGAACATTATAATCTTCAGAAGGGGGAGGCTTATCCGCCTTTGCTCTATCCGCTGTTTCGTTCCTCGGTGGTTCTAAAATTGAATCCCGGCCAGTTCCCGGGCAAACTTTAAAGCCGCAAAACCTTGGAAACAAAATTCCATCCCATCCCCGAAAACAAAGGATCTGGTCGGACGGTTCGGGACTTATCAAACCCAAGGCTATCGACAGCCACGTCGATAATTTTATGCACCGATTTTCATTGCGTTTTCATCTCGACGAGAACACGCGTAACCCTTCTCTCCGCAGGACAGTGGAGTGAAAGTCACCACAGAACTGTTCTACCAGAATGAGTAGATCGATGTGGCAATTGTAGGTAACACTGCTGTTTTAGATATTTCTAATTATCTTCGTAGCATATTGTAACAGATTTCGCTGAATTTTTTCCAGGAGCGTTTGAATAATATGTGTAATTACTGTTTATACTGTTACGATACGAAGACTGTTGAACCTCGACTTGGTGAACAGCTGTGTCTTCATCGATTTCGATCATTTTCAAGTATGTTATAAAGGACGACACTTTGAACAAATTTTTCCTTTGAAAAAATTGGTGGTTGGTTTCGGTTTCGAAGATAGTTTCGAAAAAGTATTGCTACCGCTGCATCGAATTCTTCCTATACGTGCAACGTGCATTCTACTGCATCGTATGCGCGAGCCCGTGACCGCCGCTCGTCTAATGTTTCTACGAACACGTCGCGTCGCTGTAACCAGGAAGCTCGATTCTTTCGAGCCACCTGGTCCCTTCGAGCGACTCGATTTTTTTCAAGCTGTCCAGTTCTTTCGAGTTCTCGGATCGGATCGAATTTCGAGCTACTCGAATATTCAAGTATCCCGACAGCGTCAGTCGTCGAGTTCAGCTACCTGTTCTCCGCGGTATGCCCAGTTGTAGCTAGAAATGCTAGATGGCGCTATTACAACGGTAGGTTTAAAATCACTAGACATTGAAATTAATTTTTGATACCGGATCGAGTTGAATTAGAATATTTCCAACTTTAACCGGGAATATCTCTCTCTTTCAGTATGATACACAGAGTAAAAAAAAGACTTTTAAATATTACGATAGATAGTAACCACCAAACGGAGTAGAAAAGTTCTAATAAATAGATGTAGATCGAAAAACGAATATTTACAAAGCTACGAACAATTTTTCCTTTCCACCTTGTACATTACACCAATGCAATAGTTCCTAGTTTACACACTTTCAAAATTATCTCTACAACTACCAAAGGGGCGTAGCTATCCCAGACCTAAGACTCAAAGTATAAATTTAAAAAAGTCACTAGACATATAAAGTATATTACACCGATGCAACAGTTCCTAGTTTACACACTTTTAAATTTATCTCTACAACTACCAAAGGGACGTAGCTATCGCAGACCTAAGACTCAAAGAATTTAAAAGTCACAAAGTACCGTTCAGTGCGAACGTTATCGTGGTTAACAACAACGAAGGAAATTCGATTTTCGTTACTCCCTCGAGCACGGTGATTCGAAACACTCTGTGCCCGATAGAATGTTCATCGGAAGACTTCGAGCCCCGATCGAAGCGGTTTTATAACGACGGGGTAGAAAGAAAAAAAAATATGAAATCGGGGCTCCGAGCCAACAGTTTCAGGAAGTGGTGGGGATTACTTCGCGACAGAACGAGAGTGACCCGGTGTAGCGTTTCAGTCGCGCGACAACTGGAGGTGCACGGTGAGAGGGGAGGGAGTGAGCTAGTGGGTGGGGGGAGGGGTTAGAGTTTCCTTCTCCTCGAACGGCAAGAATCAATGTAGCGAGCGGTGCGCGCCGAACGGAACACGTACCGCGCTCCACGTTTCCGGCGGTCGTTCCAGTTTCCTTCGCGAAACACATCATCCAGGGACGCGTCAACAAGCAACTCGGTGTCCATTATATAACTTATGGATCGAAAGTAATACGCTCGGGAAGGATGATAAACGAGTCCGGTGTCGGTGACGCGATTTTTCAACGCCCGAGATTAAATTGAAGCCCCTTCGTTTTGGGAAATTTATCGATACCCGCGGTAAATAAACGGCACGGTGAAAAAGATATTGATTCGGACGCGATAAATGCCAACGTTTCAATGGCGAATTGCTCGCCGAATGTAAACGAGTTATATTGAAAAACACACACACGTACCCTTCGACGCGCGAATTTAATGCTAACGATGAGTACATTGAAAATCCTATCGGATGAATATGCACGAGTATACGGGGTGGCTCGCTGATAAGACAACTCTCGATGTTACTGAGCGTACATTTATATTCAACGAAGATATATAGATGGTGGGGAACGATAAAGGGAATACGTTCGAAATTCTAGCGATCATCGTTTGGAATACTTTTGGAGAAATTAAGTTTGAAACGATGATCGATTTCATAGCAGCTTCAGAGGCACTTTGTGCGGAATGAATTGCAAGTGAACGAATTTTTGAGAACGATAGCTACGAATGTACAAAGATACTAAAAGGGATAATATTACGAACCGTATCGGACTTAATTTTACTTTTTATTGTATTATTTGGTAAATGATAAGAATCTGATGAAATTTTTAAGAGCGAAACGATTTACGTATTTACTCTTTGCGTTAATATATTTATTTCCAGGGTTATCTCGATCGAGGGTATTGCAATTGTGTATTTCTATAGAACCATTTGTTGTATGTAAATTGTTATAAATACCGTGTCATGGAAAACCAAACGACGAATAGATTTTCATTCACGAAAATCGATCGCCCCGTTATCAGATAAAGTTCAAGACGAAGTTAACTCTGGATATGTATAGGGGTTTCACCACCACCATAAATCACCGTAATCCTATTTTTAGATAATAGGCTGTGGAAAAGTTGCAAGCTGTCATCCACGCACGATAAATTACTCGTGGAAGTTTTTTCCCAGTGCATAAAAACCGAACTGCGATGCACTCCCGGTACCTAAGTTTCGGCTGGAACATTACTCGCAGCTGCGATCAATAATTAACTTCGAATTAACCCGACCAAAGACAGAAAACACTAACACCAATTACACGAAATGCAATTTAAATATTTGACAATATTAACGCGGTGCAACGATGTCTTAAGTGACCGAAAAAATGGTTAGGAACTCTTTTCTTAAAAATTAACTGTGAAAAGTATAATAGATATCGTTTCTTTCTGAATCGACTATTAAAAACTGAAAAAATCTAGTTCTAAGATACCGAGAAGCTTATCACCCCCAACATGGCAGATAACAGAGTGTACCTCAACACTTTACGCGAAACTCTCTACGCGTGTCGTACAAATAATCCAAGTCGGATTTTAAAAATATTAAAAAAGATTTCGTCTCTATCTCCGATTATTTTAAAAAGTAACAGTTTGCAACGTTTCGCACGAGTTGTATTATATCTGAAAGAATATACCAATCGTTAGCAAATAACCAATCGGAAATATTCTCCGCAATTCGCGAATACGGTACAAAATCGATTAACGATAAACAATTAATTATGCAAATTAATGAAAGTACAAATCCCTGAATATAGCAGAAGTTTATACTCATTAACGTAATGAAATGGCTGGTTTTTTTTCCGTTCAAGGAAACATGTACAGCGAGTAAACCGAAATACGAATATCGTCGGTAATCCAATGATAACTACCGGGCGTAAACTGCCCGTGATGAGTTATATTCGAGAAAATAAACCTTTCCAGCGTGCACAGCAATACTTGCGATTTACCTTTGCAATTCGCGCTACATTTTCACGAACCGCCTCTCGTTACATTATATCATTAAAACTCCCGTCTGGATCGATAAAAAATTGCATCAGCACAAAAAATGCAAACGCTTGGATCGGAAACTCTGCCGACGTTGCCGGACGAAACTTTTATACCGTACGAAAATTTAACGAAAAATATTAATAATAATCGGATTCTTCGTTATAAACGTTAATCGAATTTTCTTTTTTTTTTTTTTTTGTTCATTTCCGCGCATTCTGCTCGACGAGGGGATCAAAAGATTAAAAGGAACCACGTGTCGCAAACGAACCGTTTTCGCATAAAAGGCGGTTAAACTTTCGACCAATTAAATTGTGCGGGGCTACTCCTGGGAGTGAAGCGTTTCCCTTACTCCGTGCTTCGTCACTATATAGATTAGTGTTGTTCACGGGTGGGGGGTCTTCGCGTGACTGAGCCCCCTTCTACGCTCCGTATTGTGTCCACGATGCGCGCGCAGATAACCAAGCACCGAAGTGGGGGTTAGAAGTATTCGTACAACGAGGACGTGGAAATAAAAATTTCTATGCAAATTATATTTATTTAAATATGCATAATTACATATTTCGCACGAAACCTCGGCGGTAAGAAATATATAGAGGTTTCCTCTATTTCCCGTGTAAATTATAGAACTTAAATATGTATTATACGTTATATATAATTACGTATTAATTGGTCGGCCAAACTAATACCGTATAAATACTGTAGTCGCGTGGAAATGACATCCCTGGATGAATCTTTAATTGTAATACACTGGAAAAGTAATTAACTTTTGTTTCTGCGGATCTGTCGTTGCTAAAGTTGCAATTGAAATTACAATACACGATTAAATCTGTTTGAATGTAATTATTATTATATAAATTATGGAAATATACCTTCCATATTATTTAGTGTACGACTATCCCTCACACATTGATACTAAATTATCAATTGCAAAATCGACGAAACATTTTATCCAGAGAAGTTACTTACCGAAATCTCATTGGATTATGAAAATTTTAATAATTTTTTCCGACAAAATGATTCGTTTATCCGGTATGGCCCTTTTGGAAAGTTTCGTCCTCTCGTCGAGTAAAACGTATAAAAATAAACAAGATTCGAAAGATCCGTGTATCGAAGGTGCGCGCGTCCAACGGATGACAAAATGAGCGAACGCTTCTTCGTCGGTGATTTCAATTTCGTCGAGACATTGAACGAAGATATTTTAACGTATCGAGTGTCAGTAGTAAATCGATTACAATCTTATAGGGTATACCCTGAGCACAGTGTTTAAAAGCTTCGTTATACGTTAACAAGATTTGTGTCGTCGGTACGACATAATGAACGAGCCAAGCAATTTTACACTCAACGATACCACTATTTCTTTTTCTTTTTTATTCAATTGCGACACGCTTCGAGAAACAACTGTGTCGTCTATTTTCGCGCGTTGTAACGTTTAACGAGTCAATCTTTCGAAGGAAAAAAACAAAATGTCGGTTATAAATGGAACGGAGAAAATCGTTTATGAATGAAACGTGGAAAAAGAAAAGATATCACCGAGGTTTCGAATTATTCGGATCGATTCTACACACGATACCGCACACACAACAGTTGTTATTTGAATTAACAACTTTATCCTTGAAAGACGCATATCGCTTTCTAGCACTCCTGTACTCCTGAAGTATAAACTGGAGCGAAAGCTATTCAAAGTTTATTCGAAGATCGTTAACTGGGACACGCCTGTTGATTCCTATTACCATGAAGATCAGAAAGCACTTAATACTCATTACATATTACAATGATGCTGTATTATTGGCTTAAACATATTTATTCAACGGCGTATTATTAATCTCTTGTTCGTTAAAATTAAACTGCAGTAAAGTATAAATTACACATTAATTCTGTGTATTAAAAGAAAATGTTTTGCTACCTTCTCGTCCAGATTATTATCAATAACTGTGTCGTTATTTGTAGCTCAACGGACTCTGTTCGTAATGTATGTAATATCAATTAATACATTTTTTAACGCCTGTAACCCTTCGTATAATTATAATCGGTCGAGTACACGAAACGAAGTTGTAAAATATCTCGTTACTCATTATATAGTATAGTAGGAACAAATGCAAACAACAACGCATAAACTGTAATTAATTCCGTCGCTAATTGTACGAGAAACACTGATCGTTTGCGAATAAGTAAAGAGCATATTTACACCTATGTATAATAATGTATCTAACAAAAAATATATATTTTCCAATAGAATTATTTCCCGTACAGTGTACATAAAAAATGGTTGTGTGGAAAACCGAAAACGTATCGACTATGTTTCTCCAGCAAAGTTTCACGACCCAAAGATTATAAAAAAAAATATACGACCTAAATTCGGTCAAGCTATTTACGAAGGCGGCAAATTAAAAGAGGCAATTTATTCATTTTGTTCCTGGGCAGCCTTCAACAAAATTGCATTAAAAAGTTTTCCTAAGAGGATGATCGAGGTGGTTCGGAGCAAAGAAGGATTTCATTAACGCCATTAGCAAAAAGAGTTCAACCACTTATATAGAAATTTTCCTTTCCTTTTATACATCAAATCGTGTGGTTTGTACCGTTATTTCAAAATTTTATTACACTTATTAATTTTATTCATAGATTGTCAATATTTCCATTCGAAATAGACACTATACATTTTATATCGAACCGTGTCAAAAAGAAATATTCGTGTCAAATAGTAAAAAAATTTCAAAAGTAGTACCAGCACAGTTTAATAAAAATAATATTAAACGATTTGAAAATATATAACGCGATTGAAAAAATCCAAATCCTAAGGTTGAAAAGTTTAAGTTAAACAATGCTTACAGACTACTTTTGCAAGTTTATCCCTATTTTCAAGCTCAAAAATATTGCATCGGAAAATAATTTTGACAAATTTAATCCACGCATAAAATATATACTATTCTATTCCTATTTGCTCTTTCATTAACATCTCTAAAAATGATCTTACTACATAGCACTTCGACCGAAGAAAGAATCGACCCATTTGATGATGGAAACAAAATGTCACTCTGCATAATTCTCGAAAATTTCAATTACAAATTACTACTCAAAATCTTCGTTCGATTACAACCCGGTATTACAATTGAAATTGAAAACGCAGCTCGCGATACGCTCAACGCCATCGCTACTCATCACTCTAGGATAAAGAAGTAGTTTCTCTACCGAAATACATGCGGAGAGATATCTCAATTCTTTCTTCGCTGGTCCCCGGTTTGCTATACTCACTGTACTCCCTCATCTCGCACCGTTCGCCCCTAAGAACGCACGCGCAAACGCACTCGCCGACAGTGGCGTCGGTGCTGTTCATTTTCGAAAATATTTCGGTCACGTTCGACGCACCAAAGATCAAAAAAAAAAAAAACAACAACAGAAAAAAATACGACAATCGAAATCCACCGAAACGATACACGTAATACGACGATCACCGCTCGGGTTACGATCAATTTCGTCACTGCGGTGTCACCGGTCCGAATTGTCGCTCGATGCACGTCCAGATATTAATTACACGATCGTCACGTATCGCGCGCTGGTTCGCGCGGTTGTCCCAACGGCTTCGAAAAGAGCGACACAACGACGAACAAATCGTCTCGGTCGCATTGTCCTTGACGACGTGACGACGGAACGGTAACCGTGCGTCCCCGGCTACCGTGTTCGACTATCGACTACCAAAGGACCCGTAATCACCATCTGAAGAGCAGGCGAGAGAGTATCGACTCTGTCCCGCGCGTCACGCGAAATTGCATTATACAAAGGAACACCGAGAATTTAGCACAAGATGCGCAAGGAAAATGGAGAGAACCTGCATCAGCAAAAGTCCAGTGCAGGTGGAGGCGCCTGTTATTGACCGAGCCACTGCAGGCTCTCGTTAATACGGACGCGTCTTTCCCTTACGTTCGTCGGCATACCCAAAGTTAACGAGTTTTTCTAGCCCCGGAAGTTCCCGCTAGCTACAGAAAGGGAGAGATGGCGAGGGGGGAGGTGAGGGGAAATGGACAGAAAAATCTCCACGACTAGAGAAACAGATGAATGGAGAAGGGAACCGTTCCTCCACCCACCCACCACCTCCCCCTCCCTCGACTTCCTCTATCCCCACGCGGTATGAAAACGAGGGCAAGAACGAGCAGGGGAGGAAGAGGCGGTAGACGCGAGAAAATGAGAAATTGTGTTCGCGCTTCGATGGGCTCGACACCCGCGGAAGAAGTTCCATTAATAAACCACCGAACGACGAAATTTTTAATTAAATCGGAACGAGACGATTTCGCGGGACGCTTCGATCGAGAAAGAACCACCACTCGCGTGGAAACTTGTCGTTCGATAGAATCGATGGAAGTTTGAACCTCTCGTTCGCCAATTTGAAATTTTTGAAAGATCCGAGGTGTTTTTCAAACGACCTGTGCGCAATGGAACGAGAACGCGACAAAGGGTGGGGATGGCTGCTCGGTGACCTTGAACGGCCGATACATTCCGCTAGGAGCTCAGTGGTTCGCAAACGAGACATCGGTCGATCAAGGCAGCTTTTAACCAAGAATATTGTTCCGTATGTAACGAGCACTTGCGAAAATCGCACGACACTCGCCAATATTATCTCTACTGCTTTCTACAAGTTTCAGTACCGAAGTAACTTTCAAAGAAACATCTTTCAAAGAAACGTACGATAGTCTATAAATTTCTACCCGCGTAGACCTCGAAAACCAAACGGAAGGAAATCTTTCAATTTTTATTTTCCACGGAGTATCGTCCCATATCTCTCCACGGAACATTCATCACTGAAACACAGTGTTTCATCACGAAACACTCCACGGTAACAAGGAGACGAATATTGTTATTACCGTTATGTTGTCCCATCCGCGATATAAATATTTACCCTCGAGTAACCGCGACGCGAGGCATCGGAATTTTCCAGCGCCATCCAGATTACATTTTAATGAAAGTACCTCGAATCGATGGAGGCTCGAACCGTGGAGCTCCCGAAATTCTTACGTCGGTTTATAAAGGGGCAAAAGAAGGATCGCCGCGGTAAACACGGTCTGGACCGTGGCCAGAACGCCGCCTATCGATGGATGCACCGATATCGAAACCAGAATATTTCTAATCGAAAGAGCCGCCCGAAACACAATGGATAATTTCATTTTCTAAAAAGCACCGTCGGGACAACCGGTAACGTCTCCACGTTCCCTCGAAAAGGTATTTCCGGGTCGACCGGTTCGGCCGCCGTGAAACCCGGTGGGGAAAATTTGTCTCCCGAGTCGTTGGCCTTAAACGATAGAAAAATTCCACCGGCAAATTCACGTGGACCGTTGCCAAAAATTTCGATCGTTATAGCGCTATTACAGCCCGACCGCTCGCCCGGTAAACGTGTTAAAAGTGGAGTTTCGAAGGTGCACCAACGTGGCTGCAGGTATCTGTCGCCATTTACAATTCAACCGGTCGCGCGTTTCAATTACTCGATCCACGGGACGATAATATTTTCCCGTCTCCCCACCGACGGAAATGTTTCGACCGGTGTGGAATTTCCGTGAAAAATTCAAGCCTTCCACCACTTCTTTTTTTTTTTTTTTTTTCTTTTTTTCTCGAAATCGTCGAAAAAGTACATTGCACCCGGGCGTGCTCCCTTGATCGATGGGGAGCCCCAACTTGCACGTTTTTGCAATTCAAATTCTAATTTCACCGACCCTCGTTCTTTCCCATTAATCGTAATTCGGTATTTAGAACGTTTCGGAATTTTCTAGTCTAGCTGGAAATTTTATTTCGAACGAATTACCGGTATTTCGTTGTACCGAAAGTGTACAAACTATTTTCCAATGTATCTTCGACTATCACCGAGTCATAACAAGTGTCTATAAAGGAATAAAGTATTGGGTCGTTCGAAAAGTCGTTTCGTTTTCCAAAATGGAGAATATATAATTTAATAAAATGTTTATACACTCTAAAAAAAATCGTGTTTCATTTTCACTGAAAAAAAAACGAAATTACTTCCCGAACCTAATAATATCGATAATATAATATTACGTTCGAAGTAAACGAATAAACTTGTCTGCCTGGTACTTTACGAAAAAAATGTTTTTTTTTAATATTACTTCGCGATGCGATCTTTTATTATCATTTTGCAGACACTTGTTAGTATCCGGGGAAGACCACGAGTTCGAAGTCAACGAATAAAATTCTTTAACGAAAGTTTCGAACGTGCGTTACGATTTATACGGAATTCCATTTTCTCCCAGTGAGTGCTTTCGATACTTCCTGGTCGTTTACGGTGAAAAGTTTTTACTGAAAAATTGCACGAAGAGCAGCTGCCGCTTCGCGATACCTGAACGCAACGTATAAAAACGCAACGCGAAAGAAAACGTAATTCTCTTTCTGCAAGTCTTCTCACGGAAGAGGGACCACGCGCGTGGAAACTTCGTTTTTTTTTTTTTTCATCGACTTAATGTTCGTCGTCGATGGTAATCAGCATAATGAGGCATCGAATAATGCAAGTGCGCACCTAAATGGCTTCACGCGGCAAGATACGCCGCCTAATGAGACCATGCTCCGAGCACAAGCACGCTGTGCATCGAATCAAGAGATACCCTGCTATTTGTTCAGCGAGATTAGCGCGATTAAGCATGCCGTATCGATAGCGATTTCGCTTATCGTAGCGGTTTTTCTTTCGTTAGATACACGAAATACCGTACCACGTTCGCCAGACCCTGGGTCGGCGAAAATATAGTGAAAATCCCTAGACCGAGAAAACAACCTTAAACGAGAAACAATATTTTCCATTCCATCGATAACGAACCTCGTTATCGTTGTGTAATGTGCAGTTTATAAAAGTGAACGTCACCGTAATAATTTTCCGATTAGTTTCAAAGTTTCTAGGTATTCGACCGTTACACCGGAGAGACTCGAGTCTAGAGAATTGTATTTTTCATTGAACGCCACCAGAGAGCGTTTCATCGATCTTCATTCTAGCAAATTCTTGTCCAGTAACCGATTCCTTCGTGCAGGGGACTCTGAGCAGAGGGTCTAGAGAATCTTGGGACAGTATTCCCATAAGTGGTGAGAAAACATTCGGTTAATGTGGTTTCGCAAATCAATCTTAATAGACCTTTCTGTTTCGGTTAGTGACATAGAATGGGTCAACAATCCTTTCATTTTTATACAAAAGAATACATTTGTTCTATTATTGGATGGAATTCTAATTATACTTTAAGATGTAGTAAGATTCGTTATTGTTTTATCGGTTACCTCGATAAGGGCACGATTCGAATGCAACTATCGAGGTTCTACTGTATTTCGTAACAGTGCGTCAAAAATTACCATCAATTACGTCAAATACATTACTCTATATTTCTGTACTTTTCACTGAATAAATTTCCGTTATCGTACAATCCTACATCGCTATCACAAATCACACGATTCATCGCGTACAGTTACCGATGACCTTTACTCGCGAACATTTTTCGATCCGTTAGATTCCTTATCTAACGTTCCATCTATATCAACTTGTACGAATCATTTGTTGCAATGAAGAATGTTAGCGCTTTGACGGTAATTTCTCTACGATCGAAACTGAAAATGTCGATCGAACAGAGTCTCCGCGTCGATTGTATATGTACAATGCGTATTTAATGTTTTAAACGCAACGGAGAAACGGAAGGCGGAGCGATGGGCGGCACGTGGGCGGAGCGATAGGCGGAGCGAAGAAGCGTGACCACCCACGAAGTGGTGGGGGTAGCCGCCCCGTGACCTCGAGCGGCCAATATTTCCCGCCTCGACGCGTCGACTCGCGTACAAAACGTTCGTCGAGTTACGCTTTCCTCGAACTCCTCCACCCGTCCAAACATCCGATAATATTTACACCGCGTTTCGAATGATTCTGAACGGTAAACGAGACCACTAATGTCGACACGGGAGAGTTCCTCGAGCGCCAAGTGCGACTGTGATATTTAGAAGGTAAGAATACCGGAAGTGTGCCTGCCTCGAAACGACTGAGAAGCAGCGACGAGTGCGCGTGTGCTTTGCAACGACTGAGTGTCATCAACGAGTGTGTGTTTGCTTTCTTAAAGGCGGTCAGTGTGTTGTTTGAGCAGCGTGCAGCGAGTATAGCGAGTGCAGAGGCCATCAAGAGTTTCTAGAGCGAGCGTTTAAGCAGAGAATAGCGACAAAGGGTGGCCAGAGAATATTCCAAACATTAAGAAAGCAATTATGACATTTGTAATTACTATCTCCTTGTTATGTCACGTTTCACGCGTCAGGTTGAAGACATGGTAAAACCTTCGTGCGTTCTTATTCGGATTCCGAGTGGAAACGAATTCTGAAAATGTGACGTTCCACAACGCGATAATTAAAGTTTCTCGCGTTACCGATCGTCGATGGGAGACGAGGTGGTAATTGTTTTAGAGGAATTTAACGAGCCTTCGAATGTCGCTGCACTTCGCGTCGAGAAATTAATCTCGAGCGAACGTTAAAATAAATCGGTCAAGTTTAAATATAATTAACTTCGATACAAACGTTCGAAACGAACCGAGGTTCGATCGATACGAAATTTACAGCGCTACGTCTCAAGTACAACTACCGAAGTAAATCTCTCACAACTACCGAAGTAAATTATCTTTCTCTCCGTTAATCGTTTCGCTACTTCTACGAATTATTCTATACACCGTAGACACCGATTATTTTTAACCCTTACACGCCACTTTGGCGCGTTACGGGGGATGAAATCGATCGTCGAGGAGTAATTATAATTTATCGGCACGTAGAAGACGCGGGTATTGCGCCGGGATTCACGCATCATTAACGGAGTACATTTCCGTTCGGAATCTGTCCCGGATTTCTAGCCGCGATATTATCTTGATAAGCGAGCTGACCTCCAAATTGTCCCGTGCACAATTTGATAATACCACCAGCTACTCCGCACGCGTGTAATCTGTGCAACGGGGGCGCGGTGCGGAGCGGTGAATGCCATCCAACCTGTTACTGTAACCGCGATGAATTTATCGAGTTAAGATGCAGTTATGTCATCACTGTCCCAGTCGCAGACGTTCAACCGAGTGCGTCGCGCATTTCGCTTGTCTCTCCGGTATGCTTGCATGACAGTCGAAAGCAATTTTCTCATTGAAAAGGGAAACGACGGATCATCCGTCTCGCGGGAGCAAAAACTTTTCACCGCGTGATTGATGGTGCTAACCCCGAGGCGTTGCAACCTTCCATTATCGACGTTATGTCCCCAGGTGCGGAATTACCGCCGTGATGACCCGCCTCGGACTCGGGTATCCGTTGACCTTCGAGATCGAAAGACGAGTAGGGAATTTTGGCACTCAGGAACGTTCTATAGGATACCAACCACACGATGGTGCGTCTTGCGTCTCGATAGCTGCAGATTTCTGTTCCGGACCGATGTCACCGGAAAGCGACACGCCGCTGGGAAGTAGGTTCAACGACCAGCGCGAGAAATTTTTTTCTCGCGACAATTGGAAGGACAGAGAGCGACGAGGGAGGGTTTTTATTATTCAATCCTCGCGATACGGATGGTTCGAACGATCTGGGTCCACACGGACCCGTAACTCGACCTTGCGCAAATATTTTATTACTTTAGGAGACTTTTCTTAATTTCGAGAGAAAGTTAATATAAATGGTGTATTGAACGAGTCTTTCTTGGGTTTTGAATAACACAGGCTTGGTACAGCAAGGATTAAACGATCTAGGACTGAAATACAAAAATTTGTAACTTTGAATCTTTTCACAGTTGCATCGGTATACGGGGCAGTTGTTTTGCAAATGGAGGAGGTCTCGAGTTTGACTCCCAGTGTCGTTAGATTTTGTTTCAATTTTTATTTCGAGTGATTTAATTTCGTACGGTCGTAAAAAGCGTCCGTTGAAACCAAGTCGGGGGTAAAAAGAGTTAAAACGTAAATAATGTAAAAATTACGGGGGATCGCAGCTGTAGGGTTCTTTCCGTGAAAGAAATTGTTTACAATACGAGTGACGTCGAACAGTGCACTCCGTCGAGAACAAAATATTGCTGAACAGGCTAGAATGTAAATTGCTGTTATACGTCTTCCGCGAGACCTATCTAGAACTTAGCGAGCGTAATTACAAGCCAGTAATGAGCAGGTATTATCGAGATCGAGGCAACGTCTAGAGCATTATGTCGAATCTAATCTTTCGGTACGAAATACCGAAGAGATAAATCGAGAGACAACGAGACACGATTCTCGTTAAAATATTTAAAAATCCAGACGAAATAATATATCTACAGCATATATACAATAGTTCGTTTTCGTTAAATTGCTAAATTAAAATTTCCATTTTCTGAAATTGAACAAAGCGCAAATTTTTCGTACTCGAACATCACGATTACGAACCTACTAACGAGCAGATATCGCGATGGACGTAACGATCGAAACGTTGTATCGAATCTAATCTCACCGGTACGAAATATCGAATAGATAAATCGAGGAACGACGAAACTCGATGCTCGTTAAATTATTCAAAAATTCAATCACGGGGCACTTTCTGACGGTTCGAAGCAACGCCGATCGTACAGTTTGCGTTTTATTTTCGCTCTCGGTGGAAATTCCGAGTATTCGCGAGTGGTTTCGCGAGCGAGTAGGAATTTTTCGAGTATCGAAAACGCGTGAAAGTGTCGGGAATCGGAACAGTTACCGCGCACGGGTCCAGGACACCGGGAACACAGAGAAAGAAATTGAAATCGAATCTTCAACGAGGAATCGAGCGAACCCGGCCGACGAGGCACGATCCGATACCGTTGCAACACGAACGAAACCGAATACAGACTTCGAGGGCTCGCGATTCACTTTGCCTTTCAATCGTCCCCGTATTAATTACTCCCACCGTGCACGCGTGCAACAAGCTTTCGCGCAACACCGCCGTTTAGCACGAATCGCTTCGAGGTTACGAACAATGAGACCGCGCAGTCGTTACAATGACGACTAATTAGCGGGTGGAATTAAGGTGCGCGTTGCCGGAATATTACAACGCGCGCGTAATTAATCATCGTTTATCGCACAACGGGGAGCGAAGGGAGGTGCAACGATCGCGTCACATTCGAGTCGAATCTGCGAGCGGACCGAAATCGAATTTCGAAACACTGTCCCCCTCGGTTGGAAGGCGGTGCGCACAATGACAGAGGGGATGGACGAAAGAGAGAGAGAGACACGAGGGGATATGTAAAAAAAAAAAAAGGAGAACAACGAACCCGAATAAAACGTAAACGTTAACGCGAATTGATGATCGTCGCGTCTCCGCTAGTATTTGCTCGGTCGTTTTTTTTTCCCCGACTCGCAACACGTGTTACAGTTAGCAAATATTTTCCCAGCGTTTTTCTGCCCCGCGTAGGGTGGTGCTCGCGAGAACGCTCGCGAGAACGGTTCCGATGCTTCGAAACGAGCCCCGGATCTCGAAACTTGACGATCAAATACACGGGGCGGGTGGCTGGCTTTTTCTACGGGTCGCGTCTCCGTGTAACGGAGGACCAGGTATACGTGAACGATGCATCGAAGCCCATAAATATCCAAGTAAATATCGCCGGAACGTTTCGCGATACTTCGGGTACGTGGTAGCCACCGTGTTGCTACCGGACGCCACGGTACACGGATCGACGAACTTTTTTCTCCAAGGGAACGGATAATAAATATTTCCGGCTACACGGACCTACGGGTAACATCGCGGACGGTGTGCACCGTGTGCCCGCGTGTCAGACGGGAAAAGAGAAATTGTACGATTGTTTTTCCGTTATTAGAGCGCGGAATGTAACTCCCTGCAAATGGATTTGCGGCAAGTACGCGCGGCGAACATTGAATTCACGAGCCGGAGATGTGATTTACGATTCTAGATGGAATTTTCGTGTACTCGAATGTGATTAAGGAGGCGAATAAGGACCGAGTGCTTGATTGGTCCAGTGCTGCTCGAATAATTCATTGTTCGAGTAACTATCGAATATTTAAGTGTTCGAATGTTTCGAGATTTACAAGCTTGTTTGAATGTTTGAATATTTGAATATTTGAACACTTTACACTTCGCATTTCGCACTTCACCCCTTGAACACTTGAACATTTAACAATTTGAACATTTGACCATTTGATGGAATACTTCAACATTGTAAACCCTCGTTACTGTGCCTTCGTGCCTAATAGTCCACGAACTAGAGCGGTGGGAGTATAAACACTCCGTTTGCCTTCTTTTCACGAGCGAACAGTACGCTCTTAGATACCTCGAGCAATGTTCTTCTTTGTCGCGAAACGTCGAGTCACAGGTGGAGAAACCACGATACGGTTAATCTTCTCCAGAAACGTCTTGTCTCGCGCGATAATCGATACCAAGACGGATCGCGAAGCGTTTTCCGCGGCAAGAAACGACAATTACGAAAGAGATCGTTATTTCAGAGTTCGCCGACAGCTTTCAACGATTATCATCGCTCAGCGCGTTGCATCCTCCTCCCAACCATTCGTAACGGTCTCGTACACTGACGTTTGCGAATTTCACCGCGGAAAGCAAATAATACGGATCCCATCGTCCAATTAATTACCGACTACTCTCGCTGTGACAACAGGCTGCGAATATAAAATTGCTCCCTCTCTTTCTCTGTCTCTCTCACACTATATCTATGTATCTCTCTCACTCTCTCTCTCTCTCGACAAAATGACCGTCAACGCGCGATCGTCTCTCGAATTACGGAAATTGCGCTGACTGATTACGGTGTGTATCGCAACCTGCAATAACGCCCGCTAGTTCGGACCGATGACGAATCCTTTAATCGAACGAGTCACCGTATTCTATTTTCTTCGTTCTTCGTGGGAAATTGCTCGCCGTTGCGCATCATTTTCCATTTTTCCAACGATATTGGAATACAAACGACCACTGCTTGCATACCGACCGGTATCGTACCAGCGACAAAGTAATTTGTTCGATCGAGGGAAAGAAACAAGGTACGGAAAAAGATGTCGAACGTTGTCCAGGCTGAATACAACCGTAGATCATCCCTTGTTTCTTTTATTAACGCCACGGGAAAGAAACAAGGGATAATATACGGTCGCGTTCAGATTGACAGAGGGCACCGTACGACATCTGTTGACCAGAGTGTTCGAAATCAAAGCCACTTTGCTGTTCGTCGTACGGCACACATGGTGCCGGTAGCAAAATGAGCAATTTCGCGGAATCACCGCTTCTCGAGGTACACGGAACACCGATTTTATGGAATAAATGAACGGAAGTGGACCAGTGTACTCGTGAAGTGTCATTTCATCGTAATTGGCAGTAAAGGTAATGCAACTCGAATTTTATTCGTCCTTGTGTATTTCATCTACCGTTTCGCGTGTTTCTTCCGTACTTTTGTTCAGAATACGAATTTTACACAAGTATTTGCGGAAAGGAGAAACAAATTCGACTTCGACGATGACACGTTGAAAACATTATTCGAGTAACGTTCGATAGTCAGTTGCGCATTATAGTCAGTCTCATTATCGTACAACGCATTGTTTATTAACGAAATTGAGACACTAGTCAGAACTCAGTCTAACTCGTGCAATGGAGAAACTCGTGTACGAAAGGAGGCACATTTTTTTTCAGAATGCACACTGCCACGCAGAATCATCCGGCGAAGAATAGAACAACGGAATGAGAAACGAGTCCTACGTGGAAAAGTAAATCCGGAACGTGGACTAAATTTTTTTCGTACGGGACACGGTTCGCGAGGAAATCGATTTTGAAAATGCATGAGCCACACGCGCGCGTGCTTCACAAGTAAATCTCGGCTTGGGGCGCAAGGAGGCGTTCAAAGTTGATTATATGCGGAAAATATTTCCCATGGAAAATTATTCCTTCCGGAGATTATGTAGGAACACGATTAGAAGATACATCAAAAGGAATTTTCGCGAAAGGTGCGCGCGCCGTACGATTCTTAAATTTATTTCCTCGAAATGAATGTCTCGTGGGAGGAAATTCTGTTTTACGTCTTAAAATTGATTATATACGAAGAATATTTGATGGTAAATTATTTCTTACAAAGATTACGTAGAAGCACGATTAGAAGATAGATGAAAAGAAATTTTAGCGAAAGGTGTGCACCGAACAATTTTAAAATTTATTTCCTCGAAATAGAAATCTCGTAGGAGGAAATTCAATTCTACGTTTTAAAATTAATCACATGCGAAGAATATTTGGTTGTAAATTATTCCTTCCAAAGATTACGTTGAAACACGATTACAAGATACACGAAAAGAAATTTTAGCGAAACGTGTGCGCCGAACAGTTTTAAAATTTATTTCCTCGAAATAGAAATCTCGTAGGAGGAAATTCTATTCTACGTTTTAAAATTAATCACATGCGAAGAATATTTGGTTGTAAATTATTTCTTTCAAAGATTACGTTGAAACACGCTTGGAAGATACACGAAAAGAAATTTTAGCGAAAGGTGTGCGCCGAACAATTTTCAAATTTATTTCCTCGAAATGGAAGTCTCGTAGGAGGAAATTCTATTCTACGTTTTAAAATTGATCACATGCGAAGAATATTTGGTTGTAAATTATTTCTTCCAAAGATTACGTTGCAACACGATTGGAAGATACACGAAAAGAGATTTTAGCGAAAGGTGTGCGCCGAACAATTTTCAAATTTATTTCCTCGAAATGGAAGTCTCGTAGGAGGAAATTCTATTCTACGTTTTAAAATTGATCACATGCGAAGAATATTTGGTTGTAAATTATTTCTTCCAAAGATTACGTTGCAACACGATTGGAAGATACACGAAAAGAGATTTTAGCGAAACGTGTGCGCCGAACAATTTTCAAATTTATTTCCTCGAAATGGAAGTCTCGTGGGAGGAAATTCTATTCTACGTTTTCGATTGGTTTTCGCCGGTGGATCCGTTTACTTCTCGCTCGTACGAATCGGTACGGGACACAACACGTACAGTGTTCGCTTTTCGAAACAAAGTAGCAAGAATAAATCATCCCCTTCGACAACTACGAAGGGTAAATGAACCAGCAACGACGAGCGTGTCGGACGTAACGGGTGCAAGACACGGGCATGCAGAAATCTGCAGGTCAGGCGTGCCCGTGTCAGACATGGACGTGAGCATTAAAGGGGTTGAAGTTTCCACAGAATTCGGGGTGCCAATTATTCGACGAACAGTAACAATGTTTCAAATTAGATAAAATTGGTACACAGTCGACGTGTCCATTATCATTCCACGAAACTTTCAGGAAATCCATTACCGGCCATCGTCTACTACTTTAATAATAACCAAGTGTTTCTATTTACTTTTTCCCTCGCTACGGCCGGAGTGAAAATTAGAAACAGCTTCTAGTCGATTGTTCGTCTATTTCCAAACACTTTCCTCTCTTTTCGCATTTTTTTTTTTATCTTTGTCCCTTTAATCGTTATCGTTTAATCGTACGTTGAAAATACTTACATGTTATTCGTTCAGAATTCTAGCTTCGTGAATAACTCGTCCGACAATTTAAGTCACATTTCGTTGCGCAAAATTATTTCGAAAATGTCTGCCCTTTAAGAAAATCTCACGTGTCGAGAGGTCCATTTTTTCCAGCACCTGACACTTTTTCTCACGGACCGTACTTCGTGTATCGAAATACTTGACCGTCTACGTTTTACGATCCGATAGAACTGGAAGGCTGAGGCTTTCGGTGGTTTTACTACCCTACCGTGCCCTTTCCCATGGGCGTACTGGGGAACATCTACGAAAAAGGTGACCCATAGATTCGGCCAATGAAATAAAATCAAACAAATCGTGCGACTTTGTTGCTTCTATGCGAAGTGAGAATTAAAAAAAAAGCAATTACTCGGCGAAAAGTCAACTCTTGTCCAAATTCATATCGCAAAATTGAATTCTCAGTCCGTAGATTGGGTTTCCGTAATAATATTGGGTTGTTCGGAAAATCATTTCTTTTTTTTTTTTGGTGAAAATGAAACACGATTCTTTTAGAGCGTATGAACGTTTCATTAAATTATATATTCTCCATTTTGGAAAACGAAATTACTTTCCGAATAACCCGATAGTACGTCTTTGTTGCACCACAGTTCTATATACAATGTGAAACCCAATAACGAAAAAATACCGTATAGAAATAAAGATAAGTAAGTTATGCACTTCTACCAACTTAACCTCGGTATTATCGCAAACTCCGGTTGCACTTTTAGCGATCTAACCTCAGTATTATCTCAGTCTACTATTTTTGTATACTGTTCGTAAACATTGCGAAAATAATGGAAGTTCTCAATATTATCTTAAATTATGCGCGACCGCTGCTGTAGATTCTTTAAAAGTATCGCGATGAGAAACAACAAGAGGAATCGGTTTACGTCGATCGAATGGCACGAGATTTCGAAACCGATCCTCGTATTCTTCGTTTACCATTGCGGCGGTGAAGACGCAACGAGTGTACACAATGGAACGAATACATCAATGCGGACATTGTACGTCCAATCGATAACAATTGCGATAAATAACTGCACAGTTAGTTCCCGGAGTCTGTGAATTCGAATACTACACAAATTTCAAAGTCACAGGGCTCGTAATTTGTACGTCGCGCGCTCTATTGGTTCGAGAAGTTCGAATTCCAAGAAGTTTTCGCCCAAGTTTGTACTCCGGTCTGTGTAAATATTCAGAACCCTCTATCTTTAGTGTAGACTCCAATCTTCCCTCGAAGACGTTCCTGGAGAACTTTGGCCAGTCCGTGGAGGCGTCAGACCACCAATACGGATTCCCTTAAACGTTTTCCCAGATCTCGTACACACGTGGAACGCATAACTGTGCAATACGTGGATATTGAAGATGTTTTCAATTTCGAAAAATCGCTTCCATTATCCTGGCATCTATTCACGGCCACACTGTACCTGAAATTTCAGGTTCTCGAGGGTTCGCATTACGAAAGATGTTTCGAAACATTGGAAAAACGATACACGTGTTAAACCAACGCTCGTGGTGGACATGGTACCACGATTCAAATTAAAATCCACTAACTGGATAGATTTTTGTATAATCCTAATAAATTGGACTTTACGCGTAAACCGGTCTCGCGTGTAAACTGGACTTAATTTCCGTCGTTGGCGATTGATTCTTCTGTTCGCAATCACGGAACGTTTTTTTATTTATTTTTCTTTCATTTATTTTTTTTTTTTTTCATTTATTTTTTCTCCGAACAAGCGAGGCCGGTCTAGATTTTATTTTTTCGCGTCACAGCCGCGCGTATCCGTACTCTCAACGGTCAAACGAGAACGATACAGCCGACAATCGATTCGCGCCACGGTTACCCTACGATCGATGAATACACCTAACTGTCCCACGGAACGCGAATAGAAACGTACGACGACAATAGGCCGTGAATTCCACAGGCCCATCTAGCGGCACACCGAATCTGCATTCCCATTTATATGGAAATTACGAAATCGCGCTTTTGTTCGATCAATTAGCAACGATCGATCGTCGAAGGAGACGCGTAATACGGTATCGCCCCGTTATAAGTCGTCGTTCGTGTTTCGTTATAAGTAGTCTCTATCCCCTCCACTGCTTCGGTAGCTGCAACGAGTGAGACAGACCGCGAGTGAACGAGAAAGCTTTAATAGAGAGCTTTAACACTAGAGTCAGAGTGAATTTCACTTATTTTAAACTTCTTTGTAAAATAACTCGATTAGAGTGTCTGCTTGCCAATATTCATGGACATCAATTTCTTTTTCTTTAAATTTAACCATAATAATACACGCCAATCCATGAAAATTTAATAGTAACTTTACTACAATAATACACATCGATCCATGAAAATTGAACAAAAATTCAACTACAATAATACACGCCGACCCATGGTAACATAATAATTTAACTATAATGACACACGCAAGTGCAATAATAATCGTATAAATTTTTCAAAATTTAAGTAACCTTTCCTTAAAAAAAAAACAAAATTTAATTCCCTGTGTCCCTGTACAGTACAATCTGAAGACTCGAGAGACCCTTTATGGTGTTCCACCATCTCGCTCGCTCTGATAGTCTCGCACTCGCTCTGCAAAGAACAGATCTGCAGAACAGAGGACCGTTTCGTTGTCAGTCGTACCCGTTCTCCGAGTAAACGACTTATAACGAGACAGTGCCGTATTTACGCGATCCCAAAATCAGAATTTTAGCAACTGTCGCGTGGCGTACGGGACAGCCACTTGCGCGATACAGTGACGCACGTGGAGGATCCATCAATATCGGCTCGCGAGCGGAATCGTAAAACCGTCAGACGCTACCAATT
The DNA here is from genome assembly GCF_051014685.1 of Ptiloglossa arizonensis. NCBI lineage: Eukaryota > Metazoa > Arthropoda > Insecta > Hymenoptera > Colletidae > Ptiloglossa > Ptiloglossa arizonensis. The sequence goes on from NC_135058.1 coordinate 12,592,927, forward strand.
CGTAACAATTTATTTTTCAAAAATTCCACGCCAGTTCCAAACAACGTTCCTCGCAACGTGGAACGTTACTGACGCTCAATCGGCCCGTTTCCGCGCCCGAAATTATACCCGAACGGAACTCTTTCGCTTCGTTGATAGTTCGTAGTACTTTCACCGAAACGATAAATTTTATAAATTCGAACGATTGCCAGGGTGCGGTTTAATCGACCCATTTTAACGAACAAAAGACCACGCGACGTTTTTACTCGAATGGAAAATCATTTTCGCGCTTCGACTATATTTTATCGATACGTTTTATAATATCGAGTCGATTACTTGGCGTTTCAATTATTTCTTTTTTTTTTCTCTCTCTCTCTCTCTCTCTCTCTCTCTTTTATTTTGTTTCCAATCGATGCAATTCTCTCGTTCGTGCGTTCGCTTTGTGTTTCCACGATCGCGCGTCGAAGATCGTTACGTGGTCGTTTTTATAGACACGAGTTACATAATGTTCCACGTTGACCACAAAGTCGAACTACTTGCGAAGCAAACATATTCCTAATCGCGTTTAATATCGGAGCGTCGCGGAAAGTATTGTGTATTTCGGTCAACGTTGTTCGTTGTTATCTTTAATCGAGCTTGTTCGCGTTTCTATCGTTTCGTGTGTTTTTCGAACGAGTTGCGAACAAATTTTCATTTTCCGCTATCGTTTGAAAAAGAGAACGGCGGTTCCGTAATTGCAATTATAATTTCTACGGTGTTACTTGCTCTCGGAGCTTTGTATCACCTTTTTCTAGCGATGGCGTATTTTTTCAGCGGAAGGTGATGCAACCACGATGACGACATCGAACGTGGATGTCTATAGTTTCTTGCATTCAAACGACCAGCATGGTACTGCATCGCACATGAAATTCTCTCGTATAGCAATTATCACCTTAATACATCACGATTTTGAAACGCGCAACATTTTTCTGCGATGCTTTAATAGCTAAGCTTCTATCAACGAGTTCGTAGCAACATAAAAAAGTTTTGCGTTGAATCGTTTGAAAATAATCCTATTAACGTGTAACTAAAATTTGTTTAAACGTAATTTTTTTTACAGATAAATGGCATTAGTTTTTGCTGGATGAATTGTTTCAAAATAGATCCTACTAACGTTTAATTGAAACTAGCTCGAACGTAATTTTTTTTTCAAAATTGATCACAACAGTTTAAAAATAGTAACTCAATTATCGTGTACAATTTTGGGAGTCATTTTGTTCGTAAAAATAAACAAATTAACTGGGACTGTCGCGTGAGTATCGGAAAGATTTATCGAAACTTTAAATACGGATCGATTGAATTAATAATTTATTTTTCAACAACGTATGTACGAGTAATTTATGCAATTACTTTCGTATTATCTGTAATTGGGTGAGTAATTGATTGTAGTACGTGTTTGGAGTAAACACTCTATGGTCAGTTAGCCCTCTTATCAAAGGTCATCGACACCTACTCCAGCCACGTACAAGCCCTTATCTAGTCCTGATTCCAAGGATTGAGTAGCATGATGTAACATCACGCGTCACCTATACTGAGCTCTGTCGACCGTTTCTTTCTAAAGAAGACTGCATATTTCCAACAAGACGCAGTTACGTGGCGACAATCTAAAGATCGATCTTAGAATCTATCTACATCCATCAAGTTTTTTCAAACAGATATCAAAACTCTCGATAAATTAATAAGAATAATTCACAACGTCAGCATTTTTTCCGAAAAATGCATACAAATATCTAAACAAATTAAGAATCATACCAAGAATTAAACAAGATTCTCCTCGCTGCGTCAAACCAGATTGTACGATCATTCTCATAAACGAAACGATATTTAAAAAAGAGTATCTTGAATAACGTCGATAAAATTATTATCGAAAAGGAAACAATCATGTGTAAAAGTATGAAGAATCTAAATAAAAATGAAGCATCGCAAAAGAAGCGATGAAATTTCGCCGAGATATACTTTTTTAAGTGAAAAAATCGTAGGAGAATAAAAAGCTTGAAAATATAACGCTAGTCCTCGAACGAAGAAGCTCGATCGTCTCGTACATTTTGTATCGAATCAATCTTCTAGATTAAATAGTTTCTTTCCTTTTTCCTTTAGGCGAGTTCCAATCTATCGACAGCGATAACAGAGTTCCTAAACGTCTTCCAATTGATTACGAACCATGCTCAACTAGTGCAGTAATCAGAATCAAGTGTTCACGTCCAGCAAAGCTATTGACGTTAATGACGATTACGATGAATTCTCGTTGATGTTTCATGAAGTCTCGTCGAGATTCGCGCTGTAGTTTTTCAGCGCGTATAAACACGCCGGCGATGTAATTGAAAAACTAGAATAAATAGAAGTAACGTTTCAGCTCTTCCATATCCAAAGTATTAAACGATGAAAGCGATGTGTATGAAGCTTACATTCGTTTAAAATTATTACTACGCTTTGACCGCGCGCATTTCGTCTTCTTCGAGTTGTACACTTTCTATGCAATACTTAGCGTATAATATAACGCTTCAAAAATATGTAACATTTAAAGTGTAATATCCGAAGAGCGTGTAACATTTAAATAGTACGTAACAATTAAAGTGCAATACTTTAAGGGCGTATAATTCTTAAAATACAATCCTGGAAAAGTGTATAATCTGAAGAAGACACAATACGCACGTTCGAAAGCTAGTAATATATATTTTAAGTGCAACACTTGATGAGTGATACTTTAAAAGTATATAATACCTAAAGTATAAAATTTAATTCGTGACACTTCAAAGATACATATTACTTAAAGTACAACACTTGATGCGTAACTCTTGAAAAATGTATAATACTCAAAGTATAACACTTAGAAACTGTATAATCTGAAGAGGGCCCAATATACGCGCTCGAAACCTAGTAACGATTTAAAATAAATAACGCAAGCTCTATGCGTACTACTCGCAGGGTGGTGAAATGTACATCGTTTTCATCTTCGAACAGACGCGTTGAAACTAGCGCGAGTAAAGTTGGCCCGATGTTGGCCATATACGTGCCTGTGAAAGTGAGACTGCACTAGCGGAACAACCTGCGTAAAATTCACCACAGTCTGTTACGTTTCGTAAAAGCGAGTGGGTGTGCGAACCGTAAGAGCAATCGTGACACGATAGTGAAAAAACCAAGACAAATAAAATCCGGCAGCGGGTCGTAAATATTGCGAATAATTTATTAGACTGGCAACAGTCTCTTAAAATAAAACTGATCAAATCGGCCACGATGACGCAACTCCATACATAGCCATTAGTGTCTGTCTGAGATCTTGGATCTTTTTAATCTATTATTAGAGAAAAGAAGAATCAGTCTTCGAAACATACTTCACGTATCGTAATACCTGTATAATACCTGTATCCCCGGATTCGTAACTTATTTTGCAAATGGATGGGTTCGTGCAACTCCACGTGCATAAGACCAGCCATAAACGGTGAAATTTTTAGCACACGACTGTGCCGAGTTGGGAAATTGATTTCTGAAAGGAATCGCGAGTCGTATCGGGTCAGACGTTTTAGTCAGCCTTTGTAAGGCCTGCCACTGCGCAAAAGATACCCAACACTGTCCACATTCTACTTACTAATGGTACCACATTCCCTTCGAGCTGGGACTGATTTTGCTTAGAGGACTTTCTGCTTAGAGGACGATCGGTGAAATATATTTTTCACCGATGGTGAACATTTACTCGAGTAATGTGATTTTTGAAACATCGAAACGAAACTCGAACAATTTTTTCGTAAACCGTTTGTAGAAAAATTGAAAGAAATTGAATTTAACGATCAGTTACTTCCATGTTTCAGAGTAACACCGATGATCGTTATTACAAATGCGTGTAAAAATTAAAATGTCTCCCAGTATGGTCCACAAAAGCTAACAAATTTATATATTTAGTGTTTTTTTTTAATTTAGAGTATCTAGAATAATACAATTGTCAGCAATTGAAAGATTAATACCACCGATTAGACCAAACGCGATACTTTCGATGTGAGAATTTAAATACTTTCACTGGTACTCCAAAATTTATACACCAGGTATTTTAAATTTAGTACCTGGACTAACGTAATTGTCAGCAATTCAAAGGTCGATACTACCGATTCGACGAAACGCGATATTTATACGAAAAAAAGGAAAGAACGCTGGCGAATAGTGAAATTATCAACGCGACTACGAGATACGAGGTTCCCGAATTATTATCAGGTGCGAATCGGTCGTGTCGAACAAGCATAGACACACGTGTCGGTGCGCACGAGACCACGGTGAAGGATATTTCGCAACGCGAACGTGCCAAAGGGACGCGGCGTTTCTCGTTTGCATTAATTATCAATTGCTAAAAAGCCCTGCCCCGTCGTTTAACAAACCCGAGGCCGCATTGTCTACCGTGATTAATTGTGCACGAACGCAACAAAAGCCGATTCAATGTTACACCCTCTGCCAGCTAGAGCGTGATAAACGATTCGTTGAACGACGACGAACGCGTACGGTTGATCGCGGTCCGATTTTTCCACGAAAATCTCGGATCGTAGCGAAGAAAACATCGATGTCACTGGTTCGTAACACGAACCCGATGTTACGCGAATCGATCGTCACTTGTACAGCTCGGTGTATAAAGAAATCGAGCCAGTTGAATCGTAACGTGGTTTATTATAGTTTTAGAACGAACTACATTTCGCAGAGCGTGTACTGTCGTGCACAATAACCGATAGGTGTAAGGTTACGTGAACCGTGATAGAAGGAACGGGCTTCTTTGACGGTATCGGCATCGACTTCGCCAATGGTGACGTATTACGAGAAACAGGTGAGTTTGTCAACGAAACCCTTAATCGAGTTGATAACCCACCGCTCCGAATATGTAAATTAATACCGTGAGAATCCGTAACGCGACATCTGGAACCGGGCTGTACCACGGTCTTACAACGGCCGACATTTAATACAAACTTCTCAGAAACGAGGATTAATTCACCATCCGTAGCTTCCTTTTTTTTTTCCCGGATTACGAGCGGCCAAATTAAATCTCCGTGTATTCGCGGACGAATCTCTTTTAATCCGGCGTGAGATAATTCGCGAAACCTTCGCGATTCGAATCCGTGGCACGCGTGTTAACGAACGTGGCTACACCGATCTACCGTCTCGTTGATAAGGAGTGTATAAAAAAAAAAAGAAAAAGGAAAATAGTCGTCTCGACGATAAGGAGTGTAGAAGAAAAAAAGAAAGAAAAATACTCGAACTACCGCGATCCACCGATGCGAGGAGTTGCGTTGTATTGTGAAACAGACCGCCTAATTTTATGCAACAAAGTACACTGTGGTATTGTTCGCAGAATAATTGCTACGGAATAGATAAGAGTTAAATATGTAACGTGCTTCGTAATTGTGAAATTATATTTTAAAAATGGTAACGTGGATTTAATGGTATCTGTTGGCGTGCTCGCATCGGTATAGGCAACCTAGCAGTAATGATACCATGGTATTGCTATTCTTGCAGCACGAGGAAGGTCAAAGTGTGGTACAAGCGGAGTGGTGACACAGGTTCGACACAGTGCTAGTATACTACTAGTGTACGACTAACGTGATACATTACCGGCACGTTACTATAATTTTAAGGCAATTATTAGTGCGTCGATAGAACGCCTCTAGAATTTCAATGCAATACTGGTATATTTCCAGTGTACGACTACAATTTTAATCCAATAACAGTATATTACTAACAGGTTACTATAATGTTGATCCAATACTAGTACGTTACCAATGCATTGCTATAATGTTAATCCAATATTAGTATATCACCAGTACAATAGTATAATGTTAATCCAATACTAGTATATTACCAGTACAATATTATAACGTTGATCCAATACTAGTACATTATCGGTACAATATAATGTTAATCCAATACTATTATATTGCTATCACATTGCTATAATGTTAATCCGATACTATTATATTACTATCACATTGCTATAATGTTAATCCAATACTATTATATTACTATCACATTGCTATAATGTTAATCCGATACTATTATATTACTATCACATTGCTATAATGTTAATTCAATACTATCACATTGCTATAAAGTTAATCCGATACTATTATATTGCCATCGCATTGCTATAATGTTAATTCAATACTAGCACATTGCTATAACGTTAATCCGATACTAGTGTATCACCGGTACATTGCTATAATTTCAATCGAATACTAATACATTACTATCTCGTTGCTATAATCGTAACGCAATACCAGCAAAAGCAAAACCGCCCCGATACTTGTGCCAACATCGTCGCCAATGTACCGAACGGAACACCCTTCCCAAATATAACACGCAATATTTTAACACGGAAACGTTGCACGAAAATACGATCCAACCGCGAGAAAGAAATTGAATTATCTTCGAGACGCCTCGGTCCAACGTCTAATCTAATCTCGCCAACTTTATCTACCTATCTACGATCTAACGAACGAAACGAGGCTTGTCGTTTCGACGCGGCGGTCGTGACTCCGCGCGCAGCTCGATAATCGGGAAACGTCGAAAAACGACAGCGAAAAGGAAGGAGAGAAAAAAAAAAGAAAAAAAAAATGAACGGAACACCGCTCAGTTACTCAACTAATTAGCCGATTTCCTTGCTCCGCGTTCGCGAGGAACCTCCGCGGCCGCTCTCAGCTTAAAAAGTAAACGGATAATCCTCCAGATGGAAAAATTCGAAACCGCTTCCACTTTATCAGATACTTATGTAAATTTGCTCACGAAACGCCGCTGTGTACATATATTTCGTGCAAGGTTAGGTCTGGCCGGCCTCCTCGTTCAAAAACGACTACATATTTCCGCGCGACGATAAAGACACCGACAATACGCGCAATACCGTTACCGGTGTCGCGAAATTACTTGCACCGGGCGAATTAGAGCGGTAAACTCGTAAAAAAAAGAAGAAAAAAAAAAACAGAAAAAGACGATCGCGAGCAGTGTCGTACGCGAACACGGTTTAGAGAACCGCTGACTCGAATAACTTTATCGTTCGGTAAGGTATCTCATACTTTAAGAGCTTCAATGTGTTACATAACTTCCACACCGGCTAAAAATAACATCGTATTAAACATTTAACGCTCCTTTCGTCTCCGATGTGTCGATTCCGAAGCAACGAATCGCCCGAAAGGGAAACTCATCGCGTTATTGTTTCCGGGGATTCTGAATTCAGTAGAACGGGTTCTTTAGGCTACCGTGATCGTAACCTCGGTTACGTTTAAGGTTAGCTGGCTTTCATTGAGAGTCTTATTACGTTACGTTACGTTCCGTTGGATTTATTTATGAGGGAACACTCGCGTACACCGAGTGAAAGTAGACGCTTCATGAAAATCAATTGAAATTTAACCGTATGTGAGAAAACTCGAGGTAATTGAACGTCGTGACCGGGGGATTAGGATTAAATGAAAATCGATTGAAATTTAACCGTATGTGAGAAAACCGAAGATAATTGATCGTCGCGATGCACGATAAGGATTTCTGAATATTCAACGGCTCGGGGATTGTAAGTTTTATAGATGTTTGCCGATGTAGCTTCATCGATTCCCAGAAACGTTCAGTAGGAGGAGAACTATCGATTTCGAGAAACTAATTACATCGAATACTCTTATCTTGCGAACAATGCACGGTAATTATCGCTAATCAACGAATTACCGAAGCAAATCGTCTTGTTTACACTTCTGGTTACATGTCGGTGTAATTCAAGGAAAAATAACTGAACTTTTCCTTTCTGTATTTCGTCATCCCTCTATAGAAAATCCCTGTTCGATGTTTTCGCGACTAGAAAAATTATTTCCAATTACAAATTTTATCCACAAGATTGCGTTTACATTCCTAGCGACAAATCGGTAAAATTCAAGGAAAACTATCTAAACTTTTCCTTTCTATATTTCGTCACCTCTCTACAGAAAATCACTGTTCGATGTTTTCACGAATAGAAAAATTATTCCTCGTTACAAATTTAACGCTCCAAATTTCATTCACAAGATCGTATTTACATTCCAAGCGACAAGTCGCTAAAATTCAAGGAAAACTAACCAAACCTTTCCTTTCTACACTTCGTCACCTCGCTCTAGCGAACAATTCCCCAATATATTCGCGAAAAGAAAAATGACTCCCGGTCAGAAACCATTACGTCCATAAATTATACCTAAACTCGTAATCGGTTTTACGGAAGATCGTTTCCATATTCAAAGTAAACATTCTCGATCGATTTCTTCGTACAGATATACACTGTCGACGGTTGTCACAAAGCTGTCCCCTATGCCAGCATCTCTGGTCGTTCGTCTATGCAACCTGAAAGAGAATACCGTAACCCCTGGCTGCCGCGTGGCCTATTAGACCGGAACCTGTACAAAATTAAACATATTTGCGGAAATTCCTGTTCCTTTGTGTTCCGTTCCGTCGCGGTACGTAAATGACACTAATTAATTCAGGGTCAAAGAGATCGGGCAAACGTTTGTCGACGCATCCGCGTGTCTCGATCGTTTGAGCTCGGTCCCGGCTAGACACGAGCGAAGATCAATGGAGAACAGCTCCAATCGGTATCGCCGACTAATTCTCAGGGCAGAGAGAACGGATCGAAAAAGCAACGCGCTCGTAACTCGGTGCAGCGTGCGGCCGTGACGGGCAGACATTAATCGCCACCACGTGCTACGTATTTGTCTTCGGGTAGTTCGGGTACAAGCAGCGTTCGCCCGCGACCGCTCGCTCCTCGCTGCTTCGGAGCCAATTTAACCCGAAATCTTAACGAGCCTCGTCGGGATTTAGACGAGACGACACCTTGACGATTAACGACCATTTTTTCCCTTCCTTTCCCAATTTTTTTTCTTTCTTTTCTTTCACGTTCGATAGGTGACGATAAACGCGAGTATTTTCAACGTTTGGAGTTCGAATTGGAACTTTTTCGATAGAGTCGATAGAAGTGTATTGGTTGCTCCAAAAGGATTTTTGCGGGGATGTGGTAAGCATTGATATACATTTTTATGGTCCCTGTTTCTTTTTTTTATATTCAGTGGAAGACAAGTGTGAGTTAAAGACTGATATGCTTTGAATCTTTCGAGTTCGATTTGGAATTTTTTCGATAGAGTCGATAGAAGTGTATTAGTTGCTCCAAAAGGATTTTTGCGGGGACGTGGTAAGTATTGATATACATTTTTATGGTCCCTGTTTCTTTTTTTTATATTCAGTGGAAGACAAGTGTGGGTTAAAGACTGATATGCTTTGAATCTTTCGAGTTCGATTTGGAATTTTTTCGATAGAGTCGATAGAAGTGTATTGGTTGCTCCAAAAGGATTTTTGCGGGGACGTGGTAAGCATTGATAAACATTTTTATGGTCTCTTTTCCTTTTTTTCATATTGAGTGGGAGACAAATGTAGGTTTCCTACAGGAGCATTATATTCTTCTATATTTCTATATTGATCGGAGAGTACAAAGATCGACTCGAGCATACATCAAATATCGATATTATATTTAATACAGTTTTGACTCCAATTTCATCCCTTTTCAGTAAAAAAAACTAATGCTTCGTATAATGTTCGAAAATCAAGATCGCCAATTATCAGCGTGCGAAACATATAGAATATTTTGTCGGACCTGATTGAACTGAAACGGAGCATTCAAAGGGAACAATGAATGGGTATACAATGGGCTAAAGTTCGGTCAGCCGAGTTTTGTTTTCGTGTCTATATATATTCTTGGAAATGGCGATCGCTCGATTCAAAGAAACTCAATGTTGTTATGACTCTCGATCGTGAATTCTGACGACCATTGACAAACATCGAGAATATTACCAACATTTAATTTACTTTGTACAGAGGAACTGAACCTACGCGTTAACTCGTTGATGTACAGTTGCTAAACGTGTGGAAAAAAGTAACTAAAACTAAAAAAGTAAATTAATTAGACATTCAATTACGAGATGGAACATTAACAGTCTCGCCAACCGGTTATTTCCACTTTTCACGGTGGGTTTGAAAATATCCATGCATGGGTCGGGTTATCGAAAAGGTGGGACGGACGTTTCTTAACCCACTAGCGGCCGAAAGAATCGAGCGACGTCACGTGCACCGAAGCCCGAAATGTCCCTGGATGCAGGTTCTCGGCGAGCGACGCGCCGTACGCAACGTGTTAACGTTCGATAACTGGAAATTTTAACGAGCGTGCCACGCGGGAACCCGTGCGCGCACGAGAGATCCCTGATAAGCGTGTTTTTTCTACGTGGCGCCAGCCGTGGCCACCTCCCGCGATGGCGATCCCGCGAGGAATAAGAACAATATCGGAAACGCGATACATCGCCGCGTAAACAGACGTTTCCTGCGCGCGGGACCCGCGATCGAACCCAATAAATACGCGACCGTAAGGCCTACGCGCGTCATCCGACGTACATAACCTCACGACGATCGGTACGATCTTACACCGACCTCGACGATATCGAAACAGAGAGAGAGAGACTCGTGAAAGCCAATTACTTATCAAAACGCGGGAACGGGACAAGCTCGACGCTCGAATAGACGCGAGAGAAATTACGAGCGAATAAAGAATCTCTTTTCGGGTTACGCAGCAGCGTCGATGAAGACGCGATCGTAAAACGAACCGGTGGCAGTTAAACCGCGACGCGTTGAATTTTACCGCGTAACCGGGTAACCGTGCAACGTTTAATATTACCCCCGCGATGTAACGCAATTGTTGTACACACAACAACGGTTACGTTGTACAATTGGACTCGTAACGAACGTGAACGAACATCGGTGTACACGGGGTAATTCCGCAATCACGTTGTTATATGTAAATATTAGAATTCGTGACGCGAATTTGAACGCGACGTTATGTGACATTACCGGGAACTTAAAAACCCTTAACGGTAGACGTTTTGCGTTATCGTTACCGCAACGGTACACCATTGTACGGAGTAACGCGATAGTTGTAAATACTACTTGTTACGGTGTATAGTTGAAACACGATTTTAACGTGGTAATGGTGTATTAAATCCTAATTGTACAGTACTTGTGTAGAATTAGAATTATCGATGATACGGAACTAGTATAGCAGCGGTATAGCGGTTATACGGCACGAGTACAGAAGTAACACGGCAATGGGTTATAGGTTTCCATAGTGGTACTAGATCGTTGATATAGTGCCAGTACCGGTAAATTAATATAGTATTTCTAGAGAGTGACGGTGCAATACAAATTTAATACCGCTTTGGTAATAATATAGTATCGGAGCACTGTCCTCGAATAACACTGTTATAGCACTTGTCCTGTACTAACGTATCACTGATACAGCGAAACGAGAGGAATTACGAGCGAATGGGAATCTGTTTTCCTACATGATACGTGCACGAAGTTTCAGCCGTAAAGCAAACTGCCAGCAGTGAAAACACTGTACGTTGAATTACGGGAGATAAACCGGTCGAAGTTATTTGACGTTCGTCGCATTTCGAAAATCGTTGCCACGGGTTAAACTAACGCGAGTACGAGCGCGTTTCCGTAAAAGTGTCGTAACGTTCGAGGAAAGTTTTGCGGTTAAAGTTGACTCGAATCGTACGCGTAAGAACCGTTAACGTTTCGCGACGTTTCCGTTCTTGGTTAACTCGCGTCGTAACTCGTCCGAACCCGAACAAATATCGAGATATTTCGCCGTGTACTCGCGGTTACCTCGAGGATCCGGTTTGACAGTTCAAGTTGACAGATTTCGGGCCGATGCTGCGAAATCGGCGGGAATGGCCGTGAAACGTACGGCCGGCTCGCGGATCGTATGTACGAAAATTTACGGTTACTCACCAGGTGAAGCACGGTGTTGACAACTTCCCGATTCGACACCTGTCCCACTTCGATCAGCCCGATCAGCACGGCGAATTTGAGGCCGTCGTTCATCGCCATCGCCACCACCTCCTCGGGCCGTTTAATGTCACTGAACGGTGGACTTTTCATGTCCGCCATCGCGACGGTGATCTAAGCTGGCAACACGTTTTCCCCGCGAGGAGAATCTACGATAGTTTACACAAAGACCGTCTTATGTACGAGAGCTTTTCCCCGTCACATGATAATACAACACAAATTGATCTGCCATGTTAGAAAGTAGACACTGTTATGAGGAGCCTGCCAGCAAGGCAGCACGAAAGACCCTAGCGTCGCGGTCGCAGTACCGGCACCAACTGAACCCGTAAGTTCCCACCAGCGGCAGGTACGCCCCGCCTGGTGGGGGTAGCGGGGTTTACGAACCCGCCGAACAAAAACACGAATTTCGAGAAATAATAATTACACCATCGGCCATTTATTTGCCTTTCACCGTCCGCGGCAATGTAAACACGAAAGAACGGAATGAAAATTTTAATAGGATGTACGACTGTGAATTATTTTCCCAGCGTAATTGCATACGATATTTGCGAATACTTTGCGTCCCGTTATCCGTATAGACACAATCGATAAGAATATTATCGATTAATTACTGCAATTCCGGTGAGCGAATTGACATTTACAAATCACACCACTTAATTCATCTGTTCGCGAAATGTAAAAAATTTATATTATATCTTTACACGATCGGTTTAATACGACACGTAATAATTTCAAACGCGCGTTTGAAAATTCGATTTGACAATATCTTTAATTCATACACATATATTATGAATCGTACGAATTATAACGCGCGTGTGTGCGATACTACAGAGAACTGCGGTATGAGTAAACGCACGCGTCACTAGTAGTAAAAATGGCGTCGGCGGATGTTGAGCGTGTTAAGGTACGTGTCGTTTTGTTTCGATTTTACGCCTATGTTATGTTACTTCTGGCTGTCTTTCGTACTGGAAAAGGCCATTCGAATGTTCTTCTTCGTATACAAGTATAATCTTAAACGATCGACGACGTATGTATGGTGTTTACAACCTGAAGGGCGTTGGTTCTGTCTTCTGTCACAACAACAGTACTCTTTAGGAAGCGTTATAGCTCCATTTATGGATAGTACTGTTAATATCCGGTTAGGTCGTTATTCTTAAAATTTATGGCCAATTTATACTTTCAGTTGGATACCTCATTGCGTAATTTGAAATTATCCGGTCATGTTGGATTTGACAGTCTTCCAGATCAATTGGTGAACAAATCTGTCCAAAATGGATTTGTGTTCAACATCCTCTGTATCGGTATGGAAAATATTTTATCATTTTTTATACGCTACAGACTTTCGCGAGTAGCCGTATTGATAGTTGTTCTTATAACAGGTGAAACTGGACTTGGAAAGTCTACTCTCATGGATTCCCTTTTTAATACGAGTTTTGAATCCAGCCCAAGTCCACATAACCTTCCATCGGTGAAGCTCAAAGCGCACACGTACGAATTACAAGAAAGCAATGTTAGGCTAAAACTTACTATTGTCGATACAGTTGGATACGGAGATCAAATTAATAAGGAAGATAGCTTCAAAGCAGTTGTCGATTACATAGATGCCCAATTCGAGGCATACTTGCAAGAAGAGTTGAAAATAAAGCGCTCTCTAGCAACTTATCACGATAGTCGTATTCACGTTTGTCTCTACTTTATTTGTCCTACCGGTCATGGGTAAATATACAATATTAAATGGTACTAACGAACATTAATATCTTTGCGATCTTACTCAGTCTCGAATATATAATTGTAGATTAAAGTCCATCGATCTTGTATGTATGAAAAAACTGGACCCAAAAGTCAACATCATTCCAATTATTGCTAAAGCTGATACAATATCAAAAACAGAATTACAAAAGTTCAAGGTATGTCATAAATACTGTGCTCCGGTATTGTTAATTTTATTCCTTACATTTGACACGTTTTTTTTGCGTTTCAGTGCAAGATTATATCTGAATTACAAAATAACGGAGTTCATATTTATCAATGCCCCACTGACGACGAGAGTGTGGCAGAAGTAAATTGTAGTATGAATTCTAATGTACCTTTCGCAGTAGTCGGTAGTACTGATTTTGTTCGCGTTGGAAACAAAATGATGCGTTCTCGACAATATCCATGGGGTACAGTACAAGGTAAAAGATCTTACTGTTCTCTAGGAATTAAATTTTGTAGACGCTTGAAAATACATTAATTATTTATTATTGCAGTGGAAAATGAATCTCATTGCGACTTTGTTAAACTCCGTGAAATGTTAATAAGAACAAATATGGAAGATATGAGGGAAAAGACTCACTGTCGTCATTACGAACTTTATCGTAAAAAGCGATTGGAACAGGTAATTGTTTCTACGAGGTAGTAATTTCAAATGTTTCAAAATGCCACTATCAATCTTCAATTTCTTGCTCTCAGATGGGATTTAGCGATGTTGATAGTGAAAATAAACCAGTTAGTTTTCAACAGACCTGCGAAGCAAAGAGATCCATCCACTTGCAAGAGCTCCAGCAGAAGGAGGATGAAATGCGGCAGATGTTCGTAGCACGAGTAAAAGAGAAGGAAGCTGAATTGAAAGAGGCAGAGAAAGAGGTACGAGCACAATCTTTGTAAACGTTGGATATTTCTGTTCTCTCTTTTCATATGTTTGTTTGCACACACACCTTTCAGCTACACAATAAATTTGATAAACTGAAGAAGGATCACACGGAAGAAAAGAAAAAAGTGGAAGAGAGCAGGAAGAAGCTCGAGGACGATATTCTAGAATTAAACAGACGAAAACTACAATTCGCTCAACAGTCTCAACATCACACGCTTACGTTAGGAAAAAGCAAGAAGAAATAAAACGGTCGCAATTCGACGACAAATCCTGTAACAAATAAATACGACGCCACACATACATTCTAACTCTATACGTAACGAGTATTATTATTTTAATTACTTAATATTTGACTGCTGAAGTTAAACATTAAATTATCCAAAGTTTACAAACGCTGTAACATTACCATATTCTTGTATGAATTATATAATTATAGATTTTACTTGTGTCAGACTGATTATTACGATAACAGTGATATTTACCAAACTTAATTTACTTTTTGTATTAACATGTGCACCTTAAGAAAAAATAAAAATATATTTGTTACTTATAGATTCATCGGTTAAAAACGTCCTAAAATTTTTATCGTCGCAAATTGAAACGCGATCATAATTATAGTACGATTCACCGAAGACATTCGTAATTAAATATTTTATTGTTCAACAAAATATAACAATTAACACAATAGTATCGTACTCAAGTAAACCTAACGTTATTAGCCATACGTGTTACATGAAATATACGAAATGATTACAATCTAGGTTTTACGAAAGCATGTTTTGATTACAAACATTAAGCGCGAACTGAAAATAGGGTACGCAATATGATCGTATCACAAATCATGGAACTATAATTCGCTTCATAAACTTCCAAGTTTTAGTTTTAGTGTTTTACTTCTCAAGAAAATTTGCAAGTTTCGCAGCGTTACATAAACGAATCGACTGTCTTCGGAACGATACAATTGTTCCAAGGACAGTAATTACACGACAGCAACTTATAGATACTCTATAAAACGCGTACAACTTATATTCGAACGAAAACTTTCGTTTCGCGGGAAAAATATTTCGAATACTCTGCGTGGAAGCAAGCAGGTACAAAATAACTTAATCAAACTATATAGACAGACTTATCGAGTAATACGTTTACAATAATATAATATGGCGGAATTGTTTCATTCGCGCGTAGCAAAGATGATATTACAAATAGCGAAGTAAATTTACCTTGTTCGCCGTTACATCGCAACTCATCATTTACAAATAAATACAGTCTCTACGCCAATACAAAACGAAACGTGTTAACGAAAGAATCGATTGCGTACTACGCGTCGAACAATACGTATGTAGAAGGCTATGATACAGTCAATTTAGGGGGAAAAAGTCTAACAAAAAAAAAAATCCTCGAACGACAATAGCCTCAACGTGCCGACATTACTCGTCGCGCATTTCTTTGCTTTGGTATTCCTTTGCACATTCCTGTGCCCTTGCATTTCTGTGAACCCAACAAACACATCGCGTTGTAATTCCGACAATATCGTCCTTCTTATCCCTTATCCTACGTATTTATTATAAAAGTACAAAACATATATTATGGCAGTTATCGTGAAGCATTTTGCAAGATAGCCGATTTAATTACGTTATCGATTACGTGCCAAAAGTGTAATAATTGTTTCAGGGTCGGCGGATATGACAACGAGATATGGAATGAAAAATCTTTCAAAAATATTTTTCCGAACACCGAGTCTAATTCTAACGATTCGTAGAAATCAAATATTAGATATCTTTGGTGTCAAATACTCGACACATCGTACAACAATATTTCTCGACAATTAATCGATTCGTACGTCGAATACAACAAACAAACGTACAAAATACGATGAAATATTGAATAATGTAACCGACCCTGTCATTGTTTATAACCTACGTGCCTTATATTGCTTATCGCGAGAGATATTTAAGTGCACTACGAGATTCGCCTTTGCAGGTTATAGCAATGACCAAGTACAAGTAATATCAAATATTTGAGTTTCGCACAAAATAGATTGTATCTAACAATCTGGTATTCGGGCAGGATTTATCTTATCCTTTAAATTGCATTTATACGAGACGGAATCGTTTATTCGAAAAGTACAATTTTCTGTAGCGTTAAGAGGACAAGCTCTCGACTTAGGCGGACATTACCTGAGTCATTAATTGCACTTTTTTCTAATCACATGCGTGGATCGACTTTGGAGCTGAAATAGCTTGCAGTCGGAACGAAATCAATTAGCCGCTCAAGGCCACACACCGACTCTCCCCACCACGCCGCTTGGCTACCCCCTCCCGCGCATCACTCGATCTGTCACCGTATTGCGCAATCCCGCAAACGCGCGCTCTTTCAAACAGAGAGAGAAGCTGACATAACGCGAAGCAACGCTATTATACGTGTGAGATTGGTAAAATTTTAATCGAACGAATAAACGAATATAGACCCTTATTCTACTCGTATATAATGCGAATTCTAATTTTTATATAATAAAAAATTGCTTATCCTTTATTCGTTACCCAACGTTTTCATCTCGATAAGAATTTTACCCATCTCGTCGCGCAGAGTCGCTTGCGCAACTTTGTCCCCCTGACGTACAGAGTGATTAAAAAATAGTGGACATTTTCAAAAATGTACGCGCTCGCAGCGTTCAACTATTTTTTAATCATTTTGTATTTGCACGAGAATTGAAAGTACCAATTGTAAAGTGAAGGTACCTGCGCAAGCTCCAAAACACGTCGAACGATACCGGAGCGAATATAGAGAATCGTGGCCTCGAGCAGCCAGTCGATTTTGTCCCGACTATAATACGAATGTTACAATGGGAGTAGAGAATATACCATGGATGGTTATCTTCAATGTGAACGACATTCCGATAACCTGTAACTGGCACCGTTTCGACATACCACTTACGAACTTTGGTCATTGCGGTCGTAAAGCTACCTCTACCAGGTGCATTGCCCTCCTATCTATTTCTGTTAGACAATTTCCAAATCAAGCGTTAATATGCCTGTCATCTGTGGAATGCATGACACTTAACCCTTTCGATGCTATATAGGATTTGAGCGCTTGGCACGCGCCGTGTGCGGTTAACGTATAATCGTACGCGTGAACCGCGTTCACCGAACGCCGATGGGCGTCCGCCGCACGAGTCGCTTCGATCGAAAGTGTCCAAGCGCTCAAAGCATCCAAAGAATTAAACGTTTAAGCGACGAAGCGAGTGAATGTTGTACGGAAAATAGTCTTGTACTTTTATTGTACTATCAACGAATTAAATAAAGTACAAATAAACACGTACGTTGCATTTATAGTACACGGGGCACGTTGGAACCACTTTGATATCACCCTATAGATTTTAACGAAAATTGATCGATTATCAATTACATTGATTACACGAACTTCGACTACGTTAAGCAATACGAACGATCAAACGAATTTGAACGTTCAATGTACAGATACGTCGTACAATATTCAAAAACGGGAAGTCATCATTGTTCGATCATTAAGAAAATGTAGCATACGAAACGTAATCTACAAATCTTGATAATACGCAGCAATGAATCGTCAATACCTATGCAAGAATAAATCGATATGTTCTTGACAGGGTTCGAAAAAGTTTTGAAACTTTACAAACTTACGATCGATTCTCATATCAACAATAACCAAGTAAAATATATCTGCACCTTGAACATCTCTTATTATTCAAGAGTCAAAAGGTAACGAAAGTTTTTGAAATTGGAGGTACAACGAACCGTATTCTACATTCGAATTTCTATCCGAGAAAACGACCTGCTACAACCTCTTGTCACAGGGAAGAAATCGATTCCCGGTAAACTTACATTTCCATCGACAATTACACGTTAAACAAAACAATTTCAGTGTAGCATTACACGGTCTCTTTGAACGCCGGTGAATGAATATTCATCGGAACCAATTTTCGTGGTTACCGAAGTGGTTCCGGTCACTTGCCCCACCCTGTATATTGCACGCATCCTGTATAAACGCAATGCGTAACCCGCCGATAGAATACAAGGGAAACGATTAAATGTAATAATAGTTTACGCATACACATTTGCCAATAGCGATTCGTATAAGAGTGAATAATAAGAGTTAAATAGTTCGAATACCGCGACACTCGATCCGAGGAGATCTTCGCGCAAGAAGATGGCATATTAACACGCTTGCAAGGACGTACGTTAAAACGTTAGTGCTCCCCAACCGTATTACATGACAGGTAATAAAATATAGTGCCATCCCCTGTATAACTTATTCATCTAAGAAATAGGTGCACTTGGTATCAGTGTGTACATGATTACGAGAATAGAAGAGATGTAATCGTGAGATAGCATAGGCGTAATATAAACCACGCGTCCCCTGGGACGTTCGCTGACAGTCGATGATAAAAAACAAAAACATCAACGTTCCTTCCGTCGTGAGTTGACGCCGGAAGTAGAACCCTCGAAAAATCCCTCGATATCGTCAACGCACCGACGGTGGTTGGAATGAAGGAAGGTGTCGGGTCTGGGTTCGATTCCGGTTCGATTCAAAAAAATTTCAGGCGTCTGTCGTGTGCGTGTGTACGCGTGTATGTGTGTGTGTCTGTACGTGTGTGTCGGTTGATCGCCGTCTGTCCTATCAGCGTAGATCCCCTTAACTCGCCACGGTTCAGTCACCTTTGCGTACGAACGAGCAGCGTCTCGCCTCGGTAACAACGCCACCCTGGCGACGACGTGTCGCGTGTAGCGTGTTGTGTACTCTACTCGTACGAGACGGACTAACAGCGGCATGAACGTGAAGTAGCGTGGACTTGTAACAGGCACTGTGCTTTTAGGCTAGCGGGCCGAGACGAATTCCGGCGGAGGGCTGCGATACTTGGCGCGTATGGGAAGAAAGTTGCTGTGCTTGTTGCCGTGGGGTGAAGGCGGCGTGCTCTCACGGTTGAGGGTCCTCACCTGACAGGGGTCATGCCTAGCCAAGAAATGCTCCAAGGTGTCCCAGCCACCGCCTACCCTGACCATCATGTGTCTCCCCTTCAAAAGCTGCGAACACGAAAGTAGCACCGTGATCATTAGTAGCTGCTGCTGCTGCCGCACCATTTCGGCGTCGCCTTTAAAAATTCAACGAGCTTTGTTCGTACGAGCGATCCACTAGCGGCCCACCGCGGAAATATACACACGGATCGAGTAACCGTTCGGCAAGAATATTTTTAAATTTGCTCGCCGCTACGGAGCACCGCCGCGTTTAAACCGCTTTCCACCGGATCGTTCTATGCCGCGGGAAGACGAAAAGCTGGAAGAAAGACAAAAAGGAACGGGGATTCTATTCCGGACCTGACGCTCTGGGTAATTTAGCGCACGAGTCGGTGAGCTGGTTATAGTAATTTCTACGAGATGTTCGGAAAAACTTTCGCGTGGCTGGAGGGATTTTCCAAGTCTCGAGGACTCGTAATTTTGAAAACTTCGAAAGACTCTGGATGGATGAAATTGAGCTTGCGGAACGTTGAGGAACTTGTGCAGAATTCGACAGAATTTTTGTAGCGTCGAGAGAGGAAATAGAGCGATTCTAGACCGCTCGGTGTGTCTAGGTAAGGTGTTAGGTTACAGCGTGTCTATGGAGGATACTTTCGATTGATAGAATGCAGTTGGTTGCATAAGCGAATATGCAATGGTTCTTTCGAAGTTCTTTTTTAAGTGTACGTACGTTGTTTTTCCACCGGGTGTAATGACCTGTCATTCGCCAAGACGTACCAATAGGAAGTATTATAGCAACCGGTAATATCGAGTAAGGCAATTATAGTCGACTCGGGGTGTGTGTATATTAATCGATTATCGAGATCACGTGGAAAAAGGGATCGGTTGGATAACCTTTAGAGGTGACCGAAGAAAACAGCAAGGGACATCAGACGTAGGATTCGTTTTCAAACAATATCGAACAAATAATAAACGATAACACATCGACCCTTTGTTCGTGGAAAGAGTATCTCTAGTACAATGTCTCTGAAATCTTACGTCGCGTACAGTTGGATCGCGTGTGATTCGACCGAGTAAAATTCTTTACTTGAATTCTTATCTCGAGAAGAAATTATTCTTCAAGAATAACTGCAACCAGGTTGCATCGTATCTCCGAGGGATATTACGCGACGAAAACAAGGATCGAATACTTGTAATCGTAGGATTCCTTGGCGACGCAAGGACAGAGGGAAAGTTCACGAGTTGCTCGCTTAATGGAGTTACGGTGAGAGAAAAAAGGGTCGAAAGATCGAGCAACCTGGTGCTGGAAGTACCTCGTATATCGACAAGAAAGATCGGTCCTGGAACAAATTACGGGTCTGTTTCTACGCCGGTGTCTTGTTAATTTACGAACGTCGACGTTCCTCTCGATCCACGGACCCTCTTGTCTTTCTTTCTTTCTCACCGCGCGAATACGAGCATTCACCGTCTTTACGACCTCGCGATATAGGCGCGCGCGCGCGAGTGACGCGTCCGTGGCAGTAAAATAATTCACGAACCGAACGTGTAATAAAATTGCCTCGAAGGAGGGCCTACGTACTCTGATGAAGACGTTTCGTCCAGCGATGTGGTAACGGCCTTCCCCAACCTTGCGCACCTTCAGCTTGGAGCACTTCTCCGAGGGACACTGGCAGAGTCTCTGGACGGCTTCGGTGGCCCTTCTCACCTAAAAACAGCGAACGGAGGGGGACCCGCAAAGGATTACCCACGAAACGGTAGCGCGGTGTTGTATTTTTACGTGTACGTGGCCCCTCGACAGACGACGACTCACGGATCGACGAAGAACGATCGACTGTCTCCGGAGATAGATCGTTGCGTTCGTCGTGGAAACACGAAGATGCGCAGCCTCGTAACATCCGCTGCTTGGTATGCAGGAATTCGACATGCATGGGTCCGCGAGCGTGCAAACGCATACGTGAAAAAGCTTAAAGCGGAGCCGTTTGCATCCATTGTCCCTTTCTTTATCCCTTCCTTGCTCCTCGACATTCATAGCGAACGTGACGCGATGCGACTCGCGCGTCCAGCTTCGTGTACGAGTGCACACGAGCGAATTACACGATCTACCGAGTGTACGGACGGTGTATCGAGAGCGGGAGAAATTCCAAGCGTTTTCGGGACCCGTGCCGAGACCCGATGCAACGCAATCTCGCTAACGGTGGAACGGAATACCTGTTACGTAACCGACGAGGTGGGGTCAATGTAGCCCCATGGCTATCGAACGAGTGCACATCTTAGCTTCGATGCGATCCAAGCGATTTTCGTTTCTGTGTAACGAATATTCTTTTCCAAAGAATTTAGTCCAAGTGGAAATGTACCCGGAAGATTCGGGAATTAGCGTTTACCCAATAGAGTCTAAGAGTTGACCCGATTGTGAGTGCAAGTTTCAAGAGAGTGTTCGACATTTGTGTTCGCGAGTGTTTCCAACGACCTTGAAACGCTCTTGTCGCAACTCCTTCCGAAACGAATCTACCAAATCGCACGAACGAAGAACCTGTACCACTTTATCTACCGACTTACGCAACTGTATTTACGTTGTTGCTCGATTCGTTCGCGAAACGCTGAATTTCAAGGTGAACGTAAGAAAACATCCAATAAATAAACTCGAGCGATACCGTTTCGCGCGTTGCTCAAAATTCAAGGACCAAAACCGTGTAAAAATATACGATGCAAACGATCGAGCACAGTTATTCGAAGGAACACGTTGTTCCTCGGTATGACCCCGTCCTGCGCGTCGAGTCAACGTCTCCCCCACCCACACCCCGAGGAGGGTTTAATTTAAGAAGAAAAAAAAGAAGAGGAAGAAAATTTTCTTTCCAGCTTCGATCGTTATTATACCTTGCGATCGAGTTCCGTTATGGGGCCCGTGTGTTCCGGAGGCTCAGCTGGCGAGGGCAAAGGTGAACACGACGGTGATGGAACCTCGTCCGGATCCTCGGCGCTTCCACGGGACCAGTCGTCCTCGGTTGTATCACTGGGCACTCCGTCGCTACCCGTTGGACCATTATCGCTCACCGACCTTCGCATTTCGGGCTCGTGGGTCGTACCGGTCGTTGGATCCAACCATCGTGTCGCTGTCGATGCAACCTCGGACGCTGAGCTGAAAAAGATACATACGTGTATTCGATCTGGGCGTTCGACCGAACCGAATTCTCCAACACGAACAACCGTGAAAAATAAATCAACGCTATAACCATCGACGACAAACGCATTACTATTTGTATCAGATCGAATACGTATCGTCCAGGTTGGATGGAGAAAGGGAAAATTAATTTACGAGTTGTAGATTAGTTGTGTATTTTGAAAAGTGTTCGTGTATTGTAAGCAGACGCAGGTTAATAATCGAGTAATTTTAAAAAAAGTTTGAAACGGTAAAACTACCCCCTTGGTAGTTCTAGTGTTGAATAAATAGTTCAGGCGATGTAGTAAATTGAACATACCCCAAAGTAGAACCCTAAACGACCTCTACGGTTCAAGTAAAATGATCAAATTTTTGAAAGTTACCCGATGGAAAGTAAATGTCGATAAATGGATCGATCGTTCCGTACGAACGATGATCGATAGAAAGTCTCGAATAATTTCAAAACGTACGCGTATCCAGCCAACACGAGCCCCGTAAATAAACTCTGGTGGATATACAGATAATTTACTTTATTTGCAGACGTCCAATTGAATGCGAAGTACACATCTTGATGCATACAGTCTGATCTGTAATATTTGCTTATCGTGTCAATAGTCCGGTGTGCTTAACATTGGTCCGCAAATCAACCCCAACGGATATACAAGTAATTTACTTTATACGTAGACGTCAATTGAATGCAAACTATACATCTCGACACACACAGTTTGATCCGCAATATTTACTCATCGTGTCAATAGGCTCGTGTGCTTAACGCAATCAGTCTTGATTCGGACATCTTAGGGAGCACACCGACCGTGTAATTTTCCCATCTACTTTGTTACTTTATTATTATCATATTGTACGATTATTATTCCTGAGTCGTTTTTTTTTTTCATCGTTATCAATTTATACGATTGCTATTCGTGCGTCGTTTGTTCATTATTATCACGTTGCACGATTACTATTCGCGAGTTGTTCCCGCTTGGAAACGAAATAAAACTATTTTTAACTTTACCGTTAGAAAATTTGTTTTCATTCTCGCGCAGCGCAAAACGTGTTCCCTCCTTTATTCCGTATGACTCGCACGAGTATGACACGGTTGTGTACCGTACATTCATCTTTATCTGGCATCTGGCCAACAACGTTGATTTGCATATCCATGTTAACCAGACATTACTCGTTCACTTTTGCGTGTACTCTACACCGTTTTCTAAATCCTTTGCAACCTTTCCCTCCGCGGCGTCCTAAATTTCCATCGGGTGTACACGTCCCGGTATAATTGGACGTAAACGTACGAAAAAAATTTTCATTTCACTACCGACGTTAACCGACGCGCGCGCTGCTAACACGATACAATAATTATCGTCTTCGTTAAAAAGTATCTCGTGGTGGTTTTTACGACAACGGTAGTTAAGAGAGGCGTGCGCGCGTGCTGTTACTTATCATAATTACGCCGCCGGCGTATCGTCTACGGGCTTTAGCGTAAATACCGTAAGCTTTACACGCTACGAAACACCGCCACTCCTACGGCATTGCGTTACGGTTGAGGTAAGCGTACGCTGTCTTTCTGAGAATGTAACGCCTCGCAGATTCGCCCATTAAGCGAATCCTTTTTCAGCAAACAGAGAGCTCCGGCTCGCTCGTCCTTACGACGCTACGTTCCTACATCGACTCGCGGTGAAACGCGAGTTCCCGCAGTCTCGCTTACGTACGCTATCGTTCCTCGAACTTGTGCTATACCGGATCAAATGGCAGCGCTGCAACTGTCATCCAACACGCGCCGTACAGGTTGCACGAGCAACCCCGAACACTTTTCACGATTAGCGTTCGAACGGATGCAATAGACTGCTGGATAAGTTTCCTCGTTCGATAAGAAATGGAGCTATTAAATTCGTCGTTTTATTTTTCGAAAAAATGGTACTGCTATTTGACGAACACGTGTGAAGTTTCCATGTAGATCCGTCGACTCGTTCGTGTATTTACAGTTGGTCAAAATCGAGGTGTCATGGTATTTTTTTTTACAATGGACAAAAAGACAAAATTGATGGAACAACTTAGTGGCTACCAGTGTCGAGCAAAATGTAATTGTAGATTTTCTTAATTGAAAATGATGCATCGACCGTGGTTGCACAACTTACGGTAGTTTAAAGGGTTACGTCTATTACAAATGGAGCACAGATATCGGTCCCAGTGCTGCAGATGCAAGCGACGCGTGTGTGCGCATCTGTCTTGCGCATCACGTGCCTAGTTAGGACCACCTTCCTCACGGACACGTTTCTTGCATTCGAAACGATGCCACGATATTTTTGCACCCAGTGTGCTGCGTCCGTCGATGACATAAAGAGCGGAGGAGATCGCGACTGTATATGTATCTGTACGTGTACGTGTGTGTGCGCGTATGTGTGTGTGTGAAATCGTAGCGCACGTACCTGCTGTGTTTGATTTTCTCAGGTGGAGGTCTAGGCGTCGCGGTTGGGGACGGTGATTGGAATTGCCAAGAGACGAGGCTACTGTGCGATATACCGCTATCCGACAAACAATGAAGATCCCTTTCTTGTTCCGCGGCGATTTCCCTCTCGAGCTGCACGAGTCCTGGAGGCTCCACCGAATATATCGAAGCCAATCGAGCTACCTCCAATAAACAGAGCACCACGTTCCGTGGCTGCCCGTGCAAAACTGGAAAATGTGCAAAAGGCGTTCCAGTATTAACCCTTTGCACTCGAGAGGCGACTCTCGCTCGTCAATTAACGCACTGGAATTTTTCTGCACTCTAATTTTACTAATTTTTCTAATTTTTGAGGTAAACTTTATAACTGGAGGTGAAAAAAATGCTTCGTAAAGTATACAAAGATGTAAGATCCAAATCGAGTCTACGATTTATTCTTACTTTTGAGTTAGATCTCTTCGAGGTTTTCATTTCCCGTGTAAAAGAATTGATCGAGCGCAAAGGTACAACGAAGATTGTACAAAATTTTCATTTTTATCGGTAAAATTCGATCCTGAGAGCGCGATAAGGGTACGCGTCTTAATTAAAATTCTTCGATACACGTAGAAACTTTTTCGTTTTTACCGTACAAACTGTTACAAATATCCGATCAAAGGTCGCTTTTCATGTATCCGGGTAGCGTCCCGTTTGCAACCGTGCTCGGAGCTCTACTTTTCGACATTCTTCCTTAAAAAATTGCCCCACAACCCTCGATCGCGACGAATCCCGGCAAACGAACAACTCGAGTCATTTTCGCGCAAGCTGGGTATTCCCCTAAGGGTTCACCCGGTTCTTGCCTCGACTCGCCGGTCGTTGATTGTCGTTCGTGGCATTTGGAGCCGGTCGGGCGCGAGCAAGGAGCCTCTCTCTCTCTCTCTCTCGCGCTCGTTTCATTTCTCCCGGAGACGCGGTTAATTCGCGGCAATTACTCTCGCCTCGGGAGCGTTTTGAATTTGCATATTCGCGCGCAGCCGCGGGAACGGGATCGCGCGACGTAATTGGGCGAGACTTCGCTTTCGATCGACACGGAGGTGGTACACGTTCGCGGTGTCGAAGCCGGATAGGTAAACGTACACGAAACCGATCGATTGCTCGTAACGGGAAATTAATTGGCTGAGATTTACCGAGATCGTCGCTCTCGAACAGGAGGTTCTCGTGAACGCCCAACCGTCGACAAAACTGAATGAAGTTCTCCATGTTGTCGCGCGAGAAGAACGTGCGCCTCGCCGCGTTCTCCCAGCATCGTCCTCTTATCACCGGCCCCGGCTGGAAAATAATTAACAAAGAACATCGGTTGAGGACGTGTTTGTAAAAAGATACGAAAAACTGGTCGTGAACGCTGCCGGACTTTCAACCGAGCGCGAATGCAGAAGAACGTCGTTTCGTTGTCGATATTGTAAATCTTGCGGCATTTCTCGACGCGCGAGGTGCGAAAACAAATATTTGCCGGGTGACTTTATCGAAGACTCTACCGATCTCGATGGAAATTTACAAATGAAAAAAAAAACTGCTGTAAAATTCAACTCTCGTGCGAAACGTCCGTCTCTCGACTTCGCGTGCACCGAAACCTCGATAACCGCGCGAGAAGGTTGTTCGGTGTACCGTATCGGAAATTGCGAAGAGTAACGAAGAGGGAAGTTTTAACGCGACAATGTAGGTATTGGTAACGTATCGCGTAAGTGGGTCTTCTTGTTGGATCGGTCGCTTCGATACTCGCGGAAACTTTCATCCCCGTTTTCCTGCAACCAACCAGATCTCGCCAGGCTTACGGAACTTTTACCGAGGCAAGAGTTTATTTACCCCTTTCGCTCTTCCAGCATCGATCGCCAACCTCGCTTTTTCCTGGATGACTCTGGCCAGACGACACACCACCACGCCATTGTCGAGCGAATCGAAGAAATTGTCTCCCGTTACGTAATCACCGTCTGTAACAGAGCGAACATTGATTTTCCGTTAGAACGTGTAGAAAATCCGATGCAACGTTGGCTTTCCAGCCCCACGTCGACGCGTGCGTGTCTTCGCCGATTAATCTGTGTCTCGACGAACGACACCACGACCGTATCGTGTAAACGGTCGCTTCGAAAACAGTCAAGAGCATCGACGAAGTGGCGTCATTGTCGCGAACAATGAACCAACCCTCCTTACGCTCTCCAACCATGGTCGAATTCTTCTCGAGCGAAGGTAGGGGACTCTCGACTACTGGCTTTGCTGCAGAATTTTCCGCGAGCAACGTCTCCTGAAGTGTGCACGCGTCCTGGCGTCGAGACAAATTTAATTGCACCCTTTTGTGGCCTTCCCCCGGGTTAATGCAACGATGAAAACGTTTCCTGGAAGACTTCCCCGGGACGGTGTGCACGTAACAGGGCGGTTCGTACGATGTTGTATCGGTCGTGGCGAGCGACGTTAAAAATTCTTTTCGTTCGATCGTTAACGAATCGTCGATCGAAGCGTTATCGACCATTTTCACCGATTTAAATTGTACGAAATCGAAAGTTAACGCATTGTTCTATATTTCAGAAAGTTTCCAAACGTAAAAAAATATCTTTTTACTTTGCGTCCCCGAGAAAAAGAGACGCTCCAAAGGACACACAATGAAACCGATCCCGGAAAAATAATTAAACGAGAATTTTGCCTTCGGCCGAGTACCTGATAACCTCGCAATATTATTTACAAGTAACAATTCTCGTTGAAAATATTCCAACGTCGACTTCCCTTACCGGTAAAATACAAAACAACGTTCGAGATTCCGGAATCTCTGTTTCCGTAAAATACCCTGATCAAAGTGTATTTAAATTTTTCAGAGAAATCTCGAAGCCGAAGGAGAAGGTTCCTCGACAACATCCACCTGTAGATTCGCCCCGTTTTACGTCCCTCGCACGGTGGTCGTTTTAAAAATTCACCGAATCACCTCCGACTCGATCGTGGAGGCAACACCACGTTGTTCCCGGTAGCGAGGACAGCCACTCGGTAAGGAAACGATGATCTTTTCCAAGAGCGGGCCTCGTTCCCACCTGGAGTGAATTCACACGGAAATCGGCGTCTAATTACCGCTCTCGATGCCGTAGCGTCCCCTTAAGCGGCTCGGCGAGCATCGAGGCGCGTTATTACCCGACGTAATGTCAAACATAAATTAGACCCGCGGCGGAGCGGTATCGCGCGGAAAGTTCCGGGTGACCGAGTTGTTGTTCGTCGCGGAGCTCGCGCTTCTATACACGCTCACGCCCGTGATCTTTCGCAAGATCGAAGGGAGGGTGGGCATCCTGCGAGAGGGGCCGTTATCACGAGGCAGCGGCCGAGTTGCTCGGGTACTACGGCATTGTTGTCCACGGCCATATGCGAGCAATATTCGCGAACGATCCAGATCCAGAGCCCATAGCATCTGGCGGTCGCTGGTGGCGAACAGCAACCAACCAGCCAGCCAACCAGCCAGCCAGCCAGCGAAACTCGAGGCCGTCACGTGTGCACGTGTGTGTCCGCGATAGAGCCAACGTGTGATGGACTTTACTCCGTAAGCCCGCCCGTTAAAACAATTTTTTTCCTTTTTCCACCGGTTCTGCCCCCCGGGTGCAACCCTATTGTTACCGGGTCGAGTCACGAGCCCGCGCGCCGGGTTCTCATTACCATCCGTATCTGCGTGGCTTTATCGCTCCGTCAGCCCAACCTAGTTCCTATTTCCCATCGTATCCCGCCTATATCTATATACGTGGCACGGATCGTGTCGCGAGTTTTCCTCAGATTCTCTCCGCGGCCGTCGATCGTTCCCCAGCAGCGTGGGAGAAACCACGGAGAGGTGTCCGCGCGCGTTGCACCGGGCCCGCACGACCGCCCACCCCCCCTACTCTGCGCGCGTGTAACACACCCGTGGCACCACCGGTGCGCAGGTATACCGGTGGTACACCGTGGGCCAAAATTTGTGGTACGAATGACGTTGGGGATGCTCTGTGCGCTAGAAGTATAGTATGGAGCGATAGAGTTGCATCGGAGGATTCGTTTTTGGGAAGGTTCGGAAAGATGCGTTTGAAAATGCATCCAAGTGCATTTGTGTACATCGAGGGACAAAATTCGTGGTGCGAACGAGATGAGGATATTCTATAGACAAAATTACATAGGTTGCTTTGCTTTTGAGAAGAATCCATTTGAAAATTAATCTAGTATGTTTCTAATTGAAAAAGATATGTATATATCGTGAATTAAAATTTATAAGAAATATAAGGTCAGAGAGATTCTGTAACTCGAAATACGACTCTTTTTCACAAAATTCTTCCAGTGTGCAAGTATCGATGTGTCGATCGCGATTGAAAATCCGATTCTGTCGCGTATTTCGTAGCAGTGAGAGGCAACCGTGATTTGTACCACCACGCGCCACCTTCCGAAATAAAAAAGGAAAAAAAAACCTGTCCTTGATCCTGTTTGCACGTGGAAGTCGGTGAACGAAATTGAAATGATTTCGTGGTGTCACGCACGAGTTGGCCTATCGTGAGAGTGTCCCGACTGGATCATTTCTCGCTTGACCGAGCAACGAACGGTACGAGTTTCTAGTTGGGTCCGATTTTTCGAGGGATCGATCGACGAGGAACCGATCGCCGCGCGAGCGATGCTTCCACTCGATGGCCGTACGCGCTCAGGGACCGGAATCGAGATCGAGGCGCGTCGATTAGAACGGTGGATACGGGAGGTTTCGTAGGTAGCGGTTTCGCAGATAAATCTGAACCGATCCGAGCCGCTCGAATCGTTTCTCACGTTCCCTGACGCGGCCGTGTCATTTCGTAGACCTCCGTCGGTTTTGATGAATCTCGATAGCGATTTATCGTGCAACGGTTCGAGGTTAATTTGCCTCCGAGTGAAACCCTGAGCTACCGCTACTCGGACCGATTCATCGATTTTCGGATCGATCTCGCGTACATCGTGCAAACCTGCTCCGAAATTGAAAAGACCACCGTTAACTAATAACATTGGTCTAACAGACGAATACGCGAGAGTAATTTCTAAGGAAGAATAACGTACGTAACGAACGAGATTCGATCTGTTCTTTATTAGAGAAGATAAAGTGTAAGTTTGCAATGTGTAACGTTTCTTGTGAAAAATTTGAAACGTTTCTTTCAATTTTTACGCGCAACGAGAATAATGGAATTTTATATATAAGAAAACTTTTCTTTGTTAGAGAAGATAGAGAAGAAGCTTATGTAACTTTTTTATGCGAAACTTTAAATATTGTTTCAAA
This sequence comes from Ptiloglossa arizonensis, assembly GCF_051014685.1. NCBI lineage: Eukaryota > Metazoa > Arthropoda > Insecta > Hymenoptera > Colletidae > Ptiloglossa > Ptiloglossa arizonensis. The sequence goes on from NC_135058.1 coordinate 12,623,296, forward strand.
CATCTACGTAAAACGTATCTATATCGGGGACGACTAGAACACTACGAGAGGTAATTATTTATCCATGAAACGACTTCGTTCGAAATTTAAACGAGGTTAATTCGCCTCGCGTAGCAAGAATGAGAAACTGAGCTCGTTGAAGTTTCATTGAAATCCATCCAACCGTTTAAGCGCAATCGCGAACATTGTGCGATAAGTTCTTTAGAATTTTTAAGACACTTTTGTTTTTAGAAGCGTCAAGCCCTTGCTGGTAAGGGCTGATTTCTAAGAACAGATAAAATCACAGACAGCTGGCCAGTGGTACTTTGCATGCGGTCAGCGGTGGATTGTCGTTGAGGTTTAATACAGATGGTCCGTGCATAAGCGAGTATTTCTGTTCTCTTTTTAATGACATTCCCGGCGAGAACTCCGTGCAAGTAATAAAAGAAATTTGCTATATTGACGACGATGCGATCAACTGCTTTAAAAAAAAACACCTGAAAAATTCAAGAGCGTTGGTTTTTGAAAAATGAATACACGAAAAATCGTACATCGATATTGGCACAAAGTGAGCAAATATTATCCATGTCCACGCAACATGAGACATCTTCGGGATAAAAAATGCATAAGTTGTGCATAGACTTGCATAGACTTGCATAGACTTGCATAGACTTGCATAGATTTGCATAGACTTGCATATACTTGCATATACTTGCATAGACTTGCATAGACTTGCATAGACTTACATAGACTTACATAGACTTGCATAGACTCGCATAAGTCATGCATAGACTCGCATAGACAACCAGCGCTTAAGAATGTTCAGAGCCGATCTTCTCGTTACGAAGTGACCCACAAGGAACAATAAACGGATTACTTGCCAGGAAGAAATGTTTATTTCTCTTTTACTTGTCGGTGATTATCGGTAAAAGTAAAACGAATGGTCGTCTAATAGCCGGAGCATAACTCTTCGTCGTAGATCAATTTCTTCGTGGCCTTGTACTTACACACCGTTCCCGGTGCTTCATGGAAAGGAAGAACATCGTGTCAGTTTTATTGGCAGGGGTCTTTCTTCCTCCCGTTCTTAATAAGAGAGGCTCGCGTGTATCGATAACCACCGTGTACCGTGACCTGCATTTCCTTCATATCCTTGATATGCTACCCTTCAGTTTTAATGGCCGCTCGCGACCTCTTTAGTGCGATCCAAGCCTTTTTCAGTATCATCGATGTCGTCCTTGGCATTGTTCGATCGATGCATTAATTCGAACACGATATATCACCGCGATCGCCCGTTACCATAAAACACGCCGCTGCATGACAATTTTTTTTTTATTTAATCGCTTGGACCACACGCGGGGTATCCTCGTACCAAGGACACTCGGTTTTCAGGTCGGTGAGAAATACCATTCCCACCGAAAAAAAAAACAGTAATCACGCGAGGAGTTATTGTTGAAGGAAATTTGCATATCGTCCATCTCGAACCTTGCATTATTTCCTGTCTAATCCCGTCAAATACGTTATCTTCTGGATAACTTCTTAACGATTTTCGTAACGACACTCGAAGGAAGATCTTCAACTTTCGTTTATTCTGACTTCAAAGGGTATGAATTTGTACGTTGAATTTATTTACACTCATCCTGTCGACTACAATTTCAACTCGGGGATAAATAAAATATTAGATGAGATTAGAGACTCTCCTTGTAATGGGGATAGAAGCGAAATAGGTAAGACACTCGTACGAATTGTTTTTATTATTTTTCGGTGGTTATTCGTTCCGATTGAAAAAAAGAAATTTAAGAACACTACATTCAGCCCTATGTAATCGTAATAATTAATAAGATAATTTCTCGTTCAAAAATTCATTGCACAATTCACTATATATAAATTTTATTTAAAAATTCATACATTGAGAACGTTACAATAATGAAAATTAATCCCACAGAAATTCTAATTAATTTTCGTAATATTCCCCGTACGCCTAATCGGTGTTCACCGCGCGCGTCTCATCCGACCACTCGAAGCTTTGCAGCGACGAAAGGGTTGAGCAAAAAAAAAAAAAAAGAAACTGCAGTGTGCAATCTCGGCTGAAAACATTCAAGCCCCTTCCCCCAGGGATGAAACGTTCCAAACGAACCAGTTAAATCGCTCGATAATCAATACCCTTAATTTCCCCACTCCGTGGCAGCGCTCGTCTCGTCTCGTTGCGTCCAAAGATCGACTCTGTAACTTTTAGAAAACAACTAAAACTAAAAAAATTGATGAATTAGATATTTAATTATGAGATGGAATATTAACAGTCTCACCGTGCAATTTGTATAGAGGTGTATTAATTTTTGATTGGTTGAAAAGTATCCCACTGTGCATATCAGAGTATTATAACAGACGTCTTCTGGGCTCTAGACGTCAAATAGTTGACAACCGAATAAGGCCAATTGGTATCTCCTGGCACCAACAGTTGAAAACTAAAAGACACCAATTGGTATCTTCTAGCACCAACAATTGAAAACTAAGAGAAACCAATTGGTGTCCACTAGCACCAACAGTTGAAAACTAAAAGACACCAATCGGCGTCTCCTATGACCAACAGTGGAAAACTGAAAGACTCCAATTGGCGTCTTCCGTTCTCAGTATGATAAAAAGGGATCGATGTATGTAACTCGCTAGATATATATGCATTTCTTAACCCACTACGTCCCAAAGAGCTAACGTCCCCCTCTACGCCTATGTTCGAGTCAGGGGAGTCGGAGTCGCGGATGAACTGGTGGGGGTAGCGACCCGGGATCGAACCCGAGTCCCGATTAAAGTCACGACCCGAGTCACGACCCGAGTCCAGACTCGACGATTCACGGCTGACTGGTCGTCCATGGCCCGTGCCAAAGAGACGACCCGTTCGCGAACCTCGTCTCATCGGCTCCACGATCCGATGAGCTCGCACACGCGCAAGCGTATTAGGAAGGCGTACCCGCCCATTATGCGTAATGCGGCTTCAGGTACCCGCGATGCAGGGAGAAGAAGTGGCACGAAGGAAGAGGGGTGCCCGCTCGACTTCCGGTTGAGTCAGACCCGTGGCGACTGCCGCGGGAGACGCAGGGTGTGGGTCGAAAGGTCCCCCGACTATTCGTGCGTTATTTCAACAATCCGTGTGGAATTTTGGCGATCCGCTCGACGCTCCTGGAGCGAAGCTACCACGCGAGACGCGCGTGGGTTTCCACGCCAATTGAAACCACCGAGTGGCAAATTATTGCCTCTTCGATATGTTGACCCTGTGTCGCGTTCGAGAATAATTTATTCCTTGAAAAGGGATATTTGTTTCCGTTATTGTTACCGTACCTGAAAATACGTAATATGGAAACACTTTTACAGTGGAGAGTATAAGACAAGGAGTAACAGTGTATTGGTAGCTGTTACAAATATTTCTTTTCAGTGAGATAGCGAGATAATTTTATTAAACAAAATTTAAGAATATTCCGGAGTAGAATAATCGACGAAATTATTGCGTAGTTAATTTTTTTGTTCATTCGTCTCTGATATATTAGAAAAATTACCTAAACACAAACGTCTATATTTATGGAAACCATTTTTACCATTATTGTGTGTTAAATTCACCACTGGAAAGAAAAACGATCGATAAATCCTGTACGATTGGAAAAGAAAATGATAAAATTGTAAATCGATGATTATAATTGCAACTTCACGGTGCAACTTTGCGGTACAATTTCACGATGCAACTTCACGGTGCAACTTCGCCGCCGAAAAATCATTGCGTCGAAGCACCATTTGCATTCGTTTACATATCGTCGAGGAGGAGCGGTAATTGGACGAACGAGGGTGAACGTGCTCGAAATACACAGATAATTCGGTTGAAATACCAAAAACTTTCGTTTCGCGGTTATTTTTCTCCATAGCGTGCGCAAACACCCCGGTGTCTCTCTCACCCTCGCATTAAATTCCCCTCGATTGAATGCAGACGGGAGAGCTGACCGGCACACGCTGCATTTCAAGCGATCTACGGGTTCTGGGCGAGTGTGGGTGTGCGCTTGAATCGTACACTGGCGAACGAGAATAGTAACTACACGGCAGAGGTACCCACACGATTCTACGGTAAAGGCTGCCGACCTACCTCCGTCGTTCTGGCTTTGAAGCTACACGGAGAGTGGCATGTCAGCGTGATATTGCGTTGCGATATAATTAGAAGCGTCCGACGTACGTCGATGTAATGCATATTCGATTCGTTGTCGATATTTCGTGACTCGGGGGACTCTTTCGCAGACATTTGGAAACAATCGATGCACCGTAACGAAATCGATCAACGAAACGTCGATTAACCGGAATGTCGGTCCCAGGAGCGCAATTTACACGTACGAAGTGTCCGGAGGAAAAACAACCGTAATCGCGGAAAGTAAGATTTTTAAATGTATGTCAACTTCGTGATTGCGCAAAGATAAATGTTGAAAGTGTGTCAACCGCGTAGTCGCACGAAGTAAAATTGTTGAAAGTATGTCAACTACGTAGTCGAAAACTACATTTTCTCGCGAAGTTCGTAAATTTGACGAAAGTAGAATTGTGTTTTTGCAGTTTGCAAACCAATTTTATTTTAATCGAAAAGAGTACGGATTGTTATTTTTTCCTAGGAGAAAAAAATTATTTGCAAAATCTACTCGGACATTGAGGGTTCTTCCATTGGAGAAACGTGACATTGATTGTTCTTCCCCAAACCCAGTTTTTTTCTCTTATTGCACAACGGTCTGACAACCTTGGCTCCAACACATGGTGCTGAAATCTGAATTTCGATCGGGAGCGTTCTTCCGTTCGACTGTACACTCAAGATCTTCGGGTTAAAGACTTTATCGTTCGATAAAAGGACTAAAGAAATATTGAAACATCCAGCTGTATCTATTAGCTTTAATTATAAAAAAAAAAGTGTAGTATCAGGACGCGATGTGTTATCAGGATTCGATAATAATTAATATCAGTTTCACGATAATTCAAAGTCCCACTTACGGACATTTCTTACCGGTAGCAGTGTTAATTATACTGTATAATTTTTATTCCAAAGGTCTTGAGTCGGACGAAAATTATTCGTAAACGTTTCTTAGAATAATTACCGATTCGATAATAATTCCAAGTCCAACTTACGGCCATTTTTTACCAGCAACACTGCACTACATAATTTTGTAATCCAAAGATCCTGAATCGAACAAAAATTATTCAATAAACGCTTCTTAGAATAATTACCCATTCGATAATAATCACCAGCAGTTCCATAATAATCCCAAGTCCCACTTACGGAGATTTTTTACCAGTAGCAGTGTATACGCAACGGTTTGAAAAACTCACGAGACACGAGAGTTTCTTAACCGATCGAATATTTTACCAGGGACAATCCCCGCGATGTAAACCAAATCGAAACTATCCCGGTCGCATCTCGGGACGACACGGTCCCGGCTTATCCGCGTATTAGTCGTTTTTCACCGAGAGCCGCTCGTGTCGCAATCTTTCACGGTGGTCCAGATCTTGCGGCTGGATTCTTCGAGGTCGCGCGAAGACCGCGCGCGCCGTTCACCAAAAATATATGGCACCGCCGCGTGCATTTCGTACGGGGACAAGCTGCCCTCCAATCGATAAGAAACCGATTGCCGCGCGGCTACCAAGATAAAAATATCGGCAAGAGCAAATCGATTTCGATTCGACTCGTTGATTCCGAGTGGTAGAACGGGTTGAATCGAGCGATTGCCCGGGTATTTAAAACAGGTCGCCCGGCCGCCACGGCTCCTTTATTTTCCGAGATAGAAAAACGTGCCCCGTCCAGAAATGATCTCCGCTCGCGGGGAACGCGTCTCGCGGTGCCATTTTTCTGGGGGTTCCGAGCCGAAGCGTCGAGGACACGCTCAAGGTCACCGAGTTTCTTTTAAATGGAACGATACATTGTTATTATCCGTCTTCTAACGGAGGCTTTCACGACGGATGCAATGACCCGCGGTTGAAGGCTACCGCGACTCGTCGATTTACGTTGGAAAATATTTCACCGAGGACAAAGGAACCGAGAGAATCATCGTGCGATTGGTCCACGACGATGGAACATCACGTGCCGCGGGTTTGTAATTTTTTTTACCAAAGGGTTAAGAAATTTTTGAATAAATTTCTTGTTAATTTCTTATCGATGCCCCGTGTGTATAGTATTCGAATAGAATTGTTATTAATGTTCGAAGGTGATTCAATTCGCGAAGATCGTGTAATTAGTACTCATCGGTGGAATATTATTAAAATTCGTCCAATTATCCAGGTATCGTCGAAGAAATGTATTTGAAACGATTGTACAAAATATTCGAATATTTGAATTTAAATATTGGGAATTCTATTTTCGGAACACGTTGTACGAACAATATTGAAAAAATTGTAGCACTCGTCGCGATTCGTGCGAATTTCGTGGTGTGATCTTTTGGAAGTATCCTTTCGTAAACAATAGAGGTGGAAATGGTGTTACCAGAGTCGTAGAACGGTACGACAGTGCAACAACAACGTTGCACTACGTTCGATGCATCAGGGCGGTTCTATTTCACGCATCGACTCGTATTGGCGCCGTATTAGGAAAGTACTAGTTCAGAAAGGCGGTCAGACTGCTCGAGATCGAAATAAATATCGACTTTCTGCGAACCACTGACTTATAAAAAAGAGAAACACTGATTTTTCTACCGTATATCAAATCCACGATTTGCTCGGTTTTTTTTCCGACAAATCTTATCGATCTGTCGAAACGAGCGAGAAACGATTTCAAGTTATCGTTTTATATTACACAGAAATCCCGTTGGAACGTCGAGTGACCAAAAGTTGAAAATGAAACGATCGCGCGCGACTCCAAAGAGTAAAAGTTTGCATGTAAATCTGTCGTAACGTAAACATACGAACTTTGAAGAAAGAAAAAAAAAAGAACCGTAAGAGAAATCAGAAGCTGCAACTATTTGGAGCGAGAAGTAGGTGAAACGATCGAACAACGACCAAGGAACGACGACTCGTATTCGTTGAACTCACCCCTGGTACCTCGAGCGGAACCAGAAAAAAGTTTTCAGGTTCTTCTGATCCGCTCCGCGTCGCTTCTGAGAACGCGCCAGTTTCATGCTCGTCGCGAGTAATCTAGCCGAGTCGAGAAAACTTTCACCTACTTTGAAATTCGTTGAACGTATCGCGTTAGGAATCGGACGGTATTGGGTATCGATGTTTGCCGCAGTTTGATCTATGAAATTTCGAAGAAAAAGCGAGGAACAAAGCGAGTTACTGTTATCGATCACGTGGAATTTTTCCACGTGTTACACGGGTGTTCGATAATTATTTATACGCGAACGATCCGAGTGGAAACTATTTCTCTCGAAGAAATATAACGAAAAGGACGGATTCAATTTCTTTCGAAAAAATAAATCGAAAATGCATTTCATAAAATGCAACATATATCAAGGTTCACGCTAGTAACTCACTATAACTGTATCGACTTCCTTTCTAGTTTCATTAACATTCTCAAACGCGCTGCAAGCAAAGTAGGTACGAACTTTAAAATTTGAACTTTTTTTAACGAACAAAATAAAAATAATTTCGTCTCGATTGGATTCAAACCGTTAAGCTACCATTTGTACCCGTCTACATCTTTCTATATTCTTTCCATTCGTTATTTATTTACGTAACTAAATCACGTAAGCAAATCGTCTACTCGCGTTTGTATTACAGTTAGATAAGATGTTTGATTGAATCGATTTGGTTCGTTTTTAACTTCGCGTGTAGCCACGTTCGCGATCGAGAAACGACTCGGTCTACGAGTTAAATCTTTCTCAAATCGCGCTACATCTGTTTCGAAGCAACGTATATCGAAGGTAGTATACCCTCTCGTCGTTTGATATTCGCGAAGGCTCCGGGGACGATTACGGCCGAGAAGATACCAGCAATTTTTTCTTCGTATCAACCGTCTCGCGTGACCGTCCCCCGAAAACGCGACGAAACGAAAGGCCAAATGTTACGAATATCCTTTCCCACGTCGCGCCAGATGCGAGCCTTTTGTGCGGTACGAAAGCTGCGCGTACACGGGGCCCGGTGCACACGCCACGCATCCTATGCAACGCGAGCCGCTGTCCCTTTAAGGTGAACTCACAACTCGCGAAGGAAATACGCGAGCGCGGGAAAAAAAAGAAAAAGAAAAAAAAAAGCGATCCGGTGCGCGCACGGAACTCCGATCGATCGTTGTTACGTCAGCTCGATTTCATTCTGCACCTCGTAACCACGAGGCCTCATAAATATTGAAATTTTCACTCTCTTCCTTGCGATTGTGCAGTAAGTGCTCCTCGGATCGGTGAAACGATTCTAACCCGGATAAACGAAACGATTTTATCCTGAAAATAGGAAACGAAATTACCTCCAATATTCTAAACGTTCGTTCCTGACGAGTTCGGGCAAGACTGATAAAATTACCCTAAATTCACTCTGCTAATGAAAATAAAATGTTTTTATATTTGTCACTGTATCGTCGCGAGAGCATTTCCAATGAATTGGCGAGATTCTCCCGGTGAAAACGAGTCCAAACACGACCGTGTTCGAATTAGTTTTCATTACACGCGACTGGGAATTTTTCAAAAACGGTCCCAATTTGGTATAAATAAAAGTGGTCCGAACGGGGTCGTGTTTGGACTCGTTTTCACCGGGAGAACCTCACCGATCCGTTTATGATACTCTCGTGAAGATACAATGACAAATATAACGATACATTTATATCGGGTTAGTAGCTGTCACAATGGCACGTGCCCGATGCATCTACTGCGGATCCTATTGTCAGATAGGACCTGATTTTCTCAATTGCACGAAGAATAGAATACTCTACTTTTTTCGTGATAGATATTATGTAAAATTCTAACAGAACTCTAACAAAAATTTACAACTGTGGAAGTCTACTTGGAAACGAAGAAGTTTAAGAAAGATCCTAATAAATAGACCTGCTATACAAGCAATGAGTTACTGTGATTTCCTCTCGCGGATAAAAAAGTCATTGGCAATTTAGTCTTATCGGTAATTTGCAAGAGGAGCTGATTGCAGTCTCGAATGTGCTAGGAGTGAAGCTTCATCGGTCAAACGTTTTATCTGATCGTTATATAGGTACTCTATACATTGGAAATATACAGGGTGGTCCAATGGAAACAGAATACTTTATTATGCGCTTCCAGGTTCAAGACACGAGAAAATGTTCAAGATGAAAGTTGAGTGATTTCATGTGGTGAGAAGGGTGTGACTTTTCATGAATCTTGAATTTTTCGTCCGCAACAAATAATAGAACCTGTCGTCTATCGTTGCAACATCATCAATTTCCACTCTGACGTTTCATTAATATTTACCTAGACATCGATGCGGTTCTTCTTATATGTCTCACTCTATAGAAGTGTTCCGTTGAATAAGTTGATTCCAATGTATTGCATCGACTTTTAAAATTGTCAACTTTCGATATCAGTACTGTTACGTACAATTTTATTATTAAAATCTACTATTTAAAAAAAAAAACGATCTATAAAAAAAAGATGTACACTTAAAAAGACACCAATGGAATCTTATCGATTTCGAAGAATTAAGTTTTGCAAAAAATTATTATCCCGCACAGTTCCCTATACGAAATAATGCATCTCTTGTTTCTCGAGTCTTTTCATAATTTAACGATCGAGGAATGTATGCAATTGGGTTTCCTGTTTCTGGCTATCTACCCCTAAAGATACGGTTTTAACGATGTTTCTAATAATAATTCCAATTACAGAAACCTAATTAAAATACAGCGTACAGTTACTTCAAATACCAAAACAGTATTTTTCGTTTTTCACTGGCTCTTCACGCTACGCGAACAGAAGCGGGACGCTTCACGCTTCGTGAGCAAAACCGCGTAATAAAACAAACTAGCACCGGCTACAAAAACAGAAATAAACACGATAATCCTGTTTAAAAATTCTCGCGTTTCTTACCAGTCAATGAAGAACCTGTTTCGCGTTAAATCATTCCCGACGCGTTTAATCGATACCGAATCGCTTCGATCCATCCGTTCCTTGAATCTCATGCGAAACGATAAGTATATATACACACCGATCCTGAACTTCGTATTTTATTATCTGGCTCCTCTCGTTACACTCCTTCTACTCGTAATGTTATCGTTATTATTATGCATCCCGTTCGTTGCATCCTCAAAGGACTTTTATTCATTTCCTAAAGTTTGTATTTAATAATTTACATTCCATTGCCCCAACCAGATCTTAAAAATGTTCCAATACTGTACGATTACAGTGTGTATGTTGTTCTATCGAACGATTGAACTCATTGAACAACCTAGCACTATATTGTTCAATAAGTTTCATCGAACGACAGAACTCATTGAACAACCTAGTACATTTTCTGTTAAAAAAAATTGCTCAACTCGCAATATTTTTCTCCCTAAGTCGTACGCAATTTCTATAGAAGCGACGTACTGTACCACTAACCAAATAATTAAATAATTATATACTAAACCTTCGTATTCTTTATCCTAGGTAATATTTTGCTATCAAATTTACCCTTCGTAATAATATTTCATTGATTATTTCTTTTATTAAAACGCTAAGACTGAATAAATAAAAATAAATGAAATCAAACGTTCGATATAGTGTTACCAGTCGTCCTTCTCAGACATGGCAGCGATGTCGCTACCCAATCTCGAGAGAACTCGCAAAACGTGTTCGCGTAATCGTATTATCTCGTCCAGATTATACGTATGATCTTATTATCCGTATTGATCAATGATCGAGAAAACTACCCAAGTGTTTAAAAACCGGTACCCCCGATACCAGGAATAAAAACAAGGGGGTGAACTGTTATTAACTCTGCGCGTTAAGATTACTTGTGAGGGCTGCGCAAACGAAGCACAGCGGATCACACGTGCCTGGATATATAGTATTCATTCTTAACGATCTACAAGTTACGCTATATACTATATATATTAAATTATTCGGAAAGTCATTTCGTTTTCCACAATGAAGAATATACAATATAATAAAACCATGTTTAATTTAATTTTTATCAATAATTTAATAAAATCATAGAGTTTACACGCTCTAAAAAAATCGTGTTTCATTTTCACCCAAAAAAAAAAAGAAATGACATCCATTTTTCAAGAACAAGCACAGATTGCTCGGTTAGTGTATCCGAGACCGTGTGTTATCGTTATCGTCGCGGTCGCCGATAGTCGCGTAAATACTCACTCAACGTTTTATTGATCCAATCGGCCAGGTCCTCCTGAAGTGGTAGCAACTGTCTGCTCTGGGCCGAGTGTAGACGCTCGTGATAAAACTCGGCGTACTCTTCCTCTTCCGGCGAGGGCCTCGGTACGTCGGCGCGATTGAACACAGTCACCGAGGAGGGCCCCCAGCTGCTGCGATAACGGGTATGCTGGGAAGACGGGAATCGATTGGCGTACGACATCCTGGAGGCAGAAAGGGCCGAAGAGTCTCCCGGTGGCCAGCACCGGCCCCCCCCTTTCGTCTTCGGTGCACGTTTATTCCCTTCCTCGGACCCAGGTGTGTCCTCCTCTTGTTTCGATACCACGAGGATGCTTCTCCTCGGCTCTTTAGACTACTGATGAGTACCGATCACGCGGTGCGATGCAGCGCGTCTGGCGATTACGTCTGCCTGAAAAAGAACAGAAATCGTGGAAGAACGCGTTATCTTCTGCCGGGAGAACGACTATCTCGAGGTAATGATGTTCGAGGAACGAATGACTCGGGTAACGAGTGGTACAAAACAACCGTCCGGGGGAGAACGTTTCCTTCGGTAGGGAGAATGTTTCCTTGCGGTGGATGGATACCGTTGCTACCGTAGGTAAAGGACTTCGCGGAAAGAGCTTCGGTGTTTTTTTTAACGGAGCCTCTCCGGCTTCTCGAGACACGGATTCGACGGAGTGACGATGAATTTCCCGATGAAAAATATCGAGGTACACGTGTACAATCCCCGAGATACGGTAAACCCCCTCGTTAACGCTACGCGTTCGTCCCTCTGTAAAACGGATCACCGAACGCAGATCTCACGCCAAACGTTCCAACTGCTAAAGCGGCGTCGATACACTGTCCATTGTCCGCTTACATTACAGACGATATCGCTCGACGACTTACGTAACACGTCTTATAATTTGCCGTGTTTCCTTGTACAATATTTATATATACTTCTAGCGCGACACCCGATTCTAAAAATAAATAACAGACGATACCGACACAACAGACCGCCGAACTGTCACCGTAGCCAGATCTGCGTTATCTTCGAGAAACAGACGGCCCAGTGTGGAACCGAGAGCCATCGGGGGGTTATCGCTTACGAGGAATGCGCGTTTTATTTTTCAATTTTCAAGCACAAGTCTCAGAAACGGTGAGAAATACGACGCCGGGGACGAAGAAGAACGCGAAACTCTAATTGCAATCTTCGGACCATTGTGAAATACGAGTATTGCGATGCGTCTGGAGGAAGTTGTGCCCGTGAATATCGTTTACATGCTGCTTTCTGCATAATTAGCCCTGCCTTGCAAGGGGCTGTAATGTTCCACTTGATTCTGGACGGAACTAATGAACGTTACCACGGTGAACAAAGTGTTCAGGACCCAAGAAACCCAAGGGACGTGTTTCCTTGCGTCGACAGGACACCAAAGTACACTTGCATATACGCTGGAAGGGAAATCTCGAACTCTAATTGCTACAGGACCTACGAGATGCACCGACGTGCATTAGAAGGATGTCATCGTTTGACCGATTCAAAGCTATTATTTTATATTTTCTTCGCCAGTACTTCCCCACGCTCTTATCTGTTTCTAGAAAGGAAAAATAATACCAACCGCAGTCTACCAAACGTTCGTTACAACCAGGACCGCAGTCTTCATTAGACACAGTAACCGCAACGGGGAGAACGCGTTGTGATGCACCAGAAGGATGCTTTTTAATATTTTTTTTTTCCATATATTTTCTTGCACGGTATTTCTCTACATTTTCATCCGCTTCTAGAACCAACCTAACCCAAATCTGCACACGATCATAACCAAATTCGTAATCTTTCATTAAACACAGTAGTCACCACGGAGAGAATGCATTATGATGCACCAGAAGGATGCTTCTTGATATTTTTCTTTCTTACCATGTATTTTCTTGCACGGTATTTCTCCACATTTTTATCTACTTCTAGAACCAACCTAACCCAACTCTGCACACGATCATAACCAAATTCGTAATCTTTCATTAAACACAGTAGTCACCACGGAGAGAATGCATTATGATGCACCAGAAGGATGCTTCTTGATATTTTTCTTTCTTACCATGTATTTTCTTGCACGGTATTTCTCCACATTTTTATCTACTTCTAGAACCAACCTAACCCAACTCTGCACACGATCATAACCAAGTTCGTAGTCTTCCATTAGACACAGTAGCCACCACGGAGAGAATGCATTATGATGCACCAGAAGGATGCTTCTTGATATTTTTCTTTCTTACCATGTATTTTCTTGCACGGTATTTCTCCACATTTTCATCCGCTTCCAGAACCAACCTAACCCAACTCTGCACACGATCGTAACCAAGTTCGTAGTCTTCCATTAAACACAGTAGCCACCAAGGAGAGAATGCATTATGATGCACCAGAAGGATGCTTCTTGATATTTTTCTTTCTTACCATGTATTTTCTTGCACGGTATTTCTCCACATTTTCATCCGCTTCCAGAACCAACCTAACCCAACTCTGCACACGATCGTAACCAAGTTCGTAGTCTTCCATTAAACACAGTAGCCACCAAGGAGAGAATGCATTACGATGCACCAGAAGGATGCCTTTTAATATTTCTTTTCTTTACTGTATATTTTCTTGCACGGTATTTCTCTACATTTTCGTCTGCTTCCAGAGCGAACCTAACCCAACCCTACGAACAATCATAAGTAAAGCAGTGGTCTTCGTTAGGCACAGTAGCCACCAAGAGGAGGAAGAGAAAGCCTGGAACGCGTTATAGTGCACCAGAAGGACCCTTTTTATTATTTTTGTTTCTTTCGAGTAGAGCCGCACAAACGGGCAATCTGATAACTAAACGAGTCTTCTCTCGGTACGAAAGAGAAGAGATTATTCGTGGGATCAAACTGTACGATGATGCCGGAAGACATGCCCATCGTAGCTTGTTCCTCGTTCAGAAGCGAGCCGTAACCATAAACGGGACGGGAGATTGAGTGGTTGAAGACCTCCAGAACGCGCTTTTGGTACGTTGAATGACTGGCAGCAAGGAAACTGAGCATGTTTCAAGTGTGTTTTGGGAATGAATGGGTTTTATGTTGCGGAGATCTGTTTATAGGAGGCCCTCCGACAATGTTTCATAATAGCCTTATGTACGTTTAGCCTTGAGAGGGATGAGACTGCAGCTTCGTTTTTTTTTTTTTTCGACGGTCGGTGGACTCGGAGCGTCCATTGGTACCCTTCGATGATCGTGCACTTTTCACTGTAATATTTTAGGTGCCCTTTGATTCGTCTTGTCGATAAGAACGATCTATTTCAATTGGAACATAATCGCAGCGCTGGAAACGTCACGTTAGTCGCGTTACGGGTTTACGGCTCGAAATTACCAGCAAATGTTGTCACCAGATACGTATCGCATCACCGAGTGTAACCCAACGTTACTTAGAACACTGATTACCTTGTCAAGGAAATTAATTTCAGTTTAGAACGAAATAGGATCGAGTTTAGAAAATTTTCTTGTACGAGCTTGTGGTTAGATGTCTGCAGAGGCAATTAGTAAGATTGATACAGCATTTAAGGAAGTCGTAGGTAGCCGGAGACGAACAAAGTTTTATTCGAGTAAAAGATGACGAATAAAATTAACTCGGAGTGATTTATTTGCGACGTTTATTCCACTAACATCCCTACCAGATGCGGTTCCAGGAACAACCCCGGTCCGTCGTTCTAAATCCGTTCTCCAAGGAGCCGATATAAATTTTCATAAGCCTCGATCGTACACGCGCACGCGCAATGTCCACATACGCCTCTGTACTTAAACGACATTCAAATCGGTCGTTAGTATTCATCAACACCACCCCTTCTCCCCTCTGAACGAGAATGCAAAACGCGACGATCTACCTAGCGAAAAGTTTCGCGATTCAACCGAATCGGTCGCGCAGGATCGACCTGGAGAGCAGCACCGATATGTTTAAAAATCCGCGAACGGGGGCAAAAAAAAAGAACAGGGGGCGATAGATAAATCGTACCGAGGTCCACGGAGGACGCGAGTCAATCTCGATGACGCAAAACCATCGGGCGGGACACCACCACCACCACCGCCAACGGCTGATGCAAGAATGCAACTCGCGGATCGATGAAATGAAATCCCGGTGTAATCGTCTCGTGTGACTTGGACAAAACCTACGTGTGTCCTTCGACATCGATCTATTAACCGTGTCGTCAGTGCTGGTGCCCCGATCGTAATGCAATCCGTTGTAAACAGCCGACGCCGCGACCGGTGAACCGCGCGACGATACACTACATTTTTCCCCCCTGTTTGGAAACGTTTTACAACGTACGCGAGAGGTCACCGATAGATCAGCCGATTTTTTTTTTTTTGCCCACCACGGCCGATTCGAAGAGCAAGATCCGACCGCGAATGTCACGACACTCGATATCGAGTCCGCGACGATGATAGGATTGATTCTCCGGGCGGGCGACGTTTTCTCATGGTTGAGAACGCGAGGCGTGTGTGCGTGGGCGGCCAGGTATCACATCGGGGACCGCGCGGACCAAGTTCTTCGTCGTAAATCAAACCGAGAACGGTGATCGATTATGGTCGAACGACAGCAACGCCAATTAATGCCGTTTTCGCGTTATCGTGACAAATGGAGCGTGGAACGTGTCGGTGGACCGAGCTAAGCGAGCCGCCGATGCAACGAAGAAACGTTGATAACGAGGAGCTCGCGACAGACGTTGTTGTTTGCTTTGGCACAGGTATCTCTTAATTACACGCTCTTGTGATCGTAGACGCCGTGATCCACGCAGATTTATCTCTCTGCACTTCGGTGAGACTGTTTGGGCGTACGGTGCTTTAATTGTCGTAACATTGTACGCGTACGTGGTTATTACGCCTGTTGCACCGAGAGCTGCAACGACTCTCCGCGTTAGAGCGATGCAGTCGGATTTTCACGAAACTCTCTGTAGGCGCCTAATGCGCCTCTAAATCTTTGACACGGTCTGCTAGTATGGACGGGCAATTGTTGCGCGATATTTCATAGTAATGATTTGCAATCGAACAGCTTATACGAAGTTTTATCGAACCATGAAACTTATTGAACAGTACTACATTGAACAGTACTACACTGAACAGTACTACATTGAACAGTACTACATTGAACAGGACTACACTGAACAGTACTACATTGAAAAGTACTACATTGAAGAGTACTGTTGGATATCGAACGACAAAACTTATCGAACCACCTATTACGTCGCTCGTTACGCGACTAATTCCACCATGATCGTTGCTGGAATTTCTAACGAGCATTTTACCGTCGAATAACTGAAACGAGAGTTGCAGAACTAATGATAGGCAGAAAACCACGCGCGGTATTCCGGCGCTATTGTTACGCGTTTTCAGAAACGGGAAACGACAAGATCCGTCGACTAGACGACGACTTTCTTCGCGTTCGAAAAAAAATATTGCGTCACAACAATTGCGAAACCGTTTCTCATTTTCATTTTTTTTTTTTCTTCTTCTTCTTTTCTCTTCTTTTTTTCCCTGAAATATGATTGCGTAATATAGGTTACGGGTTCGTTCACTCGCGAGCCGCTTCTCCGCGACCACCGCAGGAAAAGAATTTAATTTCTCGGAGAACCGTCTCTACTATCCTTTTATCTGTGGCGTTCCACTTACTAAGCTTCGTGGCGCCCACGCCGCGCCGGGAATTAATTTTCATTGATTTATATATCGCGGCCGCGGTAAAGATAACGAAATCGTACGAAATCCGTGAGAGCGAGTACGACGAATCGATTCGATTCGCGGAGACAATACGTCGGGGGCAACGTTGATCAATTTTACACGGAATGTGTAATTCTCGCCCACAGGGTGACATAACTTATCCGATTTAGAGGCGCGCGCGCGCGCGCGCAGCCACGCGGGAATTTATTCGTAATAACAACCGAGTGCGAGGAATTACGCGCCGCGTTGTTATCTTGACTCATTTCTTCGAACATCGAGAATAAAAAAAAATATTTATCGCGCTCCGTGCGCGAAACGCGAGTCTCGTTTTATTTGCAAAGAATTATCGGATAGAAGATACCAAAGTGTTTGTCCGATCGGATCTGACGCGAATTTGTTCTTAAAAATTCTTTAATCGATCGTACGGTATAATAATCGCTACGTGCCCCACCTTTGAGAACGAACACGAAGAAAGTGAGAAAACATTTCATAGAAGCAACGTAAGAATCTTATAAATAGTACATGTAGGCGGTTTGATGCGACGATAGATGTAAAAAAAAAAAAACGGAGAAAAATATGGTTACGCGAAACGCTCACATCTCCTTAACAAATTCCACGTACGTATCTGTTTTACGGCCGAGCAAACTCGATTTACAAAAACAGAGGTGTCCTTGTATTTATAATTCTAATATAATCGTCGTTCGCTCGTTCGAAATCCCGATACGAGGAATAAGACTGTGTACAGGGTGTCGCGTAATTCGTGATACGAAGTGAATCGATTTCAACGAGAACTTGATCGAAATAATGTGTATTCGAATCTATTGGGTTGTTCGGAAAGTCACTTCGTTTTCCAAAATTGAGAATATATAATATAATGAAATATTGATACGCTCTAAAGAAATCGTGTTTCATTTTCACCAAAAAAAAAAACGAAATGACTTTCGAAAACCGACTTCGATGATTGATCGAATACAATCGAATCTCAAACAGGTGAGCAACGTGTACCGAATTTTGAAACTAATATTTTGTCCACATTCTCGAGCCGTTTGTCAACGAAGACACGTCCCGGAAGAATCAATCCTCGCTCCGTACGATCCAAGTCCCCCGATTATGTTAATCCAATTCGATGTCGGTCTCTGTGTCACCGTGTACATGCGACCTCTAAGTTGTTTAGCCAGTATAAACGTGCATTTCCAGCGAGCTAAGGACACACGGCACGAAGCAAACATTCGACGTCGAATACTTTTGCAAACGATGCACCCACGCGCTAAATAAATTATGCCGATTTCAATCAAGCACTCGCGGTGAAAATGACGCCACGTTTAAGCGTGGTGGATTAGACACACACGCCGGGTACACACACGGTGTTACGTCCAGGCATCCAAGGTACGGATGTAAACGGTGGATCAGGAAGAAAGATTACTTTAATTGAGGTGCAAGCCCATCTGTTCCCACAGCACATGGGAAAGTGGAAAAATCTTTGTAAGAGTTCCCTCATTACCATTTCATGATTTCACTGGCTCTTGCCTCGCGGTGATACAACGTAAAATTCGTAAACACTTTTCTTACAACGGATTGTTTCGTTTTATTCAATCCGCCTCGATAAACGAATTTTAACGATTAACGATCGTTAACTTTCCAAGATCCCGCATTCTTTCGTTCAGAATGCGAATTCGTATTAACAGTTACGAGTTTGAATTTCTTTTACTTAAAATATGCCAAGACGTTAACCTTTGGACGAAATATTCGAACCGCTGCAATTATTTGAACTGAACAATTTTTTTATCGTTCTTGGCTCATATATAATATACGGTAAATTAAATATATGAAACGTGTAATGTAGGAAAATTTCTCGATACTTTGGTCAAAGTTGTTCCTCTTTGAAATACAAAACTCTAAAGATTATGTAGATCGTGCAGGTTTTCGTTTCAAAGGCGTTTCGTACATCACGAATTGCAATTCGCGACCACGTACTGGAAAAAAAGGAAGTTTAATACGTAACTCGTTTAATTCGAATTGCAATCTGTCAGAATCGAATACTCGTGAATCACTGTCCCGGATAAGTTGTCTTCGGCGAAGTCACGAAAGTAAAATCGTAGCCGTTTCTTCCGGACAGATCTTATCGGGTACGCTAACGACTTAACGCGTTCGTTGTGAAAATTCGAGCCAGACAAATTGTTGAAAGAATTGCATCGTAATACCCAATAATAAGAAAGCAGCGATTACAACAAATTCTTTACACTCTCCCCTTCACTTTCTCGTTCCATCATCGGACAGCATACCGGTGACCGTTCCCCAAACAAGACAAATGGACAGACGTAACTGCAAACTCGAAGCCAATTATGAAATTCCATCTTGGCGATCGCTTCTGCCGGTTTTATTCGATTTAAAACATTTTCGAGGAGGATCGAAATAATACGGTCGAAAATATATTAAATTGAAGCTAGAGAACCGGTACCAAGACGAAATCGAATAATATCCTTCCGCGTATTAATCCCTCGTTAGTATCTTACCAAACGTCATTTCACGAGAAACAGTATAAATATAGTAATTTACTATCCATCACACCCTGCTCGTTGCAAAATTACGTATTTATCCAACTATCTTTTTCCTATCTGTCTTCCTCTACATTTTTTCCTATTTGATTCCCAGTATAAATTACGTAATTTTCAATTTTAGTCTTGTCTAAATTTCCATATAAACTGCACTAATATTGCTTTCTGTATTATCTTCTCCTTTCGTTTCATTTTGATCGTATTCCCTTCCTCGATGCGATTCCCTGAAACACGTGCGATGAAAACCTATCATATGAAAATTTCACGTGTAACAATAGGAACGCGACCAGTGGGTGGATCGCTTGGAACGTTTCGGTCACTGTGTACGCGACCCCAAGAATGAAACGCTGGCGAATCATCGTCGTCTACAAACAGTTGCGTACCGAAACGATCTCGCGGGCGAGATAAGCAGCGAGCATCTCGTTATTCAATCAGGAAAACCGCGTCAAAGTCCGCGTCCGAAGAGCAACGACCGTCTAACAATTGGACTTGTTGGTAGGATAATCGGTGAATTGGATCGCCGATAGCTCGTGCGGCTTCCACCGAGGGTTCCCAGAAACTGTCCGCGAGCCAGTGAAACGGGCCGTGTTGTGCGACTCGTCACGCAGACATCCGCCGGGCGCACGTCCGGTTTTGTAGTACGAGGCTCGCGTGCCCGCGTAGGCGATAATCCATTGCATCCAAGCACGTGTTACAAGCTGACACCGCTATAGACGACACAAGCGTTCGCCGTTGCTCGCGATCGGCCCGCGAATACCCGAGAGAGACACCTTCGACGCGAGCTACTCGATGAATGAGACGTACGCCCGGAGACCAGGACCGGAATTTTCATCCGGATAAAAAGTTTCGTACGTCGAGTATTAAATGGGAACGGTGAGAAAATGAGGTAATTATGGAAGAAAAAGTAGAGTTTTGCTTGTAGAATGGTGCAACTTAAGGTATTAGAATGAAGTTTGAATTGCGGGATAAAATGTAGAATAAAATTTGAATCGTAGAATTGAACGTAGAATGAAATTTGAATCGTGGAATTGAACGCGTAGAATGAAATTTGAATTATGGAGTAAAATTTCGATTGTGGAATTAAATATAGAATAAAATTTGAGTTATAGAATAAAAGAAAGTGTAGAATGGAATGTTCGTTGTAGAATAAAATATGGAATAATTGTAAGTAAATCGCTAGAGATTTCGTCGTCGGATCGAAAATTTCATTTCGACGTATAGAAATACTTGAGAAACGATTAATCGAGCACGTGATTCGTTTTTGAAAAAATTGAAACGCGTGTAATTAGAAACAGTCCGAAGTAGGTCGTGTTTGGATTTATTTTCATCGCGAAACCGTCGCCAATTCTTTGATAATTCTCTTACGATGAACGTAACGAGGTGTGTAAAAATGTTATTGGATGAAATTCAATCCTGTGGTAATAACGACTTCGATTTCACCTACGCGGAGTGGAAGTTGATTTTTACAAACGGGAGATACTCTGGTTCGATGCGAGCCGACGTTAAAGAATATTTCGACGAATGCACGACGAACGATACACAGGACAGTGTGAATCCAGCCTCGGGCGTAGCGTCGAGCGAAGAATGTTCTTGTTTGAAAGTGCGCCGAGAAGTTCACGGGGGAAACGTTTCGTTGACGCGGTCCAGTTCACCCGGTTCATTCAACGTTCACCGGGCTAAATTCAAAAGAGTCTTTTCACTAGTCCGTCAGAGGAGGGAAACCCTTAATTAGAGCAGCCGAGTCGATCTTCAAGGAGACCGCCTTTTTTGTCTCTTAGGAAATACAGCGCGTAACGGACAGGGAAATAAGCAAAATGGAGTTTTCGATCCGGTTCGGTGGAAAAACTCTGTATCTGTAAGAAATCCGCGCTTCTGTCTTCTCTTTTGTATCAATTTTCGTGTACATCGTCTGGTTTCAACTGCGTTTGCAATGAAATTTACTTCAAATTCCAGAGTATATTTTCAAAAGACGTTACAAATTGTTTCAATTCTACGGATACAAAATTTCTATCCTCATTTTCCCGAGAGACCTACGAGGCACATTTTAATATAAAAAAATTAATCGGTGATACCAACGTCAATGATATTTTACCGGTAGAGAATTGAATTCGGTAAAGAACAACGCGTGTACGGTTACGCGTTAACGCCGCTTGTCTCACGGCGTAGCGGATATTTGGTCTGAGGACGACGAGGGTGCAAACGTAACACGCGGTCGATTTTCCGTCCGGAGTGCTCTATACTCGAATCAGAGTGAAACACGACACGTTTCCCCGGTTGTCGCGGATTCCTCGATTAAAAGGAACAAGTACAACGTAATACGAAATACCGTGCTTCCGGCGGATCTGCCGCGTATCGCTTTCATCGCGTTCTCCCTCGGACCGCCACGCGACTTTGTCGGTTCCTTTTAGGGATCAACGCGACGACAGTATCTTCCCGCGTAATCCGCCACCCACGCGCCAAAGAATTACGCGGCTGGCAAAACTCGCGCGGACGTAAACAACGAGTGCACGCTCGACGTTGGAGATACAACCAAGTCGTAAATTAGGCGAGGTGAGAACGGAGCACGCGTGAACACAGAACGGAACTGAACAGAAGAGAACAGAAGAGAACAGAAGAGAACAGAAATGAACAGAAATGAACAGAAATGAACAGAAATGAACAGAAATGAACAGAAAAGAACAGAAATGAACAGAAAAGAACAGGAGAGAACAGAAAAGAACATAAGAGAACAGAAAAGAACATAAGAGAACAGAAACGAAGGAAAAAAAGAAACGAGAGCTTCGTCGTTCTTTCTGTAGATAAACCGACATCGACCATTGCGTTCATTAACCGAGACACGGGTTACGAATTTC
This sequence comes from Ptiloglossa arizonensis, assembly GCF_051014685.1. NCBI lineage: Eukaryota > Metazoa > Arthropoda > Insecta > Hymenoptera > Colletidae > Ptiloglossa > Ptiloglossa arizonensis. The sequence goes on from NC_135058.1 coordinate 12,645,639, forward strand.
ATAATACCCGCCGGTGACCCGCAACGTTGACTATATAGGGTGAGTCACGAGAAACGAAACCCACCTGGAGTATATCTCCTTGAATTTCAAGATAGGGAAAAACGCGTGGGACACGTGATTTCAAATTCAAATTTACCCGCGTATTAGATCGCGCCGTGCGTAACGAAGGTGACAAACATCGTTTATTTTTCTGTCAGGGTTTTTTTTCTTTTCGTTTTCAAGGTTATTACTGGGTGTTTCAGGAGAGGGGGATAGATGATGTCGTTTAGAGTGGATGTCAGCCGCGATGCGCGAGGAATAACGGCGAGCGTTCGAAACGTTTGAAATGTATCGGTGACCTTGAAAATTATTCTACTATGCGATAAAAAAAATATATAATTTTACAAGTTACGTATATCGTTGGAAATAATTAGTGGATCTCGCGTGCGAGGAATTGGGTGAACAGAAGATTCTGGATAGCGAAGCAGATATCAGTCACGAAACAAAATACTGTGCACGGGGTGGGCGTAAATGGAACGCTATCGAGAATTTATTCCTCCGGTAATTAAGTTCCATATGAAAATGTAATCCGAACCGCGTAGTTAATTAGTTGCACACAGCCATAAATTTTTACGGGGCTTCAATTATTTTCCCCGCTGACCGTTTGAAATCGTAACTTTCGAAATACTGATTACTTCCGTACGTCGAGTACACGGCGCTTTAATTAACGGGTAACGCCGTGCAACTCGACTCTAAAACTTGGAGTTTTCACTGTTCAATTTTAAATTTTTACGTTCAAGACCATTTCAAGGTCATATTACGGATACACCGACCGTACTTGTTTACGTGTCGTGCGCGATACGCGAGGAATAAAAGTGTATACGTATGTATAAAAACGTAAACGATCCGGATTACAACTGTTGTGAAAATGGAGAGAGAAAAAGAATTATGTACTCCATGTTCGACATTTGGTACCACTTAAATCGCGTCCTACATTTTTCTTTTTCTAGTTCGAGTGTTTCGTTCCTCGTGACTCGTCCGACCGGGAATATTTAGGTTGTACCGTTCATCGCGAGCAACCCTGGCAATTGCTACCCTCTTAAATCAGGAACAACTACCTGCCAGGAGGAAAACAGTTAGGTGCGCGATCCATTGTATAAAATTGAGCACGTCTCGGGCCCTGGACTTAATACCTTCGATGTACGACTATTTAGGGAAATCTGTCCTTGTTCGAAGGAGAAAAGAATTTACCACGGAACGTCCATCGATCGAGTACCTCGAACAGAGACTCGAGTAGACTCGAGTACCCTAACGAGTTATAAACCATTGGGGTATTAACGCGAAACGGCTAAACGAAATGGCCTTTCGTCGACGACAAGGTCTGTAATAAACACGCACCGGGTGAATTGTTGACCCAACTCTTGATGCTTTCCTTTTATAAGGATCTGGAGAATCCCGGGAAAATATGCGCAGATGTTCCAGCGGTTGAGAATCGCGTTAATTGTGAGTTACAAAGTGTAACGTTAAACCAAATGAACTGGCGTTTCAGATCTTTTACGAGTAGTTAAGTCCGCGGCCCGTAATAACAATATGCTCCGAGGAATTACTAACCCAGATTCTATGATTAACAACCTCGCCGCGTATAAATCTACGAGAATTATTTATTCGAATGTCAAAACGAAGTTCTCGGTGGAAGAACAATCGTGAGAAAATAGCCTGACAAGTAAACGTACGTATTTTGTCGATTCGCGAGGAAAACGTAGAAGCAACATTCGTGTACGTGTACACGTGCAACGTAACGCGACGTTTGGATCGCGTTATTCGTGGTCTTGCGCTGACAAAAAAAAAAGAAAGAAAACTTAAAATCTAGAATATAAATTTTCATCGCGTAAAACTGTGAGAAATTGTATTAAAGAGGGAAGAAAAGAAACGATCGAGAAGAAAAAAAAAAAATATTCTCCTTCAAGTACAAATTACGAGTGGAATGAAACAAAATATGAAAAAGGTCCCTCGAATAACTTTGTCACGCGCAAAAGGTGCACGGTAAACGCGTGACCAAGATTTATAGCCAATTCAGAGTTACTTGTCGATTCAACGCGCGAAACCCGCGTGGTGGATCTATATTTTATTTATTCCCGTGACTTCCATTACCCGGTTAATTTAACGCCGATAATTCGCGAAGCGGCGGGAACCATCGGAGTCTGCGCACCGTTAAATTGAACGCGACGTGTTGATAACTCGAAACGCGTTCAATGTACGCTGTCCCCCCATTTCCGTTCCGAGCGTCTCCATTGAATTCGATTTCAGGAGCATAGAAAGCCGCGTAGGGGCCCGAGACGAATCTACGTCGAATCCAGAACACGCGCGTCGCACTTTTTATTTCAATGTCAGTCAGTGAGAAAAGAGATCGAAGGAATCCGGCGTGGTACAAATCGCGCGGCTCCTAGGGGCTAATTAAACCGCATAAACAGAGCGTGCCTGTCCAATTACCGTTTCAACGAGACTATGGGTTTCTGCGTTGCTTGACCAACGTGTAGTGCTTCCCCCACTCTGACCGCGCGTCGCGTAGCTCCCTCTTTCGCTAACGACGTTAGATACGCGAGTTATTAGTGGCCGGTCTGCTCGGGAAGAACGAAGAACGAGAAAAAGGAAACGGAGAGTGCGTTCGTTTCCTTCCTGACAGAAACGTCCTCAAACGTAAATAAAAGACCGGGGAACCGTGTCACCCTTACGTACCACCTTCTAACGAGCCTTGGTAGCACCCGACGAGAAAGCCAGAAAGGAGAAAATTACAGTTTATAACAATCAACGGCTGTCCAGTTGATCGAAACCTTTTAAACCCTGCTCGATCGTGATTACTCCCATCAATCACCAGAGGGGTGCCCTGAAAGTGGTACGGTGTACACGCTGTCTGTATCGGGTATTTTTCAGACGGCTGGGAACTTCTACTCGCTAAACTGAATGGAAAATAATGAACGGAGTTTCCACGGATCGAACGTTCACCAACCATTTTCTCTTCCGATAATTTATTCATTTATTTACCAACCTCCTTGTAACGCCGATGTAGAAGCGAGAATACAAGAAAAACGTGCCGAGAAGTAGGTTGTTTAAGAAGCCAGCTGCAGCTACAATGCTTTTATTAAAGCTAATCGCAATTAAAACCCAACCTCGATGTAAGTTGTCTATCCGCTTTTAGTCATTCCTTACAATAGGAACACAGAGGATTGTTGGAGATTGCACCGAGTTGTTGGATCAATTTATTAATTGAACCTGTTGGGAATAGACGCGGACAGATAATTTGTGTCATTGAAGTAGAAAACGATTGTTTACTTTCAAAGGATTTATCCGTGGATCTATGTTGATCTAATATTTTTCATAAGGTTCAGTTTCAGCCGTTTTATGGCTATTATCGTGAAGGGTAGTATCGTAGATGTTGGCGATAGGGGGCATGTCTACCTCTTCGGCTGGACCATGTTCGTCTCTAATATCGATCCCACACATTGTGCTATATATTATGACATTACTCGAAATTGAACATCAAATTGAGGTTAAAATATATAACATTCCAGACACGGGACAGTTACAACCGATCAGACGCAAATCTTTCGTGTAATAATATTAACCCAAGTCCATCCATCGTTCGAATGCCAATCATTTGAAACGTTTATCCTTTAAAGTCTTCGTAGACTTATATGTACGTCCCACATAATCTATAACCAAAGTAGACTTACTGGGCAAATTTCTTCTATAGCGCTTGAACTCAATTTGCTGGTGCTTAATTTCTCAAGCATAAAAACGAACTCATCGCTTACAACGTTGTACGTCTTGTCGTTTCACAGTTCCTGAACCCAAAGCATAAAAAAAAGAAATTATTACTCGTGGAATACACCGAGGAACGATGATACGGTTGAAAATCTTTTTGAAGTCGCGGGTAGCATTCTAAGCATCTGCAAAGTCGAGCGGTTATCCCCACTCTACCAGCCACCTCCTTACAGCTACGTAAAGTGGTCCTCCGTGTATTACTTGTGATCGATATTTTCTACGATAAACGGGAGCAGTGGCGCAACCAGAAATTTTAAACAGAGGGGACCAAAATTTTGTTACATCCGCATATATATTTTAAATAAAAAATATATATGGCGAAAAATGTAAATAAAACGAAATCGGATTAACGCGTGGAAAAAGTACTTACAAAGAGAAACGTATAAATCTTTCAGATTCCTAGTATACAAACCATTAGAATAATATCCTCGGTTGAGTATTTCTAAAGAGTTGTTATTTAGTAATTATCGTTTTGCATGAAATCTATTCAACCGTTTGAGATTTCTACTGCCATACTAAACGAAGGTTGAGAGTCACTGTCAAGCTGGTGTGTGCCGAGAAATGGTAGTGGAACCAAGGGGAATATTTGACTTGCGGTTGCCTACAATGTTGCTCTCCACTATAGGGACCGTGATTACGAACCAATAACGAGCTTAGCACCGATGCTTCAGAAAATTGAATATCCCGATTATTATAGGTCCTATCGTTATCGATATCCAGATTATTAATCTCTACATTTTGACTACATAGAACACTGAATCCTGACACGAAAATTAGCAAGTAGAATAATAGATTTAAACCAAGTTGAACGACTTTTGAAAAAAGTACAAAAGGACATTGTACGTGTATCGAATTCTTACACTATGACAATTTAGAATTAATCGAGAATTAAGTGAAAATTATACTTTATATTTATGATATCGAATATTTATCTTAAAATGCAGCGAATATTTTTTCCGAAAAATCTTACATAAACTGCTTACACGTATCAAAGGATCAACAGCAATCGCAAAATAAATACAAATACTAAAAATACTCCAATCTCCATTCGATCTAATACACACATCCAGATAACAATATTTGCCGTAAATGTTACGGTTAATGTAGATAATCCCGAGAATCCGTTCACCGGCTTGAAAGTGACACGGAAGCGTGGCAGAAAAATGAAAAACGATAGTCTCGCGTCGATCGTACCCCGTTAAGTTCGTTTGCATGTTTCGCGTTTTCCTAGGGATTAGAAAGTCAAAATCGTGCTTGTACAATTTTCGTTTCAAGTATTAGCATCGTGCACGAGACGCCTCGGGGCCTTTACAGGGGACCCGGGGAGAAATAGCGATTCTAAAGCGCGGTAATGCTCCGTTAGCGGTAATAAGATTGAAGTAATAAGTAACAGTTTTGGAGCGTGACCATCACGAGCGCGTGTATGTACGTGCGATGCTACGGAACGTTCCACTAATCGCACGAGGAATTCCTCGTGGCGGCGCGAGCAAGGGAATTTAGAAGTTACGATTAAAAGCTGTGCCGCGAAAGTTCATGAATTAATAATTCTTTTCTTTTTATCCGTATTAATAGGAATTGACTCACGGTGTTACCGACACTTCCGGTGAAAGGATAAATCCATCTTTCGCGCTTCGTTATCGTGGGTGAATTCCGATTAAATTATATACGAATGTATCAACGACGGAAACAATTGTCGAAGATACTTGAATAAATATTGTGAACTCGATATTCTAGGAATAACTTATCGTACACCGGTGTAAATCGTTAAAACGCATTTTGGCTATTTAACCCAGTGTTCTATTTATAGAGCACTCTGAAAAACTTATTTACAGCTTTCAAAATTTATTCGAATATTGCGTGATTTTTACAGGAAAGAAAGAATAATTTTGAAACAAAATTTTGCCACTTGGCGGGTCAATATTTTAAATAACGATGCGACAAAAATAATCATAAATCACAAATTCGACCACGTCACGTGTTGTACGATTTAAATGGAACGTTTTGAGATGAAAAATGGATTCTTTTGCAACCACTCTGTGAGGTATAGTATGGTGAAATTGATTGTTGGGTGGTCTAGGTCACAGACTTGGGGAAGAGGGTACTGAAGTGTGTCGCCCTAATGAAATAAGATTAGTCTAGAGTTTCCTAGAGTCTTAAGTATCTGTATCTTCGGTTGATTTCAAGAATATATACATTGTTACACCGAAATATGTAAATGAAACGCGAATAAAAATGTTGGTAAAAGATCGGTCGAATACGACAACGCGTTGGGAATTAACCTGCGAAGCACGCTCGTTTATATTAAAAAGAAAAAAAAAGAGAAAGAGAGCTCGAACAATGTTCCATACTTGCAGTAATTCCGCAAACTATTTTCTACGTTAACATTTAAACGCAATTTCCTCGAAAAACCTCGCACGGAAAATATTTACATATATTCGAGCAAACGAACCTCTAATTGCTGTAACCTATTTAGAAATACTGACGTAGACGCGTACATTTAGTTTCTAAATTATTCTAAATATTTGCAATATGGAAGTAAACACCACAATTATGAATGAATATTCATAATTAAATCTCTCAATGATATAACACGGGAAAGCCTGTATCTGACCTATTTACTGGGTGAACTTTCAAACTCGATTTAGTTTCTAAATTATTTTAAATATTTGCAACAAGGAAGTAAATACCACGATTGTGAAAAATATTCGTAATTAAGTTTCCCACTGATGTAACGTGGCAAAGTCGTCGCATGTTTGGGAAATATCGTGGGTAAATTTCAATTTCTATTTACGCGTTTCGAACAAAATAATTCGTCCCCGAAGAGGTTGCGCGCGACACGAAAAATAATACTGAACCGTGGAATAACGGATACCTTTACTTTTTGTGTCGTTTACTTCGTCAAGCAGCGATTACGTGAATTTCCAATCACCAGACGGTCCGTCGACTTACACCGTAAGCGCGTTTGTTGTTATTTGCATGCAGCAGGCATTCCAAGAACGAGTCCGTTCAAAGTCGTGACTACGTCAACCACGCGCCGCGATATTTTTATCGTAATCGTGCGTTCTTACGGTAAAAGTTCAATCCTGCTTGCTTAACTGTCTTAAAGTCCAGAGAAGGGGCTTTTGAACAAGTTTCGTAATTTCGATTTGTGCATTCAAATTGTTCGACACGAGTCTGCTAAATATTTGGTACAAAAGCGGTAACGTAAACCGAGTTTACGTATACAGAAAGATGATACCTTGTAAATACTCGGCATATAAGGTTCTCGTGTATAAATTGCAAAATATTGGGTTGTTCGAAAAGTCGTATCGTTTTTTTTTTTTTTTTTGGTGAAAATGAAACACGATTTTTTTAGAGCGTGTAAACATTTTACTAAATTATATATTCTCCATTTTGTAAAACGAAATGACTTTCCGAACAATCCAATATTTGCGAAATACTATTTAATAGTCGGTGCACGTGACTAGCACTTGTTAGAACACTTATCAGTGGCGCATCCAGATTAAAATTACGAACGATGAATAGAGATACTTCTTTAAAACAATTTAATTCTTGTTAACGATCTTAAGTTGAAATCGTTTAAGCAATTACACGAGGATAAATATAACCTCGGTTAATTAATACGAACATAACCTCGGTTAAAGAGTATAACCGTAACCTCGTCCATTCAATATTATCCAGATTACTCGTCTGTGTTGTTACTCGCATCGGAAGCATCGTTTTCTTTACGATGTAATAAAATCATTATTATTATCGTTTCAGTACTATTTCAAGATGTCTCCGTTGAGCGTATGAATGAATATATTTAGTTGACACCTTCCCGCCAAGAAAAATTACAATCGTTATGAATCATCCAAGCGCGATTGTATCCGTGCGAGATGTAATTGAATAGCTTTGAAACGCGGTTAGGCGTGTTAAGAGAACTAACAAAGTAAGGAGGTATCGATTAATTCCGTGTTTTGATACCAGGAGATGCGATTAATATTTTTTTCCACTGGAAGTACTATATTTTTAGAGAGATAAATTTCAAATAAATTTTCCAAGATCTTTATTCCCAGTATGGAGAGTCGAATTGTATTACAAGCACACAGATGTTTCAGCAGAACCGAGTTGAATTACATTATTACCAGCACTAAAACAGTAAGAATATCTACAGTTTGTGCCAGTTTCTTTTCTTTACTGTATTAAAACATTACGAAAACTTCTGCTCAACAGCGCTCCGAGTAAATCCGATTACTTTGTGTAAAGGATAATTTCGTTTTGCTCTGTTTCAATGCCCTAACACGAGTTTACTTTGAAGTCTATCGATACAAGAGCAAAAGGTCCAACGCTTAAGCCCACGATGAAGATTCTTTCCAGGGCTAAAATTCTACAAGTGCTCGTACAGAAGCAACAATATAGTCTGCGTTAATGTGTACGCAAAATATACGCGGAAGTATTGCAAGAATTTTTTTATCGTATCTCGAGTAAATTATAGGCACTTTTTTCGCCAAATATCAGAAATTTATTATACCGTTAAAGGGTCAGAATGGAAAAACGAGCATTTTCGCGCCAACAACCTCGCATCTCGGATTAGTATAATCTAAGGGGCAGTTGGAAGCGAGCTCTGGGTTTCAATTTTCTGCCGAGCGAGCGTGGCCGGCTCGTCGAACATTTGTCCCAGTAATTTATCAGCGACAAGAGGTGCACGCCGACCGCATTAAAGGCAACCTCAATTACAGAAGAAGACGAAGATTCGTGCACTTGTTACACGTACACCGAGCAACCGGGCAGATACGCTCGCCTATACGTGTAATGAGGCTCGTAGTGGCAGGCCGTTGTCCGACGCCTTAGAAATTCTTTAATGACTTTATGTCGCACCGCGCGCACACCAAGATACGCCATTTAAGCTCCGTTCGCCCGGTGGAACACGCTTCTGTCCTTGCGACGACCGTACGAAAAGAAACGCAATTGAGCCCGCTTCGACCGACGAGCAACCACCAATCACGAAATCGATCCGATATATATATATATATGTGTGCATCGAGAAATTTCGTTGTACGATACTCTTGCGAGAGAAAATCGTTAGACGTCGATTTCAACGAACGTTCATCGGGACGATTTAAGAAAAATCGAATTATCGTTATTTCTCAACTTTAAAATTAGAACTACCAAAGGGGGTCAATTTGACTCGCTCGAAACTTTTTTTTTTTTTAAATTATTCTATTGCTAACATTGACTATAATATTTACGGAGAATTGACAAAATAGATAAGTAATTGTAATCGTAAATTAATTTGCCCTCTCCTCGTGTAACTTCGAAGATACGTACGTGATCCGAAGAAATAGTAATACGTTTATCTTCAAGGGCCGTTCCGTGTCCGATAAATACAGTCGATGAAAAGAGGAACGTTGTACAATATGTTTGTGTATCTTTCTTCTTTTCATCGACCGAATTCATCGGATACGGAACGTGCTTGAACGGATAATCTAAATCGACCTTTAATGTTTTGCGTTTCACGACACGAGTCCTTTGGCCGAGAGATATCGCTTCACCGCCAAGAGTTTTCTCCGCGAAATCGTATCTCGAGAATCGAGGTTTTAATAACACAGAGTTTTGGACAAAGAAAAACGACTAATGGAAGATAAACATTCGATACGTTGTTCGATAAAAATGACGATTAAATGAACGTATAAAGTAACATCCAAATAACCGTCGATCGAGTAAACCGTTGTAGATAAATGGTTATACGAAACTTTTATTCGTCATTGTTCGAATTCTGCTTATCTCTAGTAGTTTTACTATTACCCACCGTGGCCGAGTTAAGTCGGGCTACGTAGTGGAAAAACGGGCGATTAAAGTAAGAATACGAATTTAGAACAAAATATCTCCAAGTACGTTTTTGTAATTGGATTCGAATGTGTAAAAAGTGAAAGAAAAGAGCGTTAGATTTTTTAGACAGACCACTGGAAATAAAATTTGCAAGTTGCGTTAGATTTTCAAATTTATCAAGAGTAGCCTTGTAACTCTTTGGCGAATAATTTAGAATGGCTGAGTAAAATTCTCGTTCGATGATAAGAATTTTAAATGCGTAATCACGGAATCAGTATTTATCGATCGTAGAATGAACGATCATTAATTTCTTTGTTCGAATTACAACATCGATCAGATATATTTAACCGAGAAAATTTTTACAGTTTCGTTCGGCTCGAATATTCCAAGTACTCAACACGAACACTGCAAGTACTCAACCTGAATACCTGAAGTACTCGATTCAAATATTTCAAGCCTTCCACAACGAGGGTAGGAAATTCGTAACCCGTCGATTAAAAAATTAAAAAATATCCCACTTTACCGATCGCAACGAATCTCGTAATTATTTTGACACGAAAAAAAAATCGAAAGAACGAAACCCGACGATTTCAGTTTTTTCTCGTCAACGCGAAGTTACCTTCCTCTTCGACCGCAACAGTCATTGTGCACATTACTAACCATCGTATCGAAGAATAATGAGTGACGAAGCGACGACAATCAATATCAATCAATGCGTGTTCTCCTATCGAAGAGGTAAACACTTGCCAACAATGAGTGTTAATAAACTACACGAGGCTTCGATTCGAATAATGGATAAGCACGTGGGGACGAGATTGCGGCTCTCTGTTCACATACGACCACTGTCGAACGAACATTAACGCGAAACATAAATAACACTGTCAGTCGTCTTCGTGAAAAAATACACGCTCGGTATACGCGATGATCCACGAGCTACGAATCGGTTCCTCGTAATATATTTCAAACGCATTCGATCCACGCGTAACATCTCACGACAGGACACAAAGAGCGATCGCCGATGGGGTGATTTCTACTTATCGTTACTCGTTCGAGGATGTCGAGTATCGAATTGTACCGCTCGTCGATTAATTGCTGACAATTCGAAGGACACCGATATCGACCGAGTCGGGGACAATCGAGTATCTCGCGACTCGTGGACCCTCGAAGAGTCGCGTTTAATCTCAATCGAAACGTCTCTGGAAAGAATCCGATGGAACGCCGATTCACGGAGATTCGCGGAGAAAATATCGTACGCGGGAACACGGTGAATAACAACTCGATAACCTTCCTCGATTAGCAAGCCTCGAATTCTCCACGCCGCGCCGTTTCTCGGAAACAAACGTAAACCAACGCCGCGCCTCGGCACGCGTCCACACGTCCATCGAATTCGCGCAACAACTTAGGATCGTATCTGCGGTCACTTACCAAAGGGATCACCGTATACATCGCTCGTTTCTGATCTTCCAGCAACCTTCGGCTCGAACGTTGCGGTTTCGACTCACCGTGGACAGCTCGCGAGAATCGAGACGACACCTGACATACCGAGCGAACGTTCAGCGATGCGCACAGAAGACGCGCACTCGTCGATCATCCGATCGCAACTGCAGCCCTTTGGTGCCGGTGCCGGTTCTGTTGCCGTTGGCCGGGGCGTTGGAGAGGGCGGGAGGGCGGGAGGGAGGGAGGGCGGGCGTCGGCGAGGGAGCGAGATGGACGAACACGAGGACGAAGGGGACCGAGAAAGCGAGCGTTATCGAGACGAGCGTCGTCCCGCTGTTCCTCGAGGCGATCGCCGCCGCTGTACGTACCGAGACCGCCGCTATTGTGCGTTTCCCTACGTACCGCCGCGTAAAACACGACGCGAACAACGAACGCGACTTCGCGAAGAACAGACGAGAGCGGAGGATCTCTCGGTGTTGCGCACAGCTGGAAGGGGCCGGGAGGACTGCGTCGGTCTCGCGCGAGGAGGACCGGCCAGGAGGATCTGTTTCCGCGCGAGGATCGCGCCGCGTCGCCACTTTCCTTCCCGATCTACTACTCTTTTCTCTTTTCTCGTTATCGAACTTTTTGCAAGCTTCGCTCCTCCCCCTTTGCTTTTGTTCGTCGATCGCCGGTGAACGCCACGTGCACCGGGAGCGCGTACCGGCTCGGCAACCGTGCACTGTAAATACACGCAGAGGTTACCCGCACCGTGCATGCGTGCGAAACCGGAGAGACCCGTCGAGCGCATGCGCACCCCACGCACCCACTGCGTGCGATCCCCGAACAACGCGTCGGCCAAACACCCCCGCGGCCCGTGTCGGTGCTCTTCAAACCCCACCGATACCCCCTCACCCCACCGCCACATTCATCCCTGTGCATTCAGAGAGGAAATCCCCTCGACTACGAGGATCCCTCCCGACGAACCCCTTAATCAATACTCTCGCCCGTTCTCTGCCCGCCAGGAATATTATCCTCCCGGTCCTCCTTCCCTGGACCAACTTTTGGCACGTTGCTGGTCTTCTTGTCGTCACCCGCGTAACTTCCTTTCCCCGCTACCGTCGATATTAACGCGTTACGTTTCAACGTCGTTTCCTCCGCCCGAGGAGAACACGAATTTCATACGGAATCTCCTGCGACTGGACGTAGATTTCCATCTACGAACGTAAATCGTCTCTCGACCCAGTTCAACGATACGTTCTTATCGCGAATGGTTCACAAATCGAGCCACGCATCGGATTTGCTCCTGAATTTCCATTCAGGCCGCGCGTACCGCCAATGAGACACGCTAATGGATTTAAGATCGAAAAATATAATATTAACGAAACAAAGAGGCAACGTGCCAAAATGCGGTACAGGATAGAACGAACAAGTTTAAACGATTTATAACCAAAGGGAAATGTATCCCTTGTTTCGATAAAAGATGAAAATTAATAACTACAGACCCGATTGTTACGCCGCGTGAATCACCGATGTAACAGCCACTCTATTCGCGATAATTGTTCATCGATGATATCGAAAGGAATGTTCGACGTATGCTATTGACGATACACGTGCATAACAACAGTGCTCCAAGCATCACAGGGCAGCGCTCAATTCGTTATAAGAGAACGTGAAACGGTAACTTTAATATTTATTTTTACCAGGAAGTTCAATTCCGCGAATAAACTGTACGATCTTAGTTTCGGTACCGTTCCGATCGAGTCGCGAACAATCTTTTCGACGATGTTTGAAATTCGAAGTCTCGACGCGAGCTCCGTGCGGAAATCCTGCAACCGTGTTCATCGAATACGCTTTCCGAACGCCGATGGGCGTTCAACGCACTCGGCGTAGCGATCGATACGGAAACGATAACGGTGAAAGGGTTAACGCGAAGTAATCTTTCGCGAATCAAGCTGACAATGTTGAAGCAACGAACAGGCAATCGCGTCGATATCGGTACATTGAATGTAACTCACGACAACACGGTAACGTTTCGCGTCTACGATACGTTGATTCGTCGATTGTGTTCGGGCACGAGGATCGGTAGATCGCGGAAAGTAATAAATTTTCCTTTCAGACTCCTCTTAACCGCTATTTCGAAACGAGGAGATGGAAAAAATCACGACGGAGCCCAGATGAGCGGACAAAGCGTGTACAAGTAACAAAGGACCTCGTTTCACGAATTGTTCCCAGGTTTCGTTTCCCAAAATACCCTTATTGAAGCTAAACTTATTCAAACGGAGGCATTACTTTTCATTCGACCCCGTTTCCGAACAATACGCATCGCGATACCGTCTTTCTGAAAAAGAGATCGGATTTTGTCCAACGTTAAGTACCGTAACACGACAACGAAAGAGAAGAATCGATTCCAAAATCTACGCTTCAAATGCGACGCGATTGCCGAATAGAAGCTATTTCCTAAATGCAACATTACCGATAAAATAATTTGCAGAATCGTGACGTCGTTCCTCGGGGAACCATCACACCCTCGGAGTTTTCTTCACGCACTGTGCATTTAATCGGAGTTTCCCCGCGTTGCTCCCTCGGGTGACATTTTTCTCGTTCCACTTGTACGTTAAATCAACAATTACGGAAATGTGTTACGGAACTCGCAGGTATCTGCGCCTTTATTTTCAGTCAATACGAATGAAAAGAACGCTTCACGACCATCTGTAACCTCATTGCGAACTGCAATTTGTCATTCTTTTATCCCTGTCTTTAATCGATTCTATGTACCAATAGGTACAAGTTTTGTCGTTTGGAAAAATTTATCGAACAACCTAGTACTGTACCGTTTCATCGAACGACGAAACTTCTCGAACAACCCAATATAGTTTTACACGCGAAGATGTGAAATTTATGAATTTTTTACCACGTGAAATATTGGAATATACAGTTCGCGCGCGAAGGTATAACACCGAATATAACTACTATATACGTGGACGAAGAAAACATTAATACAGAGAAATGTTGAAGTTATCTTCAGCTTTCTAGATTAAAAATTTTCTTTCTCGCAGCCCTTAGATCGTAAGACGTCCCCTTAGGAATTACGCTCCCCTAAATACACTAATTTATAGAGTTCGTTCGTAACGGTTTCGAGGTACTTATCCATTGTTGGTAAAAGTGGGCTGCGAATAGGGGTGCTCGTATAAAACAATACGGTCAACGAAAGAGCTCGTTTCAAATATTGTATTCTTTCATCGTTCTTCGAAATATGTTCGTCGCTCCCAGAGTCATGGAAACGAACATATTTCTCTTCGTCCAACCCCAACAAACATCGAGTAGATTCAACGCTCGTGAATTATTTGTCGTTGAAAAATTTCGTTCGTTTCGAAGAAATAAATTGGTTCAGCGCTGGGACTAATTATAGCCTCCCGATTATGCAAAGGGTGTCGCAATCCATGAATTATTAGCCCTTTTTACAGGGAACGCTGAGTATACTCAGGGGCTGAAAAACGTGTCTACAGTGCCGCGCCCAAGTATACTCGTATGCGTAGCGGGCGTTTAAAAAAGCCTTCACCGGCTTGGGGTTCCGAGCGTTTTAGCGCGTTTAACGTGCAGATAATTAAGGAAAAAATGTTCATTCATAGAACGTAAATCTTCCTTGATGTAGTAATTCGAGAATGTTGTAATTGGGTGCCGACACTCTAGCACGGGCACCGAACAGCGAGAAGTATATTTTCTTTCGTGGCTCGTTATTTATTTTTCAACGAATGATCAGTACGCGAGTACTTAGTAAGTATCTAGCTAATTTACATAGCGAGATACTCATTTATTATCGAAGTTTCGAGTGTCAACTGTCAGCTGAGAAAATATAATGCGAAATTACATTGAGAGGAGAAATATCATTATTTTACGTTAAAAATATATTCCGAGAATTGTACGAAATGTAGACGAGTGAATATCGCTACGAAGCAAGGAAAATCACGCGATAGTGATCAAAGATGCAAGTATCGTGACGTGTTTTGAATTTGATAGGTAAGTAACTAAGGAGGACGGTAATAAAACGTCGTAAGATATGGATTCAAGATGGAAAGGATGATCCATCGGTACCAGGAACCACCGATGCCGTGTTTGAAAACTCTGTCCTAAGCTCTACCATGCACAGATTATTACAGGTTCAATCGATTATGCCCCGATGCGAAGCTATTTTTGATATTCTATCTTAAAGATCGGATCGATAGCGATCTGTACAAACTGATCTTATATGTCTTCGAATTTTACATATCTACGATGCGAATTTTTTTCTGCACGCACAATTTACACGTTAATAACTATGTCATAGAACATCAATGTTCATTTCTGAGATTGTTATTAACATTTACGCATGTTCCCAATATTAATCGAACAATGTGAATTTTACTTATGAATTACAAACGATTAAGTAACTTATAGAAATTGATTTTGATCGAGATTCGATGTAAAAACGTGTTTCGTAAAGTTTTAAGGCATAGAAAGTAATAATTGTCTATTTGTTACATTAATTTAACATTTTCTTAATTCTTATAATTTACATAATACTTGTAGAAATTGTACTTTTCACTTAAAAGTGCCAAAATTGAATCAATCGCTTTTTTAAATAGAAAAATCATCGTGTTGGACACATATGAATCGATAATCACATATCGATTTGCCAATCATTTGTAACGCGGTAATTACATGGGTTGCCATCTATTGGAGAAAGGGTTAAATTACACTTATGGGGTGAAAACACCTGGCGGAGAAACGCTCAAGTTTGTCGAAGAATTGTTCCGACTTTCATCAATAGATGGCACCACAAGCATTATCTACCGACATTACAGATAAATATCTCCTTTCGAATGATATTCCCTACCGTGTGATAAAATAAATGAATATTTCTCTACATACCGAAATTATAGTTTGCAAGGCACAATATGTTTAGCCTTAATAACGTCGGTTGGAACTCAATGAAAAATTCCATCTTGAACAAAGAATATTTCAACGAAATGATATTTTAAATCATCATGTATACTTGGATATTGTTAATAATTGTTCAAACTACGGTCCTACGACGGTTGTTAATAAACATGATAAATGAACATCGAGGCATTGCGAAATCTGCGAAGGCGAACAGTTTCGATGAATGTTTGTTCATTTCCACGATTATTACTAACATTTACGAATATTCCCAATATTAATCGAACAATGTGCATCTCATTAATGCATTACAAATGATCGAGTAACTTATAGAAATTGATTTTCATCTAGATTCGATGTAAAAACGTGTTTCATAAAGTTTTAAGGCATAGAAAGTAATAATTGTCTATTTTTTACATTAATTTAACATTTTCTTAATACTTATAATTTACATAGTACTTGTAGAAGTTGTACTTTTTACTTAAAAGTGCCAAAACTGAATCAATCGCTTTTTTAAATAGAAAAATCATCGTGTTGGACACATATGAATCGATAATCACATATCGAATTGCCAATCATTTGTAACGCGGTAATTACATGGGTTGCCATCTATTGGAGAAAGGGTTAAATTACACTTAAGGGGTGAAAACACCTGGTGGAGAAACGCTCAAGTTTGTCGAAGAATTGTTCTGACTTTCATCGATAGGTGGCTCCACAAACATTATTTACCGACATTACAGATAAGTATCTCCTTTCAATTGACATTTCCTGCCGTGCGATAAAATAAATAATGTTATTTCCCTGCATTCTAGCGTTCCTTCATACATTTAAAAAAATCTTTAATATCTCCAAATCAAGATTACACATATCGATTACCGACTCACAAGTATTTATAATGACAATTTTTCTATCTAGAAAACCGATTAATTGAATTTTGGCACTTTTGAGTAAAAAATACAACTTCTACACGTATTGTATAAATTGTAAGAATTGAACAAATGTTATATTAATGTACCAAATAGCCATGTGTAACGTTATTAAGGTTACACGTATCGATTATCGATTTAGAAATATTCTACACGACGATTTTTCTATCTAGAAAAGTGATTTATTGAATTTCCACTCTTTTAAGTAAAAAGAACAACTTCTACGCGTATTGTATAAATTATAATAATTCAACAAATGTTAAGTTAATGTATCTAATAGACAAGTAATACTTTCCTTAATTTAAAGCTTTAAGAAACATGTTTTTACTTTAAGTTACAAAAGTGCTAAAATTCAATTAATCGGTTCTCTAGATAGAAAAATTGTCATGATAAATACTTGTGAGTCGATATGTGTAATCTTGATTTGGAGATATTAAAGATTTTTTTAAATGTATGAAGGAACGCTAGAATGTAGGGAAATAACATTATTTATTTTATCGCACGGCAGGAAATATCAATTGAAAGGAGATACTTATCTGTAATGTCGGTAAATAATGTTTGTGGAGCCACCTATCGACGAAAGTCAGAACAATTCTTCGACAAACTTGAGCGTTTCTCCACCAGGTGTTTTCACCCCTTAAGTGTAATTTAACCCTTTCTCCAATAGATGGCAACCCATGTAATTACCACGTTACAGGAGTTTGTAATTGCGCGTTCAGAATATATCTCCATGCATACAAACTATAATTTGTCGAGACAAATATTCATTTAGTTTATCGCACTGTTACTTCTATTGTCTTTGTTCGATCTAACGAATATTTCACGAAATTGATGGCTTTTAAGCCATTATTTATACTAGGACATTGATAATAATTGTTTCAACTATGGTCCTACGACGATTGTTAATAATTATGATAAATAAACATGAAAATATTGCGAAATCTGTGAAAGCGAATGATTTCGGTGAATGTTTCTTCATTTCCGCGATTGTTACTAACATTTATGTATGTTCCCAATATTCATCGAACAATGTACATCCTATTTATGCATCATAAATGATTAAGAAGCGTATAGAAATTGATTTTGATCGAGCTTGGAAGTAAAGAGATGTTTCGTAAAGTTTTAAAATATGGAAAGTAATAATTGTCTATTAGATATATCAATGTAACATTTGATTAATACTTGAAAAATCGAAATGCATACTTCCTTGGGGACAGTGTTCGCCTCATTCCAAAGGATGAAATTCAGACATAAATTGTAGAAAATGTTCGATGTTGGGACTCTTGGTGTCAGGAGCATATGGTATGCGAGGAAGTGCCACGATTTCGCAGATTCTTAGAAATGACGTCAAATTCTAAGAATTTCTGCAAATTGAGATTCTGCGGGATTTTCAAACGAATTTCCGAAATTTTGCTAGATCTGTCGTCGATTTTGGGCTTTGCTAACAGGAGAACGTGATACTCGAGGAGGTATTCTTATTCGGGGGTGTTTGGAAATGACGTCAAGTTCCATAAATTTTTGCGAATTGAGATTTTGCGTGATTTTCGAATGAATTTCTGAACTTTGGCCAAATTTTTCGACGATTTTGAACTTTGGTAATTTAGCAATGTGATAGGATCCGGTTAAGGAATTGGTGGCAAATAATGGCTAAGGAGAAGCTTTTGTTGTTACTAAAAATGACTTTATTGAAAGATATCAATACATCGGTGATACAATCTCATGTTTTCGTTTAATTAACATACTCAAGCATTCATACGCACTATAAAAATGTTGCTTTTCAAGGTATTCAACTTTTTCTTATCTTAAATAACTATTCTAAATTCGCAGCCAATTAGCTCGGTATTACTCGCAGCGAGTAATACCGATTACCAGGTCTCACCACGTGGAGGTTGCTGCGAGCGGAGACCCGGAGAGAGATAGATGGAATCAAAGTTCCATCGATCTCCCTCGACACGCGATACAAACGAAGATACTAAACCAAAGAGATGGAAGGAATCAATGTTCCTTCGATCTCCTCGTTTAGTTCTGCCGAGCAATTACATTATGGAAAAATGAGGCAAAATTGGGAAAGACGCGACACGAACCGTGCAGTTGGTCCTACTAGGTCGGTCCCGTTTCCTCTCAGTGGGCCCGATTCTCAAGGAAATGCGCGACGCCGTCCACTCATATAGAGTGCCCCGTTTCTCCCAACTCCGCGTCAGGAGCCACGCAGAGCGTGGACCTGACCCACGGAGGATGACGAAGAGAGGGTCTTGTGGCACTAGGGCTTCCGCAGGGACCGGTGCGAACACCTGCCCCTGTGTTCACAGCATGTTCTCTCTCAAAGCGGACGCACCAGAAGAGACGGCGATCGACCGTTCGGACCACCTACACGGCCGGTCACTTGCTTATGCAACAAGCAGAGGTGGCCGGAGTGTGGGACGAGGAAGCGAGCAAAAATAAGCTAAAGATTGGATAGTTGCTCGGCAGAGCACAGATGTTCGTACATGGTGGCCTTAAAACTAACTTATCCTAAGCTTAACTAAAGATCCCACGGCGGTTGCGACGAAAGAGTCCTCTTCGTTCTTCGTTCTTCGTTCTTCGTTCTTCGTTCTCCGATGTGCCTACCTAAGAGAAACCTAAAGTCAAGGCATAATAGAAAATACAATAGAAATGAAGTTGGTTAATGATCAAATACAGTCAAGCAGTAACAAAGTAAATAAACGAGGCAGTGACAAAAAAATAAACATGTAAAAACAAGTAGAAATTAAAATCAGAGAACAAATGAAATGAATTACACAAAGAAACAATTAAAAAAAAAAGAAAGGATTGAGAGAGTGGTCGCCAGTACTGACCACCGCCTACCGGCGGCCAGTACCGGTTACCAAGGTGGGGGGTCCCCCTTCCATAAACCTAAAACGAAGAGATCCGTCCACCTCGGAGGCTCCAGGAACAATGAAATTTTAAACAACCGGGGGCTCCTTATATACCCACCGCAAGGCCACTTACCAGTGACTTACCGTTACTTCCATTGTCTTTGTTCGATCTAATCGAATATTTCAAGAAATTGATGGCTTTTTAGCCATTATTTATACTAGAACATTGTTAATAATTGTTTAATCTACGGTCCTACGACGGTTGTTAATAAATATGATAAATAAACATCAAGATATTGCGAAATCTTCGAAGGCGAACGGTTTCGGTGAATGTTTGTTCATTTCCGCGATTGTTACTAACATTTATGCATGTTCCCAATATTTATCGAACAATGTGCATCTTATTTATGTATTGCAATTAATTAAGAAACTTATAGAAATTGATTTTAATCGAGACTCGATGTTAAAACGTGTTTCGTAAAGTTTTAAAGCATGAAAAGTAACAATTGTTCATTAGATACATAAATTTAACATTTGTTTAATTCTTATAATTTACACAATACGCGTAGAAGTGGTATTTTTTACATAAAAGTGCCAAAATTCAATTAATCGCAGGTTCTGGACAAAAAAATCATCCCGATAAATACTTGTGAATCGATAATCGATACGTGTAGCCTTGAAAATGTCAGTTAGATCTCAGCGAAAAATTCCTTCGCGAACAAAGAATATTTCAACGAAATCATATTTTAAGCCATTATTTATACTAGGACATTGTTAATAATTGTCTAAAGTATGGTCCTACGACGGTTGTTAACAATTATGATAAATAAACATCAAGATATTGCGAAATCTTCGAAGGCGAACGGTTTCGGTGAATGTTTGTTCATTTCCGCGATTGTTACTAACATTTATGCATGTTCCCAATATTGATCGAACAATGTGCATCTTATTTATGTATTGCGATTAATTAAGAAACTTATAGAAATTGATTTTGATCGAGACTCGATGTTAAAACGTGTTTCGTAAAGTTTTAAAGCAGGGAAAGTAACAATTGTTCATTAGATACATAAATTTAACATTTGTTTAATTCTTATAATTTACACAATACGCGTAGAAGTGGTATTTTTTATATAAAAGTGCCAAAATTCGAGTAATCGCAGGTTCTGGATAGAAAAATCATCCCGATAAATACTTATGAATCGATAATCGATACGTGTAGCCTTGAAAATGTCAGTTGGATCTCAGCGAAAAATTCCTTCGCGAACAAAGAATATTTCAACGAAATGATATTTTAAACCATTATTTATACTAGGACATTGTTTGTAACTGTTTCAACTACGGTACTACGACGGTTCTTAATAATTATGATAAATAATTATCAAAATATTGCGAAATCTGCAAAGCCAAACGGTTTTAGTGAATGTTTATTCATTTCCGCGATTGTTTTTAACATTTTCGCACGTTTCGAAAATTCATGTTACAGTATTTATTTTGTTTATGTACTGTAAATGATTGGTTTGCCGGTAAAAATTAAATTTTATCGAAAAATTAAAGTAAAAGTTTGGCATTCACATATTTCTCGTTTTAGATCAAACTTAACATTTGTAAACTAATTACTGATGTACACAGTAAAATTGTAAATATTAGTGTTACAAAATGCATATTATTTATCCATTTTAAATGATTGATTTGCCTATAGAAATTAATTTTTGATCGCAAATCGAGAAACGTATCAATGCCAATACTTTGCTTTCAATTTCGATCAAAATCGATTTCTATAAGTCTCTTAATCATTTGTAATGCATAAATAAGATGCACATTGTTCGATTAATATTGGAAACATGCGTAAATGTTAATAACAATCGCGTGGATGTACAAAGAATCGCAGAAATCGTTCATCTTCCCATATTTCGCAATATCTTGATGTTTATTTATCATAATTGTTATCAACCGTCGTAGGACCATACTTTAGACAATTATTAACAATGTCCTAGTATAAATAATGGTTTAAAATATCATTTCGTTGAAATATTCTTTGTTCGCGAAGGAATTTTTCACTGAGATCCAACTGACATTTTCAAGGCTACACGTATCGATTATCGATTCATAAGTATTTATCGGGATGATTTTTCTATCCAGAACCTGCGATTAATCGAATTTTGGGACTCTTATATAAAAAATACCACTTCTACGCGTATTGTGTAAATTATAAGAATTAAACAAATGTTAAATTTATGTATCTAATGAACAATTGTTACTTTCCATGCTTTAAAACTTTACGAAACACGTTTTAACATCGAGTCTCGATCAAAATCAATTTCTATAAGTTTCTTAATTAATCGCAATACATAAATAAGATGCACATTGTTCGATCAATATTGGGAACATGCATAAATGTTAGTAACAATCGCGGAAATGAACAAACATTCACCGAAACCGTTCGCCTTCGAAGATTTCGCAATATCTTGATGTTTATTTATCATAATTGTTAACAACTGTCGTAGGACCATAGTTTAAACAATTATTAACAATGTCCTACTACAAATAATGACTTAAAATATCATTTCGTTGATATATTCTTTGTTCGGGAAGGAATTTTTCTTCGAGATCCAACTGACATTACCTAGGCTACAAGTATCGATTATCGATTTAGGAATATTCTTCACGACGATTTTTCTATCTAGAACAGTGATTTATTGAATTTCCACTCTTTTAACTAAAGAGAACAACTTCTACGCGTATTGTGTAAATTATAATAATTCAACAAATGTTAAATTAATGTATCTAATAGACAAGTAATACTTTCCATAATTTAAAACTTTAAGAGACATGTTTTTACTTCGAAAATCGAACAAAATTAATTTCTGAAGGCTAAATAATAATTTATAATGCATAAACGAGATGCACATTGTAACATTAATATTCGGCACATGTGTAAATGTTAATAACAATCGCGTGGATGTACAAAGAATCGCAGAAATCGTTCATCTTCCCATATTTCGCAATATCTTGATGTTTATTTATCATAATTGTTAACAATCGTCGTAGGACCATACTTTAGACAATTATTAACAATGTCCTAGTATAAATAATGGTTTAAAATATCATTTCGTTGAAATATTCTTTGTTCGCGAAGGAATTTTTCACTGAGATCCAACTGACATTTTCAAGGCTACACGTATCGATTATCGATTCATAAGTATTTATCGGGATGATTTTTCTATCCAGAACCTGCGATTAATCGAATTTTGGCACTTTTATATAAAAAATACCACTTCTACGCGTATTGTGTAAATTATAAGAATGAAACAAATGTTAAATTTATGTATCTAATGAACAATTGTTACTTTCCGTGCTTTAAAACTTTACGAAACACGTTTTAACATCGAGTCTCGATCAAAATTAATTTCTTTAAGTTTCTTAATTAATCGCAATACATAAATAAGATGCACATTGTTCGATCAATATTGGGAACATGCATAAATGTTAGTAACAATCGCGGAAATGAACAAACATTCACCGAAACCGTTCGCCTTCGAAGATTTCGCAATATCTTGATGTTTATTTATCATAATTGTTAACAACCGTCGTAGGACCATACTTTAGACAATTATTAACAATGTCCTAGTATAAATAATGGTTTAAAATATCATTTCGTTGAAATATTCTTTGTTCGCGAAGGAATTTTTCACTGAGATCCAACTGACATTTTCAAGGCTACACGTATCGATTATCGATTCATAAGTATTTATCGGGATGATTTTTCTATCCAGAACCTGCGATTAATCGAATTTTGGCACTTTTATATAAAAAATACCACTTCTACGCGTATTGTGTAAATTATAAGAATTAAACAAATGTTAAATTTATGTATCTAATGAACAATTGTTACTTTCCGTGCTTTAAAACTTTACGAAACACGTTTTAACATCGAGTCTCGATCAAAATTAATTTCTTTAAGTTTCTTAATTAATCGCAATACATAAATAAGATGCACATTGTTCGATCAATATTGGGAACATGCATAAATGTTAGTAACAATCGCGGAAATGAACAAACATTCACCGAAACCGTTCGCCTTCGAAGATTTCGCAATATCTTGATGTTTATTTATCATAATTGTTAACAACCGTCGTAGGACCATACTTTAGACAATTATTAACAATGTCCTAGTATAAATAATGGCTTAAAATATGATTTCGTTGAAATATTCTTTGTTCGCGAAGGAATTTTTCGCTGAGATCTAACTGACATTTTCAAGGCTACACGTATCGATTATCGATTCACAAGTATTTATCGGGATGATTTTTTTGTCCAGAACCTGCGATTAATTGAATTTTGGCACTTTTATGTAAAAAATACCACTTCTACGCGTATTGTGTAAATTATAAGAATTAAACAAATGTTAAATTTATGTATCTAATGAACAATTGTTACTTTTCATGCTTTAAAACTTTACGAAACACGTTTTAACATCGAGTCTCGATTAAAATCAATTTCTATAAGTTTCTTAATTAATTGCAATACATAAATAAGATGCACATTGTTCGATAAATATTGGGAACATGCAGAAATGTTAGTAACAATCGCGGAAATGAACAAACATTCACCGAAACCGTTCGCCTTCGAAGATTTCGCAATATCTTGATGTTTATTTATCATATTTATTAACAACCGTCGTAGGACCGTAGATTAAACAATTATTAACAATGTTCTAGTATAAATAATGGCTAAAAAGCCATCAATTTCTTGAAATATTCGATTAGATCGAACAAAGACAATGGAAGTAACGGTAAGTCACTGGTAAGTGACCTTGCGGTGGGTATATAAGGAGCCCCCGGTTGTTTAAAATTTCATTGTTCCTGGAGCCTCCGAGGTGGACGGATCTCTTCGTTTTAGGTTTATGGAAGGGGGACCCCCCCACCTTGGTAACCGGTACTGGCCGCCGGTAGGCGGTGGTCAGTACTGGCGACCACTCTCTCAATCCTTTCTTTTTTTTTTAATTGTTTCTTTGTGTAATTCATTTCATTTGTTCTCTGATTTTAATTTCTACTTGTTTTTACATGTTTATTTTTTTGTCACTGCCTCGTTTATTTACTTTGTTACTGCTTGACTGTATTTGATCATTAACCAACTTCATTTCTATTGTATTTTCTATTATGCCTTGACTTTCGGTTTCTCTTAGGTAGGCACATCGGAGAACGAAGAACGAAGAACGAAGAACGAAGAACGAAGAACGAAGAACGAAGAACGAAGAACGAAGAACGAAGAACGAAGAACGAAGAACGAAGAACGAAGAACGAAGAACGAAGAACGAAGAGGACTCTTTCGTCGCAACCGCCGTGGGATCTTTAGTTAAGCTTAGGATAAGTTAGTTTTAAGGCCACCATGTACGAACATCTGTGCTCTGCCGAGCAACTATCCAATCTTTAGCTTATTTTTGCTCGCTTCCTCGTCCCACACTCCGGCCACCTCTGCTTGTTGCATAAGCAAGTGACCGGCCGTGTAGGTGGTCCGAACGGTCGATCGCCGTCTCTTCTGGTGCGTCCGCTTTGAGAGAGAACATGCTGTGAACACAGGGGCAGGTGTTCGCACCGGTCCCTGCGGAAGCCCTAGTGCCACAAGACCCTCTCTTCGTCATCCTCCGTGGGTCAGGTCCACGCTCTGCGTGGCTCC
The DNA here is from genome assembly GCF_051014685.1 of Ptiloglossa arizonensis. Lineage (NCBI taxonomy): Eukaryota > Metazoa > Arthropoda > Insecta > Hymenoptera > Colletidae > Ptiloglossa > Ptiloglossa arizonensis. The sequence goes on from NC_135058.1 coordinate 12,671,044, forward strand.
TGACGCGGAGTTGGGAGAAACGGGGCACTCTATATGAGTGGACGGCGTCGCGCATTTCCTTGAGAATCGGGCCCACTGAGAGGAAACGGGACCGACCTAGTAGGACCAACTGCACGGTTCGTGTCGCGTCTTTCCCAATTTTGCCTCATTTTTCCATAATGTAATTGCTCGGCAGAACTAAACGAGGAGATCGAAGGAACATTGATTCCTTCCATCTCTTTGGTTTAGTATCTTCGTTTGTATCGCGTGTCGAGGGAGATCGATGGAACTTTGATTCCATCTATCTCTCTCCGGGTCTCCGCTCGCAGCAACCTCCACGTGGTGAGACCTGGTAATCGGTATTACTCGCTGCGAGTAATACCGAGCTAATTGGCTGCGAATTTAGAATAGTTATTTAAGATAAGAAAAAGTTGAATACCTTGAAAAGCAACATTTTTATAGTGCGTATGAATGCTTGAGTATGTTAATTAAACGAAAACATGAGATTGTATCACCGATGTATTGATATCTTTCAATAAAGTCATTTTTAGTAACAACAAAAGCTTCTCCTTAGCCATTATTTGCCACCAATTCCTTAACCGGATCCTATCACATTGCTAAATTACCAAAGTTCAAAATCGTCGAAAAATTTGGCCAAAGTTCAGAAATTCATTCGAAAATCACGCAAAATCTCAATTCGCAAAAATTTATGGAACTTGACGTCATTTCCAAACACCCCCGAATAAGAATACCTCCTCGAGTATCACGTTCTCCTGTTAGCAAAGCCCAAAATCGACGACAGATCTAGCAAAATTTCGGAAATTCGTTTGAAAATCCCGCAGAATCTCAATTTGCAGAAATTCTTAGAATTTGACGTCATTTCTAAGAATCTGCGAAATCGTGGCACTTCCTCGCATACCATATGCTCCTGACACCAAGAGTCCCAACATCGAACATTTTCTACAATTTATGTCTGAATTTCATCCTTTGGAATGAGGTGAACACTGTCCCCAAGGAAGTATGCATTTCGATTTTTCAAGTATTAATCAAATGTTACATTGATATATCTAATAGACAATTATTACTTTCCATATTTTAAAACTTTACGAAACATCTCTTTACTTCCAAGCTCGATCAAAATCAATTTCTATACGCTTCTTAATCATTTATGATGCATAAATAGGATGCACATTGTTCGATGAATATTGGGAACATACATAAATGTTAGTAACAATCGCGGAAATGAAGAAACATTCACCGAAATCATTCGCTTTCACAGATTTCGCAATATTTTCATGTTTATTTATCATAATTATTAACAATCGTCGTAGGACCATAGTTGAAACAATTATTATCAATGTCCTAGTATAAATAATGGCTTAAAAGCCATCAATTTCGTGAAATATTCGTTAGATCGAACAAAGACAATAGAAGTAACAGTGCGATAAACTAAATGAATATTTGTCTCGACAAATTATAGTTTGTATGCATGGAGATATATTCTGAACGCGCAATTACAAACTCCTGTAACGTGGTAATTACATGGGTTGCCATCTATTGGAGAAAGGGTTAAATTACACTTAAGGGGTGAAAACACCTGGTGGAGAAACGCTCAAGTTTGTCGAAGAATTGTTCTGACTTTCGTCGATAGGTGGCTCCACAAACATTATTTACCGACATTACAGATAAGTATCTCCTTTCAATTGATATTTCCTGCCGTGCGATAAAATAAATAATGTTATTTCCCTACATTCTAGCGTTCCTTCATACATTTAAAAAAATCTTTAATATCTCCAAATCAAGATTACACATATCGACTCACAAGTATTTATCATGACAATTTTTCTATCTAGAGAACCGATTAATTGAATTTTAGCACTTTTGTAACTTAAAGTAAAAACATGTTTCTTAAAGCTTTAAATTAAGGAAAGTATTACTTGTCTATTAGATACATTAACTTAACATTTGTTGAATTATTATAATTTATACAATACGCGTAGAAGTTGTTCTTTTTACTTAAAAGAGTGGAAATTCAATAAATCACTTTTCTAGATAGAAAAATCGTCGTGTAGAATATTTCTAAATCGATAATCGATACGTGTAACCTTAATAACGTTACACATGGCTATTTGGTACATTAATATAACATTTGTTCAATTCTTACAATTTATACAATACGTGTAGAAGTTGTATTTTTTACTCAAAAGTGCTAAAATTCAATTAATCGGTTTTCTAGATAGAAAAATTGTCATTATAAATACTTGTGAGTCGGTAATCGATATGTGTAATCTTGATTTGGAGATATTAAAGATTTTTTTAAATGTATGAAGGAACGCTAGAATGCAGGGAAATAACATTATTTATTTTATCGCACGGCAGGAAATGTCAATTGAAAGGAGATACTTATCTGTAATGTCGGTAAATAATGTTTGTGGAGCCACCTATCGATGAAAGTCAGAACAATTCTTCGACAAACTTGAGCGTTTCTCCACCAGGTGTTTTCACCCCTTAAGTGTAATTTAACCCTTTCTCCAATAGATGGCAACCCATGTAATTACCACGTTACAGGAGTTTGTAATTGCGCGTTCATAATATATCTCCCTGCATACAAACTATAATTTATCGAGACAAATATTCATTTATTTTATTGCGTGGTTACTTTTATTGTCTTTGTTCGATCTAACGAATATTTCAAGAAATTGATGGCTTTTAAGCTATTATTTATACTAGAACATTGTTAATTATTGCTTAATCTACGATCCTACGTTGGTCGTTAATAAATATGATAAATAAACGTCAAGATATTGCGAAATGTGCGACAGCGAACGATTTCGTTGATAGTTTGTTCATTTCCTTGGTTGTTACTAACATTTATGCATGTTCCCAATATTAATCGAACAAAAAAATGTTATGATAAAAATGATTGATTCGCCTACAGTAATTAATTTTGATCGAGCTTCGAGGTATAAACGTGTTTCTTAATGTTTCAAAGCATGGAAAGGAACAATTGTTCATTAGATTCATTAATTTATCATTTGTTCAATTCTTATAATTTACACAATACGCGTAGAAGTTGCATTTTTTACTTGACGGCGCCGAAATTCAATTAATCGATTTTCTACATAGAAGAATCATCATGAAGAATATTTGTAAATCGATAATCGATACGCGTAACCTTGACAGCGTCGATTGAATATTAACGAAAAATTCCTTCGCGAACAAAGAATGTTTCAATTAAATGAAATTTTAAGCCATTATTTATACTTGGAAATATGGGAAGATGAACGATTTCTGCGATTCTTTGTTCATACACGAGACTATTATTAACATATACGCATGTTTCGTTATTTATGCATTGTAAATCGTTGATTTCCTATAGAAATTAAATTTGATCGAAAGTTAAATTAAAACGTGGTAATTATTTGTTTCTCGACTTCCAACCAAAATTAGTATTTGTAAAGTAATTAATGATTTCTAATGCACGAACAAGGTGCACATTGTAATGTTAATATTGGGAACGTGCGTAAATATTAATAACAATCGCGGAAAGGAAAAAACATTCACCGAAACCGTACGTCTTCACAGATTTCGCAGTATCTTGACGTTTATTTACCATAATTATTAACAACCGTCGTAGGACCGTCGTTCAAACAATTACTAATAATGTCCCAGTATAAATAATGGCTAAAAATATCATTTTGTTTCAATATTCTCTGTTCGCGATGGAATTTTTCATTGATCTCCAACCGACATTGTCAAGGCTACACGTATCGATTATCGATCCACAAGTGTTTATCACAAAGATTTTTCTATCTAAAAACGCGATTAATGGAATTTCCGCACTCTCAAGTAAAAAAAGCAACTTCCACAAGTATTGTGTAAATTATAAGAATTAAACAAATGTTAAATTAATGTACCAAATAAACAATTATTACTTTCCATACTTTAAAACTTTACGAAACACGTTTTTACTTCTAATCTCGATCAAAATCAATTTCTATAAGTTAGTTAATCGTTTGTAATACATAAATAAAATGCACATTGTTCGATTAATATTGCGAACATACTTAAATGTTAATAATAATCGTAGAACTTAATAAACATTCCCCAAAACCGTTCGTCTTCGTAGATTTCGCAATATCTTGATGTTTATTCATTATAATTATTAACAACCGTCGTAGAATCATAGTTTAGACATTTATTAACAATGTCCTGGTATAAATAATGGCTTAAAATATCATTTCATTGAAATATTCTTTGTTCGCGATGGAATTTTTCATTGAGATCCAACCGACATTGTCAAGGCTATACGTTTTGTTTATCGATTCACAGATGTTGATCACGATGATTTTTCTATCTAGAAAAGCGATTAATTGAATTTCGGTACTTTTAAGTAAAAAGTACAACTGCTACAAGTATTATGTAAATTATAAGAATTAAGAAAATGTTAAATTAATGTAACAAATACACAATTATTACTTTCTCTGCTTTAAAACTTTACGAAACACGTTTCTACATCGAATTTCGATCAAAATCAGTTTCTATAAGTTACTTAATTGTTTGTAATGCATAAAAGAAATGCACATTGTTCGATTAATATTCGGAACATGCGTAAATGTTAATAACAATCTCGGAAATGAACGAACATTCATCGAAACCGTTCGCCTTTGTAGATTTCGCATTATCTTGATATTTATTTATCACAATTATTAACAACCGTCGTAGGACCATAGTTTAAACAATTATTAACAATGTCCTGGTATAAATAATGGCTTAAAAGCCATAAATTCCTTGAAATATTCAGTTACATAGAACAAAGACGATCGAAGGGAGGGAAGTGACCTTGATGTGGGTATATAAGGAGCCGGCGGTTGCCAAAGATTTCATTTCACAGGGAGCCGCCGAGGTGGACGGAAGACTTGATTTTTAGGTGTCTGGGAGGGTGGAGGGAGGTCCCACTCTTGGTATCCGGTACCCACTACTAATAGGCGGTGGTCAATAGTGGCGACCACTCTCTTAATCTCTTCTTTTTTCTCACATTTTTCTTTGATTAATTCATTTTATTTGTTCTCTGATTTTAATTTCTACTTATTTTTCCATGTTTATTTTTTTCATTTCTATTTTCTATTACGCCTTGATTGTAGGTTTCTCTTAGATAGAAGGGGACTACCTCGTCGCAACCGCTGCCGGATTCTTAACTTAGTTAGACTAAGTTAGTTTTAAGGCCATCATGTACGAACATTTGTAATCTGCCAAGCAATTAACCAATCTTTAGCTTATTTTTGCTCGCTTCCTCGTTCCTAAGCCCGGTCACCACTGCTTGTTGCATAAGCAAGTGACCGGCCGTGTAGGTGGTCCGAACGGTCTATCGCCGTCTCCTCCGGTGTGTCCGCTTCCAGAGGGGGCATGTTGCGAGCACAGGAGCAGGCATTTTTGCTGGTCCCTGCGAAAGCCTCCAAAATAAGACCCTCTCGTCGTAAAGATGGAGAAACGGGGCACTCCTCTAGGGGAGTGGATGGCGTCGTTCGTTTCCTCTTGAATGGGGCCCACCGAGGAGATACGGGATAGACCTAGTAGGACCAACTATACGGTTCGCGTCGCGTCTTTCCCAATTTTGCCTCATTTTGCTCGTAATGTAATCGCTCGGCAGAATTGAACGAGGAGATGGAAGGAACTTCGATTCCTTCCATCTTTATCGTTTAGTAACTTCGTTTGTATTGCGTGTCGAGAGAGATCGATGGAACTTCGAATCCATCTATCTCTCTCCGGGTCTCCACTCGCAGCAACCTCCACGTGGTGAGACCTGGTAATCGGTATTACTCGCGATAATTCTTGGTCGCGGCTAGTACCGAGCTAATTGGCTGCGAATTTAGAATAGTTAGATAGTATATATGAAACAGTCGAATCCTTAATTACAAAACATTGTTGTAACGCCTATAAAGAACTTAAAATTTTTTCAAATTTAAGTATACGAATGTCAGTCTAATGCATTTCAATAAATTCATTACACATAACATGAGTTGCCCTTCTTCCTATACATTGTTCCCATTCCATTCACCTGATGCTGAATACTAAGTCAAAAGAGGAGATCTGCAAGTTTCAACTTCACGGTACGCGTCGCGTCTCTCCCAATTTTGTCTCATTTTTTCCATAATGTAATTGCCTGGCAGAACTAAACGAGGAGATCAAAGGAACTCTGATTCCTTCCATCTTCTCGGTTTAGTAATATAGCTTGTATCGTATGTCGGGGGAGATCGATGGAACTTCGATTTCATCTATGTCGAATAAATAGTCATTACTTTCCATGTTTTAAAACGTTAGAAAACATCTTAGAAACCAATTATTTTTGTCATTGTCAAGACGGCGTTCTATTTATAAAAAATGAGGTTTGTATTTATTGTCCACGCTAGTCGGCTGCAAATTTGTAATCGTTTTTTGCAAGGAATCGTATAAATAGAATATTGTAACACGGACAACTTTTACAATACAAAAATTAATGGATTTCTTGACGTTTTGATGAAAATTAAGTCGGGCCGTTGTGGTAATTTTAGAACGAACCCATTCTGTTCTTCGACACCCAATTGGTAGCGTGAAATTTGTGACTAGTTTCTACCATTTGAGAGTCGGGTCTATCGGAATACACATAATGTAGTTGAGCAAACATCACGTTTCCGTTGTAGAGGGTGCTGCTAAAGGAGTAAAAATTAACCGAAATGGAGCGCGTGTAAAAAGAACGGTAGTAAATTCTATGTCAATGAGCTGTTGATATCAATATTGAGTTGTAATTATGCTGCTTTAACTTGATTAATATTGTTGTTGGTATTGTTTATAAATATGCAATAAAATTGTGAATGATTTTTCTCAATTAAATGTAGCAAATAATTGACTTATCGTTTGTAAATAAATACATTGATATATTTTTAATACATAGAATTTATAATGACGGAAAACCATACAGATACAAAAATTATTTGTAATGGGTATGTAATGTGCAAAATTTTTATTAAATAGTGTATTATATATAACTCTAAGACAGAATTTATATTTTTATAGCAACATTACTAATAAGAGGATCTCTTATATCGATTGGGATGAATACTTTATGGCAACAGCGTTTTTATCTGCAAAACGTAGTAAAGATCCTTGTACTCAAGTTGGTGCGTGCATAGTCAACAGTGATAAAAGAATTGTAGGCATTGGCTATAATGGGATGCCTACTGGTTGTAGCGATGATGAATTTCCTTGGTCAAAGAATACTTCTAATCCCTTAGATTCAAAGTATCTTTATGGTAAGTTTTAAACAGGTAAACGGGTAAACATGTTTTAAAGAAAGATACAAAAGTTTAAATCCTAGAAAATTGGAGTCAATGTTAAGTTTTGAGTTGTAGAATGCAAGGTAATTGTATTGTTACAATAATAATATAAAATTCACAGTGTGTCATGCAGAAGTTAATGCTATTTTGAACAAGATCTCCAGCGATGTTAAAGATTGTATCATGTATGTTGGTCTATTTCCATGTAACGAATGTGCTAAAGTAATAATACAATCTGGTATAAAGGTAATTGTATACATGTTGGATAAAGCTTCACATAGAATTGAAACTATAGCCTCAAAGAAAATGCTTGATGCAGCAGGCATTAAATACAGGTATTTCAATCATTTAGCTTATGTATATATCTTTTTACTAAAAGTCTACAAATATCTAAGGACATTGTACAGAGCTAAAAGCATATGTGTATGAAAAATATGTTGCTAAACTTTTAGTATTAAATTCATTTATAATGTTGTATTACTAATGTCTGCATTTTTTTAAATATAGCACATATATTTCTGATATTTATAATACTTTTCACCAGGCAATATATTCCCAAAAATAACAAAATTGTAATCGATTTTACCGAGATTAGTTTGGACAAAATGACGCAATTACCGGCCACTCCAGAGAAATATACTACATAAATATATTTATAATGAAACTAATGTAAGCAACAATAATGGTAATGTTTGTAGTAAAAAATTTGCTCGTACATATACTCATGATTTATTTCATTTTTCTCTTGACATTTTGTAGGTTGAAATTTTTACGTAATATTAATCGTTCGGTAACGTATGAAAATATGGCTCATGGTATTGCCGGATACTCGCGTACTCGAATGAGCGGATACTATTATTTACATATAAAATTGAATTGGGAATAGGTACATATGGAAATAAAGAATATCTTGTCGTATTTGAAATTTTTACAGATCCAGTTATTTTCACCTTCATCATTAACCACTCGAGGTTATCGAAAATAAATAAAACAATGTACACAAGGCGAAAGAATTTAGCAATAATACAAACATACTATGAAGTATTTAATATTATCTGCAACTGTGTTGCAAGCTATTTACTGTACAAGTGTAAACACTGATACGATAAAGTATGGCGTGATAGAAATATGTAACAGTATTTATCATATTTTCAAAACGACTGAAGGAAGGGCGATTGTTGATACACGATATATTTTCATGTTGACTCGTTATTAATATAACAACAAAGAGAAATTGAACATAGAGTTTTGATGTATATGGTAATAATATTAATAATAATACGTTTATGTACATACTATACATATCCCAGTTTTTGTCTTTAAAATATTACTTCACTTACGTTCGTAGTCACAACTCTAATGAGGAAAGTTACACAAAGAAAGTAATTATATACGGTGATTGAATTCATCATATAGACAAATATTTTGCAACAAAGGTGCATATGCATTTTACGTGTATAAATATCGATACTTATAAAGAGCTTATTATAATACCATGAATGTTTTCGTTTAAATATGTAAATGAATACTTATTCTTACCATTGATGCAGCTAGAACTGTAACAAAGTGTTTGCTGTATTAGCAAGAGTTTCTGAAAATATGATAATAGCTTATTGCAAATGGCAGTAGCTTACTAATACAATGATTAAAGTAATAAATAATTACAATTCGTGTTTGATAAATATTAATTTGTTCGATTCTGTAAGTCTTTTCAATTGGAATAACAAATTACCTTAGGGGTTAATCGTATACGTTAAAAAACTTCATGCGATAACTATATGATGAATTCATTTACACGAGGAAATGGAAGAGGATGTGGGTCGAGGTACCCATGCTTATCTTTTATTCGTAAAATTAAATCAAGGACTTAAAGGCAAATTTCAATTGAACCTTTTAAAGATCGATATACCATCCTTAATCAGCATTGTTTATTTCTCAAAGTTTTGATAATTATTTACGAGCGAGTTAGAAATTTTTATACTGAGGTAACAACCTCCGATAAAGATTGGAGCAACTAATATGTACATCTTTTCCAAATGTAATAGCTTTACTAAAGCTGAAGCATATTGCAGAAAATGTATCAAAAGAAAAATAAAGTATTAACACTTCGGTAGATGCATGGTCGAAACTTGGTGGAACGTGAATGACGTATGTTAATGTGCACTAATTTAGAATGAAAGCTGTCCGTAAGAAGACACTTTGTGTATCGACAGGCTAGTATGATGATCGTAATATATTTCATTTGCGTGGTACAATAGTTAAATGACTAATGGTAAAGTGAACGAGTGAAACATCTACATTATTGCTTACGTTAAGATATTACTCGCATAGCCCTGAGAAACATTCCATGCATTTACAGAAGGTATTTGTTCAAACAATGTTTGCATTTATCATATTTTCATAGAAGACTATTCCATCGATTAATTTTTGTTTATATAGTTAAATCTTCGTCCGGTATGCATTACTTTACGACTGAATCGAAATGTTAAATATACATTACCATCAATACCACTTGATGCAATTACCTTATTTTTATGATTACCATTAAGTTGACTTTGAGTAAGTTTTTAACATTGGCATAAGATTAATTAATCGCAAAAATTATACTCTATGACTTAAATAAGATAGGAAATGTGTACATATATATGATTGTATATATATTTATATATATTGTTAAAGTAATAGCTGAAGTATGTACAAATATTATCACTAATTTGTAGTATCTGCATCTTACTGAATTTTCTTGTTTGTTTAAGGAAATTCACAACTTATAAGTATGCGTCGGTATTTCAAAAATAAATGAGGTAATCATAACATCGGTTCGACTTATATACCGGTAAACTTCAACATTACCTTTTATTAAAATTTCTGTAATCCGTTGACATACAGATGCATGATATCATTTTTTTTTTTTTTTTGCTATCGACACTTATTGTTTTCGATTTATGATATACTTTGGTAATTTGTGTACACAATACGCACTTTATTGTTCTTATAGTAACTTTCACAAGAGACTTTCGCGAAATAGACACTACTTCCGTATTGACTGCTCTCGATGGAATATCAGGGCTCCAATCCAAACGTAGATCATTACCCTGGGCTTAAACACAGGAATAAAATGTGTGGGTGTGTGTGTTTTGTGTGTTCTAGAAGGAAAACGAGTTAGATTGTTATGTTCACTTTTGAGTTTAAACAGTTTTGCGAATGAAGTGAACTAGTAGTATACGACTTGGAACAATGTCTATTCAAATGTAGCGACGAACATGCGTGGTACAATATCGGGTGCTCGATGATCGTCTAGTTTCCAGACTCTACACAGTAGAGTATTATGTAGACATCGCTGAAAATAGTACACCTTAACATCGAGTAGAAATATTCATAGAGCGCGCGTATGAATGTATACAAGTCTTGTATTTTGTACCAATGTGTTAGTTTCGCACGTCATTATATTTTACACACTGCACCCCCCCCCCCAATTCCCTCCCGCCCGCCCCAAACCCCCGCCCCTTTTCGCCCACCCGGGTTCCCCTCCCACCCCCCCTTCACTAAGCATTTCACACTTTGCTGACCCTTTTTTCTTAACGTCGTCGCGCCGTCGATAGAGCGCGTTAATTCGTTCTGTTCCAATTGTTAATTAATATTTAGCTACTAGCCATCCTTTCTTCGTTCACCTAAAATTCGGGACCGCGTACAGAGGCGCGTGATTCGCGGCCTCGTCATGTGGTATAATTTATTAAGATTGTTTATTCAGCACTGTCCCAGCACTGTTCACACTACATAAAACCTTCCAGGAACAGTTCGTGTATAATACATGTTTATATTATTAATTAAATCCGCCAATTTTTTCGCGACTTCTTTCACTATGTCCTTTCCTCGTTTTCGTGTTCCGTTACTAGTTTTAACGAGCTTTTGTTTTACATATTTCATTTTTTTTTTTTTTTCGTTTGACAACGAAACGTTGTGAGAACGTTCCACACTCTCCTCCTCCATTGCCTCGTCTCTAACTACGAAGTAATTCAGCAACGCTGATGAGCGCGTGCCTGGATCAGTTCTTGATGAAGATTTCTCTCTCTTGATGATTGGTCGTCACCTTCGTTTCCGGTGGCCGGAAAGCGGTCGCATACGGGAACAGTTTATGGCAACTCTCCATGAAATCGGCTATCACTTGATCGCTGACCTTACCAAAGGCCCCATTGCGCAACGAATCCAGCACTATCGTGCAGTTCGGCAGTGTCACACCCTTGGTGTGCTTAAGACTCGTCACAAGGGATATAGCTCTCGCTTGTTCGTCCGGATCTATAATGTACAACATCCTTGCAGCCTGAAGGCAATGAGGCAGTGAATGCTGATTCGCCCTTAAGTATCTTGCGTTTAGCGTTGTGGGCACCGTGGTATACCCGTTCGGGTACATCCTTGTGATGTGCCAGTCCACAACGTGGCGTACCACCGTTTCCAAACTTAGATGATAAATGTGCAGATTAAAGCGTACCCAACACGCGTGAAAGGCTGGATGGTTCGGAGCTAGCGTAAATGCGCGTCTTATCGATTGTAACATCAGCAACGTGCGACCTGCAAAAAGCGTTTTTATTTAAATATCGTCCCAAGCGCTCGGATGGAATCTCGCGCGACAGTGCTATCCGATATAACCTCGCCCCCCACTCGTCCAATAACGTTACGGCTACCACTACAGGATTCAAGGTTCCACGAATAACACGAATTATCTTTCACGTATTTTTCTTACACGCGAGTTTCTTCCTATTGATAATTTTAATATTTCTTTTTTCGCACGGAGGGGAGCGCAATAATATTTTCTTCGCACAAACACGAGACGGGGTCGAGTCGAGGGGCTCCACTAGTGGACAGCACTGTACTATAATACGGTACAAGGTGTTTCAGAATTGTCGTACGTTGTGAACAAAATATTTCTTACATCGTTCGCAACGTTAACTGTGCATTTACGAGACTGAAACACCTCAACGAAACTTAAACGTCTACGTACCCTTGCGCAAGTAGATTTCAAACGCCATCAGATGCGTCTCTAAGTTATCCGATGCCAATTTCTGCAACGGTTGTAAAAACTTGATCGCTTGTTCCAGAGGATCATCGACCTGAAAGCACGTATCGAATCGTTAAAGGTTTCGTTTTACGATCGATCGATAACATTGAACGTCTTGAATCGTTCGGTTGTACAAATTTACCCTCTCCAATTTTTCCGGTATAAGTTCGTCTAACGTGGGTTGTTCTAAATCGGAATCGGCTTGTTGTCGCGATTTATTGTGTTGTTCCCTCTTCTCTTGAACTTGGGCGGCCTGTTGTCGTTCCAGTTCAGCCTTTCTGCGCTGTTTTCTCTGCTTGTTCCTCAATTTCTTCAATTCGGACGGCGCCAGATTCTCTATAATCATTGTAAACGAAACGAATCATCGTTAGAGGGACGGAGATGTTACTTATTTAAATCTCATCTCTGAATCGTAGGTGGAATGTTCGATCCAACTCGAGCGATTATAGATCGAAGTTGATTTAAATCGAAGAGGCGAGCGATAAGAATGGAATTATCAATATTGACTTGTTCCTTTTGTTTGAAATAAATATTTGTAAAACTTCTGTTCGTACGATCGTCTCGATTCGCTAAATTTATTATATTATAGAAATCTTTGTTTACCGTAGTTTCGAATTTTTAACGTTCTACGACTCGCCTCGTTATTACGTTTTGTTGAAAAAATTAATATTTCGAATCGATATGGATCGAAAGGCAAAAAGCTGATTCACCGGTGTAAAAAAAATAGATTCAAGATCGGTATGTCCAGATCATCTTATTTAAAAAAAAAGAAAAAAAAGAAAATTGTGTTTGTTTTTTAAATTCATCCGTCGAAAATCGATACATTTCTATTCTACGTATAAAAGTATCGTGTAATACATCTGTATTCGTTGCACCTCGAGTAAAGAAAAAGAAAAAAGAAAAAAAAGGGGGGAAAAAACCGGCGCTATCACTCGTTGGTTGAATTACACGAATCGTTTCTAATGGCAGAAAATGTCCGTTGTCCTGAAATTCCAGGCACCGTGGTATCATTCTAATTGCGGTACGGTAAACACGGGACCGCTATAACTGTCCCGTGGCTCGCTCTTTCGACATACGAGACTTTTACCGGCGCTCGGCGTCGACCAAGGTCAAACAATGTACCACCGACCGGTGGCAAAAGCAATTCCGCCGGTTTCGTAAAGCCTTTTCTAACTTTTCCTCGCCTCTGGTCGTGGCCAGACCCACTGACAGCTGTTATAGTAGGTCTGGCATGCGTGCACGTGTCACGCGTGCACCTTGGTCACGTGCAGCCGCGGCTCTACCGTGAGACAGTGACAGGAGTAAAATGTGTAACTCGCGTTGGTTCGAACGCGTTCGGTCGATGCTAATCGTACGGGTGGGTTTCTAAAGTTCGTCGAAAACGATCTACGCGACACGCGGATGATTCGTCCCTTGGAAGAAATTCGTTCGTAAGAAATTCGTCCGTAAAAATTCGTCCGTAAGAAATTCGTTTATATGAAATTCGTCTGTAAGAAATTCGTCCGTTGTTAACGAAGCGAATTAAATAGGGAAAAAATAATGGAGAATAGTATTCGGGCAATACTTTAAAACGAAATTACGCAGAGAGGATTATTTTGTACAAATGATTGCACGAATTCTCGTTCATTGTGCAAACAAATGCTGGTTTTATTTTCTTCCGTTCTACGTGTATTTGTCCGAATGCAGTTCGACTTTGCAAACGATACATTGCTCGAGGAAAGTCTATTAGACGTTTATCTGTAATATTCGTCGATACTTGTTACATATCGCTTACTAAATCGTTGACTGTTCGATATTAGTTGCATTGAGCAATTTCACAAGTTGATTGACAAGTCTGAGTTGACTCGGAAGTATGCATAAAAGCGAAATTAATCGATTTTCGACACGCCGCTCTGTTATGCGTTTACGTGCACGTGTCCAGTTGTAAATTCGTTTCTTTTTTAAATTTATCCTAGATATTTTCATACACCGATCGACGTCGTTTTTCAATTTTTTTATTTACGAGTACCTATCGCGTGTTTCCGCAAACACTCGAGAAGTTTTTCGTTCAAGGGACGTAATTTTAATTTTGAATTGACAAAGGGTGGTTTTTTTTTTGCGCACAGTGTGACAATGGTCGATTTGAATATCGCGCATCCACAAACGAAGGAACGAAAGAACGAGAAACGTATCTGGGAATGGTACTCCGCGCGTGGTGGGATTTTGCAACCCTAAAATTAAAATGCCTCTCTAATAACTTTTTTTTTGTCGTAAAAATACAGAAACAGATATTACTCCCATTAGGCCCAACCTCCTGAACAGATTTAAACGTTTATCGGTAACACGGGTAACACACCCAGTCTTTAAATAACTATCATCTCGAGCGAATGACTATGAATTCAAACGTTCGTAAATACGGACAACGATGTAAAAATGTTAACAATGTAAATTTCTCTATCTCGTTCGATGTCATTGTTGCGCGTGTAACGGTGCGCGCGAAAGATAAGCGAGTATAACGTGCGCTCAGTTGTGCAAAAGATGCGCAACCGAAGCGCCGTTACAAGCACCTAACTTCAAAGTTAACCAAGCCTAACTCTGACAGCAAAGGTGTTAAGTTCTATCAGCGCGTTAATGAAATCAATTTTCTGTAATCGAGTATCAAAATCGATAATTAATAACGAGAAGATTTCGATGGAAAAATACTCCTCGTTTCACTCCTCTTAATTATCCGCACAGATTCGCATACTGGTAGGAAAAATCGATCGTCGAGTTATTATTTAATAATTAATCACGAATTTTGTACAAAGCTACCGAAGAGGTTCGAGTTTATTGCGCTAATTCCTCCACACTTAACATGTTCAGTGGGCATCAACGTTTTAATTGCCGCGCCATTAATGCAGTTTTATAACACGAAAATCACGCGCGCTTTCCAATTATGTAAGAAACAGTCAATGCGTTATTAGAACGCGGTAGAGGCTGATTCCATGCTCCGTAAAATTCGTGAATGGCGTGGAAATTACCGCACGGTATATTCGCTACGTTCCTCGGACGATTTCTTTTTTTCTTTCACTGACAAATCGTGCCCGATTTCGACGCGTAACGCTTAATTTGACCGCGACGCGCGTCCAACGCGACGCCCGATCGAAATTTTCGAACGTCCGTAGCAAACGGGATTGTCTCGTGTTCGTTGGTAGTTTAAAACGACTGTAACAGATTTACATAATCCGTTGGAAAATTATTCTTCGTAGAACGTATCGGGTTTTAATCGTATTTATTATTCGTCGGGGGCTCAAAAGCGCACGAATATTGTAATCGAAGTGTCCTAGGAGCGATGGTGTTCGAAAAAGAGCATTTACAACGAGAAGTACTCGTGTGTGTGTACATGTAAATTTTTTACGAAACTTTTCAGACTCGAAGAGCAAGATAAAGTAACTTTGTTGATCGATAATTTTAAAAAACAGCGAAGAGATACTTCAAAGGGTTAATTTCGTCCCTTATTCTCGAGTAACTATGGTGAAACGGAACAGTAAGTCGATCCGGCAAATTTTCATTGAAATCGATGTGTAACGCTATGCAAATATTTTATACGAAACTTTTTAGGAACAAGGTTCGACGGAATGCGTGTCGATTAACCGATCGCAACAGGTACGTACATACACACGTGGACGAAGGTTCTCCTCCTTCCTCTTTAAAACTCCCAAATTATCTTCAAAGTGTTCAACCTCGACTCTTGTTCGAGTTCGCGGCCATAATGGTACAACATTTTAAACGAAATACGTACACCCTCTCGTTGCGATTAATTACAAAAAAACGTTTCTTTTACCCGAACGTTGCCTATACACCTCGTTCGTTCGTTCGTCGATCGTAACGAATTAATCGAGGCGCGCTCGCACGCGCATGCGCGTTCCCTCCAACCAACCACCGGTGGCGTTAATTAAACCTCTGGGGAGTACCCTGTTATATACCACACTGGACAACGAACTCCGAGGTAAACCGTGATCGGAGAAAATGAGTCGAACGGGTGTTTCCCACACAATGGGTCGGGGCGCGCGATAAAGTCCGAGCGAGCGGACAGGTATCGTGTAGCACGTCTCCGCGTCGATCCGCGCCATTATTCCTCGGTTAACAAACGTCTTCGAGGCGCTATACCTACCTTCGATCGCCAATGACTCTCTTTCTCTCGTTCTCGAGCTTCTCCTCCGCTGTTTAACGCGGTAGGGGCTTTCGATAAATCCACCTCGTTAAAAGGTTTTCCCATTGAGACGGTCGACCGTTTTAATTGGCCGCCGCTTCGCGGTTTCTCCGCCTCGGGAAAATATTGTTGCCAATTAGGGGGGGAGGGGGGCGGCCCCGGTGCGCGGTTACTGCGCCGAAGAATTTTTCATCCTTGACAAAGGGGGACCTTGCGCGTATTACGAGCACGCTCGGGAATGTGGAGCAACAGGCGGTGGGCACGCAACGTTTATGCAAATGGCACCCTCTCGACGACGATAGTACTCCGTTGGCTCCGCGAGGCGAGATTATTATGCACGTTGACCCCCCACTGTTGATTTCCAACCGCGCGAGAAAATCGATCGCGTTCCGCGATTTTCTCGCGAGCGGGCAACGCCTTCGACAAATTTTCGATCGTATCGGCGACGAAACGACGTCGCGTTCCACGTTGCGAAATAATCACGGCCCCCCACCACGGACGATCGCGACGCCACTGTCTGTCTATCCATCCCCACCCCCCACCACTCTCGTGCATTCCGATCCAGTCGGTTTCGAGTTCGCCGACGATCGATGATTTCTATTCGGTGGCCCGGCGCGCGAAATTTCCACCGATTCCGAGCAACCACGCTAGAAAGTACACGCGCGTTCGCGTGCATCGCGATTTCACCCGCGGTGCTTCGATATTTGCATACAGGGGGGCTCCGAGAGGGGTTCCAGTGACCGCGAGACTCGTTCGGGTTTCGTAGCTTTCAACCCTTTCGTCTCGAGAGGAGATCCTCGCTCGTCACCCGATTCGGTGTACTGTTTTCGAACCGGGAAAACTTCGCGTTTTGGAATTCAAATTGGACATTTAAATGTTACGTTCTCGTACAGTGTAAACGCATGTACGCGGAGTATATAATAATGTAATACGAAACGAGGAAACTTGGCAGATTCGTAGAACAGTGGAAAATATTTTCAATCGAGGATTTTAAGGAAATTGGATAGATTTGTAGAAGAGTGGAAAATATTTTCATTGCACGAACGGGCGTTAACGTTATATTTGTCTCGAGTCTCGCGCACCTACGCGAGCTTCTCACGGATTAAATCACTCGAGTACAATTTGTACTTAATTAACGGCTTGGGTCGGGCTATTCAAAGTCGGTAAAATTGTATCCTACGCCTTCTTTTTTATTATCAACGCATAAGAACGTTAGCCGTTGCGAGAATATTTGCGCAATCGATGTAACTGTTATTGTTTTCCAGCGACGAATCCGCGCGTAGACTTCCATGGAAAAAGAGGAATACTTCTATACGTATATTCGGTGATCCAAGATCAAATATGTTTACATTGTGTAAAAGTAGAATATAACGAACAGCGAACACGGTAACGTGCTAATATAAATACAACGTATTTTTTTTCTACTCGTACAACTTCGTGGTTAAGTCGAGAAACAGCCTCAGAGTTGTGCCTCGTCGTTGTGAAAATTATTCTCCTGCAAGATGACTTATCTACGCGCAATAAAGATGTTTAATAACAATAATATCTCATTCACCGTGTCAGCCGTCCTCTTTGTTCTCTTCTTTAGGCAACGTTGGCGGAGGACCGGGAACCCCAGCGGTTCGAAAATAAGATTTCTGAACCGAGGCCGCGTTTTGCATAAAATGCGGCGCTCACCACCGTGTCGCGTTCCACGAATCTCGGATTCACCGGGTGCAATAATAATTGCGGTTAGGTAAGAGGTTGCAAGTAGTGCAAATGACGGGGGCGACAAGGTCGTTGGATGTAAAAAGATCGTCCCGCTTAAATGGTGGCCATTAGACGAAGAAAAAGTAACGAATGAAAATGTAGAAACAAAGCGCGCGTGCTCTTTCATCGTCGTAATCGAGCGCGAAGCGAAACAGCTGGCATTTGAATTTAACGCGTTATCGTTGTATTTACGCCACGGTGCTCCATGGGAAACGTCGCTCCAAAGTTACAATGATTCTTTAAAGTGTTTGCAAGACACGAACTCTAATGTAAACTTTTATATAGCATCACTCTCGTTGGTGATACTATAAAGTAACAGGTACAGACACTAATGATCGAATATTTCAATTGTTTACACCATGGTTTAAATAAATATAATAAAGGAAGACGTGGTCGTTTTTAAATATGGAAAATTGACGGTCACTGGTGACCAGCGCTTCAAAGTTCTCTAAACCAAGAACTCTGATACTTGTAAACGTTTTTTACACTACAGTTCGTACAGATATCGCGAACATCTTTAAATATGGAAAACTGGTACGATGTTTAACGATGTTTGACAAAGCGAAGGAGCTGTCTCGAACACGCGCTCGTGAGAATCTTCAAAATATTTTCCTTTTTCTACGATTTCTGTTCTCCCCTTTGCCCCATTCCCCGCACGATCATCGTGAGACGGATGAATCATTCTTCTCTATTCGCGCGATAGTAAACGATTCCGGGATCGCGGATCGATATTGCGTTCTTCAGTCTGGGAAACGACGCTACGACGATTGTAAATTACCTCTCGGGCGATAATTATCGTGTAATACCGGTGACAGCGCTATCGACGACGAACCACCGGACAACAAGGCGATAAATAATCAATTTTTCGCAATAGGAAGAGACGTGTGCCGCTTCATTCATTTTCTTGCGCCCTTGCGGCGTGCACACCGACGATGTGACGCAACGATGTTTTCCTTTCCTTCGGCGAGTCAAACACGGGAATGAGAAAATAATCTACCGGGTGCTCCGAATTTATTTTCACCGTACCGAATAAACGAATAAATATTGAACTTTAATCGATTGAGAACGAAAGACGATTTTTTCAAACTTCGAACGTTCCTTGAACATTCGAAGCAAACCTATCGGGAAATATCGAGTAACTCTCGACTCGAGAGATAGAATTTTGAGGAATTGGCGATCATAGTTTTGGTAGAAGCATTTTCTTTTATTTAAATAAATGTTTCACTTTCACCAAATGGGAATCAAGGAAGGTACGTTGAGAAGACGATTGTTCCAAACTTTGAATATTCTTTAAATATTCGAAATAAAGTAACTTGGAAATATTATCGAGTGTAAAATCAAATTTTTCAAAATACCTATATGCACGTAAGTTACACGCAAGTTACACCGTGTACCCTCGCTTAAGTGCTAAGATCAAACGAATCGCAACGCGAATCTCGTAACAGTGAGCGGACCACCCTGTATATTGCGCACAGTGCACGTTCTACTTTCTCGATCGGAGTCAAATTAACCCTACCCCTGACGTTACATAACGAGTATTTCACCCTACCAATCGAGGGTGAATGTTCGCGCGAGTTTCCGCTATGCACCGAAACGGGATTAAAAAATATCGTGATCGGTTCTGAAAAAGAACGATTTTTGGTTACGCAAGTTGTCTTGCACAATCGTTTCGAGCGATCAGCGACTCCTTACGTTCGCAAGTTCGGTCGTTGGAACAAGCGGAAGTTCAAGAACGCGTGGCACGGTCGATAAACCGAGTACACTCGTTTTCGAGCATTACGAGGAAGTCGGTTGACAGATAATGCGAACCGATCGAACAGAATTGAACGTTTCGTAACGAATCGTGGCCAGATTGACCGATCTCCTCTACACGTTTGCTCTCCGCTCTGGTTTTCGAACGTTGAATACGAATAGGAATACTCTTTCGAACCTCGTTGAACCATTTTGTTCGCGTGCTTTCTCTCAAATAATAACGAAATAGATCGATATCGAGTAGCAACGAAATATCGTAGAGCAAAATCTAACAATGAAACCGTTTCGAGTTACGGATTATTGTTCCATAGAAATTCCACGTCCATTCGTTACTTCCTGGATTTTCGATAATGTTAACACCCGGAGATCGAACACGATAACGACACGGTACATTGCATGTTACAAGACAATACGGGAGCTACGGATTACACGAAACTAATACGAGAGAAAGGAGCGAAGTCAAGCTTCACAAGTTGCTCTCGTATTGCGCAACGATGTTCCAGCTTTAATTCCAATTAGAAAATATGGAATAACTCGATCGGCAATTAAGTGTAACTCATCGAGAAATACCTGTGTACGTTCTACGGACGGAAAAGTCTTGGTTATTCGTAAACGAGCGCGATGGTAAAAAGAAGTA
Organism: Ptiloglossa arizonensis; assembly: GCF_051014685.1. Lineage (NCBI taxonomy): Eukaryota > Metazoa > Arthropoda > Insecta > Hymenoptera > Colletidae > Ptiloglossa > Ptiloglossa arizonensis. The sequence continues at coordinate 12,691,701 of NC_135058.1, forward strand.
ACGCGAGACATAGAGAATTACGTCAATTGGATCGTCGAACGAACGCGTTTTGTTACGTGTGTACCTAATTAAAAGTATGTATCGATTCCAAAACAAAACAAGAGAGAAAAAAAAAAGAGAAAAAAAAGAACCAATAATAACGCGCCCCGTTCCATCGAAGACACCTATCGATAAAATTAATGGTATCTCGAAGCGTAACGAGTGGACAGGTTACGCATTAACGGACGATGTAAGAACTATCGATTGCACAGAACTGGAACAAGGAAGAGGAGTTATGTAAAATTTAACAATGAACCGGAATTTGAAAAAGCTGTCAGAAGGTGGAAAGAAAATCATCGAGAAAGGAACGATGCAAAATCTGATAATCGAAGTTGCGCGAAGAGGATGAAAAGAAACAACGATTAGAGACAATTGTTTGTACAGTGAACACCAATGAGCGATTACCTCGACAAACGCTTTCTAAGCGTGCCGAACGTTCAAATTTTAATACCGACGAATTCACCGTGATGCGTTCCACTATATTATTTAAGATAAAAATTCCTGTTTCAATTGTTCGTTAAATTTATTTTCGAAATCGTGGATACGAATCACTGCTTTTTAATCGTCGTTGACTAAAGTAATCATTTTTTATGGGGATGGATGAGAATTAGTCTATTTCCTCGATATGGAGATCGGAAAATCGAACGTTCACCTTGTGCGGAAATTCTACGGTCTCCTTTATGGAACATACGCGCCGAACGCCTATAGGCGTTCACCGCCCGTTAGGTATCGATCGACTCGAAGAGCATAAACGTCCGTAGCGCTCAAACGGCGATTTATCGACATTCTCCGGATTGCGCAACATACTCTCAGAAATACCATTCAACGTCTCCGTACGCATTCTCTGATAAATGATACTCGGAAATCCAGTGACAACAGCGCGAGACGTTGCGCGCTAATAGAGGATACAGGAACTGTCGATTACACAAACACATGTTCTATGATTACGCGGGATGCCGTAACGCGAAACGACGATAATGCTCCGGCATCGAAATGACGGTAATCAAGAGAAAAGCCCGGGTCGCGTCGCTTATGATCGTTTCTACAGCGCCGCCCACGGTCGCTTCTATTTTATTTCGTAATCGACTTTTTTCGTAGGAGTGGTGCGCGGCGTTGCACCAGAACGTTTCTATGATGCACCGATTCGAATTGATAGTAGATTCAAAGGGGAACCCCGACCAGACGCTTGAACGCGTCCGGTCGATTTTAGGCGACTTTCCGCGCCACGTGGATCGTATATGCCCAGTGTTTTCGAGAATTATTTTTTTTCACTTCTTGAGAATTCTTGGGAAATTAAAAAAAAAAAGAGTATTGCAGATCCCCGGAAACGGTAGAATTTTCACAGGAAACCTTTTTTAATATTTTTTCCAATTTCAGTGTTATATAGGTACAAGTAAAATGTGTGCGTCTGATAGGAACAAGTAAATGTGTGCGTCAACCTATTACAAGGGGTGCTTTGCTTTCTCCCTTTACGTGAAAAATTAGTAACGTTTATTTATAAATTCTTAACGTTCCAGATTGTACCATTGAACACGTGTGCAAAGTCAAACAGGTGTCTTGGAGTTCGTTGTCTTCCCTCGTAATTTTATCGAGCTAGGAAATTAGATTCCAATCAGATATGCTTAGAAACCAGAACAAGTTCCAAAGAAACATATTTCTAGACGTATTGTTTTATTCGTAGAGTGAGTTTTAAACAGAGCGGTCATAGAGTTGTTGATCGAAATCTCGATCGACGAAAGCAATAAGGGCAATAACACGAATAAACATTCTTTAGCGAGTTTTGTATTGTGGTATTAATACTGCCAGTCACCTGGCCAGTAGTCGACAGCTAGCGTTCTTCGAGAGAATGTTTTGACAGTTCCTGTCGGTCCTTGCCAGGTAATACGATCGGCCATTAAAATTAGACATATTTGTTTTATACAGGGTGTTCAAATAATAATTATCATCTTCGATATTTTAGAAAGTACGAAAGTGGGATAATTCACGAAAGAAATTACACACGATGTCACTTTCTTTTTTTTTTTTTTTGTAATAGTAAAACGTTACATCTACGTACATTTTTCCCAATGGCGCTTGTTGAAACAAGTGCAATGACCTATGATGCAAAGTTATTCAAGGTCAGTGAAAGTAAGTTACGTCAAAGAATGTTTTACGACAAGATCAAAGAGTCGAGTAACGCGTTGCAATACAATCGTATTCTGTTACTCGACAGAAAATTCATTTTCTTAGTTCAAAATGAAGAAATATCAATTCCATTCGTTCGTGAAGTACTTTTCCCAAAAGTAATCTTTAAAACGATTGAAAAACTGAATTCGTTACTTGTTATACATACTTTACAATCGCTATTAATAAATTACCAAATCAGGTTCTTAACGAAATTGAAAATACTATTACATCTACCATGTATGTAATATGACTCGTGGGAGTAGAATATTTTATTTGGAAATTTATTTATTTCGCTAAATCTATTCGATTAAAAGATCGAATAAAGGAAAAATGAGTTTTTCGATGCATCGATTTCTCGCGTGCACGTCGTGTCGTGCGATTGTTTCGGATTGTGGAATTAGTTTCTGGCTCACGATAAATGTGAATGTAAACAAGAACGTCATCGTCTCGCACGGATATTGTCGACCACCACATCGATCCTCGGTGCTTCTTTGTCCTTCGCTGGTTGTCTCTTTTTACGTTCGAAGCGAGCGGCGAAACACAAAGAATGTTGTCCCGTTTCGATAAATATGTCTCCTCGGTCCCGAGACATGCACACTTAAAGCGGGAACGCTGCACTCTCCGCGTATGAAGTAACGTTAAAGAGAGCACGGTGTATCGTTTCTTAGATTTGCATCGTGTGAGTTACATAATAACGTGTCCTACTTAGGTCACGAGTATACTCCAATATTAAACACGCGTAACACGACAACACTGACTAAATAATTGTAGCCTGGTTCGTTTAACTCTTCGTTTTCAACTCCTTAATGGACAGATCCGACGTGCACCATCATTAAATCTTATTCACTTTCACCGACCACCTAGATATTTTAAAAGAAATCCCATTTTTTCATTCTCATCTACAAATGTGGGTATAGATAGCCTGCTCCAATTAATCATATACTATAACGATTAGTTCCTTTTTTTTCCCCCTCGATTCTGTGCATTCTTTCCGAAGTACTTCACACAGGATATTGCGTTCCGATATTACGACACGCTATAATATACATAATCTGTTATATACTTTTTTCCGTGTCGTACCAAATTCTTCTTGTACTTTTTACACGTTAATGGATTCAGACGCGGTAATTATCGGATAAATAAATAAACGTGCAATATTTTCTCAACCCGTGATACGAAGGTTACGTGCGATACATTAAAATAAATATATACAGGGTGGTCACTGAAAGATCGAAGGGTTTGAAAAATTCGTAATTTTCGAGAGGAGAAACGTTGCTCGAAATTTGTCAAAAAACTAGAAGAATAGTTTATCAGTAGCCATCCCGTAGAAGGAGATTGCTGGAGAATCGTTGCTTCCTTATTCCTCGAAGGAAACTAACGACGGCTGCTAAATCACCGGGGGAGTCATTTTTAAACGTTTCAAGAGAGATCCATCCACGAGAGCCGGGATTCACGTTGCATGAATCATCGTTTGATCGTTGACGTTGCTGCGAGTGTTGTCATCGCGAGGCCAGCACGCCCCGTCGCACGCGGATCGCTCCCGATTCGAATTAACGTTATTCAATGTCGCAGCTTTATTGAGTTGTTAGAGAAACGCGCCAGTTGCTTCTTCGATCGGGGAACCCGACCGTGAGTAATTCTCCGAGGCTGTGTTGGTAAGGTTGTCAGTTGCGTAAGAAGCAACAGTAAACTCTACACCATTTCTCGTATACCGATTCTCTCGCGACTGTGAGTATTCATGAGTTACGGGGAACTCCGATCGATCCTAACGGAACCACCGTCCAGAGACAAAGATCGCGCGAACCACCGTGAGAGATTCAAGTATTGAGATTCGTTTCAATTTCATTGGCGTAGAAACGTTTCCCGTTGAGTTGCATTCTCCGGTTCAGCGCACGGAGAGAGGGCGAGGCAGACCAATTCATAGGTTAAACGTTTCTAATTGGAAATGTTAACTATTGTTGCGGGCTAAACATAGTCACGGAACGGATTTCAGAGAAATCTTTGGATCACGAATCTTTCTGCGTCTCTTCGACACTGTCGACGATCGATTCGGTGGGTCAGTTCGCGCACAACGATGCATCATCGAACGAGAACACATGGATGCGTACCATTTACGTCACGCTTTATTTTCAAATCTTGTTGCGCAAGCTCAAGTGTATTATAGGATTTCGAAGAATTTTGGCGTAACAACGGAACGCAATTTCGAACGGATCGCCCAGTTTGCGAGGCGAGCAGTGTCCAAGTGCGATGGAGTCGACCGAGAATTAACGAGAGCCCGAATCTGGGTAATGGGGGAAGGTTCTGCAGAGGTGCGGCGATCAATTTGTGGAAGAATTCTACAACTTTTACGAGCGTCGATGTGTTCTCGAAATCGGAATGTTCGAGTCTACGACACCGAGAGAATGACGAAACAATGAAAAAATAAATTATGTAGGGAGGACCTGGGCAGGTGGAAGTCATGAGAAACGGATTATCTAGGAGACGACTCGCGAGAGTGTGACCATTGAGGATGAAATTCCAAAAATGATCACGCATTTTGTGTCTTCCGTGGACTTAATCGTGCAAAGTCTGCCACGATCCACGTTGACTCTATCCATAATAAGACTAACTGTTCTTCGGCTCTGAGATTGCTATATTATGTTCGAAGCTGTAAAAATAAGCCGGTATATTGTGAACTATCCAATCAAGTTGCGAGGATCGTTAGAACGGGGATAATCGCTGATGAACCACTTACGTCAATCTTGCTTGGACAGCAAGAAAAGAAGCTAGGATAATTTACAGTCTACGGACGCAAAAAGTATGAAAAAACATTCTACTAATATGGAACAAACACATTACACAATCATCAATGTTTAGATTAACCGTAACTACTTTTTTCACTTTTGCAATTTTTTACACCGGTTTCGACGAGTCGCTTCTGCGAAATAATTTTATTGTATATATTTGTAGAAAAGTGTCACTCTACATTTCTGAAGATTATTCAAATTTTATGATTTTTCGATCTTTTAAATTACCCTTGAGCCTATAAAACGACCCCAGAAATCTTCGAAAAGTACAAATAAATTCTCAAGTTTCTTTTTAACGATCTCCCCGATCGATGTTACAAAAAATTAACGTTTCTATAGTGCACGGAATGTGGCCATAATCTTCGAAGAATCGACGACAGGATTAAAAACGACCGGTTTTTAAGAATCATTGTTACACCGTAACTGCAACGAGGGGAAAGGTCAAATTCCATCGTAAACATGTCTATCCGCCCAGTTGGAAAAAGCACATAACCACCGATGTTGGCGCGAAATATTTAAAAATCGCAGCCGATGCACGCGCCGCGATAATAATTGTGACAATGTTCGTATCTCGATAAGTCATTGTATGCAGATCGAAGAACACGACCGGTATTCGTGGTTAAGTCGTAAATTACACATTCGAAGAGTATCGTGACCGTAATGGCGTGTATGAGCCGACGAGTAGGACGCGGAGTGACGAATGTATTGTCAACCGGACGAACCCAGGCGGTCGATGTTGAGTTTTTAAACGTCCACGATATCACACACACACACAATGTGTGTCCACGCTCGATTCTTTCCACGAGAAAGTTCGAATCGATTATTCACGGATCGGTCAAGAACCATGATTCATCATCGATCGGTTTGGCCATTAGTTTCCTGATTTCTTTTTTTTACACGATCCTTTTTGCCACCTCGTCCCGCCGATTCGAAGCGCCTTAACTCGCGATATTACGGTATAACAACGTTAAATGATTTATTATCGGGAACAAGCGTTCGACCAAATGTTGCAAGTCGGACAGTTATTGGTTGACTTCTAAGAGTACCGACATAAGGTCAACTCTTCGGTGCAGTTGCATCGTGAGCCACACAGTGGTCTCTAATTGGAGTTCGTTGATAATAAATTATTAGATCGCTGTACAAGTACTGTCCGTCGGTTTCTTATACGACACGGAGCAACAATCTTAACCCATCCGAGAGCTTTTTGCCACGAGTGTTGCCTGCACAGGGTGTTTCTCAATAAGCGAGAAGAGTGTAGGGGCCCAAGGTTGGGACTCCTCGAGCATTTGAATATTTCGCGCACTTATCGAGTACCTGGACATTCGTAATGTTTGAACTGTGTTTTTTTTTACTTTCGATTTAATATTCGAAATTAATTCGCAGCGGATACTTACGAAATAATTTCAATATCGAAGAATCTCAGCATTGATCCACGATACAATTAAAGAAACAATTAAAGAAACCATTGTCTCGGTTCTATTTACCATCTGACCACATTCGATAAATGTTACGAGATTTCGAATAAAAGAATCTAGGATATATAGACTCTACTCTGCAAAGTGTTTTAATAAATAGAAACCTTTGACGTTCGGAATAAAAATCGTTGAACGTTCGGCTGAAAATAGACGCGATCGTGTCTCTGCGCCATTTTTGCATCGTTCCCGGCACATCGATTTATTCCGATTCCCCGTAGCCGATCCCCTTTCGGTCTATGACGCAAATCGAGGCTGAATCTGTTCACCTTTCGTCTTCGATTCTCACTGAATCGTAACGCGCGGCCACGTTTCATAACGCGCTCCTCGGTGGAAAATAGATTTCGAGCGAAGTATGATTCCAATGCTTCGGCCCCGTTCGAGCGTTGCGTCAGATTTTGCAAATAGGAACAATAACGAAGCCGCCTGTTCGATCGCGAGCCACGACCTTTACTCCCTTCGACCGTTTAACGATGGATGAATTTCTCGCGTTCGGTGGATTACGACCGACCGACGTGTTATTAACATAACACATCGTTCGTTGGTGTGTGGCTCGTGAAAACGCGAATGATCACGATTGCTCTCGTTTTCCAGCGTGTGTTTCCGAGATCTCGATGTTTAATCCTCGAACGCCCAGATCGTGGCTTTTTAGAGATTATGGGAACCCAGGTTCACTTCGTTCGACACGTGTGCCTTTCACACTCGAAGCTTCACTGCTCGATACGCGAGGCTTTCGGAAGGTCCACCACTCTACTTTTGTATATTTTTTAATTTTACCTCTATTTTAACACTTTCGCCACGACCGAGCGACTGTAGTCGTATGGATGAATTTTCAGACTCCAATTTGACACGAATGCCTTTGACTAATATCGAATTATAGAGAAATATATTGTTGATATTTGCAGCACTCTGAATATCGAAATAAACACCAATCGGAGCCAACGTTGAAAGAAATTCGATAAGGCGACATTCGAGGAAGGATACACTAATAGAACATTATGTGCCAAGAATAGACACTTAACGTCAGAGTAAAAAAGGAACATTGATGGATCAGTGGTTTCTCTTTTCGATTTTAGTTTTTTTTCTCTCTCTCTTCAGTTTCGTTTAACTTGCTCGCCACGTCTCGTTTCGAATCTACCGAACTAATTATTCGTTGACACGACCAACAAACTAATTATAATACCAGTTATTCGGAGTTATTAGAACAAAGCTCACGTTCTGCACTCTGTTGCAACTTTCTCTATTACCTATTGTCCGTAAAACTGTCTTAACCCCTTCGGTGCTGAATACTTTTGAAGAATGCGTCGTGCGTGCGCAGAATGCTCTACGCGTCTCGTGGCGCGCCTCGACGCTGAATACATTTTTTACATATAAAAGCAACTGTTTCTAAACTTGACCGGTCTCTCCGCTAGACACGTGCTCCGTTTGCGTGTTTTGTTTTCTTTTTTTTTTCAGTCGTTTCGAAGGTCACTCTATCCTCAACGCGCGGCCCGATTATTTTTTCTTTCGCTCGAGGAGCATTTGTCCAAAATTAAATCATCGAGAAAAAACATTCTCGGAATTGTCGTATATTTGCCACGTGCTGTCGCTCCGAACACTCGTGTCGTCGATCAAATCCCATCGAATCGAATTGGAGCCGATTGGCTACACTGGCGCCATCTATGACTCGTAATTTTTATTCAGAATATATTCTACCTTGTCAAAAATCGTACACTTCTCATCTTTAATATTTTTTTCCATCTCCATAAATTTTCAAACATTGTACCTGTACAAGTATTTCCTTTGCAACTTTCAGGGTAGTTTTCACCCCTTGAACATCGATAAGAAAATTACCCGTGTACCAAGTTTCATAAGCTATCAATTCCTGCGAGTATACCATTAATAGTACCAAGTACACGATACACGTGAAAAAGCATCGTATGTAAAACTGAAACTTAAACGAATCGTGCTACGATCCTACTACTATGCACTTGTGCATAGGCGTCCGAACGCAACGTAGTACCTTCCACGTACTCGATAAACTATTACCCCAAGCGATAAACAATTTCACTCTTTGACCCCGGTACGGTCTACGTACTCCGAACTCGACAAAAAAAAAAAAAAAAAAAAAAATAGACCTATCCGAGTAGTAGAGCTAACTCGGTGAGACGTTCCTCGCGCATTTACCACGTTGAATCCAGCTAACCTCGGTCGGTGGAAACAAGCGGTGTTTTCTATCATCGATCGCGAGAGCCGTTAAGAATCTCTGATCCTTTGTTCGGACACCGCGGTTGCCCGATAACTCGCGCGATATCATCGATGGCGATATATCGTCGCCGAAGAGACTCGCCTACGTTTCCTGGCCGAAGCTTTATAGAACCGTGATCGGCTCACGGCGTTGTATGTGGTGAAGGGTGTGGAAACGGTTCCACGGGGGGCAAGTGGCTAGGCGTGGCTCATAGGAGAAATAAGAAAGGGACCAGTCGAGTACAGCACGGTCGTGGCCGTATCTGCTCGAAAGGCCTTACATTAGAGCCCGGCGTGCGCGACGCCACCGGAATGTTAACTTCCCATGCCGGGCTCTCGTGATCGACGCACGAAAAGAAAAGGCGAGTTTCGACCGGGGCCCTCTCAAGCTCGCGCACGCGGCAACCGAAGCCAACCGAAGCCAACCGAAGCCAAGCCAAGGCGAACGTGATCGAATCCCGGATTCGTGAGCGGCAAGGTCGTGATCCCTGGCCCGGAGTGCATCGACGCGTCTTCTTGAAATTCAATCGGCGAGATGCTCTTGAACGAAGACCACCACACCCCCCTCCTCAACTACTCATTGTTTCGTTTTTATTCGGGGCTGGCCGGAATACTGCGTCTGATTTCGACCGTTACCGGGGTTTATCGATTTTTTTGCCCGCTCGTCGCTGAACCGAGACAGAGGATCGAGCGTGGGAGCTTTGGGATAGTTTTCGAAGATTGTACACGGTCTGGGTTGGGCCTTGTCGTGGAACTCCAATGGTAGATATTGTTTCTGGGCACGCTTGTGTGCAGTTGCAACGTGGAGTTACCGTGATATTGTGTTTTCGGTAGGTTAATGTTTAAATACATTTCTCTGAATGTCTTCTATAGAGGACACTGAGGGTAAGTAGATCAAACTGTTGAATTTCGTGCGCGAACGCTGAGATCATCTCTATCAACGCGTTCTTATAAAATGTCTGTTCAGTTTCCATTGAATGGATTTGTCACAGCGGAGCAGCGAGGAATCGTACTCATTCTAAAAGGCTTATTATAGAACTTTGAATCGGATGTACAATTTATTACCAGCGTTCGATCTTTTAACATCAGCCTCGAAGTTTCGAGCCAAAGGCTCAACGAATACTCTTTGCAAAATAAGTGAACCGTTCGGGTTAATGTAATCACCGTATTCATGACTCGCGCCATGAATTACCGCCACGTAACTGTTTCCTAGGTATTTTCGCTACAAAGAACGCGAATACGAGAAATTGAATGACGAAACAGCGCCTGAATATTAATGTTTATTGCCCGTGGCTTAATGTGCATTACAATCTCGACGAGAATGCAGAACCGTTTTCAGTAACTTCGATGGAAACAAAATCGTTGAAAATATGTAATCGAAGAACGATTGGAAACGCGGTTGCGTATGCAAACACACAAGGGGTTGCCGATAGTTTGAACGAAGCTCTCCGCGATGAAATAAAAAGAATTTACGTTCCACGTAAATAATATACTTCGCGTCGTTGACTTTACCGCAAGTTTTATTCCTCTGAATTTTTTTAATATTCTTTCTAGAAAGAGAAAAGAGAAAAGAAAAACTCAACGACACGCAGTACCGAGAACGATCGTAACAAGGACCAAAAAAACGTGAAGTAATATTTCTCGAGCCTGGAGTCACTAATTAGGACCTCTTGGCTCATCGTTGGAGAAGTTTGCGTTATGAGAATATGGTAAATTCTCAACATATTCAGCGGAGTTACGTTCCGTGAAAGTGTTGCAAATACGGAAAGAAATGGGCACATGGAAAGGGAAGGTTACGTATCGGTGCATTTTTAGGTGTGCCAAAATATTTTCCATTGCAATAAAACGTCGTGATTATCCGGACACCGATTACTCTCAAATGGGCTAAGGATGAACCGATTAATTACCAATTACGCGATCCAGGTTGTTTCCCAGCTTGTCCGGGTGATTGGCGTTCTACGACATGTTCGGTATAAGTGTACACGTAATTATCTCTGGAACTATCGAAGGTACAAAAAAGTTGTTCGATTCGAAGGTGGATATACGTGTCACGTTGGACTTTAAATTTTCAAACCGTTAAACCCCCTGAACACGGTTCAGGCTCGATCGCCATTAAATGAGACATTAACGTCTCCACGAGTGACAGTCTTACAAGGAATTCACGATTAAACGTAAATTTTTACGAGTCTCTCATTGATTATTAAACCGCGTTACACTTTCAGGGAACGTACACGTTTTCCAAGTTTGCGTTCAATTTATAATTAAGAATCGAAATCATTTTCACGAAAGACCTTTTTATAGTAGAATATTGTAGGTTGTCGCGAAATCCCATACAAACGCGAAATTGAAAAACATTAATTGGCGAATTAAGTGAAAATGTTTGAGAACATTATTAAAAGGGTTCTCAAGAACCGGATAATGAACCAGCGGATTGTATTTCTTGTAATTTGCGATAATATTAATTTTTTACAATTTCTCACCGATCGATATAAGCCAATGATTGTATTCCGTAAATTATTTAAACGGAACGAACCGGACGATTGATACAAATATTCATTCCCCCGGATACAAGACCCTCCGTTTCGATCGGAGCAGTTCGATACCCAACGATTCTAAATCTACCAACGATAAAAAAAATTTTCCAATACTTTTCTTCTCTCACAGTTACGATAAAACGCAAAACAAGCGATAAATTCATCTTTCCAGGCTGTTCATTCTCGTAATTACCGATTCGTTCGTAACGATGGCTTCTGAGAAGTTGTAGCGTTCTTATCCGACGAGAAATCATCGGATCGAACTACACGAAGCAACCCAATACATCGTTTTCGAATTTGTTGCCACGTGTCGAACAATTTCTCGCAGTCGATATTTTCCGTTCTCGTGGCGCTAGTTGATATTACGGCGCGTTTTTTTTTTTCGGTTCACCAACGTGGAAAGCGGCCACAAATGCCTGTAACCGTGAATAGGCAAATTCCGCGAATACGGCACGCGCGAACATTACCGGTATCGTTGTAACAATTAAGGATACACGTTTGCCAATAATCGCGATCGGTCTTTTTTTTCTCTCTCTTTCTCTCTTTATTTTACAACGCTTCGAACGCAACGTATGACGTGCATCCGACATACCGATCCGTCGTTTTTCTCACGCGGTATAGAATTCGTATAAATTTAATTATTTATGGCTGAAAACAAAGCGGTTTGCCTTTTACGAGATACAAGCTTTCGATACACGCCGATGGATGACTGTCGTGTTTAGCGTGAAATATCGGCTGGAGATTACTTTAGGAAGTATAACGTCATGCGCGGAGACTCAACGAGCGGGCTCCTAGAAATGCGTTTCAGAACTGCTTGTGAGCAACGCTCGATTCTATTAAAGAATAATAATAATAGTAATATGGTTCATTGAAAAACGACACGGTGCGAAACTTTGACTTTCGAGTTTTTAAAAAATTTGAAAACAATTGGCCGGTAGAAGAATGATCGATACATTATACTTCACTCTCGCTCGAACAAATGTACTTTTCGTCACATTGATTGTTATTCGCATACGTAAATTCTTCTCTCGTCGACCTTGAACTTTATCGCGTTAAATTTCCAACTGCTAGAATTCCTTATTGTAACAATTTTCGGTTTAGATTATCCATAGAAGAACTTTGGATCTCAGTAGCGTAAACGTAAGTTCTACCAAGATTCTATACACATTCGTCAACGAGAAGAGCATCTGTACTATTATCACAAATACTCGAATTTCGTAAATTTACCAAATTATACACTTCCAACCGACTTACCCCGCGTATTTCGTAAATTTACGAAATTGTACACTTCCAAACCGATTTACCCCGCGAATTCGTCCCGAACGTTTCGCGGATCGAAATGGAAAGTCGCTTTTCGAGCAGGCGTGCGCGTAATTCGTTGAAAAAAAAATGGAGCCGGGCCGTTCGAGCGAAGAATAAGAGCACGAGTTGGATCGTCGACATCAGCGTGCGAGGCACAACCACGGAAAATACCGAACAGAAGGGAGTCGGCTTCGAGTCTGGAAGAAATCACGGGCGAAAGCGAGCGACCGATGTACCCCGGTAATATGCAACGACGAGCAATGACACTTTCGCTGGGCAAACTCGTCGTATCCCCTGTAGAAGGTCATTGCACGTGTAAGAATACAGACAAAAGCGCCTGGGGAATTCTTAACGAGGAACGGAACAAGAACGGTCGCGTTTAACTCGAATTTCTAATTCCGCGAGCGAAAGGGAAAATCGGTCGCAGGAAAGTTCCGACAACAATGTCGATGAATCGCAAGCAGCGTTCTCCCGGGCACAACGACGGTGCGTGTGTGTGTATGTGTATGTGTATGTGTGTCTTTAACGCAAATTGGAGTTATTGAATCGCGTCAGATCGATAGATAACGCTCGTCGATTTACGTCAACGATTAAATCGCGCGGAAGCGGAATTGCATCCCAATTGGAGGGATCCGTAGTATCGATTCTTTTTAAATTTGTACAACCGAAAAATCGTACCTACGAAACACGTAACGCAATTCGTTTCACCGTACACAGTGTTCGCTGCTTTACATAAGAATCTACGAATTTGCATTAACACGTCCCGACGAATACCATAACGCTGTTTTCGTAAATTCTTGTTTACGCGTGACCCGTTCCTTTTTTTTTTCGTTCCTTTTTAATACGCGCGCACACGCACGCGTATCGAAGTCGCGTTCTTAAATCTCCGTTTTTTTACGAGCTGCATTTCGATTCGGTTGTTCATCGTGGGTTTCGTTGGAGATTTATTTACCACGATCGGGGACATTCCACGCGTCGCGTAAAAATCTTCGGTTAGGATTTACGAGCTGAAGAAAGAACTAACGGATCGAAAGAGAGACAATCGGTCTCGTTGCGCGTGTGTACCCGCGGCCGGATTGTCATTGGGCCGCGATACGTCGTCGTGGCGACGTTCTATTGTTACCGACTCGATTAGAACCAAGTTAAATGGATTGGTTCTAATTGCGTACTAACGAACCATAAATTTCGTACTTACCGTTCAACTAACGACAATCATCTTTAAGAGAGCTATACTTGCGCAATTACCGCGCGAGAGATTTCGCGTACCGACGCGTTCGTACGTAGCCATCTCGCCAGAACGAGGAAGATTTCGATCGAACTGGCCTGAAAAGAAAAAGAAACGAAACAAAAAAAAGAAAGAAAGAGAAAAATCCTCGAACGCGTTTCCGCGTATTCGGGCGACGTACTGAAATTTCGTGTCGATTTCACTCTCGGGTTCATGAATAAAATGCATTTCCGAAAGTGCACGACGCCTCGAATCGAAGAGAAGTTAAAACGCGCCCAATCGACCAGCGATCGGAACGAAAGGTAAAATTTCGTCGAAAGGAGAGTCAAAAAGCAGCTCTAGAACGATCGTAGGAGAATTCATCCGACATCGATTACTCGATGGGATTAAATTTTCTTCGTTGTAAGTTCTATGTAGAAAGATACGGCTAACGGTACACGTACGAGTATCCACGTTCTATTTAGATTCACGAAGAAACAACAAAAACGAAAGTCAATCGGTTCGAAGGAGAAAGTAGGGTAATAATATTAAATTTATCGCGAAGATAAATAGCAAATATTTCGTATCGTTGATTTTTAAACGCGTGTAAGTAAACTGGCACAAAAACGTGCACCGTTGATAGTTGTCATCGGTTCTCCCGTTTTTTTTTTGTTTTTTTTTTTTGCTACGATATTAAATAAATATACCGTTCCATCCGCGAGACACATCGTTGACTTTTAAAATTCGATACTTTATTTTCGAAACTGAACAACTTTCGGCGTTGTTAGTTTTTTGCACGTTCAAACACGATGAAGACATTTAAGTGTTTACGGTTTTAAACGTCTCGTTCCGTATAATCGACCCAGACACGAAATATTATACAATTAACGCGAATAACGAATAATAAGATAAATAATACGACGGATAAAACTTCGCTCGAATAATATTTGAATGATAATTCGGTCGAAACTTAGCTGGAATAACACTCGACTCTGCTATGCCGGCGTTGAAATCACCGAGACTAGGGAAAGCAGCAAGTTCATCGATAGATAGTTCGTGTAAGTCTAATTGGATTACTATCGGTCTGGAGAAACCGCATCGACAGTGCTATTAAATCGAACAAACACGAAGAAATAGAAGAGTGGAATATATATATATATATATTTCGGTTTCTCGACCGTTTACAGAAAATTTCATTCGATACGACACCGTTAAAAGTAACGTATACGTCTCGCACGACATTAAAACGTCTAGTTAAATCGCTGCTCATATTTACGGGTAATTCCGTACTTGGAATTGATATTGAATTATTGTTCGCGATACAGTCAACGACACGATCCAAAACTCGATTCAATTTTTTCCACCGCCCACGTTATCTGACACGTTGGAGTCGAGAATTAAATTACATTCGAAGATACTTTCGGTTAAAAAAAAGTGCATATATTTTCCATTTCCAGAGCCACAGACACACAAAAGCGAAAGAAAAGAATATAAAAGACGATTTTTATTCTCGACGAATTCACCGTTCTCGATAAAACACTCGTGTTTCTCTCCAAATTTTTACGCTTCGGACCGCTCGGCGAATACGCTTCGGACGTTTCGAGAGGGGCGCGGTTAAAGGCCGTGACATCGCGCGTAAAGTACAGAACCTTCTCTCTCTCTCGCCGTGATCTTGAAATTAATCAATTCGGCCCGGTTCTCAAGATGCACGCGATAGCGAGACGAGCCGCGTTCTCGCTTTTGCGCAAAATTGCGGGAAAATACGTTGCTTTTGTGGCGGCGCGAATCCAGCGACAATGGCCGGCACCCGTGACCGTGGGGAAAGAATATTCGAACAACCGCGTTGATCGTGATTTCAACCTCGCGAAACTTTTATGAATCTCTCCCGTAGGTACCAGTTGAAAATTTCGCATCGTCGGAACTATTATCTTATTGTTGCAGCGGCAGCTGGCGAGCCGAGTTATTATTCTCGAACCGAAGGTTGCCTTAACGAGTGAATTGTAACGTTAACGAAGAAGGATCGGGTGGTGGTTTCTCATGGTATTATAGCCGAGAAAATTTCTGTCGGTTTCCTCTCTATTATTTAAACGAACGAAGAAAATCCGGAAACGACGGTATTATTCTCCGTAGAAAATTAGTTCCCATTTTTTTTTTTCTTTCTTTCTTTCTTTCTTGCGGCCAGCACCGCGCGAACAGCCACATCCGCGTCAGAGGCCAATTAACCGTAGTTAGAGAAGTCCGATATCGATCTTAATAACGTCGAGTCGTTGACTGGAATGTGTGGTTCGCCAGTGTTTCGTCTATCGATTAGTGCACGGTAAATCTCTAAACGCTAATGCGACAGAGATACGTTAACGTTTCCTAGTTCCGTATGGATGTTTATTATTGTTCAATTAGCGTACAGTAGATTCGTCGATACTCGACGTTACGCGCGATATTTACCGTTAAAAAATTTAATGATAAAATAAAATCGGTAGATTATTATTTTGTTTCTTCATGATGTAGATTTTCACATATAGCGAAACTTTGTTATTTGTCCAACGTTACATGCGTGAAAACTTAAATAGTAAAATAAAATCGGTAGATTATTACTTTCTATTTTTATTCCATAGGTTTTCACAGATAGCGAAACTTTGTTATTTGCCGATACGGATGACTCGACAGTTTTTAGGAAAGTAACTTCCGATCATGATTCCAGATGGAAACTTGCCGCCGGCATAATAGTGAATGTCATGTAATAAGATTTACCCGGAATGACAGCCCTGTAATGTTGCTTGACTCGTCGTTAAACTCGATTGACAATTTCAATGTTCAATCACACTTTCTACATCGTTTCTGGAGAAGGCTTGGACTTTCTATAAAGATCCACGATAGATTCCACTTAAGATAGATATGCACATAGAATGTTATGCATTTCTCTGGTTCTTCCTCGTCCGAAGTTGTAATTTTATCAAAAGATACACAACAGATTCTAAGAACACACTTAGAATGTTATACATTTCTCAAGTCCTTCCTCGTCCGAGGTTGTAGTACTTGTTGATCATTTTACAACGATTGCGATAAAATCTATACAGTGCGTTATAAAATTACGCGTGTGTACATCTTACTTAAACCATGGATCTATTTTTACGTTTCTCTTCAGCCTACTATTAACTATTGTTCCCTGGGTTAATTTTCATCAAAAAATAAACGTATGAAAGTGCAAGTGACCGAAATAAAATTTCACCAAAGAATGATCGATTAAGTGTCCACCGATGAAACGATTCTCACCGATTTCGTAACACTTCGGACGAGTCGCACTAACTCGGAAACAAATAACTGTCGTTCGCTGTTTACACATCTTGACCTCTGTTTGACTCCAACACTACTCGTTACCGGTATTACATAAGTTGCACCAGGGTTTCGAAAGTTCCACTTTCTGCACAGGTGGATCGATACTTGCGTCGAATTAAATTGGATCATGGCACTCTCGAAGCAGGTTTTACAAGCAACGACTAATACCGTAGTATAGCTCGCTAATTTTTGCCTAGACAACTTTTCTTATTACCGTTTAATTGGGATTGTTTTGTTAACGTTGGAATAAAGTTGTCGTTACTCCAACAAACGAGGCGCATCGGATCTAACGTTGGCGGATTAAGGGCCGATAAAGTTTCCCGGTAATCGCCTTGAACAAACTTTCTCGTTCTCGATCCGGTAGGAGCTAACCGCCATTCCATTTTACGACTTAAGTGCTTTCCCGTTTACCGTAATTATTCGTAAAATCGCTCGACGGTTTCTCGTCCTCGTCGTCCGGGTCCGTTCGTTGAAAACGAACAAGAAGAAGATCGAGAAACTATTTCGCCTGTCGCTGCCACGGCGTCTGAAGATCGGTAGCCCAGAAGGCCGTGACCATCGTCGACCTTGACGTACGCAGCACTGGGAACCTCATCTGTGACTCACGCGCTAAACGTTCGAAATAAACATGCATCCTCACCTGTGCTCGCTCATGGGAATGATATCGAATCGATACCCTCCACCCCGTGAATTACAATTCGGTACCGAACAGTATCGAATTTATACAGTTCCTCGCTGGAAATATCCAGCCAACCCGTACCAGTAACATATTTTACAGATTCGATCGATTTCCAAGCTGGAATTACCAATTCTGATTCACTTTCGTGTACAATTTTAATCAACACGATTCAATTTATATTACTTTGGTGTAATTAAATTGAAATAAATAAATATCGAGTATTCGATACTTTGAAACCTGCCAAAATTTCCTATTAACAGGTTTGTTGGATTGTATTACCTACAATACGCTGTGGCATAAGAATCATTTTGTATTATTCTATACCCATCTTTGCGTTGTTTCTCTTGTCCGTTTCTTGTTTCGTTACGGTGCGGTAAAGACAGACGTCGTATAAAAATAAAGAGAAAACTATAGGTGTTAAACGTATGCGAGGGTCTCTCACGAGAATCGTCGCGTCACACGTACACGTCACGTGGAAGCAAACGTGTTAAGTAGTTTGCTATCGAATTGCACGAGTACACCAACAACGTTGGAACGTGTCACTACCGGTCGCTACCGGTGGTTCTTGTCGATGAAACGCGATCTTTTCACGGGGACCGTACTAACTCTCCCAGGACGTCCTCAGCCGCTGACTCAGGACGTTCCTGGGAAAAACGTGAATGAACGATCGCGCCTTAAAAATAATACGATCTCGTCGGTCCGCGGCGCGGCTAGTTCAGGACGTGCGTCACGGTGGCGAACCGTCACTGTGTACGACGGTGTCGTCAGAGACCGAGAATACGGACACTCGACCCGGAAAATAGCGAAAAAAAAATCCATCGCGTCGGAAAGGTAACCAACGAACCGCCTACCGTCTCCAAAACGATGCAATCGATGATTAAGTAGGGAAAATGAATCATATACGTTATACGTTCATCGTTTAAAAAATGTATTACGCGGAGAGGAGTTAGCAACTCCTAAAATAGCGAAAAATCTCATTGCGACAGGAAGGCAAGTAGTGGACTGCCTACAATGTCTAAAACGATGCAATCGATGATTAAGTAGGAAAAATGAATCGTATAGTTATACGATTCATCGTTTAAAAAATGTATTACGCAGAGGGAAGATAGATCAGAAAATACCGAAAAAATCTAAGATAGTTAACGAACTGGTTACCCTTTACAAAATAATACAATCGACGACTAAATAGAAAGAATTAATTGTACAGTTGCTTATTTTTTGCTCAGTTTTATTACGTAGAGCGTAGGTAATCATTTCTGCCTTCTTAGTATTTTAGAGCAATAAGAATTACTGATTTATTATCAGAAAAACAATTTTGAACATTGTCCGTGATTCTTGTTGCTTTAAAATATTAACAAGGAAAGACCGATTACCTTGTAACGGTAGTTAATCCTTTCACGGCGAAGTAAAATGACGAGGAACGGTTTAATAAATGTTTTCGTTTTCTTTCGTGTCCTGAATTGCTCTCGTTCGCGATAAGAATTTATCTCGTGCGAAACGATCGAGAATCGATGCCATGCTGATTTCAAAGTAGACTAGCCGTCTACTTTGGACATTAAATAAATCTAAAAAAACTGAATTATTCAACGATTTCTAAAGTAGGAAATATTCGTCGAACATAAACGTTATTTTAACGCTTCCTTGAATATCTACCAAATTTTTCGATCTATTTCTTCACGGGCAAATAAACAGAGATTTACCGCTATCTAATAGCAGACCGTATCTCGGTTAGTGTATCCATCCTATCGAAAGTTTATACGCAATAAAAACGATTCCTACATTTAACTTGCAATTAATTTAGTTACAATGATTTTTCTCGCGATACGGTAACCCGATAGACAACATTTTTATTTATTTTACAGAGATCTCGTTCACAATTGGGTGTCTGCTAATGATTGGGTCGAACCACTTGTAACCGTAGGACCCAGACTATACGAACCCAGTAATCGATATCGCTCGACGTGAGAAAAAACTTGGGAATCTGGTGGTCGATTCGCCAACAGCCACCGGATGTGGTTCATTTGCCCAAATATAGCCGCACGATAAAGCAGAGATCGTTAATGATGCATCGCGATCCATGAATAGAATCGATCCGAATCGAGAGAAATATTCAACCGGCTGACTCCTAATTCGGCAGAACGTACAGGATGATATACGAGATGCTCGAGGGATCGGGAAGATACGTTAAATTGTGTGGAAAAAAAAAAAGAAAAAAACTTTCGAAAAACATTGATTTCAAAATCGACCAGTCACTCGAGTGTAAATACGTCTCGTTCCAGTATTTCGAGTGACTTGTACAAATTGAAAATAATTCGAACGGGTGTCTGCTATTTCGACAGGATGTGCAGGATGTTGCGTAAGACGTTGATAAATTTCGAAGCGTGCATGGTAATTCGTCGAGACGAGCAAAAACAAAGGCAAAAAAAAAAAATGTCAGGTGAACACAAGTTTCCAAGATGTACCATACTCGCGAGCGTCGTGTTTCGTTTCGATATTGCGAGTGACTTTTAAACGAATAAAAAAAAACAAAAAGTCCGACCGGTTGTCGCCTATTTCGGCAAGATATGCAGTACGTCGAAGACGTAGGAGCGTACTCGTTAAAATTAGTAAAAAATTATCGGATAAATGTAGCCCCGAAGATCAATCTAACTCGAGTAATATGCAATTTTTTGTCCCGCGATTGCAAGTGACTCGTTCCTATTCGTCGTGCATTACGTAAAAGCAAAAGTACCGATAATGTTACCGCGTAATAAAATAATCATTACACGATTAACAATATTTTCTGTACTTGCCGATATTTCCCGATCGTGTCAGAATTTCTCTGACAAATCGAGCAAATTATTTCCCCGTATCGATCGGCGTTTTATAATCTTCGCAAGAGCGAAAAATCACGGAGCTGTTTCAAAAGTTCTCGTTAGAGTCTCTTGCAAAAAGTTCAAGCGTGGATTTCCGACGAAGAACAGATAGGACAAGGAGATCCACTCGCACGGTGTCCTTAGTCTCTAGAATCCTGTATTCCTTCAATTGTCTGGAATTTTTCATCGGAGAATACGCGACACGCGCATTCACCTGACGATAAACCACGGTTACAGAGTGTATATTGGAAAATTTAAAAAAAAAAAGTAATACCGACCACTTTTGTCGAAAATATAAAATTCTTCTCCGAAAATATCGAAGTCCGTACGTAAAAATGTACGAAGTCCGTACGTAAAAATGTACGAAGACAATCCCCGTAAAAATGTAGAAAATTTCCTCGTGGACAATTTTCAACGCCTCGGTCTGCGAACAACACCGGGCATAAAGTATTAAAAATACTTGCGGAGTGTTTCGCGAGATTCGAAACCGGCGCGACAAAATGGGAACAGGACGGATAAATTTCCGTTCTTCTCGGGCGCGGAATTGTCCTGGTAGGATCGTAACGATGGTTATCAACGGTGACGAAGAAAATTTCGTGAACGCAGACACGACAAGTGGGCCAAACTTCCGCGCACGTCCGTGTTTATTGCACGTGACCGGCATCGCGAAACCATTTTTTTTTTTCCTTTCTGCGCGCTCTTTTATGCGAGCACGGATATTTACGTGCCGGGCGATAAAGTTCCTTCTGCCACCACGGTATGCGCACGAAAATTTCGGCGATCTGTCAACGCGATGAAAATACGTGCCTTTCGTTGCACTTTATTCCCGATTACGAGATAACATTTTTGCGAAGATTTTCACAACCACCTGGTGTCTTCGATACGACACAGAGATTGAATTCGAACGGTCGAGAATTGAATGAAAATATCGACGCGACTGGTACGCGCAATCAGAGCGATTTAAAAAAAAAAACAATGATCGCGAACCTTCTTCGAAATGTTCCCCGGAAACAGCTCGAATACGTAAGACCGTCCAGGTGACGAGAGAGCGAACTTTCTTCGAAGACTCTCGAAAGATCGAAACAAAGAACAAAGAGTAACGACAGTGTATCGATTTTTCACTGTTCGATCATTGCCAACTTGTTACATTTACTGTATATTATACTCAACGCTTATACTCGATCCATCATCACCGAGTGAACCGACGTCCGTTGAAAATACTTTCGAAGGTGTAGAAACCTTTTCCTAAAAACAGGACACTCGTTTTCGAAGCGTCAGAAACGTGTCGACACGTTCGTTCGTCTTGGGCTTCACCCTTTCTCTCGAAAAAAAAGAAGCAAATGCTAACGATAATAATAAGAAAAACACGCGACAATTATTAACTCGAATCAGCAACCACGTCAATTAACATGCGACTCGCTCGACTAGGGTTCGCGCGAGGTGATTCTTGAGTGGCAGGATTGTTTCACGGGAGCGACGTTTCTGTTTCCGTGCTCATTATCGGGTTTCGAACCCGGCACGCAGACACGATCGGTTGTCAGCCGTCCAATGAGACTACCCGTCGACGACCGTTCAACGATTTTACGGTCCTGAGATCGATTGAGACATTCGACGACAATGTACGAAACAACCACGCTCGCGCGCGGCTAACTAGTCGCTTTACGTAAATGGAGCGTTGAGAAAAAGGGGAATGTGTCAAGTATGCGGCGGGATAACGACGTTACAACCGACGAATCGCCGGTAAAAATCTTCCAGAAACGATGAACGAGGCGTGGGTAACGTCGAGGCTGGCGCACGCGAGCAACGAAGACCTGTCGCGAATACCTTTTTCATATAGTCACCGTCGATCGGTAAAAAGCAGGTTTTTCCATAAACATTTCCGTCCTGGTGTTACATCAGTTGCATTCCCAACGAAATAACTGAAATACGCGCGTGTATTCGCACTCTGTGCGCGAATTGTATAATTTCCACCGATCGCGAACACCGAGTGCGATCTTCTCTCTAATGTGGACGAATTTTAATTATTATGGTATTCGTGTCCCGTTCGCGATGGCCGATAGCTTTGAAAATAGTGACGACAATCTCGTATTTGTTACGTTCGTGGATTGGTTCGTGACGAGGAACGGTCCGAGCCATCGGTTGTCTTTAACCGAGGGTCGGTCGAGAATTTGTTTTCGGAATTAGTTTAGGGAATTCTTGAGAGGTTTGCGATACTTTCGTGTTGATAAACGAAGCAGCTAGGAAGACAATTTTCTCTCGGTTCGGGTCTATCGGGCTGTACCAATTTCAATTTTTCTTTTACGGAGAACTCTATGAAAGAGTCTCACTCGCGATTCTCGTTAAGATTGAAGGAGTACGGTAATTTTCTAAAGGTAGACGAGTTGCCTGGGTCCGAAAATGGAACGAAATTCATCGATTCGATCCATCACGGTCATTTTCTAAAGGCAGATGAGTTTTGTCTAACTCCGAAAGAGACGAAACTTACGGAACGAAATCAGTTAACGTATCTTCTCGCGGGATCGTTACACACAGAGCTTTCTAAATCCGGCAATTCGCGAAACAAAATCGTTCTGCCACGCCTATTGCTCGAAACGGTTGAATCTAATCCGTGTATTAATGACTCAATCTTCAACCGCGCGTTGAAGTACTAAAAACCATATAAGTACGAGGCCATTAAATTAAATTACCCCGAATGAGATATTAGTGGCTTTCACGGGCCAGTATATACTTCATTTGTCGTTGGATGGCGGGCGTTTCTCGAATATTAAGCTCAGCTAGGAAAGGGTTGCGACTAGTCTGGACAGCTCGATCGACAGAGACATAAATTTATGATTGGAAACAAAATTATAAGATCAGTACGGACGAAATGTGTAATGGCAATGTCTGTATTTGATTACACATAAAAAGGTTCATCATATTTCTGACATCTTATGAAACTGTTTTTGCCATAGTCCGGGCATTTCCACTCGGTGCGTTATTCCTGACCATATCGAAAGGTGATTTAACCTGTTCGTTTTTATTTCTTTCAATAAGGGGTCAGTTGTTCCGTTTTCCTCCTCGGGTTTCCATTTTTACCTTGGACGCAATTATATCGATATTATTTCGGGATTTTTGACAATTCGAAATTTGGGTCGAGAGGTAATATATGAAACTTTTATAATAGATTTGTATTTTCGGTACGATAGAAATTTACCTCCAGTTCCTGTACTCGTAACTTCGAGTGTCCGACCATAAGAGGAAACAACCCCTTAGGGTTCGACCAGGAATTCGAGCAACGTTCGATCAGTTGTCCCTATCGAATATATGTATCCATAGTTTCCTGACGTGTAAATATAAATATTTTCTCAACCGTACAGAAATAATACGTTGTTCAAAGCTTGCAACACTTCTCCACAAAGTGCAAGTTTAAAATCTCACGTTGCAGAAACGAAGATAGAAAAATGAATCGCAAAAACGATCGTTCTGATTTATTTCCGGGAATGAAAATATTATTTTTCCTTCAGAGACGGTTCTCCAAGTGTTGATCCTTTTCATCTAAATTACGAATCCGATTCGTGGTAAACGACTTGAACCAAAACTCGCCACTACTCAGACTAGTAAGTTATCATTTCCAGACGATCTTCGATTATAGTTTCTATTTATACGTATCGAGTGGAAAATATTACGATCACGGTGGTCGTAATATTATTCTTATCTTGTAAACATTGAA